>NC_090939.1:144283753-144921044 GCF_040938575.1 Ambystoma mexicanum | reverse complement strand
GCTGGAAAATCACAAGACTTATACCCTACACCAGTTTCACATGTGTTTTTAGACAATAGACTCTTCTCGATCATAAACAACAACTGTGTTAGGTCAATAATCATTGACATACGATAGCCCCACATACATTGGGACCACAACATTTCACTTTGATATTCAGATGTTAAGCTTTGATATTTTAACAAACTATTTTGTCGTGTTTTTTCAAAATGTAAACACTGCAAAACAAGGTGCTTCAGCGTTTCTTTTTGCGAATTATCGCAAAATCTGCAACCCCTATTAACCATGGCAGAACAATTTATCCAATTCTTAGTACGCTCTAATGTTGGAATGAGATTAAGTTTAAATCTCATATACATAGTGCGCATCTTATGGCTAGGACACAATTTCAGATATATTGGTAAACATGACTGTTTGTGCCGATATTTTGCATACTCCTTATATAAAAGATATTCTCCAATTTTATCTGAATTAATTGCCCAATCAAATTGCATGAGCTTAAACTTTACAATCTGAGGACGATTTATAAGGTCATCCCTTACCATTCCTATTTTTTCAAGCTCTCTGTCACACCTTTTACCTTCAATCGCCACTGACACAGGCTTACCCTTTTTTATCATGTGCAGAAGATCTTCATATAGTGAATTTGGTAAGGGCTCCAGGATTTTAGCATAGGATGCAAGCTTTCTCCATAGGTGTTTGGTAGCCAAGGAAGATAGACCTAATTCATGAATAATGATAGAGTTCGGAAGGGACAAAGGCAACTGTAGAACCTTCTTCCAAATGTGCCCTTGTATTTTATTTAATGTTGGGCCAATTTCAACATAACACAAATCTAAACCATATAGAATAATAGCTTCAACTTTAAGCTTATAAAATTCTAATAATGGAATTATGGAGAACTTACAAATTCTTAGGTAGATTAATTTCATTTGTGCAATCAAGGGCATTGCTTTAATAGAAATTTCTCTATTCCATTTATCACATGAATCTGAGTTATTCAAATTATAGCCCAAGTAAATCATACCTAAGGAACGTGGAATCAGATATCCATTTATTTTCCACTGATATCTTACCAATTTTCTTTTGTTTGAGAATACCAAGATGTGAGATTTATTCGGGTTTAATTGTAAATTGCGCTTTTCACAGAAATCGACAAGACAGGCTAGTTTATGTTGAAGCCCAAAGGGAGTAGAGTCAAACATTACCAAGTCATCAGCAAACGCTAACCAATCCAAGCAAAGGTCCCCTATTTTAAGCGCAAATGAATTACATGTCAACCATATTGAAGCTATTTCAGACAGATATAGGTTAAAGAGGGTTGCTGCAAGGTTACAACCCTGCTTCACCCCCATATATGTACTGATTGATGGAGTCAAGGATCCTTCTTTATCCAGCTTAATCCTATAGGATGTGTTAGTATGAAGCATGATGATCATTGCTATCAGGTGCAGCGGAATTTGCATATCCTGCATCCTTTGCCACAACAATTGTCTAATAACAGAGTCAAAGGCTCCTGATATATCTACTAACGCCATATATACTGGACCATGATCCTTCACTCTAGAAATGTTCAATATGTGAGCTAACAACGTTGCATTTAGCTGTGTACCCATACCTTTTCGAAAACCAGTCTGATACCTCGAAAGGATTTCCTGTTTCGAGATAAACTCATTTAGGTCCTTCAGAATTAATGCTGAGAAGATTTTTGCAAAGGTGTCAAAAGGGCTATTGGTCTAAAATTGGCGGGATCATTCAAAGGACCTTTTTTATGTAATGGAATGACGATCGCAGATACCCAAGACTCGGGAATTTTCTTTATTTTAAATACACAATCCAGCCTCCTTAGAATAATTTTTGCCCATAAATTGGGGTCATCCTTGATAACGCATGGAGGTATACCATCAGGCCCAGCAGCTTTGGAATAATTTAACTTTGCAATTATATCAATGATGTCACTCAATCCCCAGGGACAAGTAGAGGGGAGGTTACTAGCCAAATCGGGAGATGTTAAGCCACAGAATTTCACAGGCAATGCATATTTTGCTTCATAAAATTTGCACCAGTCTTCTCCACTTACTGCAGAACACAGTTCTGATTTGCCTTGCCAGTAAGGGATCCTTCAATATCGCCCAAATTTCCCTCGAATTCTTGCCAACAAGGTTCTGGATCATCCTTTGATTAGTTACGATGGAATTATGAATTTTAATATATTTAACATCATTTCTATAGTTAGCAAGAATTTTCTTTTTCTTACTTGCATAACCTACTGAATTAACAGATTCTTTCAGTAATTTGCGAAGTTCGCTATTCTTTTGTGTTTTCCTTAAAGCAATTTCAACATTAGATCTTTTTGTGTGCTCATATTTACTAGCTACTATGCATTTTTTTGCTAAAGTATGAAGATGGCCACATATCATTCTGACATTTTTCCTATCCCAAATCAGAAGATCGTCGTTAGATAATAATTCCACATTGGTCTTTATCAAATCTCTGTTAACTAAAAAATTTAGCTTCCTATATAAATTAGCGTTCCACCTAATAGAGAGTGCCTTACGATCTGTCTCCAATAGTACCAATGCTGGCATGGTTTCATACATTGGGGTGCTAATCACTAACAGACACTCCAAGATACAATGATCACTTAGATATGTTTCAATGATCTTACATCTTGAGGCCAATTCAGCCAGGGAATTTGAGATTACTATGTAATCTATTGCGGTACGTTTTGTACCACGTGCCCAGGTGTATGCTTCAGTTTTTTGTTCAAAAGGAACAACCTGCAGCTCCCATTCGGATAAATATTTACGCCAATTTATCCCTCTTTCGAGTGCCAATATTTCATAAGAAGAAACTATATCAGATTTGATCATTGTTTCATTGAGATTTGAATTAAAATCCCCACCCAGAATGATCTGTGCGTGAGGAGCGTCTGTTGCTACTGATAGCAGAACATGATTAACTTTTTCAATAATTTCATCTAAAGATGATGACGCAGGGTTCCAATATAACGCGACTATTATCATCTGAATTGGCTCACTAGAAGGTACAGTCACTTCAACCGCTAGAATATCTGAGGAGGAATAAATTTGGCGCAGTTTCAGTTGATATCTATGTCTCACCAAGATCGCAAGTCCACCAAATGGACGGCCTTGGTTCCCCTTTATCGCATAAGAACAAAATGCTACATATCCCTCCAAATAAATATCATTAGTTGCCATAGTTTCCTGCAAGATAATAATTGCTGGTAATTCAACTCCCAGTTTTTTTGAAAACCAATTCCTAAAATTGTTAAAGCCACAACAATTCCATGAGTTAATGACCACAGTGTCATTCTATTGTTTTTCTATGCCTGGCATACTGCTTATTAGATTTTGCATCAATGGTTCAAGCCGTGATAGACTAGACGCAATCTTGGCAACAGATTCCGATTGCATTCTCATTTTTGGTCCCTTTGTTCATCGCCTTTTCGCAGGCTTCCATGCAGAAGCCCTCCTTTAGGCACCTGAGAGTCTGGGTAGGCAGGATGTGAGGGAGGGATCTTCGGACCCCTGCCATGGGTTCCCTTGGTAACCCAAGTCGCACTCTTGTCTGATTGGCTAAGGAGACTGGCCTTGCTAGGCCAGCCACCATGCTGTGTGATTGACAGCCAGGCTGTATGAATGGGGGAAAACTGCATAAAAAGCAGGTGTCTGGGACCGGAAGAGCAGTCTCGCCACTGGAACGAAAGAACCAACGAGGAACTGGAAGAAGAGGACCCCTACCACGACTGAACCGCCCGGTGAAGCCCTGCTGCAGGTCTGAATCTCCAAATCCGACGACAGAGAAGATCCTCCAGGAAATGTCTTCCCTTATGCTGGTGGGACCAACCAGTTTGCCCAAACTACAAGCCAGGACCCCTCCTCTGGTCGAATTCGCTGTACAGATCTACAGTGGGCCGTATAGCCAGGAAGGTCGGACCCTGCTTGGGCTTTAAGGAGCGCACCTTTTATTCGTTGCTTTGCTCTGCTGCTGGTTTCTTCCCTGGGTAGTGCAGGACCCTCCAGTCTTCCTACTTCTGATCAGTCCGACAGTCGCTTCAGGAACCGTGAGCCTGCAGGAACTACCAGGAAATTCTGCCTCAGCTACAGCTCCCTCTACGTTTTAAGCTACTATGCAAATCCGGTTGTTTGTTTCGTTCAGCCGGTGTGAAAGTGTTTGAAATCTTTCTCCTATCCGAGGGCTAGTACGTCTCTTCTCTTTGAACTAACTTTTCTATCAACCAACCTCGTTCAGAAACCGTGCCACAAACTTTACCGCAAACTACACTGAACTGTATTATCTTCAGCAAAAGACTTTTGAACCATTGACTTTGGCCCTAAGCCTTTTCTATCTGATTTTAACCTTGTAGTCACTCTTGTTCGATTGCCCTGAGTACTTACCTGTTGGTGTGATTCAATTTCTGTTAACTTCTGTCTTTCCCTCCCTTTTAAATTGCTGGAGTGCCATTTTGCTCCCACTTCATTTTGTGAGCTTAACTTGTCTAGAATTTAAGGGAAGGTGTGTGGTGTATTAAGAGTGTGATTTGATTTTCAAACTGCTTAGAAGAGTGAACTGTTATACAACTGAAGAGTGACATAAATGTATATTCTTTTACTTGAGAACCTTGAGCCAGTGTTTGCCTGAATCATAGTAATTGCTGTCCTTTGTGTAACTATTTGGACTGCTCACTTACTCTTCAGATAAGTCTGGCTGCTCCTCTACTGCTACCACTATAGCTGTGTAGCACAGGCTTGTACCAAAGGTGAAATTGTACTGTCACTTGTAGTCTTATTTGTGTGTCGTGTTCCCAAAGGGTACTGCATATAATTCTGCCTAACACTATGCACGAGAGACCAACTTCAATTACGGTCTGCTCTCCCTAAATTCAGAGAAAGCCTTCGATAGAGTGGAAAGGAGGTGTATGGCCATTCTCCTACAAAAAATGGAATTTGGGGAACACATGAGGAAGTGGGTGGGGGCGCTGTACAGGCCACCCACGTCGAGAGTACAGGTGAATGGGGAGCTGTCGGCGTCTTTCAATATAACCAGGGGTATGAGACAGGACTATGTCCCCTCTCATAAATGCCCTAACGATCAAACCTCTAGCGATAGCATGAGGAACCACTTGGGAATACAGGGAATTCAAAGGGGACAGGCCGAATTTAAACTCTCCCTGTTTGCAGAGGACATCCTGGGGTACCTGGTGGACGCCCAGACGACACTCCCAGTACTGCTTTCACTAATTGATGCCTTGAAGCCTTTTCAGGTCTAAAAATCAACAAATAAAAATCTAACCTACTGCCACTCCGAGAAGCTGGCCCTGAACTTGACACGGTGAGCAGCTTCCTAGGGGTTCAAGTGGAAAAGGTAGCAATCCAATACTTAACAGGGACCTAACAGCGCTGCTGGCAGCCAACTTTAGCCCACTTATGTAGACCATTAAAATAAACTTAAATCGCTGGGGCAGCATGATCCTATCGTGGTATGGCCGTATGATGGCGATAAAAATGAACGTCCTGCCAAGATTTCTGCACATGTTCACGGCCCTTCCCACAAAGGTACCGGAGTCAACTTTTAAGGACCTCCAGATAGCAGTGCAAAAATGTATATGGCAGGGCAAGATGCCTAGGACCAACAGATCGACTCTCACCCTTCCCAGGGAGGATGGAGGCTTCAGCCTCCCGGACTTCCATTTATATTATAAAGCAGCCCAACTCCGAGTACTCCTGGAACACACGCGGGACGATATGGGAACATATTGGTCATACTTAGAGGATATGGAAACACACACGCTCAAAGTGAGGGATTTGTTGTGGGCCCCCCATAAAGATGTACTGAGCAGATTACTCGACCACCCCACCCTAGGAGTGTTGTGGTCACTGTGGAGAGGGGGTAACCACACAGAGAACCTGTCGACATGGCCCTCCCCGATGTCCTCTCTTTGGGGCCCCGACATAAGATTGAGAGACAGGGGATTCCGTAACTCCCAAGTCTGGTCAGATAAGGGTCTGGAAAGGGTGGGACAATTGTTCCTAGAGGGAGAATCCCTTCCATATGAGGCAGTGGCAGAGGTCCTGGGAGCGGGTAAAATCTCTGTATTTGAATATCTATGGTTGAAAGGGCTCTTGACCGACCAGAAATAGGGATCGAAATTAAAGCAGCCACTAACCCTGTTTGAGAAAACATTGGACTCAGCCAATACTTGGAAAGGGATGGTCTCCAAACTGTACAGCGTAATGAACGCCAGTGACAAAAAGGACGGGCTGGGGTTTAAACAATACTGGAATGAGCTAGTGGGGGAGGAACTCACGGAAGAGGTTTGGGGCAAAATATATAAGGTAGCGTTTTGCGGGAATCTCTTCACAGCGCACATGCAACACAACTTTAAGATTCTCCAGGGTTGGCATAGAAATCCCCTCAAGATATCCAAGATATTTGCAGGGGCATCCCCCTTTGCTCAAAGGGGTTCGGTCAGATCAGGTCAAGAGGACAAGTGTGGTGGTACTGCCCACAAATACAAACTTATTGGGAGAAGCTACGGGGGTGGATGGCGGAAATCATCAGGGAAACGCTCCCGCTAGATCCTTTGCAAATGCTATTGGGGATACCTCCCAGAGATGCAGAAGTATATAGATAGACCAGGATGTTGGAGACCATGCTACGGACAGGGAGGGTGACCTTAGCCCAGAAATGGAAGAGCGCTTTAATCCCAAATAGAAATGATTGGTTGAATAAACTGAAAAATATGTTCCTGATGGACAAACTGACCACGATGGTGCATGATGAGCTGAGGGCATTCAGGTCAGCCTGGTACCGTGTCACACAAAAATAGGGATGGGATGTGCACTGAGGTAGTGGTGAGCCTGGCCCATTGCGGAGAGGGGCAGGGGGGGAAAGCAATGATAACAAGTGGAAGGGCAAGGCTTTCCCGGGAAAAGGCAGGGTCGGTAATGACCGGACAAACAAAGAGAAGTACCCAACTTGGGGTCAATGTTATAATAGAAACGATGACCAAGAGGACAATTATGCCAATTATGCCTAATGTGAGCAAGCAGAGGGGAAGTGATCTCGCCGAGGGGGGAGACATTCACTCTGAGGACTGACACCAAGTACTCCGATAATACTGCTTAAGAAACCACTCTTGTTTGTTTGAAGGGGGCGGGATGGGGGACGGGGTAACCAGGTTGTTCAAGAGGTGTAATGATGATTTAACGTGACATGCAACACACGGTTCTTGTTTTGTTTGTTAAAATGCCAATAAAAACCAAAGTAAAAAATAAAAAAACGATTGTATAAGCTATGAACATGTTAGGTAAGAACAATTAAAAAGGTATTCTAGTTTAAATGTCCGTTCTCATAAGTGAAATTCATAAAAAGGGCACCTGGCTAGGCCCTGATAAACCCAGGTAGGTGTATACTATTAAATCAAAATAATCAGGGTGAGAGATCACACATATTGGTCCTTTTGGTATACTCATACACAATCACAAAACTAGAACACTGTTACTGTTGGGTCAACTGAGTCTCTGACCGTAAGTTGTTTTATTCAACAAGTCAATTTTTCAAACTTATCAAAGAATCAATACCCCACAAAGGACACTGTCAGTTTCAACAAAATGTGATACAAATGTGTATAATCCAATTGAATCTGAAGGATTTAACTCATACTTCATTCTCAATGATACATTTACATAAAAACATGTGCTATCCAGAGCATTATGTCTTTCTGGAGTACAGAAAAAACAGTGTGACATTCAACACTGAACATTACAAAAAGGAGGTCGTTGACACTATAATGTTTCGGCCAGGTAGAGCTATTTGTTGAGGCTCATGTGAAAATGGCCTTCTTCAGGAAAGGAGAATGATGTGTTATCCGTATCCATTGGGTATCTGTCAAAATACAATGACTGTGGATGTGTGTGTTAGACCAGTGTGTGATCTCAAAGAGCTTATTACATAATTTAAACAAATCTTGTTAGATGCTTGTTTCCGCTAAACGATATGCCAATGTGTATAGTGTCATTGGCATGAGGTTTACCGTCAGTACTTGTTTGCTGTGGTAATTTCTTGCAAGTAGCCCTCTCAAATGGTGGGCGGCGCTCGCCTCTGCATGACTCATCTATAAATGATGATTGGGAAAAATACAGTCCACCTATGAAAAAACCAAAGGAACATGGATAGAACTAGTTGTAGGGCTGAGAAAATACACTACTGGTCTAATATAGTAGTGCGGGACAGTTCATTTAGTGATGGATCCAGTAGAAGTAAAGTGGGTAAAGATCCTGTGTTGCCAAGCATCGTCTGACTGGAATGTAATCCATCTAGAAATCAAAAAACAGGCGACACATATTGTGTCCATTTCTATCAATACCCGTTGGGACAGTTCATGTATTTAATGTCTATCACATCCTGCGGTAGTGCATTTGCAGGCTGCTGTGGCATGCGTTGTCTTAAAACATGCGGCCGTTAAGTGCGATGTGCATATTTATATGGATTTTCCCTCATTTGTTTGAATCCCGGCGCTCAAGGCGGCGACTGACATAGTGAGAACCAAATCTCTCATATGTGGTGTGGGTATCTATCATGTTATGGTGCCTTGGTGTCATAATTTGCGTGGTCTGAGGACAGTCATCCCATCTCGTTAGTATATCTTCATTGATGCCGGTCGAAAATAGCCGTGCTCTGTCCGAGGTGACTTAATGTTATTGTGACCCGTGTATCGCATTGCTCTTTGCGTGCCATATCAGTCACACGGTTCGACGCGAGAATGACTACCAATGTGCCCCTATTGGATTCACGTGCTGGTCTGTGGGCGAATTGCTATTGTTCGAGTAGTGAATCAACCTGGTGCATGGGGAGATGGCCCCGTAATTCCGTACCTCGCTCTGGTTCCCTAAACATGGTGCACAGAAAATGCTGTGCTTCCTCGTATGGACTTACTGAGTTTGAGCCGTGCCGTTGATGTGGACCTGATGATTGTTGGAGGGCCGCGACAACCTCCTTTTTGTAATGTTCAGTGTTGAATGTCATACCGTTTTTTCTGTACTTCAGAAAGACATAATGCTCTGGATAGCACATGTGTTTATGTAAATGTATCATCAAGAATTAAAATAACATCTATTGTATGAGTTAAATCCTTCTGATTCAATTGGATTGTACACATTTGTATCACTTTTTGCTGAAACTGACACAGTGTCCTTTGTGGGGTATTGATTATTTGATAATGTTTAAAAATTGACTTGTTGAATAAAACAACTTAGGGTCAGAGACTCAGTTGTCCAAACAGTAACAGTGTTATAGTTTTGTGATTGTGTATGAGTATACCAAAGGACCAATGTGTGTGATCTCTCACCCTGGTTATTTTGATTTAGTAGTATACACCTACCTGGGTTTATCAGGGCCTAGCCAGGTGTCCTTTTTTAAAAATGTCTTCCTAGTACAACCCGTGGTTGTAGGGCATTTAATTGTTTGTTTACCTTTACTGAGGGACCTACCAAGTTATAGATATACGTGGTTCAAGAATTCTTCTACGTGGTACACCTAATATGGATAAAGTCAATATAGTGTCCTATACCGATGAATACTTTCAGAAACTTGTAGGAACAACTTCATCTTTTGGCTCACAAGAAGGAGCCTTAATACAGGGTGCCAATAAAGATGACTTGGACACCTTAAACCAGAGGAAAAAGAAGCTGGTTCGCACCAAAATGCTCGGAACCTGCATGTTAAAATATTTAAAAGCTGGAATCATTCCTGACGGACTACAAGTAAAAAACATCCCCAAGGTTTTCACAGACAATCCCAAATTCAAAACCAATTTCAGTGGGGTTGGGAATAAATGTAGTCGAGATTGGATAATACTGATCACTGACACAGCAGAAGAAGAGTGCAAGAAACAGGGAGAGGACCTTCTAGAGCTAGAGAAGATATTTGCAGAAAATACGACTATAGCAGACGCGAAGAAGAAGTTGGGAAAATTGGAAGAAGAGGTGGCAAAATTCAAACAGATCACGATTGGAAGGAAAGTCCAAAAATGTAAGAAACACTTAAACAACTACAGAGAAGAAAAAACGTACTCGTACCTTTGGGAAACATACTATACCGACCTGCAACAGTATAGCAACTACAATAGACGTAACAGAATAGTACTTTTCTCAGGAAGCTCAGGATCATCTAGTGGCAGCGAGCCTAATATAGCAGCCGGGAGTACCTCAGTCCCACCTCCCCAACATACTTTTTTTCAGAGCGGAGGGCCAGAGGGACACCCGAAGAAGAGACCACTGCAATCAGGCCAATACATACGCACCCGACAATGGTACTCCAACCAGCCCTGACCCAACAGATTACAATTTTCAATCTATCTACCAAGATTTTAAAGGAATCAGAAAAAGCACTTTTGGAAAGAGGTCTTTCTTTTGTTCCTTCTACAAAATCAGATCCATTTCAGACCGATCTAGGACTAAAAAGGTTTTTTAGGAACATAAGACTCAAATATTTCTTTGAAGTACATTTACCGAAAAACCAGGATACTTTAGATTTTGGAGAAACACGCACTCGGGACATTGAAAACACCACAGGCTTCAAGCCCAAATCCACTTTTTCGACACCTCAACGCACGATACCAGTGGAATTTGACATATTCGAGAAATTGGTCATGAAAACAGTTTCAGAAGGCCTCACTAGAAAAAACTACTATTCAGACAATCTGGACCCTGGGGAGAGAAAAGCAATTACAGAACTCAACTCAGACCTCTCTATTACCATCAAACCGGCGGACAAAGGTGGTGGCATCGTGGTCATGGACACGATAAACTACAACCTTGAATGTCAACGACTCATCGCAGATGACATAGCATACAAGAAACTCAATGGAGACCCCACCCGCAGGATACAGGAAGAAATTTTGAGTTTAAATAGACAAGCAAAAGAAGAAGGGTGGATATGAGAGGGTGAGCAAACATTTCCAAACAAATCAAATCCGAGGACACCAGCTTTTTATATTCGATCAAAAATGCATAAAAACGCACCTAAACCACCAGGAAGACCGATATTCTCCGCCTGCGACTACCTGCTAGAGCCACTCTCTTTATACACTCACTATTTTTTAAAACCCTTTGTAGGCAAGATGATCTCCTACATAAAGGACACAACCAACGCGATAAAGATATTACAAAACGTTGAATTAACATCAAACTGTATCCTGGCCACCATGGACGTCGAATCATTATACACCTCCATCCCCCAGCGAGAAGGGCTAAAAGCACTCAGGCTATGCCTCAACAAGAGGAGTGACGTTACCACCACCCGACAAATTTCTTTTGGAATGCGTCCACCTTGCTATGTCTGAAAATGTCTTCATATTCGAAAAACAACTATACCAGCAAATAAAGGGAGTCGGTATGGGTGCCACCTTTGCCCCAGATCTGTAAAACCTATACATGGCGCAATACGAAAAAAACATGTTAAAATAAAAATAACAATCCCTTTAAACCAAACATCAAACTATGGTGACGTTACATAGATGACATCTTGTTGATCTGGACAGGCACTATTGAAGACCTCCTAGCCTTCCATGAATGGGTCAACAAATGCAATGACCACATTAGATTCACGATCGAATGAGACTACCAAGCTGTTGATTTTCTAGATTTACATATGTGCAGATCCGGCAACACTCTTAAAACAGAACTGTTCAGGAAATCTACAGACATAAATAGTCTATTACACTTCTCACGTTACCAACCGGAAGGTCTAAAATATAACCTACCATATGGCCAATTTCTTTGGATCCGGAGGAATTGCTCAGAAAAAGAGAAATATGAAGTGCATGCCAATAGACTACAATCTCGGCTAGCCGACAGAGGCTACCCAAAAAAATCCATCAAAATGGCAAAAAAATTGAGCAGCCAACACTGATCGGGAAATTTGTCTCACATCGAGAAACAAAAGTCCCATGAATCGGGTTGTATGTGTCACCACATACAGCCCCCTCAGCAACCTGACTAAAGCCATCCTAAATAAGAACTGGCACCTCATCAGGAACAAGGGTACTTTAGACAGGAAACCCATGTTCGCGTTCAAGAAGAACAAAAATCTAAGGGACTCTTTGGTGCACACATATATAGAACCAAACAAAAAATCCAACACGGTGTGGAGTTTGCCCCAGGTGGTAGGACATTTCAGCTGTGGACACTGTGTAGCCTGTAAAACACGGTACCCAGCAAAACATTTGTACAAACAATTTCCACTAGGTCCTCAAGAATCACACAAACTGCAATAGCAAACATGTGATATATGCCATCAGATGTCCGTGCAATTTAATTTACATAGGCAAAACCACGAGACCAATCAAACAATGCATTTCCGAACATCGGTCATGCATCAAAAGCAAAACTGTAGACAAACCATTGGTCGAACACTACACCAGGTTGTAACGCTCACCTGACTCCCACGGAGGCGCTGGCCTGGTTCGCGCTGCTGTGACCTCTTCTAAGGTGAAGTAGAAAAAGAAGGTCAGGCGCGCACTCTGGTTCCAAGTCATTTAATCCTGATGTAAGTAATAACAGGGTTGAATCCCAACACAGTTCAAAAAATAATAACAGGGCTGAATCCCAGATGCAAATAGTCCCAACAATGTTCAAAAATTACCAGGGTTAAATCCCAACTGCTACAGTTCCAAAGCACAATAGTTAGTTCTACTCCTCCAAGTACTTTCAAGTCTCAAACTCTCATCAGGGAGGCTGTGTTAGCTGTGTTCCTTTTCAGGTGTTGCTAATTACTTTTTTTCATTTCAGTCTCAAAGGATTCTTGTTATTGTAGTGATGGCACAAGTGTTTCATTCAGGAGACCAGGAACCAACTCCACTCCAAACACAAATCTTACCCACAATTGGGGGAGGGGGGAAAACCATGAATATGGCTCTCCAAAGTGGGGGCATAATAGCCCCGGTGCTGCTGCCTCTGGAGCCCGGGTCTCCTGTAACATTAAGTAGAAAAAGAAGGTCAGGCACGCACTCTGGTTCCAAGTCATTTAATCCTGATGTAAGTAATAACAGGGTTGAATCCCAACACAGTTCAAAAAATAATAACAGGGCTGAATCCCAGATGCAAATAGTCCCAACAATGTTCAAAAATTACTTTTTTCAATTTCATTCAATTTCAGTCTCAAAGGATTCTGGTTATTGTAGTGTGCCATCACTACAATAACCAGAATCCTTTGAGACTTTGAGACTGAAATTGAAAAAAGTAATTAGCAACACCGAAAAGGAACACAGCTAACACAGCCTCCCTGATGAGAGTTTGAGACTTGAAAGTACTTGGAGGAGTAGAACTAACTATTGTGCTTTGGAATTGTAGCAGTTGGGATTTAACCCTGGCAATTTTTTAACATTGTTGGGACTATTTGCATCTGGGATTCAGCCCTGTTATTATTTGTTGAACTGTGTTGGGATACAACCCTGTTATTACTTACATCAGGATTAAATGACTTGGAACCAGAGTGCACGCCTGACCTTCTTTTTCTACTTAATGTTACAGGAGACCCGGGCTCCAGAGGCAGCAGCACCGGGGCTATTATGCCCCCACTTTGGAGAGCCATATTCATGGTTTTCCCCCGTCCCCCAATTGTGGGTAAGATTTGTGTTTGGAGGGGAGTTGGTTCCTGGTCTCCTGAATGAAACACTTGTGCCATCACTACAATAACCAGAATCCTTTGAGACTGAAATTGAATGAAATTGAAAAAAGTAATTAGCAACACCTGAAAAGGAACACAGCTAACACAGCCTCCCTGATGAGAGTTTGAGACTTGAAAGTACTTGGAGGAGTAGAACTAACTATTGTGCTTTGGAACTGTAGCAGTTGGGATTTAACCCTGGTAATTTTTGAACATTGTTGGGACTATTTGCATCTGGGATTCAGCCCTGTTATTATTTTTTGAACTGTGTTGGGATTCAACCCTGTTATTACTTACATCAGGATTAAATGACTTGGAACCAGAGTGCGCGCCTGACCTTCTTTTTCTACTCTTCTAAGGTGATGCGCAGGGTTCGGAAGACGGACTGGACCGGGCCCCCAAATCTGGCTTCTCTGGCTCTCAGAAGTATCCTTCTTAGGGTCTGGAAGGACGAGCTCTCCTTCCTGCTTCTGATGCAGGGGCGCGTTGGCATCCAGTTACTTCACTGGATTTTCGGATTGGTGAGAACCAAACTTGCTTGGCTTCCAGGTAAGTTTTTTGATAAGAGGTTCCCCTTGTGTCCATGCATTAATGTACTAATGCTAGTGTCTTTTTCCCCATAGGGGCCGGGGTACGGAATGCCGGGGAACAGGCACCGACCCGAGATGAGAGGTGAAATCCTTGTAGAAATCAGGTAAGTCTTTAATGAGCGTTTTTTGGTAATGTCTTTTCATTCGCTCATTACGCTGATGTCTCTTTTTCCCTTAAGGGGCCGGGGTCCGGAAATGCCAGGAAGCGGCGCGGACCCGAAATGGAGAGGGAATGAATCAGCAGGTAAGTCTTAACATGGAGATTTAGCTTTCCTTATTCCCTTCTCTCTCTCTCACCTTTTGTTCTGGTCTTTTTCTCCCTAGGCGCTGGGGCGTGACTGCGAATCCGGATGATCGCTGCTGAACATGGAGGCGCCCTGTAAAGGTGAGTGGAATGCGGCGCTGCAGCGATCGACGCGATGAGCTTTTAAATAAAAGTCTTCCTTTTCAGGATTGTCGGCGAGATGTCTCCGGGATGCGGTTTTAGCAGGTAAGGACCTTTCCTTCTTCTGTTCTCTTCTTCTCTTCCTTTGCAGGTGATTCAGGATGCTGGCAGGCGTGGCAGAAGTCAGGATGCAGGAGCAGACACGGTGAGCGTCCAGCTGCTAAATGCAGAACAACGCGAAGCACGTGTGGCTGTTCGGGTGGGGTTTAAATAGCCTTGGAAGAAGTTCCAGGTATGTATCCTTCCTCCAATCAGGTATGTATCCTTCCCCGAACACGCCCGGATGGTAAATTAGTCCCAAGGGTAAAGTAGTTCCTTTCAGGCCTCAAGGAGGCCGGGATCCTGCAGCATGGTCTGCATCAGGTAAGTGCACACAAGCACTCCCATAATGAGCCTGGCGCCAATGGCGCCAGGACTGATGTCTTTTATGAGCCTGGCGCCATAGGCGCCAGGACATTGTCCAAAGAGCCCCTATATGGGGTTGCTGGGTCCTTCCTTGGGGACTGGATGTCCGCTTTCGGGGACGCAGGGCTTGAACTGGCTCCCCGGGAGCGGGCATCATGACACAGGTTGGGGCACTCGAACAAAGACCTTATCTGGACTATCATTCAGCAACTGACGCCACAGAAAAGGGGAGGCGATATCAATCTGTCCCTAACAAGATTAGAACAACGATGGGTACATAAGCTGGACACAGTCAAGAATGGACTAAATGTCACAGTAGAATGGAAACACTTCTGCAACGAAAAAAACTGATGTAAACATTGTGATAAGGATTTCCCGGAAAGGACGAAGAACCCGAACCACACAAGAAAGAGTCTTTAATACTGCAGCTGTCCAGTCCAAAATCAAAAACAAAAAATGTATTTCCATTGACCTTACAGACTATGAGATATATATAGGAAGCTGATACATTAACTATATAGACTCTGAGGAATTTATGCATTAAAGATGTGACAATAAAAGCAGTACCACAAGGTTGGCCCTCAATGGAGCCCGTATGGTAACAACAAGACCCAACAGGATGGTTCCTGGTAGGAAGGAGAATGATCACCATACTACCTGCAGGAACATATGTTGAATCTTTTCTAAATACATGATAGATTGGTTGATGTCTTGTATGTGTCTATGATATAACAAAATGAGCAACTGATTATATTGTACTTTAACGCACCTCGAATTGTGTCACAAAAATGTATTTGACCGGGTCACATGTGCTGTATAGATAACATTTTATGGTGCATATCTTCAGAACAAATGAGCCCTCGTTTTCGTTTTTTATTCAAAAAATGCCATAGGATGTTCCATATCTCTAATGAGAATGACCACCAATTATCTGCAGGAACGTATGTTTAATCCTGATCACTGAATACATCGGGCATCAGTTTACTTTTGGCATGTATGCAGGATATAACAAAATGAATAACTGTGTGTATTTGAGTTCTACGCTCCATAACCTGTGACTTTGGAAATATAACTTTTTGGGTCATATGGTTTTATTACACAACACTTCGTGACATATAATTGTATTATTATGCACTACCAGCTACATGAAGACGACCTATAGGAGAGATACCTGGTCTATACACCCGGGCAGTTTTCTGCCAATAGAATGCACCACGGTCTTACGACTTTTTTCAAAAACAACATTATACGAGTGCCTGAACCCGCCACAACCCATCTCATCTGCACACACTCAATGCAGGCAGGGGTGGAACTTGCACGCACACCCCCTCTAGCAGGACACATGTCCAAATCTGATTGGTCGATTCCATTTCTGATGACACCGAGGGGAGTGTCTTCAGCCGACGCGTACTTTCATTTTGAAACTATTTCCACAGCAACGCTCTACCGGCGTCTCCAACACCGAGTCACACGCTGCTTTGCTTCGCGGCCCTCCAACAATCATCAGGTCCACATCAACGGAACGGCTCAAACTTAGTAAGGCCATACGCAGAATCAAAGCATTTTCTGTGCACCATGTTTAGGAAACCAGAGTGAGGTACGGAATTACGGGGCCATCTCCCCATGCACCAGGTTGATTTACTACTGGATCAATAAGAATTTGCCCACAGACCAGCACGTGAACCCAATAGGGGCACAGTGGTAGTCATTCCCGCGTCGCACCGTATGACTGCTATGGCATGCAAAGAGCAATGCGATACAGGGGTCACAATAACATTAAGTCACCTTAGACAGAGCACGGCTATTTTCGACTGCCACCAATGAAGATATACTAACAAGATGGGATGGCCGTCCACAGACCACACAAATTATGACACCAAGGCACCATAACACGATAGATACCCACATCACATATGAGAGATTTGGTTCTCACCGTGTCAATCACCACCTTGAGCGCTGGCATTCAAACAAATGAGGCAAATATCCATATAAATATGCACATCGCACTTGACGGCCGCATGTTTTAAGACAAGGCATGCCACAGCAGCGTGCACATGCACTACCACAGGATGTGATAGACATTAAATGCATGAACCGTCACAACGGGTATTGATAGAAATTGACACAATTTGTGTTGCCTGTTTTTTTATTTCTAGATGTATTACATTCTAGTCAGACGATGCTTGGCAACACAGGATATTTACCCACTTCCTTTCTACTGGATCCATCACTAAATGCATGGCATCAGGGGCCGTTTCACCTTAAGGTGAGAACTGTCCCGCACTACTATTCTCAGCCCTACAACTAGTTCTATCCATGCCCCTTTGGTTTTTTCATAGGTGGACTGGATTTTTCGCAATCATCATTTATAGATGAGTCATGGAGAGGCGAGCACCGCCTACCATTTAAGAGAGGGCTACTTGCAAGAAATTACCGCAGCAAACAAGTACTCACGGTAAACCTCACGCCAATGACACTATACACATTGGCATATCATTTAGCGGAAATAAGCATCTAACAAGATTTGTTTAAATTATGTAATAAGCTCCTTGAGATCATACACTGGTCTAACACACACATCCACAGTCATTGTATTTTGAAAGATACCCAATGGACACGGATAACACATCATTCTCCCGTCCTGAAGAAGGCCATTTTCACACGAGCCTCAACAAATAGCTCTACCTGGCTGAAACATTATAGTGTCGATGACCTCCTTTTTGTAATGTTCAGTGTTGAATGTCACACTGTTTTTTATGTACTCCAGAAAGACATAATGCTCTGGTTAGCATCATGTTTTTATGTAAATGTATCATTGAGAATGAAAAAAACATGTATTGTATGAGTTAAATCCTTCTGATTCAATTGGATTGTACACATGTGTATCACTTCTTGTTGAAACTGATACAGTGGGCCCCATTACAAATGTGGCGGTCATGGTATGAACGGTGCCGGTGAGGCACCGGCACCGTTCATACCGGACCGCCGCATTATGAGTTCTGCTCGCCGGTTCCTGACAGCCCGCCAGGTCTTTCCTGGCGGGCTGAGCGGCACCCGCAAGCAGAACTCGTAATGCCGCCGGCACTGTTAACGGTGCCGGCGCAGCCATCCTCCCTACCCGCATTCTGCCCTATTGGGCAGAATGGGGATCGGGAGCCCTGCAATACCGCCACCCGCGAATGGGCAATTACCGGCCCATTCATCTCGTAATGGGCCGGGTTGTTGCCCAATTGCAGGAGTCGGTGCCGGTAGCGAGCATGGCGGTAGCTGTGCCTGCCATACAGGCACGGCTACCGCCATGCTCATAATGAGGCTCAGTGCCCTTTGTGGGGTATTGATTCTTTGATCATTTTTAAAAATTGACTTGTTGAATAAAACAACTTAGGGTCAGAGACTCAGTTGACCCAACAGTAACAGTGTTATAGTTTTGTGATTGTGTACGAGTATACCAAAGGACCAATATGTGTGATCTCTCACCTCTTTCTCATAAGTGAACAGGGCACTTTTTTCACTCTATATAAGAGTTAAGATCTTTGTAACTTGAATTTTTTCCAAATGCTAGCTCATGCAGTTCTGAAAAAGGTTTGTTACATAATGTATCTTTCTGCTCACGTTTTCATACACTTCCTATACATACGATGTCTGTGCCTTTACCTTCTGAACTGTGTAGCTAAAAGTGGTAGTTGGGAATTCTTTAGCTTACATTTGTGTACTCTAATTGCAAACATGCCAAATGTAGCCTTCTGCTCTGGAAACTTTGTATGTCACTTCCTCCATTTGTGTATCAGGCGAACACAGAATTCTACAAGGTTGAAGACTGGTCTCTTGACCTTTTCAACTTAGTTCATGTGGCAGTTATGAATTTAGCACTTACACTCGGCTCTTCAGAAAATTGCATTCTTTGCAAAGGTCTGTTCTGTTTACTTTCCTGATCGACCAGATGTAGATCTAGATTGTGATTACAGAACTTGGCTAATTCACATGGGCCATGTACAGTCTAATGTGTTATTCTGATGGAAATTTTAATATACATGTGTATGCCTAATGGACATTTTGCAGCCTGTTACAACCATCTTAAACACACAGATTTGAGTTGATGATGTCATTATGGATGAGGTCCTAATCATAAGAGCAGGCATGCCACCCCCCTCTAGAGCGCTGGAGTAGACCAAGTGTGCATGTGGCACACACAAGAATCATTTTCCAAGGGTAAAAATGAGATATGTACTGAAGCAACTAGAACCCCCATTCACACTTTAGGTGCTATATTTTGCATGTAAACTGCCTTCATTACTGACAAAAATGAAGCATTAACATTTTCATCAATTGTTTCATAAGTAATAGCTGCATACACAATTATGTAGATGTGTTGCAGAGTGCATACATAGGCACCTAGAAGTATATATGCAGGTGCTAAGAAAAACAGAAATTAATACATGCATTTAATAAGAAGCATTCAGGTTAATTCCTACCACTGGTTATGGCCTCAATATATAAAGATAGATTTTTTGGAAAACTCATTTCTAATCAGCATCCAGCACAAAGTGGCCCTGGATATTTTGCTCCAACGAAAAATTGACTTTGTGATCTTAAGTTTATGAGTGGATGTGTAGATGTTGATGTGTAGATCGTCTTAGGGGCGTGGCTACAGAGCCATGTAAAAGGATGCGATTCCGAGGGCTCCCGCATGATCCTGGTAAACGTTTACGTCCGTAGGAAGCAGCGCTGCAAACAAACGCTCATGCAAGAATAGGAAGGTGTTAAGAACAGAACGCTAATAATCGTAATCCAAAATCGGGCCCGCTCTGGGAGATATGTGCGTAAAAGGCAAGCAGCGCCAGATGGAGGAGTGAGCAAGATGGCATCCAGTGAGAACAAAGGACAGTCTTAGTAAAGCTGGTGGGCAGAGCAGATGTGCACAAGACTGCACAGAAGAAGTGAGTGAGCGCCCGCTGCAAGAAGAACTGTAACTCGCTTAAAAGTGGGAAGTGCGAGTGCTCCAGCAGCGGCCGAAAAGCGAATAACAGTACCGGAGCTGCGGGACAAAAGCTACACACAACACCGTTTGTAGGAGGTGCAAGTAGGCGTAGGAGCATAGAGAAGAGGTGCCCGATACAAGAAGCCAAGCAGGAACAACAGAGGCCCGCGCGAAGCAGGATTGTGGCCGCGTATATCCTTTCGAAAGAATAACTGTCACTGAGGGTGCAACAGTAAATGTATTGTACACTGGCTATATTGTAGCGGAGGTTGGACGGCGCACCTGATAACTAAGGGCAGCAGGGAAAAGGAAGCCGCTCTCCGACACGAGCCAGGAATAACAAGCAATACACGCTCCATAGCCCGGGACACTCTGTTGCAAAGGTCAGGGAACCGAGGCGGCACGCAGATGAGGCTGCCATGGCAGGAGGTCAGACAAAGGAAAACACGCCGCAGACGCTCATGTTCGCCGGAGCCTGCATGAAGAGAGTGGCACTGCAGGGATAGTAGTGCAGCCCCGCCGGAGATGACAACAGGGAGCAAAAGCACACACGAGGAAAGAACCATCAAAGGCAACACAACCTGAGTAGCAGTGAAGTCTAACACTACCCCCAATACGTGGAAGACACCCCAACTGTGGGGAAGCTGACAGTGCAACCGACAAAGGAGGGAGCGGAGTTGCAGCAGCACTGAGAGCCCGTCACCACATGCAGGATGAGCCATGTGGGCACACAGAGCCAGCAAGGACTACCACACCATACACAAGTCAGTGGTTACATCACGATGCACAGGCTGGACACAGTCTGGCACAATAGGAGTCAAGACAACACGCAATACAACGTGACAGCAGAGAGGGAGATGGAGCGGATGACACCAGGAGCAGCAGGCCAGCACCAGGTGAGAGCCACGCACCTAAACTGACTGTAAGGCTACAGCGTAGCATAAAACAGTCATCAGATAACACAAAGTGCGACAGCAGCCAGAGGGTGCGTAGGGGCAGGAGCAGGAAGGCTGCCCACAGAGCTACTGGTGCCAAAATTACAGGGGTACCTGGACGACGAGGAGGGCAGCACAAGGGGCGGTTGGCTGGAGGGGGAATGAGGTCTTCCTCATTCCCCCTCCAGCCTCCAGGAGCTTAACAGGGGCTTGCACGCATCAGAAAAATGCAAGGGCATGCCAGGGTGCCCAAGCATGTGTGTGGGGGAACAAGAGGGGCTAGCCAGAAGAAAGGACTGCCCAAGGTGCTTCAGAAAAGTGTTCTACCCTACAGAAGGCTTCTTCGCCCTTTGTACAGAAAGAAGCCTTCCAGGACCACACTTCCCAGCAACCCCGGCGGCAAAAACTACATTCCACAAGTCACACGGGGTGTGGCGAGGCAACGCGCATGCGCGAAGCTCCAAACACGGGGCTTGTGCTCAGAACACCGGCGCGAGTGGTTGCATTCACCAGAGCTCCAGCCAGAGGGGACAACGCGAGGGGCCACACCCCAAGGATCTGTTGATCCGGCCCCTCAGGATATAAAGATAAGTGGCGCATGTTTGACCAGCTGGGGAAAAGAACTACAGGGAATTACGCGCAGGCGGTAACACCGCCCAAACTCCTAAGCCCCCCTGCGCTCCGTTAAGATAAGTGGAGCGTACATTTTTATTTGGACAGGGGTTAATTCAGGAAGCAGCACCTACCTTTTGGGTTCCCTATTAACCTGTGCGGGTGCAAACTAACATCGCATGCGTAGACAACTAACTAGCCACGTGCAGCTCCCGCATGTCATCTACAAACAACGAACACTCTGAAATCCAAAACAGTGCGGGGAGCGAGCATAAACAATCACGTGCGGTTCCTTTAATCGCACGTCCAGAAAACCAAAAACATTGCTGGCTAAAGCGTGCGGTTCTCTTTTGTGCATGCCCAAGGAGAGAACGTTACAGCCGCATGTAACCCTATTCATGTATGAACCAGGGGGAAAAAGATATGGCAGGGGGTGGCTTAGAGACTAATCGCCGTGTTGTTGGAGAGAGAGACGTTGTGAATGGTTGTGTGAATGGTATGTGTATTACTGTAAATCAGCACCATGCAGAACACTGCCTAATTTTTGCTCTTGTTGCAGCGTTTGATCGCTTCTGAGGCAGACCGGACCTGGAGTGCGCAGGCAGGAGGCCAGCACTCAAAACCAAAGCTAAGTGCCTCAATGTTTTGTTTGATTTGTTTGTAGTGACACCCCTATGGGTGTAACAGTGCATGAATGAATGCAATGTTGAAATCTTATGTTGAAATGTGTTTTCCCTAATTTCCCCGTGTCCCATCCACTACTGTACCCTGCAACCTCAATCCGGTGTTTCTACTTTCCCGTACCCATCCAACCAACGTTCTCTAACCCTCTTTCCCCGCTGGGGTTGCGGATGCCTTCGTAATCTCTCGCTTGCAGGCGCCAAAACCCTAGAGGGGGTGGTTGGTTCGTGCCACTCCTGCGCCTGGAATCCTGGAGCCCTGATAGTAGCACAAGCCCTCGTGTGGCAGGCGCCCGAGTAGTACGACCCAACCTAGTCATGGAGGCGCTTACCAAGGTGCTGCAGGATTTGCAGGCTGATCTAGCCACCTCTAGGCAGGACTATGCTACCTTGGCAGCTCAGGTGCGCAGCCTTAGTGCTCAGGTAGCCCCCTTGCCCAGTGGGGGAGCACCCACTCCTACTCCAGTTCAAGTACAAGTCACTCCTGAGTCAGTAGTACCCTTAGCTCCTCCGGAAAGGTACTCCGGGGACCCCCAAAAGTATCAGACTTTTATTACGCAATGCAGGCTCCATTTCCTTACCAAACCTGCCGTCTTCTGATCTGTACAGGCAAGAACAGCCTTTGTGATTTCTTATCTCAGTGGTGATGCGGCAGCACGGGCTAATCCGCTGGTACAACGGGATGATGGTGTTCTATATGCTTGGGATGAGTTTTTGGCCGAATTTGAAAAGATATTTAATCGAAGAGCTGCAGCATTGTGTAGGGATCGAGAGCTTTTAACCTTACGACAAGGTAGTAGGGAGTTGATCACCTACGTTACTCAGTTTAATCGCCTGGTGTCAGAGGCCGATTGGCCTCGAGAAAAAAGGATGTCCCTCTTTTACCAGGGGCTGCGGGATGAGTTAAAAGATTTAATCACCCAGGTAGACAGACAACCGACTAGCTGTCCAGCTATGATCGATCTAGCTCTGCGGTTAGATCATCGTCAGGCAGAACGACGGGGTGACAAGCGACGCAGAGATTCGCGCCCAATTGCTCGTCTGGATCAGTGACGCTTTTACGCGGGCACCCGAGAAAGCTAGCGGGGATGAGCCCATGCAAATTGGGTCAACCCGGGGACCACTTGCTAAGGAGGAAAGGGAACGCCAAAAGAGGGCCTTTGTATGTATTGCAGGACCTCCGGGCACTTCGTTCGAGAATGTCCTTCAAGGCCCAAGGTTCAGGGAAACAAGTCAGCTCAACAGTAGGGGTCATACAGTCGAGCCAGGACGTTTTAATGGCCCCAAGTAACAACCGCACTAATTACGCACCACATATCTCTCTGCAAGGGTACTTAGGTTTTCAGAATCAAGAAACCCAGGTTACGCTGTTACTGGACTCGGGAGCAACCGGTAACTTTATAGATATAGCATATGCCGCTAAATTGGGCATACCGGTATGCCAAAAAGAGCATCCAGAAGCAGTACGTGCAGAAGATGGCACAGTCCTCATTTCCGGGCCCATAACCCAGAGAACCCAAGTTTTAGAATTGCTTTGCTTGGGAACTCACCTTGAAAAGGTGCCATTTTATCTTATAGCAGTGCCACAGTTTCGCCTGATCTTGGGGCTCCCCTGGCTTCGAAGGCATGACCCACAGGTGTGCTGGTCTACGGGCACAGTTACCTTTTCTTCAGCCTATTGCCAGGAGTGTTGTATTGTTCAACAGAACCATCATGACTCCTCGCCAAGGTCAACTATAATGTTGACGGAAGTACAAGATTTTCAGCACTTACCCTTGGAATATCATGAGTACCAAGATGTATTTAATAAACAAGCTGCTGTGACACTACCACCACACAGATCTTTCGACTGTCGTATTGATATGGAGCCCAGGGCGGTACTTCCTTGCAGTCGTATCTACGCCCTTACGGAGGCTGAAACGGCCCACCTTAAGAAATACATCGATGATAATCTTCGCAGTGGGTTTATTAGGCATTCGAACTCGCCAGTCTCGTCGCCACTCTTCTTCGTCCCTAAGAAGACCGGCGAATTAAGAACTTGCATCGTAGTCGGGGGGTTAACTGCATCACAGTAAAAAAACGGTACCCGCTTCCCCTAATACCTGTTCTGTTGGATCAAGTGCGTGACTCTGCGATCTACACTAAACTGGACCTAAGGGGGGCTTACCACTTGGTGCGGGTCAGAGCTGGAAAACGGCTTTTCGAACAAAGTTTGGTTTATATGAGTACCAAGTAATGCCGTTTGGCCTTTGTAATGCCCCTGCGGCTTTCCAACACTTCCTTGATGAAGTACTCTGCGAGTATCTCGATGTCTTTGCTGTTGTATACATAGATGACATCTTGATTTAATCACGGAATATGCAGGAGCATGTACGGCATGTGAAGGCTATTTTACAACGCCTTAGAGAACATAATTGTTCGCCAAACTCGAAAAGTGCAAATTCCACTGCACCATGGTCGAATTCCTGGGATATTTGTTGACCCCATTAGGAGTGCAGATGGATAGAAAGAAGGTTCAAGCAATCCTGGATTGGCCTGCGCCTACTTCCGTGAAGAAAGTTCAAGCCTTTTTAGGCTTTGCTAATTTTTATCGGCGGTTTATCAATAATTTCTCTGAACTGCACTTCTGCGAAAAGGTTGAGTATTCCTCTGGGACGAATCTGCCGAGTGCGGCTTTCAACAACTTAAGTTGGCGTTCACGTCTGCACCGGTGTTAAGGCATCCAGATTTATTACCTTTTGTGGTAGAAATGGATGCAGCTAGTTACGCCCTGGGCGCAATCCTTTCCCAGTGTGATCCTAAGACTGGTCTATTGCACCCAGTAGCCTACTATTCCAGGAAACTGCTCCCCGCTGAATCGAATTACACTATAGCCGACAGAGAACTGTGAAGTCTGCATTTGAAGAATGGAGGGATTATCTGTTAGGGGCACATCAAAAAATTACTGTCATGACTGATCCCCGCAATTTGCACTTTATTAAGACTGCAAAGACCCTTAGTCATCGCTAATTTCGGTGGGCACTGTTCTTTGCCGATTACGACTTTCTCATTATGTATCGGCCTGGGACCGATAACCGTAAAGCTGACATCTTGTCTCGGTATCCGGAACCGTAGGAGAAAAAAGTAAGCGAGACCCGACCAATCATTCCCCCACACCAGATTGTAGGGATGGTTGGTAGACCTAACATCTTTGAGGATGTGTTGGAAAACATGTCGGCTTCTGAGTTACAAGAATGGAGCACTAGAGGGCCCAAACATACTATTATTAATGGTCTTCCCTATTATGAGAAAGCCTTATACTTGCCAACGACCAAATTGCAGGCTGAAGTGATACAGTGGTGTCACGATTCCACTCTGGCAGGACACCCTGGTATAGCAAAAACCCAAAGAAATGTGGCACGACATTTTTGGTGGCCCACTTTGCTACGAGACACGCGAGTCTATGTTTTTCACTGTGAAACTTGCAGTCGACAAAAGACCGGCCATCAAAAGCCAGCAGGATTACTCCAACCTCTGCCCACACCATCTGCTCCGTGGCATACAGTAACAATGGATCTGATTGTGGACTTACCACCGGTAGATAAATACACTTCGATCCTGGTTATTGTTGACTCCCTCACTAAAATGGGTCATTTTGTCCCTTGTAAAGGTGTGCCAACCGCGGGGGAGGTTGTTGAGTTATTCCTGAATAATGTAGTACGCCTTCATGGGCTTCCCACTCGTGTTATCACGGACAGGGGACCCCAGTTCACATCCCGATTTTGGCGAGCATTCTGCAAACTAATTAGCATGGAAGTTAGTCTGTCTTCTGGTTACCATCCCGAGACTGATGGGCAAACCGAAAAGGTCAATCAAGGCCTAGAACAGTATTTACGCTGTTATGCCACAACCGCCGAAACTTCCTGGGTACAATATGTCTGGTTGGCTGAGGTCGCATACAACAATTCTGTGGGCAGCTCAAAAAAGTATACGCCATTCTGTGGCATGTATGGTTATCATTCACGGACTATGCCCATGTCGCCCATAGCCCCCTCTTTAGATTTGCCCACACTCGTAGGACGACATGCTTATGTAAAACAAGTGTGGTGCGATATATAGCATAATCTACGACTAGCTAAAGAATCATACAAATCTTATGCAGATAAGAATAGACAAATTAGTCCTGTGTATCAACAGGGAGACCGAGTATGGCTATCCACCAACACATACGATTGCAAGGACCTCGTAAGTTACAACCCCGGTATCTCGGGCCCTTCACAATCACTGAGGTAATAAATCCGGTGGCTGTTCGTTTGGCCTTGCCAAACCAGATGAAAATCCATCCCACGTTTCATGTATTCTTACTCAAACCTGCTAGGCCTTCTATTCGTACCATTAAACCACCACCTGTGATAGTACAAGGTCCGCCTGAATATGAGGTACAAGCTATTTTGAATTCTCAGCTACGAAAGAATGGTCAGGTTTACTACTTTATAGATTGGGTTGGGTACAAGCCCGAGGACCGCTCCTGGGAACCAGCCTTCAACGTCCATGCTCCGAAACTGGTGAGCATCTTTCATGCTACCCATCCCGAGAAACCCAAACCTCAGACCCTTCGAAAGGGTGGGGGGGAGTACTGTCAGGGTGCCCAAGCATGTGTGTGGGGGAACAAGAGGGGCTAGGCAGAAGAAAGGACTGCCCAAGGCGCTTCAGAACAGTGTCTGCCCTACAGAAGGCTTCTTCACCCTTTTTACAGGAAGAAGCCTTCCAGGACCACACTTCCCAGCAACCCCGGCAGCAACAACTACATTCCACAAGCCACACGGGGTGTGGCGAGGCAACGCGCATGTGCGAAGCTCCGAGCACGGGGCTTGTGCTCAGAACTCCGGCACGAGCGGTTGCATTCACCAGAGCTCCAACCAGAGGGGACAACGCGAGGGGCCACGGCCCAAGGATCCGTCGATCCGGCCCCTCAGGATATAAAGATAAGTGGCGCATGTTTGACCAGCTGGGGAAAAGAGCTACAGGGGAATTACTCGCAGGGGGTAACGCCGCCCAAACTCCTAAGCCCCCCTGCGCTCAGTTAAGATAAGTGGAGCGTACATTTTTATTTGGACAGGGGTTAATTCAGGAAGCAGCACCTACCTTTTAGGTTCCCTATTAACCAGTGCAGGTACAAACTAACATTGCAAGCGTAGACAACTAATTAGCCACGTGTGGCTGCCGCGTGTCAGCTACTAAACAACGAACGCCCTGAAATCCAAAACAGTGCGGGGAGCGAGCATAAATAATCACGTGTGGTTCCTTTAAACGCACGTCCAGAAAACCAAAAACATTGCTGGCTAAAGCGTGCAAACTACCACATGCGGTTCTTTTTTGTGCACACCCAAGGAGAGAACGTTACAGCCGCATATAACCCTATTCATGTGTGAACCAGGGGGAGAAAGACACGGCAGGGGCCCCACTTGGCTTAGAGACTAATCTCTGTGTTGTTGGAGAGAGAGAGACGTTGTGAATGGCTGTGTGAATGGTATATGTATTACTGTAAATCCGAACCATGCAGATCACTGCCTAATTTTTGCTCTT
Source organism: Ambystoma mexicanum (assembly GCF_040938575.1). Lineage (NCBI taxonomy): Eukaryota > Metazoa > Chordata > Amphibia > Caudata > Ambystomatidae > Ambystoma > Ambystoma mexicanum. The sequence goes on along the minus strand of NC_090939.1, from coordinate 144,893,142 downwards.
GTTGCAGCGTTTGATCGCTTCTGAGGCAGACCGGACCTGGAGTGCGCAGACAGGAGTTCAGCACTCAAAACCAAAGCTAAGTGCCTCAATGTTTTGTTTGTAGTGACACACCTATGGGTGTAACAGTGGATGAATGAATGCAATGTTGAAATCTTGTGTTAAAATGTGTTTTCCCTGTGTCCCATCCACTACTGTACCCTGCAACCTCAATCTGGTGTTCCTACTTTCCCGTACCCATCCAACCAATGTTCCCGAACCCTCTTTCCCCGCTGTGGTTGCGGATGCCTGCGTAAGCTCTCGCTTGCAGGTGCCAAAACCCTAGAGGGGGTGGTTGGTTTGTGCCACTCCTGCGCCTGGACTCGTGGAGCCCTGACAGGGCACGACACTGAAGGAGACTGCCGCTTTAGGAGACGACCATTAGGATAAGAGTACTGCATGCTAAGCGGGCTCCAAGGAGGCCTGCCCATAGAAGCTTGCAAGGACAGAATGAAATCACCTGAACTGTCGGGCGGCTGCCAAAATAACGGACCCACCTGGGAATCGTAGCCGGCAATACAGAGAGGTGGTCGTACGCGACATTGAGTGCAGGGGGAGACAACGAAAGAAGGGCCGATCAACAAGAACAATTAAGCAGGATAAGGAAAGAACCAGTTTGGTCCGGATTGAGGCAGGCACCACAAGGAGAGGTAACACAACGATGGCTTCCGAAGTCAAGCAAAGGGAAGCAGTCCTCCATCGATATATTTGCCAAACCGGCACACACAACAGACAGTGTGAAGAAACCTGCAACGGTGATGCAAGGCAAAGAAGCGCCAGGAAAAGATGACAGACAGATACTGGAAGCCACATCTGAAGTGAAAGCGGCCCTGCAGTTTAAGATAGATGCAGTCAGGATTGATGTGAACATTTTGCGACAGGATGTCAGGACATAGTCAGAATGCACAGGAGTGTTAGAAAAAGAGGTGCAGGCAAACAAGAGCAGTTGTAACGAAAACTCCCAAGAAGTCTCTATACTGATGTCACGGCTGTTGACCACTGGCGGTTGTGGAGGAGGTGGAGGTTGGGCTGCCATTAGACCGTGCCGCCACGTATTGCGTTACGTGCAGGCAGCGGTCTAGTGTTGTTTCCAATATGGCCACCGCCGGATAGTATTTACTAGACGGCGGTAGGGCGGCTTAGCGCGTTGCAACAAATTGTTTCCAATCCATTGCTTGCGCTCCTTAGTGTTCTCCCTGGGTGTTTGTTTCGCCTGTTTGTTTTCTTGCCTTCCTTCTGTTCCTCCCCGTTTTTTGGATTCCTTTCTTCCATTTTTTCCCGCTAGCCCTTTCATGTATTTATTGGGTATTTTTGTTCTGCTCACATTCCGCCTTCCTTGCTCCTCCTCGTTTCATTCTGACTCTTTGGCTCCCGAAGGGTTATTTTCTCCGCTTGTCCTTGCCTGGGTTCTGTACCCTTAGTCTGCTCTCAGCTGCACACAGAATATCTTGGAGTCCTTCGACGCTATTCTTTCCGGTCCTGACCAGCCAACATCCTTCTCATTGGTCATCGGTCTCTGCTGCAGTGTCTCCTGCGACCCTCTCCATTCCTACCAGGGTTTTTTTCTGCCAAAGGCTTTTTCCTCTGCTGGCTGTCACGGAGGGAGGTCACGGTGAGTCCCAGACTCTGGGTCACAGTGGCTTCTTTCCAAGGCAGACCTTATCTGCATGAAATGAAAAAGCCCCTCTCCCAAAAGCTTCGAAGAAGGAAGTCGGACATACCCACGTCACCAGGTGAGGTGGAGGAAAAGTCGGGGGAATTGCTGCATTCTAGCCTTGAAGACATTAGCACTGAAAGCCAGCTACCTAGCATTGATAGTTTGCAACACCACGAAGAAGTCATGGCCACCCCACAACAGCTCCAAGCCGCCGTCCAAAACCTCAATGCTGAGGTTCAAGCTATAAAGACCGACAATGCGGCTCTCCAGCAAAGAGTAGCCGCCAAGGAACAACAGGCGCAAGATTTACCCCCTTTACCTCTGGTTTCAGGAAAGTTCGATGGCTCAGGATGTAAGGTGAAGGATTTCCTGGATGCCTGTAACATTCACTTTAAGTTTAGACAGAATGCATATGCTACTGATCATACGAAGGTGGGGTTTATGATCACCCACATGACGGGTAATGCCCTGTCTTGGGCAAACCCACTGGTGTCCTGAGATGATCCAGTCCTACAAGATTACGCCGCTTTCACGGATCTGGTACGGCAGACTTTCCTCCGGACTGAAAGCGTGCATGTGGCCAGCGAAGACCTTCTGGATGTACGTCAAGGTAGCTCGGATTTACTCACATATATATCCACCTTTAAGAAGTTGGCGGCAGAGGCTGGCTGGCCCGAAACGGTACAATACACCATATTTTGTAGGGGTCTTCGGGAGGAGCTAAAGGATGAACTTGCCAGAACGGCTCGGCCCGATACTTTCCCGGATCTCCTTACTGCAGTCCAAAGGATAGATTTCCGACTCCTAGAATGGAAGAATGAGAAGAAGAAGATCCGAAGCATGACATCCTATCCTGAACCCCGCGCCTCAACCTCCTCATCTGCTACGCGAGCTACCGGTGAAGAACCCATGCAAATCGGAACCACTAGAGCACCTGTAACCGCCGAAGAGAAAAAGAGGAGACGAGAAGGGAACCTATGTTTGTACTGTGGTTCTGCAACACACCTGCTGCGAGATTGTCCTGATGTGCCCCCAAGGAGGTCGGGAAACGAACGCCCTCGGTAGTTGGTAGGACGGACTATCAAGGGGCTTATGCTTGTTCCTATGCTAATCTCTCAGTTACCTCTTCTCAAGTGACGGATGATGTACGTCTTATGGTTATAGCCATTAAGATACGCTTCCGAAAAAAGGAAGTTGACACCCAAGCATTACTAGATTGTGGGGCAGCCGGAAATGTTTTGGATACCTTATGGGCCGATAAGGTGGGTCTTCTCAGGATTGCAAAGAAAGAAGACCAAAAGGTGGAAGGTGTTGATGGAACCCCTTTATTTTCTGGTCTCATTACGTATACTACGGAAGAAGTCGTAGTATCCATACAGCAGCATTCAGAGTCTATCACCTTTGACATAATCCGTGCAGCTCATTTCCCGGTAATACTGGGAATAGGATGGCTCCGTAGACACAACCCTACGGTGGATTGGACCAACAATCTGCTGAGTTTTCACTCAAGTTATTGTCAAAAAGAATGCCTACCTGAGCCTTCATTTGAAGAAGTAAGGACTGTGGCGGTTACCGAAGGGAGTTTTATCCATTGCATTCCCGGGAGCTATTCAGAATTTGCTGAGGTCTTCCAGGAGCAGGTTCCCATTCAGCTTCCCCCTCATAGACCCGAGAACTGTCATGATCTCTGCTTCCAAAAGGTCAGGGTTTTCCCAACTCCCTTGGAAGCAGATCCATAACCCAGGTTCCGAGTGCCAACCAGTCCCAATTGGGACCTTTTGGACCCAGTCCTGGCGCCAGTGGCACCAGGCTCATAAATATGCCCAGTCCCAGCGCTGGAAGCGCCGGGCTCATAATGCTTGGGTGGACTTACCTGCAGCAGACCATGCTGCTTACTTGCCTGCCAGTTGAGTCTCTGATCCTCTTCTGTTTGGAACTACTTTTCCTGTTGGGTGGGGCAGGAGCCACTCCCTAGATTCAGAACACTGGAACTCTTCTGGAAAGCAGGAACTCTTTTCTTACCTAGGCGTGGCTGTGGAAGGAGACACCTAAGCACTACAGGAGGCTATTTAAACCACACCCGATGGATGAATCTTGCTTTGCGTTATTCTGCATCCTCAGCAGCAGAACGCTCATCGTGTCTTCTGCATCTGATCCTGGGCCTAAGGAAAAAGGCTTACCATTCTGAATCCAGTCTTCAGCAACACCTATAAAGACAAGAAAGAACAGGTTAGCATTACGGTCTTCAGTGACAGCTCTTCACTTGCCTGGTCCATCGGCTGTCACCAACGCCTCGCGCTGCATTCCGGCATCTGAAAGACAAAGGCTTACCTACTCTTCGTGCGCTCCGGAGGTCTTCACACTGCATTCCGGCATCTGAAAGACAAAAGCTTACCAACTCTTTGCACGCTCCGGAGGCCTTCGGCGCTGCATCCCGCATCTGAAAGACAAAACAAGGTGCGTTTAAAGACATTGGGGAACTTTAATACTCACGTGCCATTACTCCTTTCCACATCTAACCCAGTGGGTATTCCGGCACCCTGCAGCCGCCCCGAACTTGTACCTGCAAAATAAAAAGACAGTTAGAGCGCATCGTGAAGCAGGCAACAAGCGCTTACTTACGTGCTTCCAGGCGCTTCTATTCATCACACAGGCTCCATCTTCAACTCACTTCAGCCCGCCATCCGCCATCGCCGGAACCCTGCAAAACAAGAGACATCATTACTAAAGACTTACGGACAGCAGTCCTCTGAAGTCAAGAGGCCTGCTCCCCTTATCCAGTGAAGAAACTGGTTACAGCACCCTGCCTCGAGGCAGATGGAGAACACGGCGTTCACTTACCTAAGGTGAGAGCGTTAACCTTTGGGGTTCTACAGGAGAAGAGAAAGGGAAGAAGAGAGAGACATTCAATAACCCAGTTCATTAATCCCACATTTTCTATCTGCAGACATCTTACCCTTCGAGCCAGACATACAGTGCACAGAGGTCCAGCCCAAAGAGCCAGCCGTGTGTTACACATCACCTTTGAAGATACGGTATACGCCCAGTCAAGACCGGCGCCTCTACGGGAATCAGGTGAGCGTTACAAGAACTGTGCCATTGACCTAGTCCCCCAGGCGTTAGTTCCTTTTGGGAGAATGTATCCTCTTTCTGTGTCCGAGAAGGCTGTACTCCGAAAATATCTGGACGATAATTTTGCCAACGGACTTATACGCCCGTCAAAATCGCCAGCCGGAGCCTCTTTGTTTTTTATACCCAAAAGAGAGACGAAAGAACTGAGACCCTGCATCGACTATAGGGGGTTGAACAAAGTGACAATAAAGGACCGTTACCCGATGCCCATCATATCAGAGATCCTGGAAGCTGTACAGAGTTCGGTAGTCTTTACAAAACTGGATTTTCGAAATGCCTATCATCTGCTCCGCATAAGAGCTGGGGATGAGTGGAAGACCGCCTTCCGCACACCCTACGGTATGTTCGAGTACCAAGTTATGCCATTTGGCCTGGTAAATGCACCCTCGATTTTCCAGCGGTTTATGGACAGGCTATTTTCTGATTTGTTGGGTCAAACTACGCTGGTCTATCTGGATGACATTCTGGTCTTCTCACGCCATCAGGAAGAACACCACTTATATGTTAAGGAAGTCTTACGCTGACTACAGCATCATCATCTGTTGATTAAGCCAGAAAAATGCGCCTTCTCCCAATCTTCTCTGTCTTACCTGGGATTCATTCTGTCCAAGGATGGTATCATTATGGACCCTAGAAAGGTAGATGCCATAGTCTCTTGGCCGGCCCCTGCGTCAGTGAAAGACATCCAGCGGTTTTTGGGTCTAGCAAATTTTTATCGAAAGTTCATTCCTGAGTTCTCCGGGCTCACTCTTCCCATAACCTCACTGCTAAAGAAGTCCTCCGGACCTTTCGTTTGGTCCAAAGAAGCTAATGACAGTTTCCTTGATCTGAAGCACAGATTCTGCTCAGCCCCGATATTACGACAACCCGATCAGTTACAGCCCTTTATAGTGGGGACGGACGCCTCGGCAGCTGCTGTGGGTGCTGTTCTCCTTCAAGGCAACCCAGACCAGGAGTATCCGATTGCCTATTTTTCTAAGACACTAAGTCCCAGCCAACGCAATTACTCGGTCATTGAAAAGGAACTCCTTGCTATGAAGTTAGCATGCTTGGAGTGGAGGCATTTACTACAGGGAAGCAATCACCCCTTCTTGATACGAACGGATCACAAGAATCTGCAAATTCTCAAACAGCAGGAATGTTATAACACTCGACAAGCAAGGTGGGCCCATTTCTTTGCCCAATTTGACTTCTCCATCACATTTATTCCCGATTCTCAAAATCAGATCGCTGTTGCCTTATCTCGTCGAGACGATGTTGACACCTCCTACAAGAAGGAGCTGATGTTCCCCCATACTTGTTAGAGAAGCCACTGCTGCTATTCCAATCCGAGGCCTCGTAGACCAGCCCGTCGAGGAGAAGGACGGCTTGTATTTTATAGGCGGAAGACTATTCATCCCCACCAAAACACTTAGACAACGGTTCCTGCAGAAGCTCACCCCAGTCGAGAAAATCCTAGACTCCCACACGGAAATGAAAGGCCTTATCTCTCTCCTGTACGGGGCTCTCTTAATCCCCCGTGAGGGATCGATTAAAAGTCTTAGAGGGAAATGGGAAAGGGACATGGGCCGGGACATTGGGGATGGGCTCTGGTGGAAATTATGTAGCAGGACATTCAGGACATCTATTTCCTGCCAGTACAAGACACATGCCATCAAACTTCTCCATAGGTGGCAATATGACCCGATCACCCTCTCCAGGATGTTCCCAGACGTTGTCCCATTGTGTTGGCACGGTTGCGGGGAGAGAGCCAACTATTGGCACATGTGGTGGTCCTGTGAGAAGGTCCAAGTTTATTGGTCTGAGGTGCTCAGTTGGCTTAAGGATGCGGGAGAAGGGGTCTATCCATTGGAGCCACTCACACTGTTATTTGGGCTACAGCAAAAGGATGAGCACTGGGAGAAGCTCCCGGACTTGACACACTCCTTACTCCTAGCAGCCAGGGCTGCACGGGCCAGGACATGGAAGAGAGCAGCGCTCCCCTCGAGGAGAGAATGGGTGACAGTGGCCAAAGATATTTATTTTATGGATAAACTAACAGCAGCACTTCATGGCTCAAGCTCGCAACTCGAGGCCGACTGGTTACAATTCATGGAGGTGTTCGCCAGCACAAACTGAGAGCCAGAAAGGTAATACGGCCACTCCACCCGGCCCGAAACCAGTTTTAGGATTGAACTTATTTTATGCTTCTAAGGAAAGCTGACTCATTGCGTCTGTTTATTTGCCCGGTCGGCGCCGCCCGAAGAACTTATCCACGGAAACGTGGAGCCTGAGCCCCAAGACGGCGGATTTGGAGGGGGGGCGTGGGGGGGAGGGTGAATGCAGTGGAGAGTTACGGTCTTGGTTTGAAGTTGATAGGGGCATGTGCCCTAATGCAATCTTTTTTCAGAGCTCTTTGCTGTTCAGAAAACCAATAAAAATATATAAAAAAAAAAAATGCCGGATAACGATGGGATGGAAAACATTCACGAGGCCAGTAGCACAGGTATGGTGCAAGGACCTTATAAAATGGGCAAATGTAGAGATGGTGGTATGGCAAGAAGCAGTGGGTCGGGATACAGAACAAGGAGATGATGGGGTGGAGGCAGAGACAGTTGATAGCGGACCTAGTCACTTCAGTAGAGGGTGCTAAAGTCAAATAGAACATTCCGGTAAAAGAAGATGAGGACAATAGGGAGATGGAGGAAGTAAGAAGGAAGGTGATGAACCAATGGGTGCAAAGTAGGCCGGGATAGAAGTGGGGGGATTTGGTGGGGAGAGGTTAACTGACTATCATGATCCGAGGGCAAGTTTGTAAGTTACTCTGTTAAAAAATAAAATAATTGTTTAAAAAAAAATGTGTAGATCGTTCAAAGTTTAAACTGGTGGTCTTTAAGATACACCAATATGAATCCCTTTTTTGCCTATTGGGTCTTGAGGTAAAATGCAGTACAATTTCAGTTAATTGAAAGCAGATTTTGGGTAAATATAGGCAGATTCACCAATATCCCAGGCGCTTTGAACTCAAGATTAGCTGCCAATCTTCGCTTGAGGTGTGCAAAAAAACAGAATTTGATGATGCAAACAGAATTTGAGTTCCAGAGTTCTGCAAGCTAATGGGGTAGCCATGTCCTCCAATTCAGTGTTCGATGGGGAGCCTTACGTTCCTGAAACCAGGTAATGCCGTTGTCTCCATTGGCGCAAGTGTTGGGGAGGAAGCAGCTGTCATCTTGTGAGCTGGTCATCCATTCCACATTCTTCTGTAACTGTGCTGCTGGAGCCATCCGGATGGGATATATTGTTTGTTGTCATCCTGCGGGTGATTTGTCCTGAACCTCAGTGGTTGGTGGGATCTCTATAAAGTCACAGTAAAACACTTGAGGGAAAAAATATCAGGATTTCACACATATTGCTGTGCTCAGTCAGAATTTTAGAGTCAATCTTGCCAAAATGCTACTGTTTTGTGTGTGACTCTGACCCCCACATTCCTTGCCACACAGCACACATCTGGCAGTGGCTTGGACTGTAGAATCAAGGAAATAATTAAATGTTGTTTAAATTGAGACCACTGTGTAAGGCCAAGACGTCTGTATAGTTCAGCTCTAAAAGGAAATCTGTCCGCTTCAAGGCGCTGGATGCAGTTGTCTCTCATGATTCAGGATTTAGCACAGCACAGGAGCAAAATTCCAAGTATGGCAAGTTTCACAAGCAGCCACCTCGGCGAGTATGTCAGTGTTCTAATAAATGCATTGAATGCATCCAGGCCCTTTTTGAGCCCTTTTGTTGCAAACACAGTGACTGCAGAGAAAGCTGAATGTATGTCTCTCTAAGCTGGGAGTCCCTTCTATTGTATCCCGAGAAGCTAAAAATGATTAAATCTGCTTAACCACTTTGGAGTGTGTTTCGAGATGAGACCCCTCACTGCTACACACTTTTTCTGCAGTATCTGCTGCACAAACCCGATTTTGGCTTGAGTCCTATCTGGACATGATCGCCCGCGTTATGCCCGGTCTTTATATATGCAATTTCGGTTTACCCTAAAAGTGGACGTTTTTACACAGCATTATCGTGGGTCAGGGGGCCATACATGTCCGATTTGTGGGGCTAGTGAAGAATCCATCACCCATTTCTTGCTCTTTTGCGGGGGATCTAAAGAATCTTGTGCAAAATATCTACCACCACTCTTCAGACTGGCTGAAGTTCGCCGTGTTGATGATGCCTTAGCCCATTGTAAGGATACTAGCAATCTGACAACGATTTACTTTGTTTCGAAATATATCCATAGCACATGGTTAAAAAGGTGTAAAATATGCCAGGTAACTCCAGTCCCCAATCCTGATTATAATCACGCATTGGCTTGAATCTTGTCTAATTCTGTTATTTGCAGCATATATCCTATTTGAAATATTGTATATGTTCTTATCCCATATTTAATGTTCTATCAATTTTTATCCTTGAACGTGTTGTTCGGATTTTAAGTATCTTTGGATATTTTATCTTTTTTGAATGTTTGTTATTGTACTTATTCTTTTGCTTTTTGGGTGACGCTGCAATAATGCTCAATGACTGACTGGCAAATGATCTGCAAATGTGTCAAATACATGCTAAGTTTGGGAAATTGTAAAGGCTTTAAACTTAGGCTTGGCCAGGGTAGGAATTTGAATCATGATTACATAGGTGGATTGAGAATAAACCAACAACATTTGACATGTGCGCTCAAAGTTATCAGGGTTTGTACCCCAACTTCAATGTGAAGAATTGAAGTGCACAAGATAGAAACCATTCGATAAACTGTATAGCAGACTGTGGAATGTTGCAATAGGTGTTCTCACAGGAATTCACTTGCACAGGTTGTCTGAATACTATTCGAACAGAACCCTTGCAATCACGTAACGATTACAGTGTTAATTTAGGACTTAAAGGTGAAACACGGGCATTAGGAGTATCGCACAACCGACTTCCTTTAACCAAGTGTTATTAATCAAGTGCACATGTCCCCAGGAATGTAGTTCCTGACAGAATATAGAAGGTGTAGTTTGAAGGGGTATTTACAAAACACCATGCAAAATCCAGTGGACACTTCAGGTACCCAGGCAAATGATGCCACAGAACTTCTCTTAAGCACGGTGAGCATAAGGAATGTAGAACCTGACATTGCCTGGTGTATTGCGATAATGGGAAAGTTAAGCACATCTATCTGTTCTGGCCATGAAATTGCATTCCAGACTGGAACTCCTCTGCTCATACTGCCAAGAAAGTCTGTCTTTTTTGACAGACAACCCCCAATTAGAAAGCTAAGGACAAACTTGAAGTTATTCAAAAATCAAGTGACAGAGTTAATCAGAATCACTAACAAATAAATTGAGAAACTCAAAAAGGACTTACAAAATTTCAGTAAACGGTTGGTTTATCCTTATTTGAGTGCAGACTATTCAGGTCCCAGCTATTGGAATATATAGATGGTCACAACATGGCCCACCATCCAGACGAACAGTAACTTTTTCCGAGACATCTTCTGGTTCGGACTTGGAAGAGGATGGGCAATATTATAGAGGCTGAGGTCAATACAGGAACAACCGAAGATCTTTTGTAGGGAGAGGCGGGCGTGGCCAAAGAAGTCGTCAAAGAGGGGAGCTTCCTCGACCGATGCCACAGCCCCTACAAGAAGTAGCTCCTCCACTGCCCTCAAGATCTTTCGAAACTCACAGGAGGTAATACAGGATATGAATGATGAATTTGCTGTTTTTAATCTTTCTTCTAAGTCTTTGATGACTTTTGACTTGGCATTAATAAGTGAGGGCTTGTACTTTGTTTTGTTTTTTTGTTCCCAAGTCTAATCCTACCAAGATGTAATGGAAACCAGTGTCCAGGATATATGCCCACTTGGTTAGCGGACCCAATCCTCGGAGTACTGCACTAAAGGTAAGATGGGAGTTGGACCTTGGGGTAGACATAGGGGAGGACGAATGGGAACGTATATTGGGCTTCGCCCGGGAGGTGTCCAGGAACCCCAGCTTTAAATTGATTAAATTAAATGTGTTGTATGAAACCTACATGACCCCTAGTGGGGTGGCCAAGTTCAACAAAGGGACACAACCGACATGTTCTTAGTGTGGCAACACAGGGGCAGACCTGATTCATATGTTTTGGGGCTGTGGGAAAGTACAGAGTTTCTGGGCACGCATTGAGTAGGCCTGCAAGAAGGCTGGGGTCGCTAGGTGTACCTGGAGCCGAAAGAGTGCCTGCTGCTGGGTGCATACTCTAGGAATAGTAAGTTTAAACACGTTGTAAAATTCATGGACATTTTGTGCATTCTAGCTAAGAGGTACATAGCTATGGCGTGGAAAACAGCTGCGGGCTCACAATACACACGTTGGTACAAAGATTTTGAGACCTGGGCTGAAGCAGAAACCAGAGCGTGGGTTGGCGCAGTGGGTGGCCTAGATATGACAACTAGTGCAACCTACGAGTCCTAGAAAATGTTGGTTGGGACATGTTTCACCCGTCGGACGACAAGCTGCCGTGAACATTAAACACCCCGCAAAATATTGCAAAGACTCATTAATGATTTGAAGGTATGGAACAGATTGGCCCCGAAACCTGGGTGTGGCGACCTTACCTGGATGTGGATGAGATAAATGCGGAACTACTCAGTCCGCAGGCGTGAAGAAAGTTATATTGTTGTTACTATGTTTAGTTGTCTTTGGAGTACTTTAACTACTTACTTGTAAGCGTGCTAAGTGAGTGATAAAATGCAGATCGTAACTGTAAGTCTGTAAGTTAACAAATGCCAATAAAAAGACGTTAAAATAAACTAATCCTACCAAGATGTAGGCTGAAACAGAGTTTAACCAATTTTTTTGCAAAATCTGATTAATAGATTATTTTGGGAATGCCAATTCCATTGAACCGATAACAGAGGGATCGACCCCATTCAGACTCAAATCAGTTTTCACACTGACCAATTATATGGTCTCAAAAGATATTTTTACTTTCTAAAAGGTTGTCTTCAAAGGTTTCCAAAAGATTTACTCTGATATGCCTGTGGGACAGACCAGGATGTTTAATTTAATCTTAAATGACATGAAACGGAGAGGATGCATGCTCTTAAAGAGGATGATTCCATTGTCATTAAGAGCGCTGATAAGGGTGGTGGAATAGTTGTATGGGATTCTCAAACCGAAGGTGAAGAATCCCTTGGGCTATTGGGCAAAAAGGATAATTATTTTCTGTTTCAAGATGACCCTAGTACAATGATTAAACAAGATTTGTTGAAGATTACATAATTGGGGCTGGGCATGGGCTTTCTGAGTCATAAATAATTTGATGTTCTCAATCCAGTTAAAAGACGGACGCCCTTGTTCTATGTGTTACCTAATATGCATAAAGATTTAGTCCAGCCTCCGGGAAGACCATTGTGTCTTTGTGCGGATCCATTTTAGTGCCTACTGGCAGATTTTTTCTTTTTTTCTTGAAATCCTTGACTTCGGAGACTATGACGTATTTGGCAAACTGCACAGCTGTGATTAATACAGTGGAAGGCATGGAATTTGATCCAGCTTCTGACATATTATTGACGCTTGATGTGGAAACGTTATATTCCAATAATCCTCAAGCAGAACCTTTGAGGATCATTAAAACTTACCTGGATGAAAGAGATGCAACTCACTCTATTCCAAGTGAGTTTCCGATGGACTTGTTGGAGTTAACTTTAACCACAATTTTGCCAATTTGTACATGGCTAAATTCAAACTGGTATATTTTCTTCCACCAACCCTTACCGCTCTGCTATCAAGCTTTACAAGCAGTATATTGATGACATTTTAATGATCTTGGATTTGAATCTGTGCTCCTTACAAGATTTCTTGCCCTAGATTAATGGTTACAAAGGGAACTTGCACTTTACTCTCAATAGTCATCACCAAGAGAGTTCCGTTTTAGATTTTAAATATCAAGATCTGTCAAGGGACAGTGAGTTTATATCGCAAAGTGGTTGACAGAAACACTATATTACATTATAGTTAATTTCACCCACAAGTATTACGTTATTACGTTTCTTATGGCCAGTTCCTGAGAGCTAGACGTAATTAGAGTATGGAAGATTATCAGGAACAAGCCAGGATTATTACTCCCAGATTGTTACCTCAACAGATTATTGAGGCAATCCCCGAAGAGAGCCCGCTTTAAGGATAGAGGGGGTTTATTATGTCCCAAACAACCATAAACAATGGATCGTCTAGTTTTTGTGACCATCATTTGCACCCATAGCAATGCAATTAGAAAACATATCCTTAGGAATTGGCATTCACTGCAACTTGAGGACTCTGCTTTAACATCTCCTCTATTTGCTTTTAAGAAAGGTAAACATGTCAAACTACTTACCAAAGCAGACAGAAAGAAAATTACTGTACCGTCTATTTCAATTAGCCAAACATGGATTTGGACCTGTTTTAGTCCATTTCCCGGGTGGTAATTGTAATGTGTGTATGAATACAAGTTACAGATAAACATTTTTCAATGAATGAGACGACATGGACATTAAGGGCTCACACTACTTGTAATATCTCTGACATTTATCATGTTCAATGTCCTTGCAAGAAAGCTTATATAGGAAAGACTTCTAGATCAATCAAGATTTGATTTAAGAAACATCAAATAAATGCGCCATCAGAACCTTTTTTCTGATTCGTGAATGAACATTTTTTGTCTATGGACAATGGCGCAGATTATATTAAATGGTGGGTCATATAAAGGTTCAAGGCCACAGAACAGAGGCTGTTGGCACTAGGTTGAGCATCCAGGAACCGTTCTGGCTACATCAAACAGATAGCTATATTGATGGCTTGAACTTTCAAGAGGAATGACAGAAATTAGGCATTTGAATGTGCCCTTTTTGTGGCTTTATTACAGGGGTCAAAAATTAAAATTGAATAAGCACAAGCTAAAACCAGCTCCTGTGTATCCAGCATTAACCAGTGACAAGGAGCTAGTATGTAGCATTCCACAAATCTAACTTCAGCATTGAATGCAGAAATATCATTTTGTCCATTTATTAATGACCCCTCATGCTTTAAATGTTGTATACATGTGTTGCAATATTTATTTATATATTGTCCCAAACTCACAGTTAAACTCACATGGGTGTTTGATCTGCATCAGTTGGCCTAGGGAGCTAAAAGTAGCTCCTGGTTGCTGTTGGTGTCAAGCTAACCAGGCTCTTCTAGGCTACAAGCAGGAGCTAAATAGCTCCCAGCCTCCCCTCATTTTCGAAAACCCTGTATTAGCATACATAAAGGCCAGATGACACATGTAGGGTCAGTCGCATGCCTCTTTCCGAACACATGGATTCCAAGTGGAAGAATCCCATGTGCCATCAGAACATTTATCAATAAATGCTTCTCACGTGAATGTAAACAATTCTTCAGAGGTTTGAGGTTAGATATGGTCAGATTCTTTCATTTAGAATACTGATGGTATGAGCTCTTTGATCAGTGTAGATAAGATCGGCTCATATGATCGCATTGAGGTTGGTGTTTCTGGGACGTTGTTTAGTCCGGGCACCTTTTATATATGTACTTGTTTAATCCATAGGGATTATAGTGTCCTGTTAACGGAGGGATAATTCTTATTTTATTATTATTTTCATTAATGAAATGTTTCCATGGAGACGAGCATGAGGAACGGTGCAACAAAGTGACGTCACTATTGGAGCGACGCTTTGTCATGTATTAAAATGCAGTGAGCGCTCAGGTTCGAGTTTGACTCTAGGCGTATATGCAACTTGGGAGCAGTGTTGCGAATTAAGTAAATTCAATAGCACCAACTAACGAGGATGAGAACAATTCTCTGGCTTTATTATGTGCTTGATTATTTCATTTGGCCAGGTGGAGGTCTCATTTGTCGATAAACAAAATATACATCAAATTGATGTCCTGTTGAACCTTAAAGGATCTGGTATTATCTGTTAGACTATAAAGGAATATCCATGAGGACATTTAAAGAATGTGTTGTTTAGGTAAGATAATGCGCCTTTAAATGGTTTTAAAGGGCATGTCTTTACGCGTTGACAGTACATTCAAATTATGTTGGGTATCTGTCATTATCATTGACTTACAGCATGAACAGTGTGGTTTAAATAAGTTGGAGTCATCAGTTAATTTTGTGAGCTGAGCATTTATTTATTTTATTTATTTTTACATTTGTAAAGCGCCACACAGCCCAGTGGCATCGGGGCGCTGTTGCAAGATAATGACTTAGTTTCAGTGCAAGGAGGGGTAGATAGAGGAGGTTACAGCAAGATCGCATCTACCCCTAGCCTGGGAGAAAAGGACGTTTGACATTACATCGGTTATACAGTTGACAGGGCCCAAGAAGGGTTTATACAAACAGCATCGTTTTTATTGCTTTCCTGAAGCACAGGAGGGATTTGATGCCTCTAATCTCGGCGGGTAATAAGTTCCAGTTGGTGGCGGCGAGGACTGGGAAGCTAGTGCCACCTGCTCTGGTTCTGAGGCTTTTTGGAATTGCTAGGCGGTTGGTGTGGCTAGATCTAGTTGGTCTGTTGGAGGGGGGATCAGAGAATCTCTGCGCAAGGTAGCGTGGTGCTGTGTCCTGTCGGCATTTGTGTGTGAGTGCCAGTGATTTGAATAGGATTTGTTCCTTAACTGGGAGCCAGTGGACGGATTTTCTGGTGGCTGAAATGTGGTCTCTTTTCGAGATTCCTGTTGCTGCTGTGAGGGCATTGTTCTGCACCGTTTGAAGTTTTTTAATGTTTTTGGCTGAAGTGCCTAGTAGGAGTGCATTGCAGTAGTCTAGGCGGGATCCTATGATAGCTCTTGCGATGGTGAGGGAGTTTTCCTGCGAAAGGAAGGGCCTTGCTGCGGTGATCAGTTTTGAGTGGTAGGCTGCTGCTGAAGAGATTGCGTTGACCTGTCTGTCCATGGTGAGGTTGGAGTCCAGGTAGACTCCAAGGGTTTTGACTGTTTTGGAGACCGAGATGCAGCAGTTGTCAATGATGAAGGAGTCATATTGGGGCCCCATGTTATTGATTGTGGCAGGTGATCCGATGATGAGTAACTCTGTTTTTTCGATGTTGAGGCAGAGCCAATTCTCAGCCATCCAGGTTTGGATGGTGGTGTAGATGTAGATGAGGGTTTTTTGGTCGGCTTCATAGTCTCCGGTGAGAGGGATGAGGACTTGTGTGTCGTCCGCATAGTTTGTGTTTGTGATGCCCATTGCATCGAGGTATTTAAATAGTGCCCTTGTGAAAAGGTTGTACAGAGTAGGAGATATGCAGGATCCCTGCGGGACACCGCATTTAATAAGATGTGACTGGGCGCAGGCTGTGTCCGAGAAGACTTTCATTTTTCTGCCCTTAAGGAAGGATGCTATCCAGGCGGTGGCTTCTGGTGAGAAGTTGCCCGCTGTAGAGAGGTGGTGGCAGAGGGTGTCATGATTGACCAGGTCGAATGCCGCCGAAAGGTCTAGTAGAAGTAGGAGAGCTGGTTTGCCTATGTCTCTTAGGTCATCGATTTGGTTTTTGAGGTCCAGTAGTGCTGTTTCTGTGCCATGGTTTGGCCGGAAGCCAGATTGCCGGAGACCAAGTAGGTGATGCGTTTCTAGGTAGTTTTGAACTTGGATGTATGCAGCTTTATCCAGGATTTTGAGAAGGAAGGGAACTGTTGTGATGGGCCTGTAGTTCCCTGGTACCTTGGGGTCTAGTGTAGGTTTTTTCAGTAATGGGCGGACCCAAGCTTCTTTGAGGCAGGATGGCACTTGGTTGGATCTGAACGAGGCATTGATGAAGGCTGTGAAGAACGGTACTAGTGAAGGTGCGCTATCCTTGATGAGCTGGGCTGGACATGAGTCGCCTTTACAGTTGGAGGGTTTGATGGCGTTGAGTATGGTTCGGACTTCCTCTTCTGTCATCTCCTGGAATGAGAAGGCTGGGATTCCGGAAGGGGCGGTGTTCTGGTGTAGGTTGGATAGTTGTTGCGATAAGGCTTTTTGGTGAGTGATGATTTTATCTTGCAGAGTATTCAGTTTGTTTAGCATGGCTTCTTGGATGCCATTGCACCATTCTTTGTCTTTATTCAAGGGGTTAGGGGGGGGAGTTGGGGACTCCAATTCTCTGAAGATAGCGTAGATTTCTCTGGATCCGGATTTAGCGTTGGCGATCCTGGTATTGAAGGAGTTGGCTTTGGCAGCAATGATGGTGGATTTGTATTGTTTGGCGGCATCTTTAAAGGCTTGTTTAGTGATGTCAGTGGGGTTCGTTTGCCAGGCTTTGAGAGCTAGTCGTTTTTGTGAGCGTAGTTTCAGGAGACCCTGAGTGAACCAAGAGTTAGTTTTTTTGGTGGGTTTAGCTTGCCTAAGTGCCAAGGCAGCAATGGTATCTATGGCCTTGGTGATAATGGCGTTGTAGGTTTCTGCGAGAGTGTCTGGGTTGTGGGTGAAGGGGTGTTTGAGTTCGGGAACCAGGAGGTGGGGAAATAGTCTTTCCTTGGTTAGTTGCTTGGTGCTCCTCGTGAGGGCGGACAGCAGAGCTTGGTGTGCGGTGGGTGGAGTTCTAGAGTAGTTGATATTGAAGTGGATGATGGAGTGGTCCGACCAGGGAATGGGGTCAATGATGGGCGTCGATATCTGACAGTTGTGTTGGGTGATCCAATCCAGTATGCTGCCTTTGTTGTGTGTTGGTTTTAACACTTCTTGTTTGAATCCAAGTGTTGTGAGGGCGTTGTTGAACGAGGTGGCATTCCTGTCTGAGGGGTCATTGAGCCCGAGGTTCATGTCAGCCAGGAGGATGGACATGGTGGTTTTCTTGAGGTTGTTGCTGATGGAGTGTAAGAGCGCTTCTTGGAATTCTCCCTCTGGTCCTGGTGGGCGGTATGTGAGGTGGGCGGTGATGGTGCAGCTAGGTGAGGGGTTGATTTTGACGAGCATGTAGTCACAACTGTGTGAGGGGTCTCCTTGTATCTTTCTGATAGGGATGGATTGTTTGGCTATCAATGCGACCCCCCCTCCTTTTTGTGTATTGCGGTCTTGCCTGAAAATTGTATAACCATCGGGTAGGGCAATGGCTAGAGCAGGGCCTGCGGCTTCATGGAGCCATGTTTCGCAGATAAATAGTAGATCAAGGTTGGAGTTGCATATGAGGTCGTGGATATCTAGGGCGTGTGCCGGGAGGGAGCGCGCATTGATGAGGGCACATTTGAGGATTGATGGTTTGCTTAGGGTCGATTCGCTAGAATTGGTGGGGACGCACATACCAAGTGGTTCACCAATATCGTCAGTGGCAGCAGTAGAGGCAGTGCTGGGCGCACCTAAATCACACATAGCAGGTGGAATCACAGTGGCAACAGTGGCAGCGGCAGAGGTAGTGCTGGGTGCACCTAAATCACACATAGCAAGTGGAATCACAGTGGCAACAGTGGCGGCAGCAGAGGCAGTGCTGGGCGCACCTAAATCACACATAGCAAGTGGAAACACAGTAGCAACAGTGGCAGCAGCAGAGGCAGTGCTGGGCGCACCTAAATCACACATAGCAAGTGGAATCACAGTAGCAACAGTGGCAGCAGCAGAGGCAGTGCTGGGCGCACCTAAATCACACATAGCAAGTGGAATCACAGTGGCGGCAGCAGAGGCAGTGCTGGGCGCACCTAAATCACACATAGCAAGTGGAAGCACAGTAGCAACAGTGGCAGCAGCAGAGGCAGTGCTGGGCGCACCTAAATCACACATAGCAGGTGGAATCACAGTGGCAACAGTGGCAGCAGCAGAGGCAGTGCTGGGCGCACCTAAATCACACATAGCAGGTGGAATCACAGTGGCAACAGTGGCAGCAGCAGAGGTAGTGCTGGGCGCACCTAAATCACACATAGCAAGTGGAATCACAGTGGCAACAGTGGCAGCAGCAGAGGCAGTGCTGGGCACACCTAAATCACACATAGCAGGTGGAATCACAGTGGCAACAGTGGCAGCAGCAGAGGTAGTGCTGGGCGCACCTAAATCATACATAGCAGGTGGAATCACAGTGGCAACAGTGGCAGCAGCAGAGGTAGTGCTGGGCGCACCTAAATCACACATCACACATAGCAAGTGGAATCATAGTAGAGTTTGGTTCAAAGAGGATGGAACATGTCTTAGATGGAATTTGAATGCATTTTCAAAGATAGTTTGACCAGGAACATGCCATTCTTTACATATTTTACAGGTTGAATATAACCAGTGTAATCCTTTATTGGCAATTTAATTCACCACAGTGTGAGCATCTTGACAAAAGAAGTCGGAGATATGTAATTTATCTCCCTATATATATTAGCTGGACTGGACAACAGTAGTGTGATTTATTTTATACAGACTATTATTGTTTTCACAGCTTTCATCAAACTTTCTTGGTCCTGAAGAAGACTCATTATTTTAGTTATTTGTTCACTGCAAAGTCAAAACTAGCGATGAAAGGTTGTCGACATGTGATCAAATGATGAAATTATTGGAAGCATGACCTCTGCTGGTAGACCACCGATTAAAATGGACAATAATAGAACATAGAGTACAATGAAGATTGCCCAGGCATACAGCGCAGGGTAATCTTGATTCTATTAAAGACACAGAGGCAAGCATTATGCTTTTCTTTATTGCTGCAACCTCAGCACTTCAAAACACTAAACATTTAAACTGGGTATTTTCCTGTTTTCTTCCAGGACTCTGAGAAAAAGGTAAATGCAGGTTTTAAAGGTTCAAACAAAATCTCTCCTTCTGGCACTACGAATCCCATGAGCTTCTTAGCCTCTGGTAGATATGAGACTCCTCTCCTCCACCTATTAGGTGCCTGCCCGGGGTATAAAAGTCCTTTGCCCTAGGTTCTTTCCTTTCTTTGCCAATAACAATACTTGCACTGTGAACGTCCAACTTGCTCCAAACAAACTAGACCAACACCAGGAACTCTCAACAGGTCCATCGACACTCCGGCATCACTGGTCCAACGGGCACGCCTCATGCTCCAACCTTTCGATCCCTCAGCCCTTCTCAAGCTGCTTTCCGGTCGTCTCCTACAAGGAATGGAGAAGAAACAATGAGGGTGGGAATGCGCTAAAGCTCTTATACAGTATACACTCACATGGTAACCATCAAGACTTTTGCCATTCTGGGTGGGGTATAATGCTCGCCTCTGTGTCTTTAATAGAATTAAGACTACCCTGAGCTATAAGCCTGGGCAATCTTCATTCTATGTCAAGACCGGAAGCGAGTATTATGCTTGTTCAAAGCTCGCTACCACCCTATTAGTTATATCTGATACAGGCTTAAAATAAAAAGTTTTAAACGTTGATTCAGAAGACCAATCAGCTGATTTCATCATGTCCTGCAATGACACTCCTGCAGAGAATGCTCTAGAAGCCATTGCTCCCTTAGCTGAATGCGGGCCAAATAAGGATAAGTCGATGCCAGCCCACTGACTCACCTCTCTAACCCATCTAGCAATTGTTGCTGTAGCTACTGCACGATTCGGCTTCCTATGCGCTATAAGCAATTGTGTTACACCCTGCGATCTAAGATGCGCGGTCGCCTCTTCATAATCCTTTATGCATTGCGCTACGCATATTTTCTTATTACCCTCGAAGTAAGGGTAGGAAATTATCTTAGAGTCACTCTTCGTCCTATTAGCTATGTTAAATGCTACGCCATCTGGATAAAATATCCTCCTGTCTATCTCCAGCGCCTTGAAATCTGATACTCTCCGACATGCTACTAAACATAGCAGCATCCCTAGTTTACCTTAAAGCTGTGAAGGAGAAAGGCTATCGTTCTCGGGCCACCTGAGAAAGAGACGGAACACATCTCTGATGTTCCATAACACGGTTTACTTCAGCTGCGGCGGACTCTTCGGCTTTATTCCTTTGAGAAGGCACACGACTGCAGGGTGTTCCCCTAACGGTTCACCTTCCACCTTGTCGTGTCCTGCCGACACAGCTGATCTAGACTCCTAGCGTTCTATAGATGCAACCGTCTTGAAACCGATCTGCTAAGAAGTCGGGGAGGTGAACTACAGGAGATGAAATGGGATCCATACTGCATTCTGCGCACAATTGGGTTCAATGGTCCCATGGAGCCATAGCTACGAATGGTGGAAGGTGCCCAGGATTTTTTGATGCAGTCAGCAGCGAGTTGCGAAATGCCTGGCAACTCCCATCTCTTCCTGAAACCCTGCAGGTGATCAGGTGAAGCGTGCCCGTTTCTATCAAAGGTTGAGGCAGGCCGGTTGGGCCCAGAAGAAGGTCCTGCTGATGAACTATCCTCGAGAAATCCGAAGAAAGTTCCATAGCTACTGGAAACCAGGCGTGGGACTTCCAAAACGGTAATATCATCACCAGCTCTGCCTGATCCCTGCAGACCTTCGCTAAGCCTCTCGTCAGCATGATGATGGGTGGGAAGACATAGTGCACTGCTCTGCTCCACGGATGCAAGAAGGCATCTGTCCCCGCCGCTCCTGGGTCTAATTTCCAACTGAAGTATTTGTGCGT
The DNA here is from genome assembly GCF_040938575.1 of Ambystoma mexicanum. Lineage (NCBI taxonomy): Eukaryota > Metazoa > Chordata > Amphibia > Caudata > Ambystomatidae > Ambystoma > Ambystoma mexicanum. The sequence goes on along the minus strand of NC_090939.1, from coordinate 144,871,818 downwards.
CGACGAGTTCAGTCTGGACGCAAATAGATGAGTGTCTAGAGGACCCCAGATCTCCTGCAACTGATTGAATACTTGGGGATGTAGCTTCCAGTCGCTGGAGTCTACGAGATACCACAAATTCCAGTCCGCTAAACTGTTCTGAACACTTGGTAAGTACTCTGCTGACACTGCAATCTGGTGCTGGAGACAATGATGCCAGAGGTATTTCACTAGCTCTGCCAGCATCTTGGATTTGGTCCCCCCTAGCTTGCATATGTAGCGTACGGCTGAGATGTTGTCCATCATGAGCAAGACACAACATCTGGCCCTGCCTTTGGTGAAAGTGCGTACTGCGAAATACCCTTATAGGAGTTTGAGACAGTTTATATGTAATTTCAATTCTTCTTCTGACCATTTCCCTCCTGTCTCTGCCTGTTCGCATCTGGCTCCCCAGCCTGTTCTGCTTGCGTAGGACTCTATCACTAAGTCTGGCATGTCGCCGAAAATCGCTCGACCGATCCAGGATTGGCGCTTATGGCATAGGTGGAAGTTGGACCGCCATTAGACTGTTCCACCAGGTTTCCCCCATCCATACATTGTCGGGCAAGTCTTTTCCATCACGGCCGCCGCTGGGAGGTTCTTAGCTGTCACACTCCCGGCGGTCGGCGCGTTGCAACCGCTTGTATCCTGATATCCCTTTGCAGACATATGCTAGTTTTCTCCTCCGTTCATTGCTGGAAATCTTTCCCTTCATTCCCTGGCTCTCTTGGGCTCACTGCGCCCTGTCTTTGTTTTCCATTCCCAGCCTTTCTCTTCTCGTTTCAGGCTGACTCACCTCCCGTTCCTTTGCCCCCTTCCTTCTCTCTCTCTTTTCATTTCCTTTTTCTTCTTGCTTTTGCTCATCTATTGGCTCTCGCTGTGTTTTCATTCCCCCTCGACGGCCACCCGTCTTCAGCATTACTCTCTTACCTCCTCACCGCCGCGTTGAGCATTCCTACTCACTCTCGCGGTCAGCGGCTGTCCGGGTCCTCCCACCCTGCCCTCTGGGGTCCCCGCTGAGTAAGCCTTGACTTGTCTATTCCGCACCTACACCTTCTCCTTGTCAGAGCCTTGTGCCATTGTTCCTCGGAGTGTATCCTTCAGTCTGCAACCCCACTTACCATTCCTGGAACCGTGACGCCACAGTTCACTGGATGCAAGTCGTCAACATCAAGAGACTGCTGCACCAGGGTTTTATGTGCCAGTTTGGCTTTTTCCCTGTTTAAGTCCTTCTTCGGGAAAGACTACAGATCCAGGCAGCGTTTAACTCTACGCAGCCCCGACACCAGTGACACTGGTGAGGAGGGAGGGGAAAGCCATGGGTCAGGGGAGGACGAACAAGGATATAACAGTTTGCAACACCAACATACAACTACAACCATGGCGACGGCTGAACAAGTCCAGGAACTTCTGGGCGCAGTACAGGGTTTATCACAGGAAGTGCAAGCCCTTAAGAATGAGAATGTGGTTTTAAGGCAGTTAGTAACTGCACGTGAACAACAGCCCACTGAGCTGCCTCCCGTGGCTCTGCCATCGGGAAAATTCGATGGGACACCCAAGAAGGTGAAGGAGTTTTTGGATGCTTGTCATGTACACTTCACCTTCAGACCTGCCACATTCACCTCAGATCACTCACAAGTGGGTTTCATGATTTCCAATATAACTGGTAATGCTTTGGCATGGGCTACACCGCTTGTTACCAGTTCCAATCAAATTCTGCATGACTTCGGAGGCTTTGTCACGCTTCTCAGGCAAACTTTTGAGCGACCCGAAATATCATTTACCGCTTGCAAAGAACTACTGGATGTCCACCAGGGGTCCATGGATATGTTGTCATACATCACAACTTTCAAGAGACTGGCATCCAAAGCAGGATGGCCTGAGCAGGCACAATACGCCATATTCTGTCACGGAGTTAGAGATGAAATCAAGGATGAGTTAGCCCGTTCCCCCAGGCCTTCTATGTTTCCAGACCTCTTGTACACTGTCCTACAGATTGAGTATCGATTACAAGAGATACGGAATGAAAGGAGAAGACACCGGGGAAATCTCACCTACAGCAGACCACTATCTGTTCACACCTCCTCACCTTCAGTGACTCCAGAGGAACCTATGCAGATGGGAGCTGCTCGGTCTCCGCTCACCCCTGAGGAATGAAGAAGACACCGAGAAAAGGGATTGTGCGCATATTGCGGTTCTGATAAACACATACTGCGCGACTGGCCATAAGTACCTCCTAGTCGTCCGGGAAACGGACGCCCTTGATCCTAGGAGGGACAGGTTTCCGAGGGTACAGTTCTTGTTCAAGTGCCTTTGTATCCATTTCGGTGTCATCTACTGATATTCAGGAGGACTCTGGCGTTACGGTGGTTGCCGTTCAAGTATGGGTCGACCAACAACCAATCAACACTCTCGTGCTCTTGGACTGTGGGGCTGCAGGCAATTTCATAGATACTATCTGGGCAAAGTAAATGGGCCTCAGAAGATTGGAGCGCAAGGAAGGACAAAAGGTGGAAGGAGTTGATGGTAGTCCGCTCACGTCTGGCCCCATAACCCAGACCACTGAAGTCTTACCATTATGCAACACATGGAATCCATCCAATTCGACATCATATGGGCAGCCCACTTTCCTATAATCCTGGGCATCTCTTGGCTCAGGAGACACAATCCCTGAATTGACTGGGCTAAGAATCTGCTAAGATTGGATTCCCCGTATTGCAAACAACATTCCCTTCCTACCTCTGCCTACACTGAAGCTCAAACCACTATCAACTCTACGGAACACACCATAGGGGTACACGCTCTGCCCAGTGATCTGGCTCTTTACCAGGATGCTTTTGCAGAACAAATCTCACTGAAATTGCCCCCACATCGTTCAGAGGACTGTGCGATCAATCTGGTGCACAATGCTTTAGTTCCGTTTGGTAGCATGTTCCCTCTGTCTCAAGCTGAGAAGACGGCACTACGTAAGTACCTGGATGCCAATCTACATAATGACCTCATACAACCCTCTAAATCTCCTGCAGGGGCATCACTCTTTTTCATTCCCAAACAAGACTCTGAAGAATTAAGACCTTGCATAGATTATAGGGGTCTCAATAAGGTCCCGATACGAGACCGATATCCCATGCCTCTAATATCCAACATCATAGAAGCCGTTCAGGGGCAAGGACATTTTCCAAATTGGATCTCAGGAGTGCCTACCATCTCCTCCGAATAGGCTCCGGGGACGAGTGGAAGATGGTATTCTGCACTCCGTTGTGTCTGTTCTCCAAATTCTTCTCCATTGAATGGGCGCACCGTATGCCTACTGGCAGGCCAGTGCCCGGAGCACCTCCACGCACAATAATACCAAAGCTATTGAATTAAAGAGGCTGTGACGCTCTGTTACAAATGGCCCGAGCCAAAGGCACGATGACCTACAATGGTTCCAAAATTGCCTTCTTCCCTGATTACACCAGGGAAGTCCAAAAAGCCAGGCAATCCTTCGACCAACTCAAAAAACAATTGCAAGTCCTGAATGTGAACTACGGTCTGTTGTTCCCTGCCCAACTCAAGATATACCACAAGGGCGCGACGGTCCATTTTACGGATCCCAAGGATGCATGGAAATGGGCGGAGCAACACATTGAGGGAGATTGGAGACCAATACGGGGCAACAGAAACAGAGACCCCCAAGCCCCGCCTGGGAGTGACTCACCGACCCCACCACCACCGGAACATGACCCACTGCGACAAATAGAGGGGGAGTAGAGTCGAAAGAACCAGGAATTGGGTACATCCTTGCACCTCCGCATTTTAAAGGCAAGGAAATCACTTCCACATGGCACACAGTAAATGCCCATGCAAATCACAGATGGACACAAAGTTGAGCGAGCAGCCTTAACAGAAACACACCATCCCTGGAATATCACCCCAGCGTTGTTGGGATGGTTATGCATCAGGGATCCGTAGGTGCCGAGTTTATTTACTTTCGCCTGTTTAAGCGGTTTATTGTTGTTTAGTTGCTATTTGATGTTCGGGCGACAGATGCTTCAGGTTGGGATGGAGTATAGGGAGGTGGTATGGTGGAAACATTTTATACCTTGTCCACAGATTCACAGAACATGTGCCACTCATATTCCAGAAGGTCACTTGACCATCTTGCGGTCTGCCCACAAACTGTGCATGAAATGCGCTGCTACACATACCTGTTTCCATCATACCCAAAATGGCTGCGATAGTGAATGATACTAAAACCCTGAGACTCCTAACATTGGAATGTCAATGGAATGGGCAGCGGAATTAAAAGGTGTCTAGTTACACATTCCTTAACAGACAATCGCCGGATATCGTGCTCCTTACCGAAACACACCTGGTTGGCACATCATGCACCCTGTTTAAGCGGACTATCGCTTGGTGATGCACACTGGCTTCTCCATGGGCTCGAGAGGGTTACACGTACTAATACACAAAAGGCTTCCCTTTAAACTTTCCAAGGTAACACAAGACACGGGGGCAGATTCCTCTACGTACAAGGAACAGTATGGAACCAAACCCTTGACATACTTTCAACAAACAGACCACTCCCCCCACCCTCGTGGCACCTAACCAGCTACTATTTATGATTCCTAGACCTCATTGAACACATCCAAACAACCGCTAGTACATATTTTGAATTGAACAATGGGTCGGTTGATAACTCCGCAATACTTTGGGAGGCATACAAATCGGTACTCCGGGGTGAGGTTCTCTCATGGACAGCGGCCCACAAAAAAAAAACATCAGCTGGCACTGGTGGAAGCAGAGCAAGATGTGCAGCAAAAAGAAGCGGCGTATGTCGCGACTGGTTCCCCGGACATGCACCGATCCCTCCTATTGGCCCAAGAACGCCTTCACAACACAGCATTAAATTGTACGAAACAGGCGCACAAAGAGGTGCGATGGAGGCTATATGACTCAGGCGACAAAGCTGGCAAACTGCTGGCATGGCTGGAAAGAAGGGATGAAGGCCATCGTCAAGTTAGAGAAATCCGAACAGAGAGCTCAAGACAGTTGCAAACCGACCGCAATATCGCGGAAGGCTTTGCAGACTACTACGCAGAATTGTATAAACCTTCGGAAGAACCCATCGACACTTCAGTGCTTGATGCGGTTACGATCCCCTCCCTGAGCGAAAGCTAAACAGCCCTCCTTGAGCAAGGTATCACAGAAGACAAACTCGTATTAGCCATATCACAATTACAATCGGGGAAGACACCGGGACCAAATGGTTTACCGGTTGACGTATGGAAAAGGTTTGGCGGAAATGAGATCGCCCCGCATCTACTCAGTATGTTCCTACATTATAGTGAACAAGGAACCCTTTCTCCCGACATGAGGAAGACCAGTATAATTGTAATACCCAAAGCAGGCAAGCCCCCAGATAAATGTAGCTCGTATAGACCAATCTCCCGAATCAACAGCTAAACCAAGATCCTAGCAAAAGTGCTTGCGAACAGATTACAAAAGGTGATAACCTCACTGATCCGTCCGGATCAATGCGGATTCATGCCTCAGAGGTCCACCCGCATGAACCTCTGCAGGCTCAACCTGGCACTAGAGAGAGCCCCTGTCCTGTAAGCACCCCTTGCTTTGCTGGCAATAGATTTCGAGAAAGCTTTCGACTCTGTGTTCTGGGATGCCCTGTGGGACATAATGCGCAGAATGGGATTTGGGGAACAATTTATGGGCTGGGTAAGACTCCTGTATAACTCCCCAGAGGCGGAGGTTAGGGTAAACGGTTGGCCACCAAGAGTCTTTCAACTGGGTAAAGGAACAAGGCAAGGTTGCCCCCTATCTGCGATGCTCTTCATGCTGGTAATTGAACTCCTTGCTATAATACTAAGGAGCACATCATCATGGAGAGACTTCTGCTGGCGGGAGAAGTGGGAGGATAGAGTTTCCTTACATGCCGACGATCTGCTAATATACCTGGGAGACCCGACCAGATCCTGCCCGATGGTTACACACATATTTAAACAATATGGGTCTTTCAGTGGTCTGAAAGTGAACTGGTCTAAATCCATACTTTTCCCAGTCAAAGGCGCGGGAAGGACTGTCATGGACGATTGCCCATACCGCATTGAAACAGAACAATTCCGTTACCTGGGAATACAGATCACGGTAAGCCTCACGGAATACATTGTTAGGAACTTGCACCCCGATCACGGACAGGTTTATAGAAGATGTGCGTCACTGGGTCCTACTTCCACTTACCCTAATGGGGGAGGTGGCACTGTTCAAAATGTTGGCCCTACCCTGATTTCTGTATATTCTACAAAATGCCCCACTCCACGTCTCAACCCTAGAATTCCATAAGATTGATACCACTCTATGGAGGCTCTTGTGGAAGGGAGGACACCTGCGCATAGCCCTCCAAATGCTCCAAAGTTGGGAAGGAGGTATTGGGTTACCGCATTTGCAAACCTATTACTGGGCTAGTCAGATGTCAGTGGTCAATGACAAACTACACTGAGATAAAGAGCTGCCCCATATCAAAGCAGAGATTGCCGCAATGCAGGGGTTGTCCCCTTTAGAAAGACTTTTCAAACACTGAAACCTCCACTCCCCCACACCATGACAATACATACGGCACTAATCTGGAAAGAAACACACAAACATATAGGCTGGGACAGCAGAATTACCCCAATACAAGCATTGTGGGGGAACAGAAACTTACCTGAAATAGGTAAACTTCCGACATGGCCGTTCTGGGAATCAAAGGGCATAACCAAAGTTGGAGATGTGATTGTGGAGGGCAAATTAGCGCCCTTTGAAGATCTGACTGTACGATTCGGCCTCCCCGACACAGAAAGATATCGGTACCCACAACGGAAACACGTGCATACATACCTACCTGCGCTGTCTAACATGTCTGATTGTACACTGATAGAGAGGAATATAGGCATTGACCGCATTACCACCAAGGTCACTACCGTAATGTACAAGGTCATTTCCTCCTTCGCAACACCAGAACTTAGTAGCCTAAAACTTAAATGGGAAAATGATATTGCCCCAATACTGCCTGAGGACTGGATCATGGTCCTGATGTACCCACTAGAAACAGCCATCTCAGCTAATCTCAGACTGATACAACTTAAAGTGCTACACAGAGTGTATTACCCAAGGGTGGCTTTCTATTGCTGGAACAGAGCCACAGATCCCAACTGTTTACGCTGCTTACGAGAGGAGGGTACTTTCTTCCACATAATATGGGACTGCCCCCGGATACAGGTATACGGACAGCACTGTTGTGACAAGTTGTCAGCGTTGTTAGGTCGCACCATCCCCAGGGACCCCAAACTGATGTATCATGTACCTGTAACTAAGTTGAGCATATTCCTGTCTTTTGCGCCCTGATGCCCCAGGGTCTGGCGCACTCTACAAATAATTAACTAAACTAAACTAAACTAGGTGTTGAAGAGGAGGGAAGTATGACACGCTTTGAAAAACTGTTCATCTCGACAACCACAGGACTGATTAAACGTAATATAGCAAAACTGTGGGGTTCAGCTACAGTACCGCAATGCGATCAATGGGTGACAGATGTTAACATCTGCGTAGCAATGGAACAAAGTATTTACACGACCTGGGAAGGCCCATAAAATATGGCAAAAGTGGGTTGATGCACAATAAATACAAAATTTGCTGTATGATAGCTGAGTATGAAGCTTAATAGTATGAAAACAACACAATGTAAAGTGACTATTGAAGGTGCTGAATCTGTGTCAGTTGTACTTTAGCTCCAGATTATTTTATTTTAGTGTGTGTATTATGCAGGTTTCCACGTTATGGAATGTATAAAATGTAAAATCAATATAATGTGTTGTAAAATAGAAAGAACGGCCCTTTGTAATTGAGTCTGCCGCATCCGCTGCTGTCCTACTCCAAAACTACCACGGATTCGAGCGTCCCATTGCTTACCTCTCTAGGACCCTGTCGGTAAGCCAATGCAATTACTCAGTCCTGGAGAAGGAAATTTCCCATGAAATTGGCTTGTGAGGAGTGGCGCCACCTCCTACAAGGCAGCACCCATCCTTTTCTTATAAGATTGACCATAAGAATCTTCAAGTCCTGCAATCTATGGAGTGCGTCAACTGCCTGGAAGCCAAAACACCTTAGCCGACGCTCTCTCGCAAGAGCTCTTCTGAAACCACAACCAACCATCCGCCAGACCTTCTATTCCCTAGGAATAAGATAATCAATCACCTAAACTCATTCCTGCAACAGGTCAAGGAAGCTACCGTCCAAACTAGGGGAGCCATTCCCTGAGATACAGCTGACATCCTTAAAGAGAAGGATGGTCTCATGTTTCGAGGTCACTGCCTGTACCTGCCCACAGACTTCTTCCATCAGTTGGTTTTGGAGGGGTGTCAAGACAACAAGACCACTGGACACAGAGGACAGACAGGCACTCTTGACCTCGTCCGACGCTCCTTCTATTGGCCCAACCTTAGCAGGGATGTTAAGGAATATGTTAGTGCATGCCCCATCTGTAAGTAGTAAGCACATCCCAGGGAAACCAATCTGTCTGTTAGAGCAAGGGCCTGTTCCACTTCGCCCTTGGAGCCATATTACAACGGATTTCATTGTGGACCTACCCAAGTCCCGTTCCTGTACCTGCATCATGGTTACTGTTGATTCTCTGACTAAGATGGCTCACTTTCTTTTCTCCCCTTCCTGGAGTTCCCACTGCTACAGTCATGGCAGAAGTCTTTTTTCGGGACATTTTCGGGATTCATGGCCTTCAGATAAGGTCCTTTCTGATAGAGGAAGCCAGTACACATCAAACCTTTTGAAGGCCTTATGTCAGCTTTTGGGGATCGACAGGGCCTTATCATTGGGGTTCCATCCCAAGACAAAAGGGCCAGACCGATAGACTCAATGCTACGTTAGAGCAATACCTTCGATGCTATGTCAACCAACAGCAGAATGATTGGGTGTCTTTGTTACCTACGGCAGAGTTTGCCTACAATAATGCCAAACATCCCGCCATTGGACTATCCCCATTCTACTGCAACTATGGCCTTCAACCCCGTAGCATCTTTCCTTATCACTCTGGACCGACCAATGTTCCTGCCACCAAAGCTACTTTGTCCAAGATTATGGAACCCCATCAATATGCTAAACTCAGTCTAGAGGCCAGTCAAGTCCCAAGCTGATCAACATCGAAAGGCCTATCTGGACTGGAAGGTGGGATTGAAAGTCTGGCTTTCAACTGAGTTCCTGCCCCGTTGGGTACACCCCTCTAAGCTTTTACCTCTCTTCTTGGGTCCTTTCACAATCTCTGCTAAAATCAACCCTGTGGCTTTCAGACTGAAACTGCCCCCCTACTCTACATCGTATTCATCCTGTTTTTCACTCTTCTCTTCTCAGACCCTTTGTACCTGACGTGTCTAATAGACCAATACCTGATATCCCGGATTTACAAGGAGACCCTGAAGCCAAATATGAGGTATCGCAGATTTGCGATTCCCGTAACCTCTGGGGTTGGCTAGAATATCTGGTCAGTTGAAGGGATACCCTTGGTCGGAGGACTATTGGGAACCCTCAGTCGGAGGACTCTTGGGAACCCGCTTCCTTTGTCCATGCGCCCTCCTTGGTAGGTAAATTCCATAGGAACCATCCAGGAAAACCCAGCTTTACCAGGCACAGGAGGGGGTATACTGTCATGCGCGCAGGCGTTCGGTACTTATGGCATAGATGGAAGTTGGGCCACCATTAGACTGTTCCACCATGTTTCCCCCATCCGTACGTTGTGGGTCTAGTCTTTTCCATCATGGCCGCCGCCGGGAAGTTCTTAGCTGTCACACTCCCGGCGGCCGGCGCGTTGCAACCGCTCGTATCCTGATATCCCTTTGCGGCCATACGCTAGTTTTCTCCTCCGTCTCTTGCCAGAACTCTTTCCCTTCATTCCCATGCTCTATTGGGCTCTTTGCGACCTGTCTTTGTTTTCCATTCCCAGCCTTTCTCTTCTCGTTTCAGTCGGACTCACCTCCCGTTCCTTTGCCCCCTTCCTTCTCTCTCTCCCTCTTTTCATTTCCTTTTTGTTCTTGCTTTTGCTCTTCTATTTGCTTTCGCTGTGTTTTCATTCCCCCTCATGCGCCTCCTGCCTTCAGCCCGACTCTCTTACCTCCTTGCCGCTGCGTTGAGCATTCCTACTCACTCTCGCGGTCGGCAGCTGTCTGTGTCCTCCAACCCTGCCCTCTGGGGTCCTCGCTGACCAATCTTCGACCGTCTTCCTACCGGTTGTCTATACCGCGCCTACACCTTCTCCTTGTCAGAGCCTTTTGCCATTGTTCCTCGGAGTGTATCCTTCAGTGTGCAACCCCACTTACCATTCCTGGAACCGTGGCGCCACAGCTCATTGGATGCAAGTCGTCAACATCAAGAGACTGCTGCACCAGGGTTTTTTGTGCCAGTTTATCTTTTTCCCCGTTTAAGTCCTTTGGGAAAGGGGCAACAGGGCTGCAGTCCACAGGCGCCCACTGTGGCTTCCCCCCGAGGTAGGACCCCTCTTCTATAGAAGGAAAAAGACTACAGATCCAGGCAGCGTTTAACTCTATGCAGCCCAGACACAAGCGACACAGGTGAGGAGGAAGCGGAAAAGCACAGGTCGGGGAGGACGAACAAGGATATAACAGCTTCCATAGTCTGAAGCCACCAGTGTAGATCGGTCATAGCCCCCTGATCTAGTGTCACTAGTTGGTGGTATCCTACTCCTACTTGCAAGTGCCTGATCTTGAGTCTCTGTAAGGATCTGTAATGCAGAGGTCCGGGGAAAATTGCTTAAATAGAGGCCGCGAGCAGGCCCACTATCCTGGCTAGACTGCAAAGCGAAATGGTCTTCTTCACTATGACTGCTCTCAGTTCCTTCTTGATTGCTCTCACTTTGTGCCCCGGATGTTCGAGGACAGCTTTGGTGGTATCTATCGTGAGACCTAAAAACTCTATCCTCTGTACTGGTTGAAGCTGAGACTTCTCTAGGTTCACTATAAAACCCAGCGAGGCTAAAAGGTTGAAAATCCAACATACATTCTCGCTGAGGGTGATCTTGTCTCGACCTAGCACTAGAATATCGTCCAGATAAATGATCATTCTTATTCCTCTCTCTCTTATGGCTGCGGCCACAGGTCTCATTATTTTGGTAAAGGCCCAAGGGGCGGATGCTAGCCCGAATGGGAGGCAAGTGAAACGCCATGTCTTTCCGTTCCACTGAAAGAGGAGGAACCTGCGGTGTACTGACGATAACGGAATCGTGAGTTGTGCATCTTTGAGACCTAGCCGCGCTAGCCAAGCTCCTGCTCGTAGGAGGTCTCGGAGTAGGTGAATACCGTCTATCTTGAAATGAATGCGAGCCATTCGTTTAGGCTCTTTAAATGTATTACCGGCCTTACTTTTCCCCCCTGTGCACTAGGAACACATTGCTGATGAATCCCGCACCCTCTTGTGTATCGTGCTCTATCGCATTCTTGTCCACTAGTTTGACTAGTTCGCTCAGCAGCAGCGCTTTTTCTTCTTGTGGCATATGTATGGGTTGAGGCTCTATCCTCTGTATCAGGTCGCTGACAAATTCTAGCTGCAATCCTACTACCACTTGGAAAACCCATGCATTGCTCGATAAAGCTCGCCATGCGCTTAAAAAGCAGAGGGTTCTCCCCCCACTTGTAAAGCATGTTCACTTGCTGTACTCACCACCTGCAGCACTAACCTGTCTGTAGGAGCCTCTTCCTCTACGACCTCTGGGAAATTGTGTTCTAGCCGGGCGGAACGTGTCCTGTTGTCTTTCCCCCCAATATTGAGCTTGAGGCCCTTGGGGTCTGCAATGAAAGTTGTAGCGACCGGACGACCGACCCCAGTGACGTCCGGCCCAGGCAAAAACTTGCCCTGGGAATATCTTCCTGATGGAACTGTGGGCCTTTTCCAATGCTGAGTAGGTTCCGACGAATTGCGCCACCTCCTTTGCCAAGGCTTCCCCAAAGAGTAGCCCTTTAGCCCCCTCCATTGCCTTATAGGAGGCCAGGTCGCTGAGTTTATCGTCAATTTTTAACAATACTCCTCTCCTCCTCTCTGAAGAGAGGGTGCAGTTGGCATTGCCAAGGAGGCATATTACGTGTTGCGCCCAGTTACCCAGTGCCTGGGCATCCACCGTTGTTCCCGTATCTTTGGCCTTCTCTGCCAGATCCATTATTTTGGCCAAGGGCCCTGCCATGTGTGGGAGCTTATCTTGACACCCTCTCCAGGTGCGGTCCATGCCCTTCCTGATGTCTCTGGCCGTTTTGGTCATGAATGTCACCATTTTCGGATCCAAGTCTGGTGTCTCTGCTGACTTGTCAGGTAGCTCGGGCCACGGACATTCTGGCCTCATTCGGGAACGCACTTCCCTGTCGAGGGGCTTCCTAATGTACTGTGCCATATATAGCGCAACTCTTGGCAAAGGCACCCGTTCCGGTGATTTGGGGTGTCTGATGGCTTCAGGGTCAAACATGTCCTCTGTATTGTCGTCCTCCTCTGGGACTGCACTCTCTTTGATGCCCTGTTTGAGGACTTCTTCCTGTTCCTCTCCTTCGTCATCAGGCACGTAGCCCTCCTCATTGTCCCCTAGATTGTCCACCCTTGGGGTAGGGGGTCTATTGTGGCGTTCAGCAGACTTTAAATGTAAGGCTTTCTTTAATCTGGCAACAGGGTCATCTGGTTCTTGGGGAACAGTGTTTACCCTTTCCACCTTGCTCGGGCGGGTCAACGAGGTCTGTCTCTTCCGAGCTAATTTACACCCCTTTTGCTCAACCTCTTCCTGGGGGTGTCGAGCTGACATCCCTTGTCCAGCGATATCCGCCAATCTTTTCCTAGATGCTAGATGCTCCCTCTGCTCCGCCATTAGGGCTTCTAGCATGTCCAACCTTTGTGCTATGGGCTGCACCCCTTGAGAGACTGCCTGAGACAGAGACTCTCCCAGCAGCTTCTTAAAACTGAGGGACAGCTCAGTTTCTTGCTGCATGGGCTCCTCGACCCATTCCTGCTCACTCGACTCTGGGCAGGATGACTGTGATCCCCTAGGATCTTCATAATGAGCCATAATTGGTCTGGTTGGCAGAGCCAACTTCTGGACAGTCAGCTTCATAACAAGGCTCAACAGCAGAGTAAAGCTTGTTGCTAGTACTCTGTGCCTTCCATATGTTCTGCTTTTAATCTCCTTTTTTTTTCTTTTTTTCTTTTGGAATGTTGCTGAGCTCCTTGTACTGTTCTCCTCTCCGTGTGCTGGGTTGCAGTGTTTGCGAAATGCTAGACCGCCATTGGAGAGACCCAGGGGATGCCGGGAAGTCTGAAAGGCTTCCCGCTCACCTGGGTCCTATTGCTCGCCGTGTTCGGCAGGCCACGAGATGAGGGGAATCTCCGGTACCTTTGGCAAGTATATAAATGATTTATAAAGGAAAGGTAGTCACGTGCTGTGGGGATATCACACGATCGCGGGAGCGTGTTCTCGCAAGATCACACATAACGTGATCTCGCGAGCCCACGCTCCGCGGGAAAACGTTTCCCACTTGAGAGCTGGCAGCCCGCCAGATGAAGCGGTCGCACCACAGCGCTGCTCCTGATGAGGAGCCAAGAAAGTGAGAACTTGCAGCAGCCATACAGCACAGCTTCTAGGGTGTAACACCACAGCCACAGGAGGCTACCTGGGGGCCCTAGAAGCTTACAGCGTGCCACCATAGTGCCCACACTTCCCACAGTGATTCAACAGGGGAAGTCCTGAACTTAACTGAACTGTAAGTACGTGCTTGATTTGAACTAGGACATATAAGAGACCACACCAGTTGCCATTTAATAAAGTCGGGTAGAATTCACTACAGCGTCCTGTCGTCTCTTAAGGCCACAACATAATTGGCGACGAGGATACCAAAAGCCCCACGGCCCCACCATGCAAGGCGCCACACCGCCCCCTGCCTTTCTCCCTTCACCAGGGACACCAGCGATTCCATGATGCAGTGGGAGCCCCTTTTCTCCACTTATCTGGAAGCAATGGGCGGCACGCGGTATGCCCCCGTGAGGAAGAGGGCGATGCTGTTAAATGCGTTGGGGGTTGAAGGTCAGCGCATTTTTGCTGGTTTGAAGGAAATACCTGCGGCCGATGATGACGACGACGACGACGACGACGTCTACAAGGAAGCGACCCGTCGCATTGCAAAGAGGTTCACCAATAAGGAGAACGTTGTACTGCACAGGCTGATGTTCTACACCCGCAAACAAGAAGGGAGCGAACCCATGGACGATGAGGGAGCTGGCTTCTCTTTGCGCCTTTGGCGAAAACGCAGAACAGGTCATCTGCGACATGCTCGTCGTTCACACTAACTCTAGGAAAGTGCAGGACAAGTGCATACAAGAAAAGGAGGTCACCCTTGACAAGGCCATCCAAATTTCCAGGGCGGAGAAGGAAACCTCCAGCAGACGCCAAGAGGCGGGAAGTCACCTGCCTGTGCCCGAAATGGCAGCGCTACAATGGAGAGGGCGCAGAGACAAGCAGTCCCGCGACGGCCCCAGAGACAAAGGTCCCAGGCAAAAGGAGGCACCCAAATGCTATAGATGCCCCAGCACCAAGCACATGGCGAATGATCGCGACTGCCCCGCCAGGAATAAAGAGTGCTCTAAGTGCGGACGCATTGGTCACGTGGCTCCGGCATGCACGTGGCGGGAGAAGACGTTTTCCCGTGTCGATGGTGGCTGCGCTTCAAGCGATGATGACGATCAGCAGGACAGACCCATGGTTGTCATGGTCAACGCCCCCCATGCCAGGAGGGAAAAGCCCCACTGCACCATTAAGGTTGACGGAATGGAAACGCGTGTCATGGCAGATTCGGGATCCGACCTCACTATCCTCCCCATCAACACATAGAAGGAAATGATGGGGCAAGCAAAAGTAGAGATCAGAACGACCAGGCAAAAGCCGACGGTGTTCGGTGTTGCAACTGTCGACCTTTTAGGCTACATCAAAGCCCGGATCGATTTCAAAGGGAGGTCTACCACCACCAAAGTGTATTTCTCACCAAAAGGCCCAGCCGTACTGGGATGGGACGATCAACACAAACTCAGCATGAAACTAGATCCCAGCACTCCGGAACAGGTACTCATGGTCTCCTCAGGAGCAGCGCAAAACTTCAAGGAGATGTTCCCAGACCTGTTTTCCGAGAACCCAGGGAAGGTGAGAAACTTTGTCCACAAGATTTGCCTGAAACCCAACGCGATACCGGTGAAACACAAAGTCAGGGCAGTACCTGCCACAGCGAGACCCGCATTGGATGCCCACCTTCAGAAGATGGGCGAAGAAGGAACCATGAGACCGTGGAATCCTCAGAGTGGCTGAGTCCAGTAGTTTTGGTCAAAAAGAAATCCAGCAACGACCTTAGGATCTGCATCGACCTAAGAAGCCTCAATCTAGAGGTAATCACAGATAGCTTTCCACTCCCCAGCATCAACAAAATCGTCCTCATGATGAAAGAGGCGGCAATCTTCTCTAAGCTGGACATGCGTGATGCTTATCACCAGATTCCCCTGCACAAAGCCTCTCGGCCCCTTACAGCGTTCATCACTCCTTTCGGCACCTTTCAATATACCCGCATGCCATTTGGGTTGTCGTCGGCAGCATCCGCATTTCAGAGGATGATGAACTCCTTGCTCAAAGGACTCACAAATGTTTCCTTCTTTCAAGATGATATCCTCGTGTATGCCAAAGACAACGAGACCCATGACAAAGCACTCAGGACAGTTTTGATCAGGCTTCAAGAAGAGGACATTCACCTACGCCATGGAAAATGCGTCTTCGGAGTGAACAAGGTAGAATACCTTGGGTACTGCATCTCGAGTGACGGCGTCAGTCCCAAGAAGGACCTCAGGCAGGCCATAACACAAGCCCCGGCTCCGATGTCCAAAGAGGAGCTACGCTCATTCCTGGGCCTAGCGGAGTACTATGCCAAATTCGTCCACAGATTCTCCGAGACCACGTCTCCCATGAGGGAGCTTCTGAAGAAGGGGGCAGCCTACTCTTGGGGTCCGGAACAGAACAAAGCGTTCTGCGAAATCAAAAAGAGAATTCTACATGCGCCGTGCCTGAAACCATACAACTCTGAATGGGACACCTGCATTACCACAGACGCCAGCGCGTATGGCCTGGGGGCCACCCTGACCCAGAAGAAGGGAGACACTGAGAATATTGTGGAGTTTGCATCAAAAGCGCTATCATCATCGGAGAAGAATTACTCCACAGTTGAGAAGGAAATGTTGGCATGTGCATGGGCCGTCGACTACTTCAGATCGTACGTATGGGGGACAAGATTCAAGCTGATCACCGACCACAAACCCCTCATCCACATGTTGAGCCCGGGCGGCACCAAGACGGCCACCCCGAGGCTGGCCAGGATCGCCGCAAAGCTTCAAGAATACACGTACGAGATTGCACACATTGCGGGTTGCAAAAACGCACAAGCGGACTGCATGTCCAGACTCCTGAACCAAAGCGCCCCGGGTACCACATTCCTGGAAGATGAGTGTGTCGTAGCTTCCATCAGTGACTTTAGGAATGGCGAGTACATGGACCTGAGTGAGCGCCACTGGCAGGAGGAGTTTGAACAGGACGATGCCCTACGGCACGTTAGTACCTGGGTTCACGAAGGATGGCCCAACGAGAGAGCGATCCCCGAAGGCCTTCGTCCCTACTGGAAAGTGAACGAGGAAATCACCACCATGAACGGTCTCATCCTCAGAGGCGATCAAATCATCCCGCCCAGCGGCATCCGCAAAGTGATAATGTGCAGGGCACACTCAGGCCACCTGGGAGGCAACATGACCATACGCAGGATACGCGACGCCTACTGGTGGCCAGGCATGGACCAGGACATAAGACAAATGGTCGAAAGGTGCCATGAGTGCACCAACAGTGACAAGCGCCTAGCCATGAGGCAAGCCCCCATGCTGGCCACCGAAGTCCCCAAAGGGGTGTGGCGAAAACTAGGTTTGGATTTCATTGGGCCCCTGGACTACATGCCCTCAGAGCACAAATACGGGATAGTCATGGTCGACTACTTCTCCAAATGGGTGGAAGCTGACTTCACTTCAGACATCACCACAAGCACAGTCATTGAAGCACTCACCGCCGTATTTCAGCGGGAAGGTCTAACAGAAGAACTCGTCACAGACAACGGAGTCCAGCTAGTGTCCCGAGAAATGGAGAAATTTCTCAAGCTCAACAACATTCGACAGCGGAGAGCAAGCCTATACCACCCACAGGCCAATGGCCTGGTTGAGCGAGCAAACCGCTTCATCAAAGGGGCACTACAACTGGCTCATGCCTCGGGCTTAGACCCATACAAGACAGTCAAGGAAGCTGTAGCGGCCCACCACCTTACCCCCAACGCTGTCACTGGTGTCTCCCCATTCCATCTGCTGAGGGGGAGAAGGGCAGCATCCTCACTGGTACCACCCTGGCTCCATCAAGTGAGGGCTGTCGAAGACGTGAACATGGACGACGTAGCGTTTCGCATGCAGCGCAACAAAGAAGCCATGAAGGCCCAAGGGGACCTGCGTCAAGCCGCTCGACACACAGCAGTCAACAGAGGTGACCTGGTGAAAATACGCCTCCCCACAAAGACACTTCGACCGGCTCCAAGTACAGCAGTCCCATAGAAGTCATGGAGAGAGGGTCAAACCACATTTGCACCAGCGACGGAAGGAAATGGAATCTAGAGAGAGTGGCCGTGTACCGCTGGAAGGAAGACATGGAACAACCACACTGGGATACCGGAGAAGATCAAGACCGCCAGGGGACATCCGAAAACCCTCGCCGCTCAGAGAGAGGTGACTTGGAGCCACACCATGGCAACGAGTTCTCAAGCCCCAACTCTCCAACTACACCCAGGGAGTCACAGCGAAGAACAAGGGAGGGAGAACTCGAATCACCCGCATCTCCTCAAGAGTACTCCAGCAATCCTGCCCCATATACAGATCTATGCAGACCTCAGAGAGAGAGAAGAAAACCCAGCAGGTTTGCTGACTTTGTCATGGAATGACCACCCGTCCTTTTTCCCAGCAAAGGAGGTGTGTGGGGATATCACACGATCGCGGGAGCGTGTTCTCGCGAGATCACACATAACGTTTCCTGCTTGAGAGCTGGCAGCCCGCCAGATGAAGCGGTCGCACCACAGCGCTGCTCCTGATGAGGAGCCAAGAAAGTGAGAACTTGCAGCAGCCATACAACACAGCTTCTAGGGTGTAACACCACAGCCACAGGAGGCTACCTGGGGGCCCTAGAAGCTTAAAGCGTGCCACCATAGTGCACACACTTCCCACAGTGATTCAACTGGGGAAGTCCTGAACTTAACTGAACTGTAAGTACGTGCTTGATTTGAACTAGGACATATAAGAGTCCACACCAGTTGCCATTTAATAAAGTCGGGTAGAATTCACTACAGCGTCCTGTCGTCTCTTAAGGCCACAAAACGTGCATATTAATTCATGTGAGGCCGCTGCCTACAAGCTCTTAAATGCGATGTGCGCGTCGCTACAATAACATTAGACATTCGCTTTGCCCAATTTCCCATAAACAAACAAAGTTCTATAACATGCTCTGGCCAGTAAAGCAGTGAAACACTTATAAACAATCTTAGCCAATACTTAATATGAGCCACTTATCTGAGGAGACAAAAAGAAAGAGGAAAGAACCTAGGGCAAAGGACTCTTATACACCTGGCAGGCACCTAATAGGTGGTCGAGAGGAGCCTCAGGACTACCAGAGGCTAAGAGGTTCATGGGACTCGTTGTGCCAGAAGGAGAGATTTAGTTTGAACTTTTAAACCTTGCATTTACTTTTTTCTCGGAGTCCTGGAAGAAAACAGGAAAATACCCAGTTTAAATGTTTAGTGCTTTGAAGTGCTGAGGTTGCGGCAATAAAGAAAGAAAAACATAATGCTTGCTTCCAGTCTTGACATAGAATGGTCTACATCTAAGAATGGTCTACATCTAATGGTGGATGTTATATTGCTTTACGTAGAAGCTTGTTTACATGAATTGTTAGCCTCGTAGGGAGCTAGAGCACTTGGCACTTTTTTGATGTGATTTGCACAGAGACGTTGTGTATGAAGATTTGTTTGTGTGTGAAGAGCTAGAGATGGGTTTTGAATCTGAGTATTAGAATTCATTTTTGTTTGTCTTTCCCCCATTTAATGTGGTTGTTGAGTTGGTGTCTTGTTTCTTTTTTAAAAAAAATTACATTTTGGAAATTACATATATTAATACATCAAAATGTCTTTACACGTTCTCCTGTGAATCCAGACTGTCTTTTTATGGGGAGATGCCATATTCATCATGGCCCTTTAATTGGAAATCAGTGGTTGTGATTTTCTATGTGATTGATGAAGTGGTTCTCAAGTAACGCCATCCAGTGCGTTTCTTATAGTTTTGATTACCCAAGGTGTCAGTGAGTTGTGGGGTTCCCCCACCTTTATGATTTTGACAGAAAGTCTCTTGCAACAGAAAGACCTACTGCTGCTTCTTGGTCGCGGGTCAGAGGTGGTGCTGATAGCTGACCTCCTGACACACACTCCCTCTGCGTGCGGCTCAGAACTTCAGCTGTCTGCATGATAGCTGTGCCATTCTTTTATTTTATAAATGTATTTAGGGATTGTTTCACCTCATTCATGTGAGATGGTGAAGGCATTTCATGACAGTTTATCTATGGATATGGCAAAAGTCAGTGATGTTTTGTGGCAGTTCGAATGCCTGATATGGGCCCAAACTAGTCCCTGCTTTCCTTTTATTGCATTTGTTAGCTTGAACAGGTCACAACACAGGTCGCCCTGACACATAGGCTTGGTGCCATTTGGTTGCTTTTCCTATCTATATGATGCACTCCAGAATTATTCTTCAGGGTACAAGCTTAGGATGGCATTACTGCATGTAGTCTGTGTACATTTAAGAAATTCATTAAATGTGGGAATTTACATGCCATGTTCAACTTGTGAACACACTTGATTTTCCATGTTTAATGACCACATGCAGACCAAAGCGGTACAGTTTCAGGGCTGTGTTTGTTCAATCATGCTTGAAAAGAATTTTCTATCAAATATAACAAAATCTGCAACATAGATGTGCTGTGTGATTTCTGGCTCTAGAGAGAACTTGCACTGATTTTCAAACGTATAAACCCCTGCTTTGTATGGCTTTAAGTGAAATATATGACGACTGTGCTTGGAATTCAAGACTATCAGTTTGGAATGGCACTGCAGAGTGGTCCCAGAAAGTGTATTTGGGCCACACAATGTGCTCAAACTTGGTAAAGAAAAAGCATTTTAATATCCCACATAATGAACATGTAACCCTAAACCAAAAGGCATTCTGGGACCGGCGACCACACTATCTTCTGGCCATTTGCCTTTGGCTCTCCCCCTTCGCCCTCATCTGAAGCCTAAAATCTCAGAGTCATCTTCGACCTCGCTCTCTCCTTCCTCCCCCACACTCAGGACATTGCCAAGAAGTCTAACATTTGGCTCTTCCTTCTCAAAGGAATTCTACCCTTTCTCACTTTCCCTGAGAGGCTCAATGTAACTCAAGCCCTGGTGCTCTCTAGACTTGACTACTGTAACAGCCTCCTCCTGAATCTTCCTTCTTCCACACTGTGACCCCTTCAGCTTACCCAGAATAGGGCAGCAAGACTTATCCTTGGCCTTAAACCCAGGGACTACATCTCTCCTGCACTAAAAAGTCTTCACTAGCTCCTTTCCTCTGCACGCCCCCTCCTTGCTGCACGGATTAAATTCAAATCCCTCTGCATCATCCACAAGGCTTTCTGGGCCCTGGGACCACACTATCTTCAACTCTAACTCACTAAATACTCTCTACATCTAGACCTCTTCGATCCTCTGGCACTAACTCGTTGGGCCTCATTACGAGTCAGGCGTTAAGGGGTTAACGGCGCCGTAAACGGCGCCGACCCTTAACGCCTGATTCCGAGGTCCCTTTGCGCCATGGTGAGTTTAACGCCTGCTTTTTGCAGGCGTTAAAATCCATGGTGCTAAGGGACCATGGTGCTAATTACGCCACCATAATTTACGGTGGCGTAATTAGCGCCTTCCCCACTCCCATTATGCCCTATGGGGCAAAAATGGGAATGGGGAAGGGTAAATGGGAAATGGGGATTTACCGCCCCACTCACCTTGGAATGGGGCGGTAAATCCACCATCCACCATGGTGTAAACGTAGTTTAAACGTAGTTTACACCATGGTGGTAAGGGTACGACCCAGGCAGTAACTTACCGCCTGGGTCGTAATGAGGGCCGCTGTGTGTAAAGTGTTTTGCTAAACAGAGGGCCGGGGGTCGCTCTTTTTCCTCTGCAGTCACCATCCCCTCACGCCCTGAGCAGGATCTTCTCAAATTCAGGAAACTCCTTAAGACTTTCCTCTTTTCCTTCTCTCCTCTGCTAATCCCACAGTTGCTGAATCAGTGTCCTTGGCCCTTATGCAACCAATTCCTCCCAGCTCCTGCATATCCACAGCACTTGCATCTGCACTCTCTCCGCTCTGGGACTCTCACCTTCAACTTATGCCGCCCTGGCAGTGCAGCACTCTACACTCCTAGCACTTCGTCCATGGCTCTCCCACGAGCTCTGACTCACCAGCAATTACCCCCTCTTCCTGCTGCACTTCCACGTTCTGAATACTCACAAGGCATAGTAGGTTTGTTCCTCTCCCTCTTCCATTAAATAATGTTTTATTGTACCTCCCACCCTCCCTTGGAAACAGTATTTCTTATTGTATAAGCGCCTAACAAGCAAACAATACATACATAACTAAAGGTCTTCAACATCATTAAAAGGATCAAATAAAGGATTCTGGACCAATGTCTGGAGACTAGTTCTTAACAGTTCTCTTCATGTTCTGGACACAGGGTTACTGCATGCAAACCGTCTGGATTCATCAATGACAGAATGTGTGAACTTGCAGTTGCTTGGCTGGGCCATCAAATGTTTCAAACAATAGCATCCACATGACCCATGGTTAGAGGAAACATCTGTATCAATGTTGGAATCCCTGGCTCCTGAATCTAACGTCTCTAAAGTTTGTAGGCTTTAGAACAACTTATTTGCTTACAGGTGGAGTGGAAACCATGCGAAATAAAATTCAGAAGTCAGTGAGATGAAAAATATACTCAGTCAACCACAACAGAATAAAGTACACTGCCAACATTCTGTAATCACGTTTCAGAAAGTCTATCCAAAAAAAGTCCTTCAAATTAAGGAGGCTTTCTGCTCCTTAGTACTTTGCTAAATTGAGGTGTTGTAGTCAAGTGTGGAATATTCTGTATCGTCATGGATGCCAATCCTTAACTGTCGAATCTCCATCTCTTCTTCAGGTTTTGCAATTCTTCAGTCTGATTACTTGCATTGCTGATCAACAGGAAGGGTCAAATGGAGTCTTGTCATGTATCTTCTCCAGGAACCAATCTCTGCATTGAGGGTGGCGTCAGTAGTGGCTTCGGCAGCTTCCACCTGCAGGAAGTCCATCAGCTGCGTTGTTGCCAGCAGTTGTTCTTGTATGGGGAGAGTGTGTAGATCAGGCATAAATATTTTTCTCCCAAAAAAGTTCAAATGCTGTCTTATCCCTGCATAAAGGCTGGCGTGGTCAATTATTTAAGCTTCTTATTGCTAGAGGCACATGGTCCACCCAGTTACCCCCCACCCCCAACCGAAAGGATGCATTTTGTCAGAAACAACTTTATGGAGTGATTTGCCCTGTCTCCATCATTGGATTTTACATGAATTCACATGCTCAATAAGATTCCCCATCGTCTGGCTGGGAATCCTCAGTAATATTAAAGCAGTTTAGCTTTAAAGCTTAAAAACTGCTTGTCACTTATATAGCCTATTGCTGTCACGTCACTTCAGTTCATACTGCCCCAGCCAAAGACATTTGATTTTGAATTATTTATATAGCGCATGGCCTGACAAACTCAATCGTTTTTGGGCGCAGATTCTAGGTCTATAGACCGAAAAACTCTGGTCTCCCCTGAACATGCAGGAGGATCATAGAATACTCAACAGGAGGTTATTCTCAGACCGCAATGAGCAAGTAGGGCAATATCTGCAGATTATATCCTCCGAATAGGCCAGAGGCAAATTATTTAGGCATTTAAAGAGAAGACGGAGAACTTTAAAGTCTATTCTGTCCCTCACAGATAGTGAGTGGAGGAAGCACCGAGATCCGATAATACGGTCGGATTTCTTTGCCCAGACCACCAGCCCCAACTCAGCATTCTGTGCTCTTTGCAGTCATTGGCACTGTTTAGCTGGAATTCCTGCAAGCAGGCTATTGCAGTAGTCTAATTGAGCGTTTACTAATACTCAGACCACTGCTGCCTGCTCGTCCGATGGTATATAATGTAAAACTTGAATGAATCATGGAGGGCCGAACTCTTTGGGGGGGCAAGAATGAAAAGATTAAGGATCATACCATTCCATGTATTATGTTCTTGCACTGCTTTGTATGTGAAAATGTTATGTTTGTAATGCCTTCCATGTGTACAACCGAATAATAAACAGTTAAAAAAAATGATGCAGATAGTCTAAGATTATAGAAGACGGACTGTACCATGGCACTCACCTAAGCTACATAGCTCTGGTTCCCTGCCCATATGCAACCCAGATTCTTGATCCTAGTGGATTGTCGAAGATCTGTTCACAAGAAGGTGGGGTGTCTGGGAACAGTCCCATTTCCAGGGGATGTTTCAGGCCAAATACCTCACATTCTTGACATTCAACTTAGACCAGTTAGCCGACATCAGCTACTGACTTCTTCCAAGCACTCCTTCACTTAAGGAAGGGCTCTTCCACATTACCTATCTTGATGTATATATGCGTGTCGTCGGCATATGACTGAAAGTTCACCTGATGTTTCCTTAGTATATCCATCAATGGGCGTACATATAAGTTAAACAGAGGGGAGAGGGAGGGTCCCTGTGCAACTCCACAGGTCTGTACCAAAGAGTCCGACACCCAGCCCCCCCCCAGTTTAAACTGTTGTTGCCTTCCTGTTAGAAATTACTCAAACCATGTGATAGCCAGAGTAGACACTCTTCCAATCATATCAGTCGGTTAAGCAAAGCGGCCGAGAGGTCTAACATGACCATGAGGGTTAAATCCCCCTGATCAGCTGCTTTAAGGAGGTCATCCCATAGTGACAATAGGGCCGTCTCTGTGCCATAAAGTGGGAGAAAACCAGATTGAAGAGGATCTCGAACCCACTCCTTTTCTACATGCTCCTGCAGCTGTATTGTGACCACCATCTCAAGTATTTTAACCGGCCAGGGAAGTCCTGCTATTGGCCTGTAATAATTAGGAATCTCTGGGTCCAGATTCGGTTTCTTTAGGAGCGGTGTGATCATGGATTTTTTTTAACTCTGACGGGACTGATCCAGAGAACAATGGGGTCATGTATGGTGTCATCTCCACTGCCAGTCGTTTTGGTCACCTGTGCTAGCAGGGGAAATAGAATATCATGTGTAGGTTTCAGCCCCTCCAACATACCCTGAATGGTGTCCCCCGAAACTGGTGAGAAATGAAAGTGGGAAGCAAGCTCTATTCAGTACCCCCATACTCGGGGCCGAATTAATATCCTTCCCCTCTCCCAGTATACAGACTTGATTGGTATTTATTTGTGTTTGTATTTGTATTTTATTACATTAATATAGCCCTTTAATCCAACGTGCTTTACATGAGAACAAGCAAAATTACAACAAGCATAAAATGGTAATTGAATCACAACTCGAAAACAGTATAAGGAACAATGTACATTATTGCTGAGGTGAGGAGGGAGTGGAGAGGGACATAGGTGTGAGAGGAGATAGGGGAATAGTGGAGGTAGAAGCGGAAGTAAGAGGGAAGGCGAGAGGGTGTGATGAAGAAGAGAGGAAAGAAGACTATGTAAGAGCAGGAGGTGGGGTAGAAGGGAGTAGAGAAGCTGGAGAGGGTAAGGAAGTGCAGGAGTAAGAGGTGAGAAATGAGGTGGTGGGAGAAGTAGGAGAGGAAGCAAAAGGTGTTAGGGAGGGGAATGGAAAAGATAAGATTTTAGAGAAGAGCGAAAGGAAGGGTAAGAGGGAGAAGAGCGGATGTGGAGGGGGAGGCGGTTCCAGTGGAAGGGAGCAAAGAGTTGGAAAGAGCGGAAGCGGTGGGGGCGCAGGGCGGTGGAGGAGGAGAGAGTAGGAAAAGATTAGCAGAACGGAGAGAACGAGAAGGGGTATAGAAAGTAAGAAGGGGGGAAAGGCAGGGGGGGCAAGACCATAGAGGGACTTGAAGACAGAGGAACTTGAATTTGAGCTGGGAGTGAAAAGAAAGCCAACCTAGAGAGGTGAGAGAAGAGGAGATGGAGTCAAGAGGTGAGAGAAGGCAGAGGGAGTGGATGGCAGAGTGGTAGACAGATTTGAGTGGGGCGAGGTGAGAGGAGTCCAAAGAAAAGGGAGGAACAGTAGAAAAGTCTGGAGAAGATGAGGGAGGTAATTAAGAGTTTGGTAGCATGGAAGGTTAGGAGGGGTCGAATTTTACGAATGTTGTAAAGGTGAAAGCGACAAGACTTGGCAGTAAGAGAAATGTGGTGAGATAGAGAGAGGTGAGGGTCAACATGAAGATCAAGGTTACAGGCATGGGAAGAGAAGGGGAGCTGAGAGGGGGGGGAAAGAGAATGAACAGGGGAGGGGAGGGAGGAGGAAGAGTGTTGGCAAGGAAGAAAAGGAGTTCAGTTTTATCAGCATTAAGAGTAAGGAAGTGAGAGGACATCCAGGATTTAATAGCAGAAAGGCAAGAAGATAGTTTATCCTGAATATCGGGAGAGAAGGAGGAGAAGGAGAGGAAAAGCTGGGTGTCATCAGTGTAGAAATGGTGCGAGATACCAAAAGAGGAGATGATAGGAGCTAAGAAGGAAGTATATAGTGAGAAAAGAAAGGGGCCAAGGAAAGAACCTTGAGGGACACCATGGTTGAGAGGATATGTCGGAGAGGTGGAGCCACCCCAGGAGTCAGAGAAGGTGCGGGGGGAGAGCCAGTTGAGGACAGTGTCTTTGAGGCCAAATGAGGAGAGGGAGTTGAAGAGGATGGTCAACAGTATCAAAAGCAGCAGAGAGATCAAGGAGAATAAGAATGGAGGAGTGCTTAGAGTAACGTGCAGAAAGGAGAGAGTTAAGAACAAAGATGAGGGCAGTTTCAGTGGAGTGTAGAGGGTGGAAGCCGGATTGGGTAGAGGGAAGGAGGGAGTGGTTAGAGATGAAGGAGAAGAGTTGAGAATAGACAATGCGTTCAAGAAGTTTGGAGAGGAAGGGTAGGAGAGAGATGGCGTGATAGTTGGAGGCAAGATGAGGATGGGCAGAAGGTTTTTTGAGGATAGGGATGATTGACACATGTTTAAAAGGAGTAGGAAAAGTGGAAGTCGAGAGGCAGATGTTGAAAAAGGAGGTGAGATAGGGTATAAGGAGGGGTAGATTTTAGGGATGAGGGAGGTAGGAATGGGGTCAGCAGGAGAAGCAGTAGGATGAATTTTGGTTAGAAGGAGGGAAACATCAGAATCAGTGACAGGGGAGAAAGAGGACATAGAAGAGGTAGGGGGAGGAGGAGGAGGAGGAGGAGAATAGGAGGTGGAGGAGAGGATAGTTTGGCGGAGATTGAGGACTTTGTTAGAAAAGAAGGAGGCAAGATCAGTAGCAGAGAGAGGAGAGGCGATGGAAGGATCAGAGGTATCTGGAGAGAGAAGTCGGGTTAAAGTTTGAAAGATGCGGCGAGGGTGGGAGGATTGAGACTGGAGAAGGTCAGAAAAGTAGGTGCGTTTGGTGGAATTCAGGCAGGAGTCATAGAGGGTATCATAGGAAAAGTATGCAGTATTTGTTCCTGGATACCCTCCATTGTTCTTTTAAAGAACATGTTGAAAGCATTAGCCTGTACTAAAGACAACTCAGAGGGAATAGAAGCACATGATGGGTGAGAGATAACAGAGAAAAAATTATTTTGACTGATTACCTGCATCAAGAACTTCTTGGTGCAGAAAGTTAGCTTTGGCTCCAAAAATTGCCATTTAGCGTTTTTGTAATGCAGTTTTCACTTGAACCGCTCTTTCAAGGGGGCAATGTTTTCTCTAGTTATGTTCTTAGGCTCTCAGTTGTTTACGAAGTAGGCTTAGACCCTGCCAAGACAAGGGTTGAGATGTTTTCTTCTGCCTACAAACCTTAAAAGGGGCCATGCCTGCGTAAGTATTGCCCATCACTTCTGCTGCCTTCCCAAAGAAAGTGTCACAATCCACCAAACTGTCAATCTTATCCAACACTTCCTTCAGTTACCCTTATTGTATCCAGGTCTTTTGTGCTACGGTACATTAGCAGACGAGGGGTGTTTCTCTATTATGTTGACAGAATAAAAGCCTTCTGGCAAAATGATCCGACCAGGAAATCGGCATTGCATTAATCAGAGAGAGCCTTGAACCACTTAATAAAAGCAGCTCCAGGCAGTGTCCCTGAGAATGTGTTGGAGCTACCCCTAATGGCTTCAAATCATGGTTGGCCAACATACTCCACAACTCTCTTGAGGCAGAGTCAGATTGCTCATCCAGCCAAATCTTGAAATCCCCAAGACAAAGCAATTCCTTGTATTTATTTCCAATTGAGGAAAGAAACAGATCAAAATGATTTTGCTGATCCTGGGGGACGATAGCCAAACAGGATTTTTACTGAGTGCGATGTTGATATACAGACTTAAATGTCCAATTTGTTGAAATTTGCAGGGAAACTGCAAATTGTGGCTCCCCCCCCCCTTGTATTATGATAAATACATTGGATATTAAAACCCTCTGGCCCTAACTCATGAAACATGGCCTGGATGTATCATGTACAAATATTTCGAGGGATCCTTCGACCGCTCGCGAGGAGATTTTTGTCTTGCCTCCTGGGCCCCAGAGTGCACAGGCTTTGCCCTTTAGATTTTCTTGTTGAGTTTTTCAACCTGGGCATGGCTTCCATGAGCCTTCGAGGGGGTCAAGGCCGAATACTTTAATCATTTTTACTCTGAATTTTCCCACTCAGCCAGAGAGGCTGATTTCGTTGGGCATTTGACCCGTTCTGGGGAGGAACTTGATGATGACGAAGACGGCGACCTATGGTGCCTTGCCTTTGAACACTGCAAAGATGACAAGTGGTGAGAACCACTGCGTGATCTTGATCTTTTTGTATTCTTTCGATGAGGAAAAATATTTCTCGACTCATCTGAAGACTGTCTTTTCGACTGAGTCATCGATGGGAATTTAGACCTACCTGCCGCTAGTTTTCCTCTTTTGCTCTTTCAGGGCTTTTGCCGTCATCGATAGGCAGGCCTTACAGTTGAAGGTAACGTGAGAGGAACGCAGGCACCACAGACACACCGGATGAGGGTCCGTAAGGGACATCTTTGCACCACAGTCCTGGCAATTCTTAAACCCCGATCTCAGAGTGAAGATGTCAATGACAACGCCAGTCTAATGATTTTTATCGAAGATTCTCGTAGGGAACAGAATCGCACAATATCCGAAGCGATAGCTTTCCCAGAAAAACGGAACTGAAGCGAATGGTCGCTGCATGCTTTATATTATCAATGACGTCAACATCGAGACGGAGGCCTCCGAGGGACATCGAGTCGACCGGCATCGACGCGCAGCGCCCTCTGCTGGAAACAATTTCAGAAGCAGCTGAAGCTGGATATGGAGATATCATAAGATGAGGAATACGTGGGAGGACACAATCCATTCGAAAGGATTATTTTGAATAAACAGGCCACTTATTTAAAGTGCCACCTTGTCTGTCTCCCAATTCTGAGTTACCACAATACACACTGGGAGAGAGGATTATGGAATATTGGGTGATGAAGATTAAGAAGGGTAAAGAACTGGAAATTGCAATAGGGCTGACTCTAGGTAGATGGGAGACCTGTCTATTAAGTAAAGGTGGCCAGCACATGGGAGACTAAGCTCTGAATAAACCACTTGAACAGATATAGGCCCCATTGCAAGGTGGTATTGCTTTTGTAAACCTTTGTAGAGTCACGCTGGGCTATAGTATAAATGCACAATACTATTACCTGGAGTGACCGCATTCATGTAATGCAGCCGGGATCTTTTAAATCAGATGTGTGCTCCATAAAATATACGCTGAAATAATTACTTCTATTTATCAATAATTGTGTGAAGTGCAGTCCTCTGCATCCCCTTGTCTTTCAATGCATTGGCAGAGTAAGGTATAATGGGGGAAGGAAAGGGGTTTGCATCTAAGTATCTGTTAATGGAGAATAGTACATCTCCTGCTCAGAAATTCGATACATTACTCACCGTAATCATATTTCTGATGCTTGTATCTGCTTGGATTCACATGCTATGCATAGGCCGACATCTAGTGGTAGGCGCAAAGTATTACATTTTTTGTTTTCGAACTCGAAAAAAGGGACGTCGGCAGGGTGTGCCAGTAATACTATCCCTAGTGTGATGTCTCCTGTACCCATAGTCCTTCACGCATCGAGGTCCCTCAGATTGTTTTGTTTCTGACATGGGATAGCATGAAGTGTAGCGTGAATACCGATGTAATAAAGCAGATAAGAGTAGATAAAGCCAGAAAACATCTATGCAATTTCTACTGCACAGTGGAAAAAGGGCGCGTGCCTGTGAATCTAATATATTCCTTCTGAGGCTTGTGGATCTGCTTAGATCACATGCTATGCATAGAGTAGCGAGCAGTGTCTGGAGATGGTGGTGGATTGTGAGAAGGTACAGCGGCAAATAGATGTTTTGGCAATGCTTGTCCCACCTGTGAATCTGCTTTAGACTGTGTGTCAATGCTGTAATGCTGAGTAAAAGTATGTATTGAACGCCATGTAGCTGCTTTGCAAATGGCGTCCCGAGGAAAGTTTGCAATAAAGGCCAAAGTAGCTCCTGTACCCCTGTCAGAGTGAGCTTTTGGTGTTAAAGGCAGAGTTTGGTTTGATAGGGAGTAGCAGAGCTGTATGCATTTAATGATCCATCTGGAGATGGCATTTTTTTTAAATGTGATCCCCTTCCCTGCCTGGTGCTATGGAGACAAACAGTTGGTCTGTTTTCTTAGCGGTTTTGTCTTGTTTACGTAGTAAATAACCACCCTCCTTACATCTAGTGTATCACGGTTTTTCTCAGCTGAGTCTGAAGGCTTTTGAAAGAAAGCAGGTAGTTCAATGGATTGTTTAACATGGAACTTGGATATGAACAGGTGAAAAACTAGGGTGTGTTCTTAGTACCAACTTGTCTTTGTTGATAACAAAGAAAGGGTCTTGCACTGACAAAGCTTGCAGCTCATTGACTCTTCTTATGGAGGTGATGGCCACCAGAAAAGCTGTTTTGTATGTTAGGTGTTTAAGGCTGGATTTGTGCATAGGCTCAAAGGCAGGACCTATGAGCTTTGAGAGTACCACATTGAGAACCCACCCTGGAGGTGGGTTGGAAATGGGGGGGGTAAAGTTTCTTTACTGCCTCCATGAAAGCATTAACAACGGGAACT
This sequence comes from Ambystoma mexicanum, assembly GCF_040938575.1. Lineage (NCBI taxonomy): Eukaryota > Metazoa > Chordata > Amphibia > Caudata > Ambystomatidae > Ambystoma > Ambystoma mexicanum. The sequence goes on along the minus strand of NC_090939.1, from coordinate 144,841,218 downwards.
TTCCACAAGGACACCTTGTTTTGTGAAGTGGTGTACGCAGACAGAGCCGCTAGATGAACCTTGATGGAGTTGAATAATAGCCCCGAGTCTAGTAAGTGCAGCATGTAGTGCAGAATGTGTGATGGAGTACATTCAATAGGGTTTACATTTTGACTGCCACCATATTACAAATCTTTTCCATTTGTTAAAGTAACAGTGTCTGGTGTTAGGTTTTCCTGCCTCCTTGAGGATTTCCATACACCTTTGAGGTAGTTTTAAATGACCAAACTGTATGACTTCAGGAGCCAAACTGTGAAGTTCATAGATTGAGGATGTGGGTGTAACGTTGTCCCCCTGAGTTGTGTGAGCATGTTGAAGGGGCACGGGAACTTGATTGGGTTGCACATCGCCAGTTTGAGCAACTAGTATTAGAGTTGCTTGTTCCTGGTGAGGTTTGTGTACCATTTCGCTGAGGAGTGGTGTCGGTGGAAAAGCTTAACCAAATTTCCCTGACCAGCTCGTCCATAGGGCGTTCCCCTTGGATCTGGGTTGGGGAAACCGGATGCTAAGTCTGGGCATTGTGTGTTTTGGTTTGTGGCAAACAAGTCTAAGGGTGGATAACCCCAGAGGGAAAAGCTACTGTCTAAAATTCATGAGTTGAATTACCACTCGTGGTCTTCGGGTCGGGGATCTCTGCTTATAGAGTCTGCTAGAGAATTGGGTTCCCCTGGAATGTGTTGAGATACTAGGAACATGTTCGGCTTGAGTGCCCACTTCCACTTTTTTTGGGCTAGCCTGGACAGACTTGGAGAGTGTGTGCCTCCCTGCTGGTTTATGTAAAACATGGCAGTGGTGCTATCTGTGAGGACTTGCACTGTTTGACCTGTTAGATGCACTTAAAAGGCTTTTGGGGCCTTGTGTAAGGCTAGTAGCTCCAAAAGGTTGATGCAGTTTTGGTCTGTGATCTGTGTCCACAGGCCATGAGCTGTGTGGTGAAGGTAATTGGCTCCCCATCCGGAGGGTGAGTCGTCTGTTGTAACTCGCGTTTACACTGGAGGATTACGAAAGGGTTTTCCCTTTAACAGATTTTCCTTTGTCCACCAGCGTAGCGCTTGAACTAGGTTTAGCGAAACAACCACTAGATCGTCCCACTGACTGCTTGCCTGAGACCACTGTTTCACTGACCACTCTTGCATTGGGTGCATGCGCAACCAGGTAAATTCATGAAGCCATCATACCGAGCAAACGCATTGTTTTGCGTAAGACTATTTGGTGACCAGACAGATACTGAAGTATTTGCAGCAGTATGTTTTGCACTCTTTCGTTTGAGGGGAAGACTAGCCCCTCTTCCGTTTTCATGATGGCTCCTAGGAATTGTTTGGTTTTGCTTGGAACGAGACTTGATTTTTGCTTGTTGATTGAGAATCCCAATTAGAATGGAAGATTGATTGTCCTATGGGTATTTTGCTTGCAGATTTAAAGGGATTCCCCTGTTATCAGCCAGTCGTCCAGATAAGCATACACTGGGATTGATTCTCTGCGTAAGTGTGCCGCCACTACCACTAATAACTTGGTGAAAACCCTTGAAGCGGAGGCTATGCTGAAGGGTAGCACCTTATATTGGTACTGTTGATGTGCTATTTTCAAGCACAGGGATTTTCTGTGCCCTGGGAACACTGAAATATGAAAGTATGCATCTTTCATGTCCAAAGTTGCACCATGTAGGACCCCTGTTTTAGAAGTGGGATTACTTCCTGTTGCGTAGTCATGCAAAATTTCGAAGGCTTGATAAAGTCGCTAAATGGTAACCATCCTGACATTGTATGTCTGATAAAAAGTGCAAGACTTGCGTGTTATCCCTAATGTAAAATGGCAGTGTTAGTACATGTTCTTTAAGTGCATTGTCTATATACTAGGAAATGCCTTTCGTGGCTCACCCTATACCACTCATAATCGTGCGAACCTCAGGAAGATTCTCAAACACTTTGTGAATTTTAGATAAAAAATAAAGCGTAGGCATGGGTGGTTCTGTAATGCTTAAAAAATGTTTTACATCTTCTGTCAAATGCCCTAAACCATACCATTCTTGTATCAAAGCCTGGAGAAGTTTTAGTAAGAATCCAACGAAAAAGATTGTACAAGATCGACTTTAGATGTAACAGCTCTTTACACGAGCATAGATCATGAGATGGCAATTGAAGCAGTGGATTATATTTACCGCAAATTCTCAGCATCATACTGCATTCATGTAGAAATGTTAAAGATGTTTTTGAGATTTACTCTTGTAAATAATGTCTTCATTTTGATGAAACATGTTATGTACAGTCGAAGGGGGTTGCTATGGGAGTAAGCGCCATCCCAGGCTAATCTTTTTATGGCACATTTTGAGCAGACACATGCCCTTAATAACAGGGATTTTTTAGATAACATTATATGGAAATGCTATATAGATGACATTTTCATCATATGGCATGGTTCTCTGCAAGTTTTTGAAAGATTAATTGATTATGTTAATGACAATGCGTTTGACATCACACTGACAGTTTATTGTGACACTGTCAGCATAGACTTCCTGGAGCTCCACATTGTTATTGTGGATGGTAAAGTTGAAACTAGGACATTTCGGAAGGTCACTGAAGTTAACTCCATGCTACATGCACAGAGTTACCACCGGAAATCAATTATCCACAATATACCAGCTGGGGAATTTCTTCAAGCATGTCGAAACTGCAGTAATGATGCAGATTTCACCAATGAGTGTGAACTCTATTCCAAAAGGTTTCGGGAAATAGGATATCCACAAGATATTATTGATAACATATCCATCAAAATCAAAACAGATGATATCAACCAGGATTGACCCTACTATTAAAAAGACTAAAACACCAAGGAGTATAGATATCATTACAAAGTTTTCACAGGACGCAGATCTCATGCATAGATTAGTACAAAAACACTGGAATCTTTTACATATGGACTGTGATTTAAGACCTTTTTGTCTGAGAAACCTAAATTTGTGTTTACTAGAGCACAAACCATCAAAAATATACTAATTCCCTCATTTTTGGATACTGGCCATATCAGGCAAACCAATGGCAGTGATTGGTTGAGAACTGCAACACGTTTTTATAAATGTGGTACATGTCGTACGTGCAGATATGCACATGGTGAATGTATTGAATTTACTGTCATAAAAGGTACTAAAATCACAATTAAGGACTTCATTAACGGCCTGACTACATTTGTTGTGCATGCTCTGATTTGTGTATGCAAAAGGCTTTATGTAGGCAGCACAATTAGACAGTTACGTGTCAGAATTAGGGAGCATTTGGCCAGCCTCAACAGCCAAGATCAGAAGCTCCCACTTGTGGTACATTGGCAAGAAATTCACCAGTATGCTGACAAGAAAGATCTAAGGTTTATTGGTCTGATGAGAGGGGGGGATCTCAAACTAAAATTGAGGTAAAAGGAATCAAAATGCATATGCTATTTGCGCTGTATTAAGGAAGGTTTCAATACTGACCATTAAATTAATGTTTTTCTGTAAATTTCTTGTTGGACCCTCAGCCAGTCAATGTGGTAACACTATCATGTCAAACGACAGACTGTATATGCATAGTGTTGTTTGTTATGTTTTAATAGTTATTATAATCAGGCAATGTATGCAATTTTAACATGACTGATTGTATAATATGCCTTGGCACAATCATGAGAGTGTATTTATGTATAAGAAGCATATAATGGAAGACATCAAGAAGTGGATGTTTACAATATGATGGTCAATAACCAGTAATGGTCACTCAACCAGTATTATAAAAAATGTAATATCACGTAACCCCAGCAGTGAACCTAGAGTTATACATGTGCTAGTATGAACACAAAGAATACATGTTAAAAGTGGGCACCTTTGTGTGCCGCACGCATGCTTACGTGGCCATTTACTTTTCAGGTAGTACAACTGAACCAAATATCCCGACCAGTGGATTAATATTTGTATTATCATAAAAGCATAAAGGACAGTACAAGTCATACAACGTATTATTCTCCAGTTTGGCGGATCGCGCTAATGATGTCACGCGCACGATGCGTATGACATCATACGCACGTCCGCGAATATAAACAGAGTTTACATGGCCGCGGAGGCGTGTAACACATGCGCGCGGCACCCGGGAGACATCCCGTATATACTTTGAGAGCAAATCACAAAGATTAGCCAGATCATGTACTTGCAATGACAAGAATCCCTGTTTAATTACACAGGTTGTTGTTTTTGATGTAGACTAGATAAGTGTACTTTACATGAGTAAGGTTACTATACAAGAACACACATTGATGATAGCTTTTATTTAATTTAGGAGTAACTCAATTGTCACAGGACAACTTTTGGGAGATAACTCAATGACTCAAGGTTTCTAAGGTGAAGTAAGGTAAGCAACTTGTTGTTCTTTATGGACAAACATATGACAAAGCAGCTGTATCTCACCAGTTGACATTTGCTTATTATACAAATTATTGATTTTCAGATACCTCAAGGAGGTCTATAACACATTTTTGGAAGACTAATCAGTATGAATGGATAGCGTGCATTAAACTGGTAAGCGGGTTATTTTTAGACAATGCATTATGCACCTGTAACTGAGCAATGGACATTACAGGGGAAGTGAGCCCTCAAGATTTCACTTTATTTTGTAGGGTTATGAGACTAGAATGTTTGACATTGGGTGAGTTCTCTATCAAATCTTATGAATCACTAAAGAGGTGGTTTGGTCTATTATCTTGATGCCAAATTAGGTTGACATCTTTATAATGGCACTAATGGTGATATGGGCATACTAATGCACCAATAAGTTATCAACTTGAATCACTTAACAGCAAGGGCTTGTCCTTGTAGCGGCCATGTTAAGTTATGGAGCTCTACACGACCAACCTACTAATTTGAAATTGCAAGCGATTGTAAAGTAATACATAAAATTAACAGTGGATTTTTGTTCTTGTCTGTTTTTCGTCTTGCTATACCTCCCATTCGCTATGATTTTAGGTATGCAACTACATATTATTCTTAATTTGTTCTTTATACATATGTGTTTTTCTTTTATGTTGGAATTCATAAATCTATTTTACAAATGTACATGCACATAATATCTGTGATATTTGGATATGTTGCAATTGATAATACGACTTAGTGTCGAAACACGTGTTGGCTGGTACTAGAAATAAAAAGTCATACTTCTCAAGACTTTTTTGTGAATTACTAAATTGTGCTGCATATATTATACTCTAGAAGCACAGCACAACTCACCAGCACCAACAAATACTGTGACTTAATGCTAGTTTTGTTTTGTGGTAGACCCCTTGGTACCGGTAACGGAGCTTGCCACAACACAGACCTAAGCGGCCAAAGCGCACTCGCTAGTGGTTATACCCTTACACACATTATTCTCTCATTAGATTGTGTCCTTTCTTTCATATCAGACCTTGCAGCAGCAGGCAAATTCATATATACTCATGTGGGACATACTTGCCCGCTATTGGCTCTCACCTTAACACAGATTCTTGTTCATGCACCATAACAAATCCGGTGATAAAATGGCATTTTGTTGGTCTTCTTTGCACGTTTCTGCCTGTCAAGCCACCTCAGCCTAAATGGGTCCTCGCTGTGGTGCTCAACACATTTTGTCACAAACCTTTTGAACCCATGGCAACAGTGCAGTTGAAACTACTCTCCTAGAAGGTGGCCTTTCTGGTTGCCATTACGTCAGCCAGAAGAATAGGGGAGATGCATGCTCTTTCTATTGAAGAACTTTTTCTGGCCTTCCATAAGGAAAAGGTTGTGCTGTGCACACACCTCTCCTTTCTACTGAAAATTGTGTCCAATTTTCATATTAATCAATCTATTTTCTTACAAGTGTTTTTTCCTTACCCGGTGTCAGACGCCGAACAGGTCCTTCAGAACCTTGACATGCCGAGTGCTCTCAAGCTCTGCCTAGAAAGAACTAAAGACTTCAGAACTGCCACTCATCTTTTTGTCACATTTGGAAATCCAAAGGGATCGCAGTCCTCCAATGCCTTTATTTGCCACTGGATAACCACCTGCATTTCGGAAGCCTACACAGTTCAGGGGCTCCGAGCCCCCAAGGCCATTTATGCGCACCTTGTGCTAAGCTGCGACTGAGGCTTTTCAAAGATATGTTCCTTGGGAAACCATTGCTAAATCGACCACTTGGGCCTCTCCCTAGGCATTTTGTAAACACTATTGCCTCAACCTTAGTTCTTAAGAACCTCCTTAAGTGGGGAGATTTCCATCTGCCCAGTTTATATATCAGTACTTGTGTATCTCCCACTAGTATGGTGTAAAGGGGACGGGATGTAGGAGTAAAACAAAGTTACTCACCGTAGTGACTAACGTACTTCTAGTCCATAGGCCCCTTCCCTCCATTCGCCTGCCCGCCTTCCCCTCTAAATAATTCCCTCATATTGCTCATGTGTCTACCAACCTTGTCCATCAAAAAGGACTGAAGGGCGATGCACTGGGCGGGGCTGAGGAAGGCAAGGCTAAAGCCAAACATGCTGGCCCCATGTAAAAATAAAAAAAGCACACTTTTTTTTAATGCTATCATTATGTCTCCGTTCACATCCAGAAGGACAGACTAACTGGCAAGTACGGAGGAAAGGGGACTATGGACTAGGAGTAAGTTAGACACTATGGCGAGTAACTTTGTTTTGTATAGCCAAGGAGACATTTTGGGCAGGATTGACGAACGGTGGCTACTGACCATTTAATTGCTTTTCAAGCAAGATTTATCCCATGTTGGGAGAAAAGTTGTTTGCCTGACAGAAAATTGGAGGGCTTGTGCAATATTATTGTGTAGTTTTATTCCTGTTATGTATTAATTGTGGATCTGATGTATAAGCATTAATCATAGAATGAGTATAAGAATGTTGTGTGTATATGTTGTAAATAATTAATTGTATTATATGTAGGTTTTTATTGTATGATTGGAAGGTGAATTTTATGTATTTATTTATTTATTTAATATTTATATTGCGCCGGTCGGTCGCGAGCCTCGGGGCGCAGAAACAAGGACACGAGAGCGGACGGAGCAGATAGTGATTAGACAGAGCAGACGGGACAGGTGAAAGGTTTTATTTTTAAACCAAACGCACTAAATACATATATAATAGCACATAGCATGAAAGCAAATATCAGATGGCAGATTTAAGGCAGGTTTTCAGTGTCACTAACACATTGCAGAAAGGTGACAGTTTTGTCTGCACGTGATAGAAGTCTGAAACTTGTCACTGTAATATTGCTACATGGCAGAAAACAACAGGCATTTTTGGCAGTGGGATGAAGGCAGGAGCGAGGTAGATGGGGGCATGACTGGCAATGAAAGCACCGCTGGAAAGATGGCTGCTTATCTGCGTCACCGTCATACTATGCGTGGCACGTCGTCTGTCTAGCGGCGTTGCTACCCTGCCCTCCCCTCCCCTCCCCTTCACTCCCAGGAGGCCGGGCTTTGCTTCTTCCGACACTTGCCTCATCCCAAGCACTCTGCTCCGGTTCTGGTTACAACTTTCACTCGGTGCCGGTACCCGCTGGGCGACAATGGGGCTCTGCTGCCTCTGCACGCTGCTGGTGCCTTGCCTGGCCGCCCTGCTGCTCCTCTACCTGGGCTTCTTCTGGCGCGTCACCCGCTCCTCCGGGGCCGCCTTCCACCGCAGGGAGGCTGGGCGCTGGGTGCAGACCCGGCTCAAGGATACGGTGAGTGACAGCTTTAGGGGCGGCCGGAGATGGGGGCTCGCGAGGGGTACAACATTATGTAGCGGCCAATTAGTTTTTGGGGCAAAAGTCACGTCAAATGATCGTGGAGATTCATAACAGAACCTCTTCAACCTCCTGGAGGAAGATTTAAACCATAGGCCGAAATGGAGCACCTGTTCAGGTAGTACCCTAATATTATAGATCCCCCACATGTGTGCTGCGTTATGTGTAGCAATGTGTTTGCACTGTACGGTGTTCATTGTACTCTATATGGGTGAAGCAGCCGGCGTTGTTTTTTTTAATTTATTTTTTTTACTTTGAGTTGGCTTGGGTTTGGATTTATCAATCACTCTTATTTATATTTTGAATCCCATAAAGCCCCTTGGTGATTAGCATCGTCCCATATTTAGATGTGTGCAAGATCCGCCACTCTTTATGTGATGCTTAGAAATAGTACTGTCTGTATTTTTTTATATGGAATTCTTTTTCAAATATTGAACAACCTTAAATCTTTAGCAATGTTCTCATTTATCTTGTGTTTGTGCTTTTGGGGTGCATTCACAGTTCGTAATTTACAAATGTGTGTGACTGACACTTTTCTAATGTTGTGTTAATTTTGATCTGACGGTTTTGATCTTTTTTTGTCTCTTTTTTTTTTTTTTTTTCTTTTACGGTTTGTTGATTTTAAAGTGTACTGCTCAATATTTTCCTTAGTTTTTATAATTATGTATCAAAACAATTTTATTGAGCTTTCTTTATTTATAACATTTTTTGAACGGTTTAACTTTTTAAAAAAACATCACAATAAAAAATGACATGATCTAGAGCATGCAAAACTTGGAGCTTTCACAATAGTGCACTGTACGATATTCACAAACAATATGTGTGTTTTTAATTCCAATTTGCAGGGTTCGAAATTAAGATTTAATAAGCAGGAGCTGAAGGCAGCTCCTCGGTATCCAGCTTTTACTAGCGACCAGGAGCATTAGGGAACAAGGAGCTAGTGTACATATCATTGCCCAAAATTTAACTCTTATATATCATGCAAACGTATCATTTCATACATTATCTATGAATCCTCATGCTTTTAATGTCTTTTAGATGTGCCACAATATTTATTTATTGATTTGTCCCAAACACATAGAGTTAAATTCAGATAGGTGTGTTCGTGGGTGCAAAGTTTTGGGGGCACTAATTCCCATACCTAGCAAAGCGAGGAGACCATACCCATCCCCAACTCAAAACAAGCCATTTTAGAGCATAGGTTGCAGCAAGAATAGGGGAAAAAAGTAAAAAGACTTACAGGCAGGTCTAAACATATAAAAATTCAGCAACAGTCCCCTAACCTGCCGAGCTGTCTTTCCTCCGCATTCTGCTTTTGGAGCTACACCTTCCCTTCTTCTGCGCCTGCCAAACCGCTTTGGCCTGTCCACCCCTTTCCTTCCTTCCACCTTGCAGTTAAGGTTTAGTTGGCATATTGATGAAGCTACCTTCCAACTTTTAAGTAAGCAGCACTTGCTAATTTTACAAGATGCATCATATTTATTTATTTTAAAAATTTTGTAAAGCACCACACGCCCTTAGGCCTCAGAGCGCATAAATAAACACAGACAAACCTACAAAGGAGGAATCTGGGAGGAGAGGCCAGAAATCAGCAAGAGGAGTTAAACAATAAGGTTTTTACATGATGATATTTTATTTTTAGCGCGCCTAGACATGGGTGTTCCTTAACCAGGGAGGTAGAGGATTTCGGAGGAACAGGGATACCATTCCGCTCTAGGGGTGTCTGAATTTCAAAACATGACCCTGTGAATTTCTTCAATTTGAACTTGTGATTATGTAGGACATTTGTGATGTTAGAGTGAAGTACTCTAGATGAGTGTTGGAGGGATCTCCTATCCCTAAGGTACTGGGGGGCAGCAGAAGTAAGACACTTGAAAGTCACGGCAAGAATCTTATGTTTAATTATTTGCCTTACAGGCAGCCAGTGGAGTTTCCTCTGAGAGTCGGACATGTGGTCTGTTCTAGCTAATCCGTAAAAAGCACTATTTTGAGAGGATTGCAGACGTGTCAAGTTGGCTTGAGCTGTACTAGTAAGCAGGCTATTACAGTTGAAAGAATAAATCTGATGAAGAAGCTTAATAACATAAGCACAGGAAGAGCGAATGTTGGAAACCTGATGTTTCATTGACATTTCTGAGTCGAGAACAATGCCTAGAGTTTTTTGACCTTTTTAGAACTGACCGGAATCGCCTCACCGCCAAGGGTCAACTGAGAGTAGTTGGTGTCGATGGACTTCAGCCCAGGGCCAAAGGCAATTACGAGCAACTCAGTTTAATTATTCTTCAATGCTGGGGTATTGTGAGGCATCCAGGATTGAATTTTGCTATAAATGTAGTCAATGGTCCTAGCATCCTCATTATAATAACCAGTCAGTTCAATGAGCACCTGGGTGTTGTCCGCGTAGTTGGCATAGGGGACACCCAGTGTGTCCAGCATATCCAGAAATGGTTTGAAGAAAATGTTAGAGGGAAGGTGAGACAGGAGCCCTGTTGCACTCCGCATGATTGACTAACGGGAAGAGCTTATGCCTTACCCACAGCAACCCTAAATGACCTAGCACCCAGAAAGGAGGAGATCCATGAGGCGGCTCTCTCTGAACAGTTAGTGATGCTGACCATCCTCTCCCGGAGAAGGCAGTGATCAATAAGATCAAACGCTGTTGGGAGGTTGAGAAGCATCAGAAGTACTTGGTGACCTTTGCCAACAATGTTGGAGGTATTGGACCTTAAGTCCATTATCTCCAACATTATTCATAAGGGTCACAACAGCGCTGTTTTGGTACCATGTTGCGCGCTGAAACCAGACTGGTGCAAGGCCAAGATCTCATTAGCCTCTATAAAACTTTGCAAGTGCAAGTAGACCATTCTAGCGATAATCTTTAACAAAAACGGAACATAGTTATGGGCTGGTAATTGCCTGCAACAGCTGGGTCTAGCGTGGTCGTCTTCAGCAATGGCATAATCCAAGCCTTTTTCAAAATGGCTGGAACATTGCCCTCCTTGAAGGATGTGTTAACCAGTTTGTTAATCCAGGGGATGAGTATGTCAAGAGAACCCTTAAGGAGGGTTGTAGGACATGCGTCATTGGCATATGTACTAGACTTATAATTTCCAACACTCCTTTCTCAGTACACTGATGAAAATCAAATTTAGGTGTGACACCAGGTAAAATAGTTTGAGGATGAATATTAGTGGAGCTCGAAATATCCTTAAGGGCGATGTGGGCCAACTGGGAAGCTATTTGAGCTCTATGGCCAGCAGTTTTTTTCAAGAAATTAATCTGTAACCAATTGACAACTAGTTTTTGAAGATAGGATAGCTAGAGTTCTTAGTTTACAAGTCATTAAGAATTGTAAATAGTTCAGCCTTCATGACGCAGGAATTGAAATTCTTATCCTTTGCTTCAAGAACAGTTGTTTTTGCGGTTATGGGCTGCCTTCACCAAACCTCAGCACAGCAAGAGCCAGAAACTGTGTTACACCAGTGATTTAAAAGCGCACCACACTCAAACCTTTTTTTTTGTTTTTGTTTTTGGACGCCCCAATACAAACACATGCAAAATATCCACAGGGGCATAAATTATTCTCCTGCTTCCATGGTTCAACCAGTACAGGGTCAACTGCCTTCTTTGCCCCCATGCACTTCGCACCTATGAGTGTGTTTGCCTGGGGAACCAAAAGTAGCTACTGGTAGCAGTTGTTATCAAGCGAACCAGGCTCTTTTTAGGATACAAGCGGGAGATAAGTAGCCCCCAACCCCACACCCCTGCACCCCTCCAATTTTGAGATACCAGTTCAATTCCAAAATACAATGAAACAACTGTGATGCACTGCCATTGATCGTAAATAATTACTGAGACAGTGATGGATAAATATGCACATTTTTATGCCTGGACCCCCTCTGCCCCCTCCCTCCCAAGAGCACATCGAAACTGGGGTCATACATTTGTCACAACCCGGTACATGGATCACCCTGTGAGACCGTGGACACGCGGTCGGACCATGGCCTTGGAGTACCCAGGCCAACACATCCAGAGTTGTCCAGCAGGGGCTCTGCTGATCACCAAGAGAGAGGGACAGTGTTGCCCAGCAGGGGCACTGTCATGGTGGAGGGCCCTAATGGCAGGGCCTCTGCCTGCTACGCAGCGCCAACATGGTGCTGCCGGAATAACGACACAGCAGGCAGGAGTCAGTTGGTATCGACTGATGAGTGGGGAAACCGCTCATCCTTTTTATTGATGTGATCACATGGTCACTGTCATGTGACATGAGCACAAGCCCTTCACAGGGACCCATTTGTCCTTAAAGGGGCACAACACCACAATCCTCCTTTTCCCCAACAAACGGAACACTGACGAGCATCACTGGACACAAAATACAGTAACAGTACAAACAGCAATACTTGAAATTGGGAGGGCAAGCAATAATCTCATACAGTGAAACTTAGGTTGGCACACTCATCGCCTACAATTATATTCTGGCAGTTACAGACCTAAAACATACACTGAGCATGATGTATGTATTAAAGGTTACAGTCGGGATTGGTGGACTGCTGGTGGCACGTTGGAAGTTCCACCACATTTTAAAAAGACCCTTTATTAACCTGGGGTAAGTGTCACTTCAAACACTGAACAACCCCCATGCCAGCTAATGGCACCATATAAAGCAGACCGACAATCGGCAGGAGCGCAGCTTCACATAAGCATTGTAACGGGACCACTTTAAGCACTTGCGTAGCTGCAGGAAACCAGTTTGTAGTTGCACAAGCATCAGTTCAGGACATTCACTACCAGTTCAGAGGCCGGCAGAGCTGCACCTGGGGGCTTCGGGGGGGGGCCACATCAGCCTGGTTCATTAATGGTAGGTGCAGACAGGACTTGGAGGTCTCCCCCAGGAGTTTTTCAACCAGCTACATCGGAGGGCGCACACAAGCACTCGCGTGGAGCTACAACACTCCAGTGTTAGTCCCCTTCTCCTTTTCCCCTCAATTTTGTTTTTCCTTTGGCAGTCACTACATCTAGGCCCGGGGATGCAGGAGTAGAACCAACATGGTAGGTGCAGGAATGCATGGTCACTATCGTGGGGTCCACTCTTATATGGTGAGCGCAGGTGATCACACACTTTCTTGGGGGCCCATTTGAATTTTTATTTCCATGCTCTGTCGTGGAGCTGCCACACCGATGGGCCTGGATCTGGAGGGGGCCCATTCATTCTACATTTTCGCCTTTCAGTACTCTACGCCTGTAGGGCTCGGGATCTTCTCTGGAGCATTCCCGTTCCCTGTGCGATTCACTGACATGGAGCACTAAACCTTTTTATTTTAATTTTTTTCTCCCAGCGGCCCAGGCTCTCTTTCTTGCAGCAGGGCCTCTTCCAAATCCCCAACAACGGAGCGCATTTGTTTCCACCTGCTCCGACGTGGAGCATAATGTATTTCACCACCAGCAGCGGGGCTTCTCTCTCCTCACCCGCAGCTCCGAGGTCAGAGGACAATTTATTTCACAGCTGGGTGGCCCACCTTTACTTTGGGATAGCTTGCCACCCAGTACTTTTAACCAAAAGCGTGAGCAGCCTGAAGACGACTGACATATGTATATATATTTTTTTGCACCGCTCGGCAATGGAAAATCATAGCCGATAGGCCCGAGCTCATACTTTTCCCGCTGCGATACGGAGCACTGAACTTTCCCTACGCCAGCCCGGGATCATTGGGGGGCGGAGGGGGCTTCAGCAGGGCAGCTGCCTGCAGACTTGCACTGCTGCTTGCAGCCATCCAGACTGGGCCGTACACTGACCTCTTCTTGCTCTCCCCAGAGGGAGATTTATCAATTTTAGCGCCGCCCCATCCCGATCTCCCCTTTTCCTCTGAGCACATATTATCTATTGAGCACACACCGCACCGGGAGGAGCAGGCAGCTGGGCGGCTGCATTGGCATTGCGGGTCCACTTTCCTCACTTCTGGTGGGCTTCATTTTTCTTTTGGCACATTTACCAATCTTTGTCGCCATTGTTATGCCTGGACCCCAGGGCACAGGGTTCCAGGCATAACATGAATGTCGTACTATAAGATTGACTTTGCGGAAAAGCCATCTATCGCATGCCCCCTCTGTTCCTCTTTCCCCTCCCCTTTGATATGTTCTGGGGAAATTCGGACGACGGGCACTGAGTCCTTTATGGACTCCTCGTCAACGAGGAAGGGCATGGAAGCTTTGAGATCAACGACCTGAAGGAAACAACACAGGATAGTTGGGTTATCGCATGGAAATATAGAGCGTCCTTCCTAAGATTGCTGCCGGGACATTGCGGTCTAGCTGTTGGGATGAAGCAAGTAGTACTTCTAGGACATAGATAAAGCTTGGTGAAGGTAGAACTGAACAGATGGGTATTAAGGAGAAACTGTCTTCCACTCCCATACTTGGGTCTTCCCATGGTGGGCATGATAGAGGAACCAAGTATGCAGACCCCAGGCATGACACTACCCTAAGTGCTACCGTACAGCAGGTCCATTCAGCACCTCATAAAGTGGGCCCATACGCAGCGGTTGTGGCATGTAATGATGGCACAAACACGAGGCGTGTCGGTGCGATGTGAGAGTTTGGAATTACCATGCCCCACTCTTATTGTGGACTCCGGCATGTAGTCAAACCCTGACTTCTGCAGAAGAACTGTGCCCTGGCTGAGCTCACCAAATGTGACCCCCTTGGGAAGGGGGGGGATAATAGAGGGAGGGAGAGTGCCCACAGCATTGGTCCATAGAGTCAGCCATATGCCCAAGCACAAGGGTACCCTAGAGCAGGGGGGGCCTAATAAACCACTCGGTAATGCTACATAATTTGCCCAGGGTGGGAAACGGATCACACGAAACACAAGAATCACTGTTAAACAAATTAACTCACTGTATAAGACTTACAAGGGGATGTAAGTCAGTGATTCGAAGTGATGTATTGTACTGTGAAAGATCCCCCCCCCCCCAGCCATGATGACAAGATTGTGATCTACCTGAGAAGTGCTTACCTTGTGGACGGCTTATTGTCCATTGAGCATCACGCATATCTTCCCCTTGGGTCAAGTATACAAATCAGGCCAACTATAAACAAAACATTAGAGAGAACTACAAGGAATAATCGACCACAAAACCTGGAGATTAGAGGCCCTGCAGCTCCTAGACAGCTAGCCAGAAATGGTCTGGCTAGGTCTGATTTGGATGGGGTGAAATGACATCACGCTAGTCCCGTAGCTGAGCCTCAACTGAGTGGGAATGTTAACATAATTTCCTGGAAGATACCCGGTCTAAGGAAACATCTCATAGACCCGACTTGGTGTAGCCTGATAAGGGGCTTTGATGTAATATGTTTCCAGGAAACCTGGGAAATACAGCCACTCTCATTCCAGGGATATAATGTACATGAAATTCCTGCAGTTAAAGAGGAAAAAAGGTAGACCTTCGGGTGGGCTCTCCACATGAGTTAAAACCAATCTTGACTGGAAAATGCTACAATTTGGAATCTAGTTCCCCTGAATACAGATCTTGGAGTGTTGTTCACAGGCTGGTGAATCTCTAACCCTGGTCAATGTGTACAATCATGTAAAGATTGATGAGATAAGAGGATTTATAGAATCCTGGGAGATTAGGGTGGGCACGATCCCAAAGATCATGGTGGTGGAGGATTTGAATTTACAAATGGAACCATTAAAGGACATGGAGGGACTATGGGACAATTTTGATGAGGTTTGGGACATCCCCAATCTGGAAGCACAAAGGCCAAGGAGGGAGCATCCCCAGGCCGTGGAGGATCAGCCGGGCAGACACACCTAGGTAGGAATTGACAGAGTGACGCACATAGATTGTCCTTTTATCTGCGAGGCTAAAGCCATTTGCCATGACCTTTAAAGTTCTAAATGATCTTTGCATCAATGCATTGATGCAATGATCTGATCTTTGCATCAATGCATTCCATCAAAAATGGAAGGCATCGAAACGTATTCAATGAAAAATGTTCCATAAAATTACAAGCATTCAATGCAAAGTGTTTATGCATCGAAACCCTTACATCGAAAAGGGTTTCGTTTTATGAACACTTTACATTTTTTGCATGGAAATTCGATGAAACATGCTTAACATTAAAACGTTACATGGAGCTGCCCAGTGCTGAAAACTTTAAAGTATTTCGCACTGGCCAGCTTCATGTAACGTTTTAGTGTTTGTTTATTTTGGGGGGCAACCCCCTCCAACCCTAACACTAACTGTAACCCAAAATCTAACCCTATTGTTAAAAACAAAAATTGTCTCTCTTTACTTCAAAATCGAAATCCAACTAAATGTATTCAATGAAAGTGCATTTCGATGTAAAGGGTTTTCATTTAATACATTTCGAAGGATAGTAATTCGAGGAAACTAATTTCGATGGATAGACTAGATGCCTTAATATCCAGGGTAGTGATCACAGGCCACTGTCATTACGTTTCATGTACATGGGCATGTGTGAGAAATCCCCACAGCACAGGCCCAGTAATCTGATACAAATCCAAGGCCAGGCAAACCGAAGGATCAAGTGTGCTGATCTTGACTTACCAGCCCTCAATCCCGGGATTTACAAATCAATTCTCATTGACCTTGAACACTTGTTAACCCTAGATACCCAAGTGCTCCATGCGTGCGATAGAATAACCCTGAGTATATAGCCATTAGTAACCAAACAGTGCAAAAATATTAAAAAACACGTCATAAAGGGGACCCGCTGGTATGACGCTGAATGTAGGGCAGCCACGCTAGCCCTCTTGGCTTGTTTTAAGAGTGGTCTAGGTGTGGATCGGGACAAGTTAAAGCACCGTAGAACGCTCTGTATACAAATTATAAAAACTAAAAAGGATAAGTCAATCCGGAAGGAGTGGGATAACTCCAGGAAGCAAATTGTTCTGGGGAATGTCAGTGACAGCAAAGAGGCCAATGGTATTGGTCTCGCTGACAATATCACCCCATCGGTATGGAGGGAATGTTTTCAGAAATTGTATGGAGCAGTAGGTCCATCAGACCCTCGGGCCCTAGAAGTAAGGACAGAAAGTAGAAAGGGCATTAAAAGCCCACTTCAGATAGAGCTTAAGGAAGTCTGTGAGGCACTCACATTGCAACGCTGGGGCAAGGCCCCAGGACCAGATTTCTTGCTCACTGATCTGCTCAAGGACAAACCAGACATATGGGCACCTGCCATGTGGCACCTGTTTGATGTGATCCTTAGAGCTAACATAGTATTTCTGTCCTGGCAGGAAGCCGCAATAGTACCAATATACAAAAAAGGGGGAAGGGAGGACTCATCTAATTTTAGTCCCATATCCCTTCTAGGTGGGGTGGGGAAGATATTCACCAGAATAATATATGAACATATTCAGGCATGGGTTGTCCAGGAGGGGCTCATTGACAATTTACAGGCAGAATTTTGCACTAAAATAAGTACCACGGACAGGTATTCCGTCTGAACTTGATCATGCAGAAATACGCGACCCTGAGGAACATGAATCTGTATTCAGTGTTCGTAGTCCTCAGGACTGTGTTTGACTGTGTGTCAAGATCTAAGCTGTGTTCCATTATGGCCAAAAGGGGATACTGGAAAATCTCCTCCAGATTATCACACATTTATACTCCAACAATACAGAAAGGGTCTGTTGGGGCTTAGGTGGTGAATTGACCTAATCCTTCACTGTAACAAGAGGGGTGAGGCAGGGGTGTGTCCTCGCCCCACTCTTATTCCTCTTATACATCGATGAGGTTGTACACCATGTCAGGCGAAGGAGCCTTTATTATCCCAAATTAGGGCTGGAAAGCATCCCCATTCTCCTCTTTGCAGATGATGCTCTTCTATTATCTTCATCCGTTAAAGGCCTGGAAGCTACCCTGGGAACATTGTTGAAAAATGTATTGATTCACAAATGGAGGTCAATATTGGGTAAACTAAGGCCATGGTCTTCCCGTCAAGATTTTAAAAAATCACACAAATTCAACTCCATATCAATGGCACCCCCCTGGAGCAAGTATGTAACTTGGTGTAAGATTGCAGGATAGGGGTGGCTGGACTCCAAAGTTAGCTAAATCATGGGCAGCTTTAGAGAAATACAGTGGTGCAGTCTGGAGATTTTTTGCGTCACCCTTATTGTACTGAGTCTTCCCCAATAAATCTGTTGGGATGGGATTTCCTGTGCAAACTGAACATGACCATCTCCTTCACAGATCATGGTGTGGTTTGTGCCACCCCAGGCATATGCTCCCTGAGGGCGATGGTTATAATGGAAACACAGGGTGGCTAGGCGGTAGTTCGCGGAATCCCTGTGGATCTGGCTAGGTTTTGTGTATGGGATCACAGTTTTACTTGATGCAGTGCCCTAGATTGGTAAGGCGTGTTAGCGGGTGCCATCTGATTTCATCTTCCGACCCGTGGTGACCCTAGAGCTTGTGGCAGGAACAATACTGTCTCTAGATTTACACGGTCTACTGGTGTCAGCAAAACGGATTATTGTGGTAGGGATGGATTCTGATGGATGCAAGTGGCGTACTGTGTTGTGTATTGACCGAACGGTACCCCTTAAAGGAGTAACGCAGAATTGTTTGAGAATCGGGCTTATGATGGATAGATTGTGTTGGCAATCTGTATTCCCAGTGACATTATGGTGCACTATTGCAAAGTGAAATGTTCTTTGATGGCCCTTGTAGCCCCACCCCACTTCACTGCAATAGACTTGGAGCAGGTCCTGGAAAAGTCCATGGACAACAAATGCCCATGATGTAGGGCTCTTGCAGGGGGTGGCGCCAATTCGAATAACACTGAAGTCAGGCGCAGTGCTGCCTCAAGCTAAATAGTACACGCTGTCCAAAGAGGCGGAAGACACCATTGTGGAACTCTTGAATCAGGCGATAATTGTACCTTCCACCTCCCATGCAATACGGCTATCTATCCGATCAAAAAAGCAAAAGGGGGGAGTTGGAGAATGATACCGGACTTCCGCCCTCACACCCTGACATTGTACAGGCAGAATTTCTTGTACTTCCAAACCCTACAACAATTCTGTGTAGCATCCCTAAAGAGGCAACATACTTCACAGTGGTGGATCAAAAGAACACCACCTTTTCCATACCCTTAAACCCTGGCTCACAGTACTTCACTTCAGTATGTTGCTAACCTGTTGGTTTGTAGTGAAAGTGAGCAACAATGCAGGAAGGACTCTGTCACCCTTTTGCAGCTGCTAGCCTACAAGCGTTAAAGGTAGACAAAGCGAAGCTGCAATATTGTCTCCAGGACGTGCTCTATCTGGACCAATTGATATCGGTCCATGGGAAGAAAATAATACCTGGCCGCGCTGCCTCAGTGCGCATCACTCGCCAGCCTAAGTCAAGGAAATGAAAACGTTTCTAGGGTTGTGCAACTATTACAGAGCTTGGATTTTATATTATGCAGCTTACCCTAGGCCCCTGTTACAGGGCCTCAAAGAGACTCGAAAGAATGACTGCAAGCTTGTCTGGACAGAGGACATGCTCACCAGCTTCAATGACCTGAAAGACTTCATTTCCACTGCCCCAGTGCTAGCTACCCCTGATTGCACACAAAAGATCTATCTGTTTTCTCATTCCAGAAGAGCATGATGGGCAACAAGCCATTTGCACACTACAGCGGAGTACTAGATTCAGTGGTGCACGGCCAGTTCGCATGCAAACGGGCGCTTTTTGCATTTGCGATTGCAAAAAGCTCCACAATTGTAATGGGGTGCTCTGTAACTGTATGTGGAGCATGCAGTATTTGCCTTTCTTAAACGATCCAAATCAACTTTGACCACACAGCGGGCATCCGTATGAATTTATACTGTCCAGCCCAAATGTCCATATAGTGAGGAGTAAAACAGTAAATCCTGCCACTTTTTTGTAAGAACAGTGCACAGACGAACCTGGGGAGACATGATTTTGTAACATTTTAGGAAGAGGAAGACTACCTCCTGAAAGCAAGGGACAGCCCACTTGAAGAGTGGGGAGGGTACATTTCATTGATGGGTCAGCAACTGTTGACCAGGGAACTGGTTTGAGGCATACTGGAGCGGAAGTGGTCTGCTTAGTTGATGGTCCCTATTGATGCAAAATAGATCACCCATGCAATGTTTGGCCCATGCAGCAGAACTGATATCGCTTATTGAGGTGATCGGATGCCGTGTGACCATCTATTCTGACTCTGCTTATGACACTACCACAGTGCACACCGAACTTGCACGTTGAAAGAGAAGGGGATTAAGTAGCGCTGATGGGTCTCCGGTGCAGTATTGTTAGATAAATTGATTGATGCACTGTCTCAGCCCTCCTTAACAGCGGTGGTGAAATGCACCGCCCATACTAAAGACACAGACAAGGTCTTGCTCAGTAATTCTGCCGCAGATATGGCGACCAAGCAAACCGCTTTGTGGTGGCACAGAGCAGAGAGCAGCTGCCAGACTCCTATAATTCCTTACCGATTGCACAACTGATTTATTTATTTGTAAAGTGCACTGCAGCCCAGATTCATCGAGGCACTGTTGCAAGCAGGTGATTTAGTTAGAGGTGCGAAGGATCGCTCGTGGGTTACAGTGAGCAGAATCCTAAGCGAAAATGCAAGAAGAAACAGATACATGTAGAGAGTTGCATAACTCACCATACACAGCAACGGGTAGAGTTTACAGTGCCTGAGTACAAGGATAGACGGGAGATGGGAGGCAGTGGGCCCCTTTATACAAACCGGAGCATTTTAATGACTTTCCTGAAGGCTATGTGAGATTCAGTGCTCCTTAGGTGCGGAGGAAGGGACTTCCATTGAGTCGCAGCGATGGGGGAAGCTAGAGCCTCCTGCTCTAGCCTTTAAGATTTTGGAAGTGGTGATCATGTTCGTGTATGCGGTTCTTGTGTGTCTGTCAGTGACGGGTTTGGCAAATCTCTGCGAGAGGTGGGGGGGGGGCTTTGTTTTGAATATGTTTGTGCGTGATAGCGAGGGATTTGAAGGTGATGCGCTCCTTGATGGGGAGCCAGTAGACTAATCTGTTGGTAGCAGAGATATGTTCCCTCTTGGAGATGCCAGTAGCGGGCCGGAGGGCATTGTTCTTTATGGTCTGCAGTTTCCGTTTTTTTTGTGGGTTTACCTACTAGGAAAGTGTTGCAGTAGTCCAAATAGGAACAGATTATGGCCTTTGCTATGGTGAGGCAGTTCTCGGTAGACAGGAAGTGTCTGGCTGCGTTGAGCAGTTTTGAGTGGTATGCCGCCGAAGATGCGATTGTGCTGACCTGTCTGCTTGTGGTAAGATTGGAGTATGAGAAAACCCCCCATGGTTTTGACAGCCTGCAACACTGGGATAGGAGTATTGTCAGAGGTAAAAGAGTTGTACTTGTCGTCCAGTTTCTTTAAGGTTGCCGGGGATCCAATAAGTAACAGTACAATGTTCTCGCTATTAAGGCAGAGCCAGTTTTCTGCCATCCACGATTGTATTTTGGAGTGAATGGAGATTATATTTTCCCTGTCAGCCTCATAGTCACCTTTGAGGGGAATCGGCACCCGCGTGTCATCCGCATAGTTGGTATATGATTTGCCTAACTTGTCCAGGAAGTTGGAAAGTGGCCTCATGAAGAGGTTGTACAAGGTGGTAAAAATACAGGAGCCCTGCGGGACACCACATTTGATCAGGTCAGGGTTGGCGCAGCTTGGTCCGAGAAGACTTTCATCACTCTATCCAGGAGGAAAGACGCGATCCAGGCAGTAGCCTTCAGTGAGAAGTTGGCAGACGATGAGATGGCAGTGTATTGTGATCCACCAGATCAAAATCTGCCGATAGGTCGAATAGTAGTAGGAGGAGTGCCGGTTTCCCTGCATCTCTGAGTTCATCAATCTGATTCTTAAAGTCTAGAAGAGCGGATTTGGTCCGATGGCCGGCACGGAAACCTGATTGGCGACGACCCAGAAGGTGATTGGCTTCCAAAAGTTTTGGAAAGTGGAAAAGCAGGAAGAATATGACTTGTTTCTATAACAAAGGCAGTGTTTTTGTGGGGGCCAACAGCAAGTGCAACAAGATGCTGTACGTTGCAGATCTCAAGTAGGGCGCGGCACCAGTGATGGACAGCTATTGGGTCTGTGGTCAGCAGAGGTTCCTGCACCTCCCGCCATCATGGAAGGGCACCTGCTTGCTGACCACGTTGCACTAAGCGCTTCTCGTGATTCTTGAAGAGAATTTAATAGTCTGATCCCAGGGCCTGCTTGTGCCAACAACAGCACCTGTTACCGAAGTATCCACAATGATTCCAGTGCCGCCCCCGTATTCTGCACCTAGCCAGAGCAGAAAAAGAAGGAAGAGTTGCGCAGAAAACGAAGGTCGAATTATCTATCTCAAGACTCATCACAGCTGCTCAAGCTCAAAGAAATACCAGATCAATATAGACCGTACAGCAAGGAAGAGACATTCTTTGCATCACTCTTGGTGCCCGGAATACAAGCAGTTGCTAACTACAAATGGCTGCATATTGTCCTCTGGGAGGTGATACAATTGACAAATGACACCGAGCAAGGCTTCAATGCTATCAAGGCCGAAATGCGGGCCATAAGGCTGATGACACTGCAGAATAGTTATGTACTGAACTTACTAACAGCAATGAGGGGAGGCGTTTTCTGCAAAATTGGTGATTCTTTGAACCTCCCAGTGATGCTGACAATAGGTCCCTCACGCAGATAATAGGTGCCCTGCACACCTTTGGCACCCATATGCAATCAGAACCTGGAATACAAAAGTGACTGGTTCGATAACCTTTTTTCTTGGGCACTGTCTTGATGGGGTTGATCGTGAAGCTGTTGGTTCCTGTCATGTTGGTGATCTTCTGTACATGCCAGCTGGGTCTCAGATGCTGTGCCAAAGCAGTGCCTAGCAGCGCAATGATGATGGGCTCAATTGGGGTACAGGGTGCACCTTGCGATACAAAGGATAGTGCAGTTCAAACTGATGACCTGGACAAGCCACTCATGGTTGCAATAGAGCAACGCCTCCACCCAGAAATATATATCCCCGAGCAATACTCACAGGCAGGGGAAAGGAAAGGTTGCTGTCATATTTAGAAGCATAAAGAATGAAAAAGGAAGAACAGAAGCTCACCTGGGAGTTCGTTCATGTGGTATTAACAAAAGGGGGGATTGTTGGGAAGGGGGGGGGGACAATCGACCCAGGCCTCCAAGCACTGTAGAATGAGGTAGAGGCCTGGAGGTTTATGATGGGGGATCGGGGAGGGTATGGGGGGAGGTGGGTATCGACAGGGGCTATGGTGCAGAGAGGCGAGTGCATGCTTTGGGTTTAGAATACACAGGGAATCAAACGCCATCTTAGATACTAGCAGCAATATTGAAATTGAGGCCCAATTATGCACTATGGCTAAGATCACAGCCCTAGGCCACAAACCTGGGAATCAGTGTGTGCATGCAGGAATATTTTGTATATTGGGCACCGGTGAGAAAGGCCAGAGCTTCAGAGATTCGGAGACCTCATTATCTTATGTTGCCAGCATTCGTTTCCCAGGAGGAATGCGCCTTGTAAGGCCATGAGGGGGTCGAGAGCTCCCTGCAAAAAGCGATCCCAAAGAAGGAGGGCACAAGCCTCCGACCTTCCCCCAACCCCCGTCCCAGCTCTAAGTTATAGCGGCCAGATGCCCCCATCCCAAGAACCCTGCATTCCAAGGTACCAGCCAGTCCCAGGCCACCGACCATAAAACTGTTAGACCACCAATCTTTCAGAAAGCAATGACCAGCTGCTTTCACCAGAGGTCACATGATTTGTGCTGCGAGGGGCAAAACAACAAATCTAAAACGAGGGTGGAGGACTTTGGATGGGCGCCGACATGTCTGGAGTCGAGTTGGTGTGCCCTTGTCTGCAATACCAGGTGCACCTTAGGATAGAGATAAAGAATATATTGTCATTTTCTGCATATAATGATGAATTAGATGTAGCTTCATGTCTGATGACACGCACGAGAAGAGGCCCACAGTGAAAGAAGATGGACAGATGGGGCTGGGGGTTTCGCCAACCAGCCACTTGGATTTGTACCCTATGTAACTTACGCCACTGATGACACTGTGTGCCTTTTTAATGTGCTGCTTGTACTCATTTTGCCAGAACGTTCTGCATCTCTATTTTTGTGGCAATAAAACTTGTGGCGATGAGAGACGAGAGCAGATGAGAAGCAGTCTGGTCCAGGGTCCCTTCCTCTAAGTCGTGGAAGAGGAGACTGTCCACCGGCATTTTCCGGCATGCATGCTGGCTGGCTGGCTGGCTGGCTGCTGTAGCTGAGGAAGTGAGCGAAGCTGAGAGCCACGAGCCACGAGTGAAGCGGGGGAAGCCGAAGCTGTAGCTGAACGGCTGTGATGGATGCGCCCCTTGATCCTCTGACGCCCTGACTGTGGCTGCGGCGGTGGAAAGTAGGTGACCCGGCATTGTTACACGCATTGCTACGCCAGGGGTAAAATCGACTATCTGCCTGCCTGCCTGCATCCCGCCCCTTTGAGGTTGCCACGTCATACCAGCAACTGGACAACTTGACAACTCCACAGTTTTTAAGAAAGGGGGTTGAGTTTTCAGTACAGAGATACAGATGCAGACTCAGTCTCTGATCAGTGTTGTGTCATATATATGGAAGCATTTCGGATGTGTTTTTTTTTGCTTCCAAAGCAGCTGGGAACTTGCTAAAAGGATTGTGTACAACGTTCCATTTCGGTGGCAGTTGGAGGAGGAATGACGGATGCAGCACAAACTGACAGTATCGGAGGGTGCAGGAAGTAAAGGCTGCTGCGGCGAGTACCCCTACTGACTTGCTAACTTACTGAAACATAATGTTTGGTGAATGTTGAAATGAAGTTACCCCACAAAATGAAGCGTGTCGCAGTACAGCGATTCTAAAGTACTAACCAGCGACCACTGTCCAATTTGGAGATCAATTGTGTTCCGAAAATTCACTTTTTAAAAATAAACATTTAAAACAACAAAATTGTTTTCATGGACGCCAATGACAACATAGAGTGGATTTCCAACTCTACCTATCATGGCTTCCCAGGCCAATAGAGGGGCAGCAAGGAAGGAACAGGCAACCTCTTTGTTTAATGAAACTTTGCCAACAATTAAAGAAAAGGATTTACCTAGAACAGACAAAGCTAAGGACAATACTGAAATAATATTGCTAAAAGACCTAGAAAAGGCACGGAAAAAAGAGATCAGTAAATGGTGGGAGGAGCACTCCTTGCAGAATTACTTGGACGTGGGCAGAATACCACGTGGGCTACGAATTCTCACTATACCATCATTTGAGGAACAGGATCCCTTAATGCTGCAAGAATGGGACAATGCAACTAATCATTGCTCAAAGAAATTTTTTACAGTTGCTAGTGAAATATGCAGGCAATGATCGTACAAGGATTCTGCAACAAATTGTGGATTTGGAGGAAAAATTGAAAACCATAAAAGAAACGGAAGAAGGAAAAAAGCTTCAAACAAGCGATTACAATCTTAGAGGAAGAAATTAAATTGAGGAAACAACGGAAGTTTCTAAGAGACAAAGGCGACTACGAACAAGGCCGAGTTTATACCTTTGCGCACAGATTTGACTAAATACGACAAAAAGCAAAGGAAAAACCAATGGCTCCTTTGGCCCAAAATGCAAATCCTCAAGAATCAACAGCCCCTACCTCGGAGTCAGATGTGACTGAAGGCGAAGAAGACGAGCCTATTATACGCCTCAATTTTTTAGAGGAAATGAGACTGTTGTGTCAGGATGGGCGGACAAAAAACCAAAAAGCCAGAGGAGGGGCCACAAATTTAAGAGGACGAGATGGAAGAAAAAAACAAGGAGGGGGCAGAGGGGCAATAAATTCAGACAACTCTCTGCCATTAAGATCGCTGCGCTCTGGGAAATAACTACTGATGTTAGAGACGCCACTAACAAACAACAGATTATTAATCTATCCGATCATGTTCTTACTACTGAAGAGAAACACATTTTAAAACTGGGACTTAATTTCTGTCCATTTGCCAGTTTTAATTATGTAGAAACCAGGATAGATTTGGACAGATTCATTCGCAAATTGCGTCTCAAGAAGTTTTTTGCCACTTCTACGTATAAAAAGAAGCCAAAAGACATTTTAGAGGGAAGGACAGAAATCACCATTGCAGAAATGGATACCCTGATAACTCTTGACGATATGGAACAGGAAAATTATACAGAAAGAAATGAGTCTGGTACTAACTGGGAAAGATTGGGGATTTGCACAGATTGGCTGTCAACTAGCAAGCTAAGGTGCAAATCAAAATTCAATCCGCTAAGTGCCCAGAACAGTCACATCGGAGCGTTCGCTAATGTAGTCATAGATGATTTGAAAGAAGAGAGAAGAAAAACCCACAGACAACATCAAAGCAACCTGTCGAAAAAAACAAAAAGTGTTAACAGAAATTGCAAAGCTGGATGAATACATAATAAAACCAGCCGATAAGGGTTGTAATATAGTCATCATGAACAAAAGTGACTATATTGCTGAAGCTTATAAACAATTGAATGATGTAAATTGTTATGAACGATTAAAGACCAATCCCATTAAGCAATTAGAAAATGATGAATGGACTTTCCTAACTAAATGGCAAAAGGCAGATATTCTTGAGGAGGAAATGGTGAAATTCTTATTTTCCAAGAACTCAATAATTCCCGCTATTTACTTTCTCCCAAAGGTCCATAAGAACCCGCTCAAGCCACCTGGCAGACCCATCGTGACATTGTGCGGTTCACTTTTGGAGAACATGTCTCAGTTTATAGATGAGGTTCTTTGCACTTTCGTAACTACATTACCATCATATGTCAGGGACACAACGGATTTCTTACTGAAAATTGCTTAACTTCCTTGGGAACCCACCTATTTGATGGCAACCATGGACGTTGTGTCCCTCTACACGTCTATTAAACATGAAGATGGGATCTCCGCCTGCCGAAATTTCCTCAACACAAGATTGTTGAATCATTTGCAACATTCTCAGATGATCTTAGAGATGATCAACATATGCTTGAAGAACAATGTTTTCATATTTAATAATGACATTTTCCGCCAAACCCAAGGAACTGCGATGGGTACGACTTTTGCACCAGCATATGCGAACTTAATGATGGTATACTGGGAGAAAACGATAGTATGGGCAGAAGTTAACGAAAAATATAATGAAAAAATCGTGTTGTCTCTCCGTTACATTGATGATTTATTCGTAATCTGGGACGGCTCCGCTGAGCTGTGGTGTGAATTTGTCAAACTACTTAACACCAACAATGTGAATCTTAGGTTCACAGAACACCACAGCCGCCAGTCTATCATATGCTTGGATGTAGAAGTCAAGATAGAGGAGCAAAAAATTGAGTCCGGCCTTTACAGAAAAATCACAGGTGCCAACATCCCGTTACACTCATAGTGCCCATCCCAAGACTCTTTTATGGAGCATTCCATATGGAGAATTTATCCGCATTAGACGCAACTGCAGCAAAATTTTGAATTCTGATCTAGCCAGCAAAGTAACGGCTCAAAACTTCCAGCAACAACAGTACCCAAAAAAGATCATTGAAAGGGCATACCTAAAGGTCCGAGAAATGGATAGACACAAAATGTTAATAACATCCAAGAAGGACCTAGCAAAAGAAGAAGAGGAAAACACTACCAGGTTAATTTTGACATTTGGAAGCCACTCCAGTATCATCAAACGAATAGTTAATAAGTATTGGAGAATACTGAAAGCAGATAAGGACATAGGGGGTATGTTACACAATCATCCCGATGTTACCTTTCATAAAAGTGCCTCCATAAAAGACTTATTGGTGAAAAGCTATATGGTTGCGGAAAGGAATGATACGAATACCAATTGGCTTTCCTCTACAGGAGTTGGTTTCTTTAAATGTACCAGGTGTAAGATTTGCAAATATGCAAGGAATTGCAAAAGCTATGAGCATCCAATATTGAAACATCTGGTCCACATTAATAGCAAAATTACATGTGAATCTGAACTGGTGGTGTATGTCTTGATGTGCCCGTGTCTCAAATGGTACGTGGGAAGTACTAAATGCAAGCTTAAAGTACGTATCTTGCAACACGTTAGAGCCATTATTAACAAGGACTGCTCTTACCCCATGCCTAAACATTTTTCAGAAATGCACAATGCCGACCCGGCCTATCTTACGTTTTTTGGCATACATAAGGTCATTCCAGGTCCCAGGGGAGGTGATAATGAGAGAATACTCCGACAAGAAGAGACTAAATATATTTTAGACTTCGAGAGTAAGACCTCGGTGGGACATAATATTGATGATGAGCTTTACACCTTTTTGGGGACATAAGGACTATACTTTATATGATTCAGTACCCCATGCAGCCCATCTATTCAATGACCTTGTATTGTAACAGAATATGTTTGACTTCCTGTGCGAAGGCTTCCTTCTTTCCTTTTTTACTTATCACTTTATCTTTCACTTTGTATTGTGACTTATAATTTGACTCAAATATTGAATTGATTTGGCGAATTGGTGTACATAAGGAGGCATTTTAATTGTTGACAACACAATTCTGGCATGATATTGGAGTATTGGTATCTCTTATACATTTTCAAGGTATCTGATGTTTTTAAATAGTGCGATTTAGAATTTCAGCTTAGTGTAAGGACTTTGTTATTTTTTGTTTTTTATATATGCACTTGGCACTTTAGAACATGTTTCTCCCTTATACTAATGTTGATGTTATTATGCCCGGAATAGCAAATATAGGAATGCATTATTGCTAATGTATTACTTGAGGTAGTTTTTGTATATATGTGATACTGTTAGAAAGTCTGCTCTCCGTGTTGTATTATGCAAAAATACTTTTATCGTATCAAAGCATTTTATATAATGCCAGTAGTTTGCACTATGCACTTTATTGTTCTTTTTAATGTGAAACTATTATTATCATAGGAATGCATTTTTTTGCACATAAAAAACACCAATGTATATGGAAATATATTTGAATACATTGGATATGCACTTTACATGCTTACAACACTGTCTACTAACTGAAACTTTGATTTGAATCATCCATATTAATCATAGATTTGGTGATACACATATTGAAATACTATCTCTGTTTGCAAGTACATTTTGCAGATTTCTGGGCAATATATTAACTTTTTTATGATCAAGGGTAGAGTTTATTCCCTGCCTGTGCACTTGGCAAATACTGTTTTTTTAAATACATAAATGATGATTAACTTATTCATTACCAATGACCTGGTGAAACTATTCATGGTCTCGAAATTGGAGTAACATGTCAAAACTAAAAATGTCCATAAACACTATGTCAATAATACTGTAGCAAGTACGACTAGGCATGGCCTTATCAATCATGGTTTGTGTAATATGCGATTGCTTAGCTTAAAAACAAAAACTTTAAATTTAAATGCCAGAATTTGTGTTTGCATTGCTTCGATTTAAAAGCTGGGTTTGGCCTGTGTAATATGTGCTAAACAGGTCACATTGGGCGTTACTTTACGAACTAGTAGCACAAGCCAAAATGGCTAACAGCCATTATGTTGAGTTTCTAAGTCACCTTTTCTATGATTTTCACTTGGGTGTGTGTTTTTTATAAAAACGAACTTCCTGTGGTGATGAGTGACTGTGAACAAGCCACTGGGTAGTGGTGAAACGCGTGAGGCTGCCGTCTGGCAAGAAAACTCTCACTGGGAGAACTAAATGGATTTTTTAATTGCTGCAAAAGAAAAATAAAGGTTGTTTTAAAACTTACAAACGGCATTGCAGTATTGCTGTTGGCTACCCGTGATTACTACTTGACAATTGCAACACTTTTGTATGTGGAGTGCTGCTCGCCTGAACGGTTTTCTTTTGATGCCGTTCTTACTTGAGATATATATATATATATATATATATTTCTTTTTTTTTTTTAAATGTTGAGCATTATTGACTCAAACATGCTCTATACATAACTTGACTACTACGAGAGTGTGGATGAGACTGTCTTGAATATGGCACTCAGCACAGATAAACCAATGAACAAATCCAGCTATGGAGTCCAGTGGATGTTCCCTGAGCCCCAGAGTAGAAATTTCACTAAAAACCACTTCATATAAAAACACTTTACAGGAAGAGGTTCTAGAGGCTTTGGATGCCCCGGAAGTGGGGTCAGAAAACGTAGCATTCAACCACATGGAGGAAATAAAGGAAACAAAGGAAACGGCGGCTTCAGTGGACACAGCTGTAGTGGATGCAGCCTTAACTAAACGTCTAGTTGCCCCTACACCACTAGTGCATGATGACCCAAACATTTCAGCCACCACAGCAGTGGCTCTATTTGTGCAATCATCGGAGGTAGGATGTAGTGGCCCCCTTCAAGGAAATACTAAGATAACAGCGTTGCGGAGACTCCATACAACCAGCGAAGTTGAACCACCAGCCTTATACACATTTGCCTTAAACCCCAAGAAAACTGCAGCTAATAAATCTTTTCATTGTGAGGCCTCAAGCCTGTGGAAGCCCAGAGGTATCACCCCAGCCTCACTACAAGGAACCCAACGGTTCTTCTACACCAGGAAGAACGAATGCCAGGCTTCGGGGGGTAGGTGGGATAACAGGAATTTGGGAAATAGTAAGGCTCCTCCTCCCCAGATAAACACAAACCCGCAAAGAACAACTGAACCAATGAGATCTGTAGATCCAATGAGTCAGAGTTCAAGGGGACCACGGACAAATGCTGCTCTGGTAGATGCCACACGTGCCACGTCAGGAATGGGGCATTGGAAGGGGGTCGAAAGTGGGCAGCACTTAGAAGATACTACTTCCACACGGAAACAACAAATGTTGATACAAACCTCAGAATTTGGAGGGGGGGGAAATTAGTGCTAGAGACAAACCAATGAAACGGGACCCTAGAACTGTAGGGCAAAAAACAACAAATGTGGCAAAAAATAATTATTCTTCAAGTAGACGTGAAAGGCTGTCACCTGTTCAATCATCCCCCCTCCCAACAGACGAAGAAGACCTGTTAATGGACCTAGTAGCTTCCCAGGCGGAAAAAGGGAAGGATGAAAACGCCTCCAACAACCCCATTGATGGAAACATAACTGCTTTTGCCATCAAAATGAACCCATTCATGAAGTTTATTGAAAATCAAAATTATCAATTCAAAGACCGGACTACTGTGATAGCTATGCTTCACACTAAACTAAGGACTTCTAAACTACTTAGGATTCCTTACTGCACTCCAAGTAACTTGGATAAAAACACGGAACAAATTACCCACATCCTGAAAAGTATAATTGAGCCAATAATTTTACACAAGGAAAGGGGAAGATCGGAAAGATTTATTGCGAACACACAAGGTAAAAACCAGCTGCTAGTGGATGACTCCAGCAAAGAAGGCCACCAACCAGAACGAGTAGTGGCCAATGACAGATTCTTCACCTACGGGCGGAAAAAAAAATCAACGCTCCAACAGAAGCAACACAGAAGACATAATATTTGTGGAAGAAGAGCAGAGCATGGATCAACCATTCAGGAACAAGGACTTAAGAACATCCGCACCACATTTGGGGAATACCCCAGGTACTGTTAAAACATTTGGTGCATATAGACAACTCATGGAAGTGGTTGGTTCTGAACAGAACACATTGTGCCCCCAAACAACGACCAACACCTTTAACATCTTTAGCAAACTAGGAGGGGGGAGACCTGGATGGTATAGGAGAAAACGATTCTCCGCAAACAGTAGGAGTAGCTCTAAAGGAAAAATTGAAGTGAAGTAGAAAAGGGGCAGTGAAAAATACACTGGAAGAACGATCCCAGCAGAAAGGAAGAGGGGCTCAAGCCAAAACAGTTAAGACTCTCCAAAAAAAAAAAAAGCTTCCACTATTGTTTGTAATATAACAAAGCCAACTAAAGTGGTGGTCTTTGAAAGACCAGTCAAGACACGTGCACTAAAATCTCACAATGACAAGAATTTAAACATTGACTCCGTCCAGGTGGACCTGATACAGGACAAGGTCGTCCAAGACTGATGCGGCACAAGAAGACGTGGATGCTCTCATAAACCTATCGATTTACTCCGATCGGGTGGAGGCGGCTAGCTTTGATTCTACTGATCTGCCCTGCAGAGGGGATCAAGATGGGGAAGAGCAACACAATGATGATGTTAATGGCTCCAGAATAGCAGAAGGGAGCGCTTCTACAGAAGAGCGAGAGCCGAAACCAAAAACCTGACTAAAAGTTAGATTTTCGGCCGAAGAGCATGCAGTCTCGAGTGCATCACTAAGAAAAGGCTGCAGACTTAATGCTAATTCACTATTAGATAAGGACGCCTGGGACACAACAAACGACCTGAGGGACCCAGACCAACATCTAAGAGATGAATACAAGAGATTGGACCATAAAAGGAAGGGACTTACAGGGAGGGGAGAGGAGGCCGCGGCACCAGGAGACGGAACAGTATTTAAGGATAACGAGAGCCTTATAATCACAACAGTCTATCCAGCAAGCCAAGAGTATCATATACAAATACAACCTGGAGAGGGTACTGAATATTAATGATGAAATTGATCTTGAACAGGGCTAATGTTATGAGGCTTATACAAAGCTTCTCGGAACTGAAAACAATGAATTCAAAGGAGTTGCACTAGATGGAGTTCCCTAATGAACACCGGCTAGATCGAGTAACAATTCAGTGCTGTGCCTGCCATAGCATAATTCAATTTTTATTTTTTTGAACTTTTATTTTTTATTGGCAAACAGTAGCAGTTACACACAGTGAGCCGGCACAGAAGGATTACTTAACACAATCCAATGTACAACAATTAACAGCATACACAAACGTGTTTGGTCGATACAGGTTGGTTTGTTAGCAACTTAGTTCAGTCACTCCCGGCCAGAGTCATAGGGGAAACGGGGTCATCTTCGGAGCACTTGTTGAGATAACTACAGAATGCAGACCACACATTCTTTGGACGAGAGTGTGCAGGTAGCGAAGCAACGTATTCCTCTTCACAGGTCTGTGTCCAAGTGAGTGCATTAAGTCAGATCGTAAAGGTGGGGGACGGGGTGAGCGATTCCAGCACTGCAGTAGACTTTTCTTGGCCACCATGCTACTCGCATTCAGAAATTTAGACATTTTCCTGACCTCTTCATTTCTCCATACCCCAACCACAGTGCCCACAATCTCGGATAGAGCCCCTAGGTCCTGTGTCCAGTACCTATTCAGTATGTTGCATGACCAAAACATGAGTATGGTTTGCGCTTTCCAGATGACACCTAGGGCGGACATGCCGTCGGTCCCTAGCGATCTATTCAAGACTTGCGGAGTGTAATGTACCCTGGTCAGTAATTTATATTTCATACAGCGAAATCTAAAGTTAAGTGAAACTTTCCTCATATGTAAACACATCATCTTCCACAGGTCATCCGTAATCTCGAGACCAAGCTTGCCCTTCCACTCGATACGTACACAGGGGATGGGAGGGGTGGATCAGGTGACTTCGCCAATAGCATTTTATATATAGAAGAAACTACTCCCCGGCTATTACCTGCGTTGGCTATGGACTGTAATTCAGGAGTATCTGGAGGTTCGTTCGGGTAGGTTGGCCACATATCGTGGACAGCAGCATGTAATCTATAGTGTTGCAGCATCTCCAATGCTGATCCGCAGTGGCCTGGCTGCCACTTTTGGGCTGTAATGAACTGTCCATCAGGAAATGGTTCGGTCGGAACCTGATACCCCAGCTCCAACCAGCGCCGGGAGATGAGTTTATCATGTGTGGGTTCTAGGCCGGGGAATTCCCACATGGGGAGCCATTTGTAGTAGGGGCGTGATTCCGATGGTAGACTAAGAAGGCGATGCCACGCCATTAATGTGGATGCAATCGGGTCGGCTGCCACATCTGTATTGTACTTGCGATGAAGGACAAGTGACATGGTATGTACCTCGGCAGTTGCCAGTTTCTCTAGTTTGACATGGGATGGGGTAGTCCGGGTCCTGTACTAGTATGTGGCGTACGGAGCCTGTGCTGCAACCCAGTATAGAGTCAGATTGAGGGCAGTGAAGGCCCCTCTCTCATAGTCATGTACTCCCATTTTTTTCTGAACTGCGCCACCGTGCCACAGAAATTGTGCGCTCATTGTATGTAAACTATCCCCCAAAAAATGTCCTGGCCAGATCGGGACATTGGCAAAGGAGTTTAGGGACCAGGATCATCTTGGCCAGGGAAAGCTTGCCGGCCAATGAGAGCGAAGAGCTCTCCATCTCGAAATTTTTGACTCAAAGTATTGTGCCGACGCGGTGTAATTGTCAGCCAGTAAGACTGATTTGGATAGTGATACCTGGACCCCCAGATATCTGATGCCATCCGGGGCCCAACAGAGGGGAAATTCACACACTGGTTGTTGCTTAGTGGTGGTCAATGGGAATATCTCAGATTTTGAATAGTTTATGGTGAAACCGGAGAAAGTGCGGGAATGTTGCGCCCTGATGTGATCTGCCATCGGCTCGGTGACCAGCGCGAATAGGATTGGGAAGAATGGGCATACTTGTAGGGTGCCCCGTAGTAGTGTAATGGGTGTCGAAGTTACTGAGTTGACCAGGACTCTAGCTGTGGGTCACGTGTACAGCAGTTTAATGTATTTGATCATTCTCGGGCCCACTCCATTCTCTCCCGGACCGCCCACATGTATTGCTAGGAGACCAAATCAAAGGCCTTCTGGGCATCTAGCATGACCGCGACGGCCTCGGCTCCCTGATCTATTTTGGAGATGACATTGTTCACGAGGAGAGGAATTCACTGACGGGCCCATAGGTCAGCGCTCACCCTCTAGAACTTTTAAGACAAGATAGCCGCACCATGTGAGGATTGGGGGTGCAGGATTCACTTACTCCAACACGACTCAATAACGAGTACTCAGTAATTTGGCAAAGGGAAGTCCGTTAAATGACGTACATTAAACAGGGAAACAAAAGGGAATCCGCATTGTTGCAATCACCTGTCTCGCCCCAACTTCCACGAACTACAGTTGAACAGCAACTTTTATGCACAAAACTCGTCATCGACGTCCAGCTCTACAAAATTGTCATTCAATATAATTGGTTAGGAAAGGTAACTTAAGGGTAGGTGCTATATCTGTATATGGCAACGGAGCATGCTGATTGGATAACTCTTATCGGGTGGGCGTCTATGCCCCGCCCTCTACATCACGCGTAATAGACTTCACTATAACTACGACATCCCATTGGTTCTACGATCTATAGGACCCTAGATAGCTTGGTCCATTATGATTGGGTGGGTTACACCCCTAGACATCTCCACTTTAATTAGCAGCATGCAGGATGGGCACCCAGGTGCCTGGTGTCCCCAGTTTCACCCTGCCTCCCTTCCATCAATCAGTATCTCAGGGCTATGTGTAATTAGCTGGCTGGGTATGGCCTCGGAACTGTAGCCTCTTATCAGGAGAAGTTATGGCATCCTCGGGTTCTGGATAACATCAGGCAGTGGTACTTCTTCGCGCCTAGCTGGTCACGTGTCTGTTCACCATGAATCAGCTTCAGTTTCCAGCTTTTATTGTATTTAATTCTGCATCGGCCCTGCCACCTGCCTGGGCCGCTCTTATCTTGACCTTCACGGGTGACGGGTGCGCTCCGGAGATTCTTGAGAGTTGACGCTCTCCTCCCCTTCTCTGGATGACCTCGATTTCCCAAGCTGAGCCGCTCTGAGTTTCGATTCCGCTCTTCCTCTCTGTTCTGGCTGGGTTGTGAAACTGGGCCTGTTAAGCCTGGGGCAGCCTGGGCACATTTCTGCTTCACAAAATGGAGTCGCATTTGTATAATGTGGTTCTTGAGGTAGATAATATATAGTTGGCGCATGCCGCTTCTATTATTCTACTAAGCATTGCAAGCAGTATCGTTTCCTTAGCTTCTTGCGTTCCAAGCCTATTTACACACGTTTGGCTGGTAGGTTACTTTCATCCTGTTTTGTAACACTCTTCCTTACATTTTAGCATCGTCTCTCGCCTGTGTCTATTACGTCTATTTTCATAACTGCTCACGCTGGCGTGTTATCTTCAATAGCCTTTTTTGTTCATTTGCGAGTCTGTTCAGGCACTTGTCATTTTCACTGGCCTTCCGTTAAGGCTTTTGGGGTCTCCTCATGGATCACAAGAGGGCCCTCCTCATTTCGTATCAGCGGCTGGTATGGCTGTCTGATAGGGTACCGTGCTGCCCAGGGTTGTCTGGTTATGGCCGCTTCAACAGGCACGGATCTTCTAATGTACACTGGGCAGAGTCCCAGAGCGGCTCTCTGCTGGTTCATTTGCTCTTCATACGTCGCGCACTTTGGCGAGTTCCCTCCTGGTAGCTCGAAATGAGGGGGAGGGGTGCAGGTCCTGTCTGGGATCTCCTTTACAACATTAAAGAGCCATCTGATGTTAAGAGCTGTCGAGCGCCCGGGGACAAAGCCACTTTGATCTTCATGGACAAGATGCGGCATGAAAGGGAGAAACCTGTTCGCAATGGTCTTGGCGAATATCTTGGTATCGATGTTCATAAGCGACAGAGGCCTATAGGATCCACGCTCCTTGCCGGGCTTAAGAAGAAGTTATAATTGCCTCACGCAGGGAGAGAGGAAGGATAGACTTGCAAAGCGATTCGGTCCAGACCTCTAGCTGCCTCGGGGCCAATATCGCCACATGTGCCTGGTAGAACTCTGAGGTGAGTCCGTCAGGCCCGGGTACCTTACCCTTCGGGAGATCGGTGATGGATTTGACGATTTCGTCTGTGATCGGGGCATCAAGCTGTTCTCTGGTGGATGGAGCTATATATGTCATGGGAATTTGGTCAAGGAGTTCACGAATGTCGCGTACATCATGCTCACAGGATGGTGTATATAGATCAGCGTAGAAATTGCGGAACATTTCAAGTATTTGTTGGTCTGACCAGTGCTTGGTGCCATGCGCGTCCCTAATGCATTCAATTTGGGTTCTACCACCTTCCACCCGGACTAGCCTAGCAAGCGCCCTCCCCGGTCTATCGCCCTCCCCTTACTTCCTTGCTGCACATGGACGAGTGAGATACCGTATTTCACGGAGGGCGTGTGATTTGAATGCCTCCAATTCTTCCCTAATCTGTGCCAGTTTAACAGGGGTAGCTGCTGTCGTGTTTTCCCGCTGCAAGTCCTTATGTCTAGCCTCAGAGCGATGTAGATCGTTCTGTATAGTTTTTAATATATCCGTCTTCTGCGAGATGAACATACCCCTAATGTACACCTTGAAGGCCTCCCAGCGGACCCCGACTGTCGTGTCTTGTTGCGCATTGCATTCAAAGAAAGTTTTAATATCCGAAAGGATTTCTGCTTTAAAGACTGTCACGCAGCGCCTCTAACTTGAAGCGCCAGGCAGTGCGGGGAGGAGGGGTGGATCCGAGCCTCGCTGACACTGTCACTGGAGTATGGTCAGACAGCGAGCATGAAAGTATCTGAGCCTCAACAATTTTGCCCATCACTCCACCTGTTATAAGAAACATATAAATCCTGGATGAACTATCGTGCACCGATGTATAATGGGTGTACTCCCTCACAAGGTGGTGGATGGTCCTCCACAAGTTCTGCATGCCAAGTGATATAATGTGTGTGTAGTCTCCTAGCCGCTCAGGACAAGGCCTTCGGTGGTGCCCCTGTCCCATCTAGAACATTGTCTAAGATCAGATTCATGTGCCCTCCCAGATTATTGGAACCCCAATGTATTGCATAATACAATTTTTGTGATCCTTTTCGCCAGCGACATTCATTTTGACTGTTTCCTGCACGCCCGCCTGTTTTACAAATGGCTGGCACAACGCGGCCCCAGAATGGGGTTGTATACACACGTTGCTAGCCAACTGTGTATTTGCAGCCAGCCCATCGGCCGGCAGGCGGACCAGCCCTAAGAGTAAAGCCCTAGAAGAAGGCCATGTTTGCGGAAGGCCATGTTTGCGGTGAGCAAAGGCCCCCCACTCTGTCTGGTAAGCTCTTTCATCAGGTATTTTGTCTCTTACTCTCCACTAGTGAAAGGTTACACAATGAGTGCTCTCGGCCTTTGACCGCAATGCATAATTGGCCTCACTTTTAGGAAGGCTCTATCTGCTTACTCGCAGTGTATTGATGATCACGTACGATGAGGTTCATTCCTCTTAGACACAACGTTCCCTCCACCGTTAGTGCACATCTAACCATGAGCTGATCTGAGCGACAATTTCTTCTGCATTCACTGCTCAGAAATCGCCCACTTCTATCGCTATCTTTCATACTCGTTTAGACCGCTATAGTCTGCACACGCTGCCGGTTACGTGTTGGCATGGTTAAGACTTGACTCAGTTCAGCTGCTGAGCCCGTACTCATCCTCTATCACCAATGTACACTCTGTTTGCTTCCTACTTGCATTAAGTTGCTGCATTTTTTTAGTCCCTTTTGTAAACGCATGCTAATGGTCTATATCTGCAGATATATGCTCTATCTACCTGGAGCCAGACCACTGTCTTCACATACTGCATCCCCACCAACCTTGTACAATGCATTTTTTTGAACCTACCGCCTGCATTTGTGTAACCTAGCATTTTGACTTAAGTGTACTAGCCTACTACATATATGTTGAACTAGCCTACCGCTGCACTTGAGTGAACACAGACTGCATCTAAGTGAACCAGCCTACTGCATATATGTTGATCCAACCTAGTATATATTTGTGACCTGTATCCTTATTGAGCGAGCATCTTGTATTACTGTTGATCTAGCACCACTGACCCACTCGCCCCCTACTCATAAAAATGCACTTGCCCACGTGGCTGCTCTCTGCAGAGCCATCCTAACCATGGAAACTATCCTCCCACTATTTAAGTCAATCACCCCCTCCTACTTCCTTCGCCCGTTGCAATCGCCCCCCTCGCAGTTGCAACTGCTTCACCTACCTGCAGAGTCTGTAGATCGCAACAATCACAAAGTGGACTCCCCACCCTACTCCACTCTCAGCCCTACAGAATGGATCCATCTCTTTGCCTCATCGCCCACACCTTGGATTCCCTGTCCAGTGAAGGACAGAAACCTGAGATTAGGCTCCTGACTCCCCCACTGCAGGACACCTACGAGGAGAGACTGCCAACTACCACCCCTTAATCCCATACCTGCTAACCCAACCCTGGGCATAGCTAAGACCCCAAAAGCACCTGCAATACCTATCCCAGCCAAACGCCCCATCATCAGAGGGGCTCTTATCAATGCTCGGTCTTTGGTCGCCCATGCTCTGGACATTGCTGACCTCCTCTCCACCAACAACCTGCACTTCCTGGCCATCACTGAGACTTGGTTGCACCAGGCAGCAGGTCCAGCACTATCGCTAGCCCTTCCAGATGGCTCTCAAAAATAAGGAAAGACAGAGACGCAGGCAAAGGAGGTGGAGTAGCATTCATTGCTAAAACGTCTCTAGGCCTTAGAGCCACCTCCTCTGCCAGCATCTCATCAGCGGAACTATCAGTCAAGATTCCCCTATCAGCATCTGAAACGATCCTTATGCATCTCATCTACCGGCCTCCAGGTCATATCTCTTCCTTCGAGGAAGACATCACTGACCTACTGACCTGACCAATAATACCAAACCAAGGTCACAAATCATCCTGCTTGGTGACTTTAACCTAGGCCTCCTTGACCCTAACGACCCTAATGCCATATCTCTGGAAAATTCAATTTCCCAGCTCGGCTTCAACCACCGTGCCACAGCACCAACGCATAATAAAGGCAGAACCCTGGACTGGCTGGCAGATCACAACTGCTCTAGCACCATCATCCAAAACGAGCCCACAGCCTGGTCTGACCATCATTTCCTTTACTATCCAAGGGAATGCACCTACCACTCCAAATCCCTCCATCGCTCCACAAGTCCTCGCCAGAAACATCCGAAACATAACACTCCAAAGCATCCGCCCCATGATCCAGAAAAGCTTTTAAACCCAGCCAGCTACAAAGACTTACTCTATCAAGCTAGTTGACCTCTACAATAACACGCTTGAGGCCGCTGTAAACGGCATTGCCCCCATTAAACTAACTAAAGCTAAACCCAAAAGCCCATCTCAACAAATGTTTTACCCCGAAACTAGAAATCCTCGAAGGCCAAAAGAGCGGCAGAATCCACATGGAGAAAAACGCCTAACACTACCAACAAAGTATTATTTACTTCGGCCGTCTCCTCCTACAAATTAGCCATCCTTAACGCTAAGAAAGAGACTTATAACAGAATCATCAACGCCAAATCCAGAACCAAGGAGCTTTTCATTATCCGCAGGGAACTTGAGTCACCTTCCCCCCCCCCCATCGGAAGCGTTTTTGAAAGACGCAGATTGGTGTGAAAAAATTCAGAAAGCCCTCGCAGACAAAATTACTGTGCTTCAATCCAAAATCGAGGGGAAAAAAAAACAGCCTGGCTGAGAATGCCAATATCTCCCCTCCCCCGAACGCTGGGATCCCTGTCTGCCCACCCTTCTCCTTTTCACCTGTTTCACCCAAAGAAGTTGAAAAT
Source organism: Ambystoma mexicanum (assembly GCF_040938575.1). Taxonomy (NCBI): domain Eukaryota; kingdom Metazoa; phylum Chordata; class Amphibia; order Caudata; family Ambystomatidae; genus Ambystoma; species Ambystoma mexicanum. The sequence goes on along the minus strand of NC_090939.1, from coordinate 144,800,817 downwards.
ATCATAAAAGGCCTCAAACCTTCCAGATGCCAAGAAGAACTATGCCCGTCTACAATTATGCAAGGAGTAGTCAAGGACTTGGCCCCTTTCATTACTGCCATAATTAACTCCTCTTTCGAGACTAGCTCAGTACCCAACAACCTCAAGGAGGCGTGGGTCATGCCCCTCAACAAAAAACAAAAATAAATCACCACTGTTCCCTACATCCTAAAGATTCTAGATAGTGGCCTATCTACAAATTCAGAAACACCTGGAGGACAATAACCTCTTGGGCCTCAGACAATTGGGCTTTAGACCAAGGCATGAACAGCCCTTCTGGATCTTAATATCCAAATGGACGAGGCTAAGGACAGTGGAAAGCTGGCTATGCTCCTGCTGCTAGACCTCTTGGCAGCTTTTGATCTTGTCGATCACCAGATCCTTACTGATCTCCTGTCCACAGCATCTGCCTTCTCTAGCGACACTTCCACCTGGATTCAGTCTTTCCTGTCCAATCGCACCACTAGGGTCTTTGCACCCTCTGCCTCAGCTGACCCAATTCCCATCTATTGCGGTGCTCCACAAGACTTGTGTGTCTCACCAACGCTTTACAACCTCTTCACTAAGCTCCTCTTCGACGGCCTTGACAACTTGGGTGTCACATATACGAATTACGCTGATGACAATCCGGTTCTCCTTACCCTGTCAGGGTGCTATGAAGATGACTCTCGACTGATCAATGACCTACTTGGAGATCCAGGCATGGATGGCAAACCACAGCTTATGCCTCGATGACGAGAAAACTGAGCTCTTGCTTGTCGGATCCCAAATACACCTAAACAAATTAGATCCACGCTATGCATCCATCAACATTGATGTAAATCTGATGAAAGTGGCCAAAGAAATCAAAACCTTTGGGGTCTATCTAGACTCCACCCTTTCACTCAAGAAGCAGGTGAATGCCACTGCATCTACAACTACTTACACCAACAAGCTGATTAATGCCTGTAAGGCTTTCCTTTCGCCTAACAGCTGCATTACGTTAGCCAGTGCGCTAGTGTTGTCCAAGATTGACTACTGTAACACCCTTTTCTTTGGCACTTCGGAACGGAACCTCAACAAACTCCAGGTCCTTCTAAATAATGCCTTAAGATCTGCACTGAGCATCCCTAGATCTACCCATATCACTAGCTTCAGACAAGACGCCCACTGGCTTCCAGTACGGGATAGAAACTCCCTTCGTACACTTGTCATTACCCACAAATGCCTATCGGACTCTGCCCCCAAGTACCTGGCAGAAAAATGCAACAAACCCCAATCAGCCAGACCCACCAGAGCCTTGTATTCGCATTGCCTTACCATCCCAAGATTCAATCTAAAAATAGCTGGTGGAGCAAGCTTACCTGTCCTTGCCACCAAGCAGTGGAATGCCCTACCCCTCAGCTTTAGAATGGAACCGACGTTCTGGACCTTTAGAACTAAAGTCAAAAACTGGCTCCTCAGTAAGAGACGCTAACATTTGACTAAAACTAGCATCTAAACACTGCACCTGTTAATTCCCATGTATGTCCTGTTGTAACTCTAGCAAATTGATATTGTAGCTTACTCTGTCTCTGACCGCTATGTAACCCTGGTCAAGTCACACTTATTACTGTTGCCTTGCTGGAAATTCGTTTTTACTATTATTTCTGTTCCTGCCTTATGTAAATTTTGATTGTATGCCTGTACAAGCGTTCAAGTTTGGCGCCCAGTTACCCGAGGGTTCGGTGCGCGGTACAAATAAAGAAACGAAACAAAACATTGCAGAACTAAAAGTGAAGCACCTCCTGGACAAAGATGGTGCAAAATTATTGACCATTGGATTTAGTCTCAGAGAACTGGACTCAAGTGAATTGACTACGAGAGAGTTGCCTGAGGGCCCTACTGGCTGGCCTAAGAAACAGGACAAAGACGACACAAGTTCGCCCATGGGCATGTTTGACAATAAATGCACCAAAGAGGAAGGATCCTCTTGGGCACCAAGGGGACAGAAAGGTCAGCCCTTCAGACGGGTCACGTATGACAGACCAGGGGGTACTAAAGACCACTCCACTCACACTGGTAAAAAATAAAAATCGAGATCTGAACTGAGACAATTGGAATTGGCTAGCAGCAACACTGGCTTCAAAATCATAATGCCTACAGGATACACAAGACATCATCATTAATCCATATGAAGTGATGACATTTGGATCTTGGAATACAAGGGGGTTTACGTACCTTTTCGGGAAAGGAGACTTTGCCTTCGAGGAATATGACGTCCTGTGCCTCCAGGAAACTTGGCCGTGGGAGGCGCCAATCCTGGATCGATTTGAAATGTACTTGAACCCTGCCCGAAAGGGGTAGCCGGGTCGACCTATCGCTGGTATGATCATTGCCATTAATAGATCTTGTGGCTGGTCGGAGTGTTCCAGGAGGAATCAGACTCCTCTAGTCAAGCCTGTTGTATTAGAAAACAAATTCAACATTGCAAAGCATCGTAGATCGCTTTTGGTCTGCAACCTTTACTGGAATTCGACCTCACCTATGGCTATTAATTTTACAGAAATGGTAATGTCTTATATCGATGAAGAAAGGATCGTCCATCCACAGTAACCTAGACATACTGATATGTGGCGACCTAAACTTTGAATGCTTTGACGACGCCAAGGAATTAATAGCTAACTTACCAATAAATGCGACACAAAAGGTCACAAGATGTCTCGCCTGGAGGGAGGAACTGAAAAAAAAACCTTTACATAATCAATGCTCACTTAAACGGAGACATCTCTCCAACCACAACGTGGAAGAGAGGAGACCAGGTCCAAATTTTGGACTACGTATTCGCCACAGAAAATCTTCGGGGAAAGCTGGGATCTATGGAGGCAATAAGAACCACCCAAAGTGATCACAATCTTAGACAGATAAAGGGAAATCAATGGGTCGAAGGAAACCCCCACTTGAATCAATTGCAATCCCTCCCGAACTTGGAACTCAATCCAGGCGGGAACCGCTTAAGGATCAACGACACAGGGTTGGATCGCCTTGTGGACTGTTCAACAACTGGCTACATTAAAGATGAAGCAGGAAATCTCCTGTTAATTCTGGAATACCCTTTGGTGCTAAAATCATTTGAAGTCAAAAGAACATTATGAAATAGAAGAGAATATTCAGCAAAGCACGTATTTAACCAAGAAATAGCAGACGGGAAGAAAGTGTTAAACTGCGCTGGATTCACAGAAAATGTGTAACATCCACATCTGCTGAGGCAATCAATCGCTCCAAAAACTGGTTAAAATACCGTAGCAGTGGGTTGTTTTAACTGGATGGTGAGAATATTAAAACTGCTAGCTACAAAGAACATGGCTGAAATGTGGAAGACGTTTTAATGCACCAATGGCTCCTCAGGACGCCCTACTTAGTAACCCGTTACCATCAAAGGTATGGGAGAACCACTACAGCAGACTGTTTAATAATGAGGGAATCCTCGTTCCAAGGCATGTGTCCAGAAGTAACAGCGTATGATCTTTTGGAGTCGATAGGGAAGAAATGGTTAACCTGAAGAAAAAAAAATCGAGTAGCTCTAGGGCCGCAGGACCAGATGGCCTGACCAACGCTATCCTCAAAGATCTGTATTTCTGACCAGATTTTATGGTGAAACTGTTTGAGACAATTAAAGCCTCAAAGATCATACCTCAATCATGGACCAAATCAATTGTGGTGCCTATCTACAAGAAGGGCGATGGGTCAGACCCTACCAACTATAGGCCTATAGCCCTTCTAGATGTAGTGGGCAAACTGTTGTCAGCAATCCTTTTGAAAGAACTGAATACCTGGAGTGCGGTTACAAAACATCAAGACCCTTGGCAGTCGGGATTCAAAAAAGGTACAGGCACTGCCCTAAAACTATTATTGATTAACTATTTCAAATGCTGTGTAAAAGCCACTAAAACAGAACAATCTATATTGCATCGATAGACTTGGCACATGCATTTGATTCAATTGATAGGAACATACTTTGGCAAAAACTGCAGAAATGGGGAGGCCCGAATTATTTAAGAGAAGCCTTGGAATAACTCCACATTTCAACCACGATTAGAGTCAGACTTGATAAGAGGGGGTCTCTATCCATTGAAATACCAACTTCTAAGGGCATAAAGCAAGGTTGTCGACTTACCCCGGCAATCTTCAACCTCTATATCTCAGACATTGAAGAGGTGTTCACCAATGTGAGATGTGTTTTGAGTACCCCTGGGGAAGGAGGCTTTGAAGTATTGAACAATGCCCTGAATAAAAATCACGAAAGGCCGTTGATTGAGTGGAGAAGCATATGTACTGCAATACTACAAAACCTGGCACTAACAGAAGAAACGTTGCTAAGGAACCCAGAGCATGTAAAAAAAAAACCGATTTGACCTTGACTGGATTACTACAGAAGACTGGATCACTTCCTCTAAAACAGGAGGGGTGACGGGTATAGATTTCAGAAATGGTGTGACCCCCCTCTCCCCACCTCCCCCAGCAATACAAAGACATTTCCATCACCTGCTCTAGGACATCTGTTCCACTTTAACTTGTTTCCCCTAGTGGGTTGCATTGTTCTGGTGTGAGCATGGAGGGGTATCTCTACATAGTGCCCAATCATTGGCAGAGAGATGGGAGGAGATTGAGTGAAGGTGGGGAGAGGGGGGCCACCCGCAACCTGGCGGTTAGAGGAGAGCCTTTGAGGGTTGGGGGGGAAATGGAGACGAGATGGGGTTTGCGTAGTAGCTGGATTTAGCAGAGTCAAGTGTTGTGATGAGGGCAGATCAGCATTGCTTGTAACTGAGATTGATGTAGCAGAGGGAAGCTGCATGGCTGTGGGGTGCTCCAAGGTTGGGTTTGTGCCTGGGGTGAGGAGTGAAGGTGGAAGTGAGATGCAGAGTTAATGTGAAGGAAGATGTAGTATATACGTTATAAGGATCAGGCAGGGGCGACGGGTATAGTTTCATATTGTTTTGTTCGTGGATGACCAGTTCTGTTACAGGTTACATTGTGGACATCCACCAGACAAACCAAGGCACCAACTGGCACTCGTGGAACATTCTCTCAGCATTTCAATCTGCATTATTTTCTCATGTCACATGCTCACCTCATCACCCGTTTACAGCATACAACATTCCCTTCCATCACACACAACCACAGATGGGATACAACACCCTCCTCTGCACAGCAGCAACAGACAACACATGAAGATAGCATGACTTTGCACAAGGGTACACCCTTATCCACACCCATGCTTGCACTCAGTCAATCCTGTAAACATGCAAGAGGGGGACAATCCTCTCGTTTTAATGCAAAATGTACAACCGGCCCTGGCCCTCATCAGCATACACAAGGTAAACCTCATTCAACCACAGAGCCGCACCGTGCTCTCAACATAGAGCACCACACAGAGGCAAGTGTTGGTAACACACGCCTCCCCTTCAGTTAAAGCATGGGAATCCAATGCTGGTTGCACTCTGGCATGCACCTCCCTACATGCTTAAAAGAAGCAAATGCATCGTACATTCTGGTATGGGCCTCTCCAGGTTAATTGCATTGTTTATGTGCATTGCAGCACCAGCCATTGTACACTTCATTGTGCACTTCTTGCTTAAGTGTGCACACACTCCAGAAAGCAGCCCTAGAAATTGGCTTGTACAATGCACCTCACCAAATGTAATCATTATTACACATCAAAAATCTCTCTCCTTGTCTCTTTCTCTCTTCTCCCCCCCCCCCCCTAAAAAACACAAGACTGCGGACAAAGATTTTGCAACACTATTCAACATTACTCCTGTTCCCATGCATACACAGGAGACATTTCGTCGTTCGGGATACAGCTGGAGTACTTTCTTGTAGGACCAAAAACGCATCCTTTTTTAAAATATATATATATATTTTATGAGGGCCCGCGTATTTGCGGCCTTATCCCCGAGCTTCACCCTGCAGTCCTTTTCTGGAACACGGGGTAGCACCTGCAGTCCAAATTTCCCACCTTATATAGTTTTCTTCTTGTTCTGTCACAGTTCTCTTCCTCCCCAGTTCACGTTGTTGACTTTTTTCCTCTGCCTATTCCGTTGAGGCCCAAGAAGGGTGAAACCAGAGGCGTAGACAGGGTAGGGCCTGAGCGGGCAAGGCCCACCAAAAATATGTAAATGCCCACTCAGCAGCGCTGTGTGGGCATTTACTGATGTGAATGTCACTGCGGTGGGCCCAACTACATTAGCTTCAGACCCCACGTGTTAGACAATTCTGGCTACGCCTCTGGGTGAAACACGTGTCTGGGGGTTTGCTGATGGTACTCTTGTTCAGAGGAGAGTTACCTAGCATGCCAGCGCTGGTTTAACCCTTGTGGTTGGAGCCAGACTGATATGCAAATGGTTATTTCTTCTCCGTCAAGGGCTCAGCTAAAATGTGGTTGTAGACCCTCTTGAGTGGAGTACATAATGAATCCATGTTTATTAGGGGCTCCTACACCTTTTTTTAAAGTTTATACTGTCAACATGTGGTCTGAGATTAACTCCCCTTCCGTGTCTACCAACTGGGGACTTTCTTTCATTTGTTTCACCATTTGAGGTGGCAAATTGTAGGAAGATGAACCTCAACTGGTTTTCTCGCCTCTGGGTAATCTAAACACCCGACGCTTTTTCTCCAAGAGCGCAGAATAATTTCACGGTCCGTTTAGGGTCGCTTTGTTTTCCCCAAAAAATGTTTTTGAATACACTCTCTAATTTGGAATCCTGCTGTTGTGTATGTATCCAATGTTGCTCATGGAGAGATGGGTGGAGAAGCATTTTCCTCATGTTTATCCTCTCCCAAAGATTGAATTTCTCATTCTTGTCATGTCGGCAAGAAAGACGATGCAACAAGGTGCCATTTCCTGTTCCGGGACGTGCTTTGCTTTCTATCACATAGTAGCATGTGTAGGTTACCATTATGTGTGCATTTGAGAGGTGGTAAGGGACAGAAAATGGACATGGCACAGGGGCCATATCTGCTTAGGCGGCATCGCTTTCTTATTTTTGTTGTCGTAGTTGTTTGCAACCAACATGCTCTGAAAATCAAATCCCCCTCGCCCCCATCTCATGTGCACCACTAAATGGGACATGGCTGCCCTTCACTTATGTCACATTGCAGTAGCATAGTTTTTCGCCGTCCTCTGCACAGCTACGCACTGCGTGTAGGAAACCGTTGAGTATTAAGCCCCAACATACTTACACACCCCGTGCATTACATAAGGTGTGTGGATCGTGATAGTTGATGTTTTACTTGTGACCTCTCAAAGCACTTGCGTTAATATCACCCAGTCCAAGGTCGCACATTAACTACCTCCTGCAGGATGAGAAGCTGAGATGGAGCTGCCAGTATATAAACCTTGGGACCTGCTGGTTGCACATGGCGCAAAATGCGCACTCGCCACCAGGCGATGGCTATTGATATTCGACTCTTGGCATCTAAGAAATGGTGTGCTCTGTGTATGTATATAATTAAGGCGACGGGTAACTTTTTTATGGCTGGCTGCTAGCTCGCAACTGGAATTTATGCCGCCTGCCTCTTTGTGTGCACCATAAATGCACATTTTGATTAAAATTATTATGTTTATAGCTCATATGAGCTTTATCATAACACACATAAAATAAATTTGATACGTATAGATAATACACAAATAAAGAACCGAGATGCATACATATTATGCATTCATTACGGTTCATGTTCAATTCATTGTAATTGGCATAATTCATTTCAAAGTTCGATATGGTTTCAAGATCAGGCTGGGGATAGTTCAGGACACAGAGAATTGCTCATCTTATATGGGTCCTTGTCATGATACTTGCAAAGCATAGGTGTGTGCCGAACATAAACATAAGTTAGGTCAAAATTCATTTATGCTTTTGGTTTACTATCAACATACAGCTGATTTCTAGGCAACGATCGGCCGTCAATGCAAATGATAGGATATAGGCTGGTTTCCCACTTTTCCACAGCTTCTGGAATGCATTCCAGACATTAAACGAAGCAATATGTATTGGTTTGTGTCGGGAGTTTAAACCGTACTGCCAAAAGGGCTTGCTCTTCATGCTATCGAGGGCAACTACATATGTGCCAAGCATCTTTATATATAAAGGTCCATATACCCTACACTTGTCAACACATGCTGAGCAGTCTCCAGCTTTTCTGTTATCCCACAAGAACGACAACTCGTTCGGAGAAGGGGACAGATTGATTTAACCTTGTGGTATTTTGTAGCTGTATACAACCTGATTAATAATGGAGGGATGGCTGGTTAAAATGTATAACCCACTATTTGATCCGTACCCAAATTCACTGTCCTCTTTCCTCATGCCAGTCTGGTTGTCGCTTCTTTGTAGATATTCTGTGCTAGGGCTCGGCGATAAATCAGGTTTTGCACATATATCGATATATATTTTCAGAATTGCTCTAGAATGAACATTGAGCTACATAAATATATATCAGTAAAACAAACTTTGTTGCAGGGACGTTATGGTTCAGTTGCGCTACTAAAAACCTGTGACATTCAGTAAACATTTTTTGTTAAAGGGACATTATGGTTCCAAGTACAACCGGAAAACCCTTGAAATTCGCCAGTTATGGTCAGCTAAGCAACCATAACTTGCACCACCACCGTGCACTGCTAAAACTAACACACAGGACATCAAAGATGACATCAGAAAACTTTAACAAAGTTTTTCTACTAAGTTCATCGGTTTCTAGTAGTGGCACGTAACCATAATGTAAATTAACATCTGACTTCATTGCACACCTTGCAGAGAATGCCACATGACTATATGCTGGCGCACACTGCTGTGCCGTGTCCGAGAATCCGTACACACTTAACAATAAGATTTATGCCTCGTGGACAGTGTGGAAATACATTTTTTACTGATGTAGGAACTTCCAACTTCAACATTTCCCTTGCACAGCTCCAATACCTATTCGTACTCGGCCATTAACAATTTAGTACACAGTACATACTTTTAGCAAAAGTACTATTTATCTGAAAACGACATAAGCCAAGGCCATCCCTCCACCCCCACGAAACTGCACCACTGCTGTAATGAAGGAGCATGAGAAACACTGACCCTACCTTACAAATAACACACGCACAACATGTTCCTGTGTCCACCTACCCCCCCCTATTACTGTTTGGTGCCTCTTTGCCGTCCATAACTTTCCTTCTTAGCTGTCCTTCCAAAAAAAAAAGCCATCCATAAACAAAGTAAATGTTCCTTTAAGAACCACCTTTTACAGTTTAAAAATAAAAAAATCGCATACACCATCTACTTTATATTTCTCAGTAAAAGACATAGACGCAATAAGATTTTTCAACATTTCCATTTGCCGTTTGTGTTATGCTAATGGGAATATTGTAGCATTCGTCCTCCGTTCCAGCAGGCCAAGTTATCAGGCCAATCGAAGCGAGAGTGCATAACGCGATCTCTGGATCATTACCTCCCTTCCACCCCTAAAATGGGCGGTGAATGCCATTAACAATCTAGATTTGCAAAGCAGTAACGTGTGCTACTAAAAAAGAGGATATTTCGTTCTAATCCTTTTCCAAGATGGCCACCATAGAAAGGGAAGGCGGTTGTTCCATACAGGGCCCCTCTTCCCTTTCCATGGCAGCCTGCAAAAAAGGAAACCCTGTTAACATATTACCACAAGCACTTTTTTCTTCCCTTTCAAATGTATCCTAATGTTGAACAACTTTACCCCAAAGCCAATCCCAGGTGGACATGGCCACTGCAATCCTATCTTTTCTCCATTCTGGTCATTGCCAGTAGCCACATTGTGCGGATCATGACCTTATACCATGACCCTGACATTCTGCCCACTCCCCATGGCTGCAGCCTACCCCTCAGTCAATAAACGTATACCGCTTCATTTTTTAACTACATTACGACACTTGTGCAATACGAAAACACTCCCACATCTCGTCACAGAACCAACCCTAATGATATTGTACACCTTTTTTGGATGACGTTCCTCTCTAGCGTAGCCAAATGCGCCCATAAGCACCTACGTGGCGTGACGCAGAACCTGAAAATGAACACACAGCGACGTACAACGTAGCATGTTACATTTTGAAATAATAAACTGACTTTTAAAAGAAACCATTAACATTCTAGAATTTGTGAAGTACTTTTGTTTCACAATAAACTGTCCGAGACCATCGGACTAATCCCGTTTTAAATCAAATAGTAACTTTGTTTATTCAGTCGTCATCGAAAATGTTAATCGTGAGGCACACGTTGTTCTTTTCGCATACAGAACGTATTCGTTTTCGATAAAGCAACCGCTTTGGTCGCACAGTGATTTTCAAAGACGTCGGCATGAACTTCGGCCTACACCACCATAAAAGATGTTATGTTACTCCTAATGGCCACTGTAGCGTATGGACCGATGGGTCCTGCGCAATCGTCTAACAAAACAGTGACGGTTAGGCAGGCGGTCACGAGTACGTGCATCTGGCGTGCAAAAAAGCCATCACTTGGTATCTCCAATCCATGGCAATCCCAGTAAGGGCAGGATGTAGCTGTTCGGAAAACGTAACAGAAAGTACGTATCAATACCCAACCTTTAGCAAACAATTTAAAAAAAGACAAAAAGAACGTGGATACTGATACACAAATCGATGTGGTCCTACATGACATTTTAAAGAAATATTAGCGTTGAACATGGGTGAATCTAGTGATAGCCTACAAACGCAGAGAATCTGCACTCTCCATAAGTAAAAAAAAAAAATGACAATTACACAAAGATACTACTGCAGTTACATTGCCAAAATTATTGTTCGGGTAATAAAAAAGGTGTAGAGTCGTCAAAAGTAAACTTGCACAATATTTACCGTCTCCATTGTCTTTGTTAAACTCAGACAGCAATGTACTTGCACCAAAGAATCTTCTTCAACTGATATTACATGTGGCTTACAAACATTTTGAATACATAACCTTATCAAATGGTATTTTTTGCAAACTTTCACTCCCTGCATTCTTACTGAATTTTCCCTTTCGCTCAAGGTCAAAAAACAATTGACCCTTTCGCTCAAGGTCAAAAAACAATTGACCCTTATGGGTTCAGTCGAATGCGTGGGCCTACTGAGCTTGCAACCAAAAAAGCAAAGCAAGTGACCTTCACTCAGAATGCAAATACATTCTGACTTTGCAACAACATATCTGAATGCGTTCATGAGAACTGCTACTCCCATACACTTGCAGACGCAGACCCGCTGTTTCCATCAAACAGTGGAGGTGGCTGCCTCAGATTTCAAACTCTAGGACGCAAGTCTGACTGCAATATTATTTTAAATACATTGTAACACAGACGCAGTAAATCTTTGCCTGTACTTAATGGACACTATATTGAGCAGCAACTTCCAATGTACAGTGTGACTTTGGTGATGAGAAAACACCACTTTTTGACTTCCTGCTGCCACATCCCATCCCAGCCTCATTACCCCTCACCTTCCGGAACAGTATTTCATAAGTTTAACAAGTGCAATGGTGTGTTGTTTTATATGTGTTAGCGGTGATGTCCGCGTACACCAAAACACGAATGAAAGATGGCGGGCGCAGCAAAAGAATTTGACGCACTTCATGCTGTTCAACATCCAATCGGTGAAAGCGTCACATGTCCGCGGACATGACGCTACGGATTAGCCAATCGGTATCTTGTCCGCGGAGCGAACAGGGAAATGTGACTGCAGAGCGGACATAGATCTCACTAATTTTTTGAGACATACTTTTTGGTCGTTTTAAAGAAAACTGCTGGATAGATTGGCACCAAATGACCAAGCTCCTGCCGCAAATTTGGTGAAAATCCGTCCAGTGGTTTGGGCTGTAGGCGTGCGCCAATTTTTTTCCAGTCTATGGGAAAAAGACGTTTTGGGACCCCCCTTATAAATCCCCCCCCCCCCCCCCCCCATGGACCAAACATCACCAAACTTTGCAAAAAAAAATCACAGTGGCCCATATACTTTTTTTGCAGTTTGGTGTGGATTCGTCTAGGGGGAGCGGAGTTGTAAGCCGCCCAAAAAGTGCTCTTCCTATGAGATGAGCAACTTAACCATAACTACACGGCCACTACCTTGGGCCGTGTAATACATTATTGCAGGTTAATATTTTTTTTATTTCCATATAAAAACAGTACAATCAGCTGTGTGTATCCTCAAACATGAAGAGGAACCCTGTGTTTGCACTTGTATTTTGATCAATGTCTTATAAATAAAGGTGTTTGTGACATCTCAATCTCCCACGGCTTACAACTGAGCATTAACCTACATGAACAATATCGAGATATATCCCAAAAATATTGGGATATGAATTTTGGTCAATATCATCCAGCCCTATTCTGTACATGTGATTATCTAATGTCGCAATACCAAAAAAAGCAATTCCAACAACCCCAAATGTTAAGCATTTGGGCAAGACCAGTCCCTATTCTAGACCAATGCCTAATTTGTTGAATATTTATCTTGTCACGTTTTGAAAGAACAGTCCTTTTAACAGAAGCATCCGGCCTCTAATACATACATTGCTGGTTAAGGCACACGGGTTCCCGATCATAACAAAAATGTAAGATTCTCTGAATATTAGCAAATAAAACAAAATGTGACTTAACATTTCCACCCGTCTGGCTGATTTTGTGCTTCGTGGCTGCCTTTGACAGCAGGCATGGATGTTCCTGTTAGTCGTGTGGGTGCTGGGCAGAGACTGGAGGCAACAAGCTGTTCTTATCTGGAATAGTTCACGGATTTGGCACGAGCTTATCCCTTTGTTTTGTGATCAGCCATGTGCTTTCAGCAGCTCGCTCAGCCTCACGGACTGGTTTCTGAACGGTATAAGGAACTGAGTGTTTGAAAAATAGTGTTTTTAATGGAAGCACTTGGGCATGATGCACTGATAGCAAGCTTTTAAAGAGAGATTAAAATGGGCCGCATTAGAGAAAGTAGTGCTATAAGTGGTGCAGTCAGGTAATGATGTTTGTAATTGCTATTATAATAAAGAGTTTGTAGTTTTGATTAGCAGTGATTGTAAGACCTCCTGAAATAGTGGTTCTTGGATGCATGTAGTAAACAGTAACTCTTTTTTAATAGACTGGGAGGAGGTCAGACACTGGGGACAATAGAAAAGGACAACCCTTCTGATTGCTTGAACCCATTGGGAATAGCTTGAGATAGGGGGCAACCGAGTCTTCCCCTGTATGTCAAAAGAAAATTATATGGGCAACATTTGAAGGTCCAACCAGAACACATTTAGAAATGGCTTCAAGAACCTGGCTAAAAGGTCAGACACCAGCTGTTGTTATCTGAATAGACCATATGAATGAGCAAAAAGCATCTCTAGAACTCGGAGAGTCTTCTATGTCTCCTGACTATAGAATGCCACTTTTGAACAGCGTGCCTGAGCCACAATTGCAGAAGCTGAGAAGTGTTTAGAATCCATTCAAGGGGCTCTGTGCCTTGTGAGACAGGCATGGTATTGTAAGGAACGAATGACAGGCACAAGTGATCACAGTTCAAGGTTCAAGGGTATTTATTCAACTGCAAAATGGGTGAGATAAACACCTAATCTAAACTATATTAATAGTATCTTAATCTAAGATGGGAGCAAGCTACAACCATCAAATAATAATGTAGTCCTCGTGGAGTCTGGAAAAAAAAAAAAGATTGCCAATATTTACCGCTATGCTTCAAAATAGTGTGGGATAATGTTCACAAAAAGTGTTCACAAAATAAGTCTGGATGTTTTCGACCGTGGGCCTCCCTTCCTCATGCTTCTAGCGGGTCACTCAAGCACAGCACACTCCTGGGCTGCTTTGGCATGAGGTCACAGTTTTCCTTCACCAACATCCGGGCCTTCTCTTTTGTGTAAAGTCTCTTCTCTCAGAAGACCTGATGTAACACAAACAACAAAGAAAAGTTCCTTTCCCGATATTCACGTTGGGCGATGTACTCTTTACCCAGGATGACCCTCAGCCGGGCCCTGATCCTTCTTTCACCATTAGCCTCCCTCAGTAGGTTTCAGACCAGCTTCAATTTTTAATCATCCCTCAGTCGGGTTCACATTTGCCACAACAATCTTCTCAGGTGTGATAATGTTCACCCAGGATCCCCCTCTTCCGGGCTCAGACCACTTACAATTAGCCCCCCTCAGCTGGGCTCAGACCAATTTCAGTTTTGAAGAACTGTGTGCACTCTTTGCCCCTGGCCCTTTTCAGTCTATGTACACAGCCCAGCAAAGACCACCATTTGTCACCTCACGAGGTGGCCACTGGTCGGCGTATGTACACCCCCACATCCCCTGTGAGAAGAGCTTCAGAGGCACATTGGGCAGCAGCAGTGTTAAGTGATGAGTTCAAAGATTGACACATCTAACGAGGGCAATTAAATGTGCCCTGACAGATTGCACCTCCCAGGACTGGACGACAGACACCGGAAGTAGCAACCACGACGGCGACTGATCCAGAGTGCTTCACCACACTGATGACTTTGTGTACATTCGCAATTTTGTGCGTAGGTGGAAGCACCATCTGTTCGACAGGCTCGAAGAGGGGGTGTTTTGCACTCCCCTCGCGGTTTAGGTGTAAAGGGCTTCCAATATTGGGTACACCTCTCCGATGTCCCGAGGGCACCCCGAGACAGCACTTTGGCACATCTGTTATCTTAAAAGGAAGGACAGCAGTACATGCACCTGATCTACCTCACCGGCCTGTCCAGGCACGATACGTGTGTGGTGTGTCACACTCCGTTGACGGGCCGAAGCCCAGCTCCATATCCTTCTTTTTTCAGGAGCTTTTTCTATTTTTTTTTTTTCTTTCTCTCACCTGCTTCTCTCACCTGCCTCTCTCCTGGGATTTTTCACAGTGCGGTTACCCCACGCTAGACTTGTTCGCTACACAAGCAATCAATGCCCAGACTTCGCGTCCAGGTTTCCCCAACCAGATTCCAAGGGGAACGTCCTATGGATGAGCTGGTCAGGGAAATTTGCTTACGCCCCTCTCCCCCCGCAACCCAACTCCTCTAATGAGCAGGGTGGTGAACAAGGATCACAGATAGAAGATGACGCTCATCCAAGTTTCTCCCATGTGGGCAAGACAACCATGGTTTCCACATCTGCGCAAACTGGCGATGTACGATCCCATGAAACTCCTGCGCCAGACCAGTCTGCTGACCCAACGCGGGTTAATAACAGTACACCCTCAACCTCACTCAATGAACTTGGTAGCATGGCTCCTGAGGTCATAGAATTTGGACCTCTAAATCTACCACAGCAGTGTATGGATATCCTCAAGGAGGCACGTAAACCAAACACCAGGCACTGTTATTTCGACAAATGGAGGGTATTTGTAATTTGGTGCCCGTCAAAACAAACCCTGTAGAATGTACTCCATCCCACATTCTTTACTATATGCTCCACTTGTTAGACTCGGGGTTAGTATTCAATAATAATTCTATAAAGGATCACCTGGCGGCTTTATCAGCTTACACCATCTCTCAGAGTAAAGTATTGTGGTGGAAAGTTCCAGTCTTAAGGCATTCATGGAGGGAGTAAAGAGACTACACCCTCCAATTTCAAACCCACCGCCAGGCCGGGATCGCATTGTAGTACTCGTAAAGCTCATGGGACATCCATTTGAGCCTATGCATAAGTCCAGTCTTAAACACCTGACACACAAAACTGCCTTCTTAGTGGTTATTACTTCCTAGTTGGTGAACTTCAAGCATTGTCGGGACAGGACCCTTTCTTTGTCATACACAAGGACATATTTATTTTTTATTTTTTACGTTCACAGCCTAGGTTTTCACCTAAATTCATCTCCAACTTTCAACTACTGGCCTTCTTTCAGACTCCAACCAGCTCGGCTGAGAAAAAACACCATACACTATATGTAAGGAGGGCGGTCCCTTACTATGTAAACAAGACCGGACTGCTCACCTCATTTCCAAGAATGCCATCTCCAGGTGGATAGTCGGATGCATACAGCTCTGTTACTCATTATCAAGCAAAACACTGCCTTTCACACCAAGAACTCGCTCCACAAGGGATACAGGAGCTACTTTGGCCTTTACCCCAAATGTCCCGCTAGATACCATTTGAAAAGCAGCTACATGGAGCTCAGTACATATTTTCACTCGGCATTACTGCATTGACACTAAAGCAGATACACGAGGGGGACAAGCAGTTCTAAAACATCTATTTGCCGCTGAACCTTCTTACTACCCACCACCTTCTCCTAACACTGCTCGCTAATCTAGGCATAGCATGTGATCTAAGAAGATTCAACAAGCCTCATAAGGGATACATTATCCACTGTAATCATATTTCTGATGCTTGTATCTGCTTAGATTCACATGAGCCCACCCTTCCCCCTCTTGTATGAGCTTATTTGATACATATCTACTTTAATACCCCTGTACTCGTGCTTCACTTCATGCTAACTCATGTCGGAAACAAAACCATCTGAGGGACCTCAATGCATGAAGGACCCTGGGTACAGTGGACGTCGAACTAGGGATAGTATTACTGGCACACCCTGTCGGCGTCCCTTTTCAAGTTTCTTAAACAACTGTAATACTTTGCAGCTTTCACTAGATGTTGGCCTATGCATAGCATGTGAATCTAAGCAGATAAAAGCATCAGGAATACGAATACGGGGAGTAATGTATCCCATATATAGGTGGCGGCAGGGGCTAAAGGGCTAAAATGGGTGGTGAGGCGTAAGAGTATAGGGAAAGGGGGGGTGGGACACCCCGTATTTAAAAAAAATTAAATGTTTTCGAAGTACCACTGCTTTCTAAACAATCGGAGGAGTGAAACTCTTTTGTGGGGCAAGTTCTGACCGCTTACATTGAATGGTTGTATTAGCCGAGGTGCTGGTGTGCGCTCACATACTCGACTTGCATTCATTGGTATTTTTTTTAAATTACCCTGCCCCCCACCCCTATTCCCATGATTTGTAAAGTGTGAATTGGCAAACCAGGTTAGTGAAAAATGTGTAAATTAGGACACTAATGGGGGTTGACTATCTTCACAAGACTGTTCTAATTCCAATTGACACATATACCAACGCACATAATTTAACTCGCAGTACTTCAAACATGCCAGTCCAAATGCTGGCTATCCACAATCTGTACAGCGTTACGCTGCTTTCGGTCTAGGCCTGCGCTTTAAACAAAATAATAATAAATTGACTGTTGCGCCATCTAAAGAGAAAGCTTCCCTCCTTCACCCACATAGACATGCAAAGCAAAGAAAGTAAAAACATATGACTTGCGTTTGAAAATACTGGTTTGGGACCTAGAGGACATTGTGATGAATCAAGGTATTCCTCGATTTACCCAAATAGCTTACCTCTGACCCCCTGTGGGGGTGACGTGGGAAACTGGTGGCAGCTGACTGCACACTGTGGACAAGAGAAGCAGCTGGACAAGCAGACAACATGCAGCGAGATAGGCTGTCAGCCGGCGCCTGAAACAAGTGCTTCTCAGCTACAGGGAAAAGGATTCATCCTCCCTCACAACTGAGTAGCATGGGAGGAAGGATAGCTCGGGGGCTATGCGTTTGTCTTGGAAGCAAGATAACGCGGCGCAGCACAGTGTTGAATCCCGATCCCGTGCTTGGAAACCACCCGCTGGTATTAAACACGTTATAAATTAACAATAACTTAATAAAATAAGTACAACTGAAATAGCACAGTGTTGGAATTGTTACATCCCACATAGAAAGAGCCCAGGGTTCAAGTCCCCATTAAGGACCTTGGGTAAATTGAATTTAAATTAATAAAATAAAAACTACAACGACATTGGGAAATGAAATAAAAACTTATTTAACAGAGCAAGAGGAAAACAGAGAGCCTTACCCACCACCTAGCCCAGAGGAGCAAACAAGATAAACTGTAGAAAATCCCTTGTATAGGAAGGTTAATTGAAACTCTTAATTGACTCCTTGATATTCGAAATAACCCATATGAGATGAACTACCGTGGGAGGCCTATGATCGAAGTACTACTTCCACCAATGGAGAAGCCTATTCGTGGTTGGCTAGGGGAGAAATTACTGTATATAAGTAGTCAGTTCAGTGGCAAGGTGTCTTAGCTGGGGACTGGTTCCATGTAAATGCAACCATTTCATTGTTGTCTTGTAATGGCGATTACGCTAGATTGAGTCAGGTTTTGAATGTTTAAAGTGAAGTCTTGATGATTTGAAGGAGGCTGTAACCCCGGTTATTTGTGTAATGACAACTGCCCTTGAGCAAGGGCCCTGCTGCTCCTGACCATTTGTAGGGCTATTTACCACATTGACTCCATGTTGGTTTAATGGATGTTTAAACAAGACCTTGAATGCTAATCCGTGCCCCAGATAAGGTTTTAAGGTGGGGAGTATTTTGCACCTGTTTTAATAAAATTACATTTTAAGAGTATAAATCATTTTGCTTCATTAAGAGTCTAAATGGTGTGCGACAAGAACATTACTTAACTTAAAAATAAATAGGCACATAACAAAAACTGTCTGGCTTCAAACAAATTATTACATTTGTGGAAAATGTTCTCCTGCACATTGATGTGTTGAACACACCACATAGATGCAACTTACTGATAAATGTATAGAACATAAGAACCCCGAAAAATAATTGTGTGTAATGCAAGCATGCATTGAAAAAGCATCATGTGTTTGTAAAAATTATACTTTCCAATTATAAGTAAGATTTCCCTTGCACAATGCCCCTCTACAGACAAAAAACACAGCGGCAGTAGGACTGTGTGTTCGGATAAACATTTCTAAACCACTGCTTCTGGCGCGTAAATGGTATGCATAGATAAACTGTCACATTTGCAAGATATTAATGCTTAACGAGGCCTGGTCTGACACTTACCTAGAGGCCTGATGATAATGAGATTGCAGGCAGAACTGTTCTGTGTTGTCTCCCCCCTGCAAGGTATACAGAAGAAACTAGAAGCTGCAACTTAATAATTGAAATGAAATGGTATGGCCCTCAACCTAATAAATTCTGACATGGCACATGTTGGCATGCAAGGGCCAAGTCTTCTTTGGGTTTGGATAATGTATCCCCTACTTGAGGTCCCTTTTATAGACTGTCCTAACTTTTTGGGTTCTGACTCATGGTGCCATCGGTTCTATGTTTCATCTGTTTTTTTAAATGTTTTTGTTGTTTTTCATCGGTTTTTACTGAAAAAACTAATCTCATTACAAAAAAAAAGAAAAACTCATCGAAATATACTGGCGATGAAACAATAAGGCATACATTAGTTTTCAAAAATGGATTAGCAGAGTTTGATCATTATTATTTTCTGGATTAGCAAACAAACTCTTTTGATTAGCAATGTTGTAGTCATATTTTTAATGTTACCAGAAGTTATTTGTACCCAAAACATACAGTGAGCATCAGCTTTTTTGTGTACCGTGGATGTTAACACATTACTGAGATGAGTCAGACCTTGCAAATCCTTTAAAATTCTGCTGGACCTGCAAGTCAAGTAATTTAGTTTACCTACTCGACCTAAGAGAAATGCTTGGCAACAGAAAAATGGTGCATGTCACCACAAACCCACTTTGTTTGGCACACTGCTGCCACCCAGAGGTCAGCCATGCACTGTGAAACCTTTTATTTGACATTTCCTGCAAAGTAAATGTTAAATGCGTTTCAAATATCCCCTGCAAATGGTACTCGCCCTTCATAAAATTTATTTGACTGTGCGAGTGGGAGAGTAGACTTCCCAAGTCCTGGATGAGTGTCTGTAAAATGTAAAAGGTTAGCTGCATGAATAGACGCCAATAAATAGATATGATAAAAAACTTTGAAAACATTTTGGCCAGCTCTCTCCCGCAGGTGCTAATATATAATGCAATCGTAATCAAAGAGCAAAGTGAGCTCTGGAGGCTCACTACAGTGTTTATAGTATTGCAGTAGATTTGTAGATGTACAGCTGGATGGAACCATTGATCACTAGTTTGTGTAAACATTTAGTTGGCTTTGTGTATTCATTATGTAAGAGGAAAGAAAGTAAGAGACTAAGCAGAGTGGCGGGCATATTTTTTGTAAAGAATTTTTGTTACCATTATGGTTTACAAAAATAAAAACCTTTAGCTATACCATTATTTTATTTCCTTTCAAATTCTTAATTCAGATACAAAACAAGTAAAACAAATAACCTGACTACACAGAGTTGAGCCAATCAATAAACGTGTAAAGGAGATTTTCCTTTGAAGGTACTCGCAACCACTGTCCAAAGAATAGTCTCTAATCCAACCCATATTGTGGTCTGTTAGCTGGAATCTCACTTCTCCAGTATAAATGTTGGCTTATAAATCCTCATACATTTATACAGATATGTCTTCAATTTTCTTAAAAATTATAAGTAAAAATGTTCTTAATGTTCATCTTTTCCCCTTCTAAGAAGATTCTCCACCATATGTCAATCTCTCTGGAATGATGGTCTTGCCAAATTTTGCCCAAATATAGTTGCCTTTCATTTTTGAGAGTCGAGCATTCAAGTGTCAAATGCTTTAAGGTTTCCAGCTCGTTGCTATCTTGGCACAATCTACAATGCTTAGGCTCCTTTAACATTCTTTTCCTGTAGTTATTGTTTCTACAGGGTAGAATGTTGAGACGGAATCTCATGTAGCAAGACCTCAAGAACCAATTTGTGAATAGGATCATATATTTAGGCAATTGGTTTAATTTTCGAGAGTTGAACCAAATGTCCTCCTAGCCTTTGTATCATTGAATTTCTTCCTGTGTTTGTATCCAATCTTTAGTAAAGATTTTTTTCTTTACTATGTCAGGATTGTTGGATAGGGATTCTTCTGATTCACCCAGGTCTACTAGTATGAGATGACAGATTGTTTCCCATTCAGTCAGTTTTGGATCCAACTTAGTCTCCATTGCTATTTTTCAAAACTTTGAAGCCTCCTGTTTGTCTCTTCCAGACATTTCCGGTAGAAGATTACTTTCCAGTCTGCCATTGCTCTCAAAGATTTTAATGCTAACTCTTTCCTAAGAATTTGAATGGGAAAGGATTTTGGCACTTGAACTGTCCTCCAGAATGGTCCTTCCAATAAGGGCCATATTTTTACCGGAAGCAAAAACGAAGTTTCGGCTCCGTAGGTCAATATTTTGACAACTTTTGACCTATAAAAGGCCACCAGCGGAATCAAACTAAATCTACAAAATCTTCTTAGCAAGATTTTAGCTTGCCACGCCAGATTTTTCACCTTGTTCATTAGAATCTCCATTCTTGGAGCTTCGCTCCTGGCGTTGTTCACTCAGACACCCAAGTAGATGAAGGAGTTTACCTCTAGTATTTTCTTCTCCTCCAAAAACTATCCGAATTATTATTTTTTTTCTTCTTTTGGCCGTTTCTCCCTGAGAATCTGAGGATTCTAGATTTTTCTGGATTGATAGTCAGTTTGTCTCAACGTAGTCCTGCAAAGCATCTAGTTGGTGTTGAAGTCATGCGGCCGTCTGATCGATCAGGACTATGTCGTCAGCATATATTGGCCTTCCCACCGGTGCTCCAACCATTGTCAAAGGGAAGGTTCTTATCGAGACAAAGGCTTCTTCGACATCGGATGTAAAAAGATTTAACAATTCGGGCGCTAATGGGCATCCTTGTTGGAGCCCAATGTTGATGGATATGTTCTCAGTTAAATGGTCTGCATTGTTCAGTCTCACCTTTTATTGTAATATCTTTTGTGTAAATCTATAATGTTTTTCATCAGCACAGCCGGACATTTCCACGTTGTTAATTTCGTCCATAGGTCCTTTCTTTTGACCGTGTCAAAAGCTTTTGATAAGTCAATAAAGGCGATGAAGCATTTCAATTCTTTTTTCCCCATAGCTCTTACTTTTAGTAGATTTAATATAAAGATGTTCAGTGATGTTACTCTCCCCTTGGCAAATCTTGATTGCCCTGGGTCTCTATGGTTTGTCAATTCCTCTCCCCTTGACAAATCCTTATTGCCATGGGTCTCTATGGTTTGTCAATTCACTCCAATTAGTTAGAGCTTTTAACAATATTGAAACGAAGATCTTTCCAGGAACATTCAGTAAGGCTATCGGCCTATAGTTTTCAGGGTTTGTTCTTAAACCTTTTTTAAAGATTGGGAACACCACACTCTCCTTCCAAGATTTAGGGATACTTCTGGATATTAATACGTAATTGAAGAGTTGATGGAGGAACTTCGCCCGTTCCTCCGGGTCACTTTTTAGGACCTCATTGGTCAGCCCATCAGGGCCCGGTGCTCTAGAATTAAGTTTCTAATGATGTTTTGTATTGTAGTTGTCTCAATGTCTAGGAGATCATTGGCGTCATTTCCCACATTTTCTCTTCTTGTAGCAATAATGTGCTGATCTTGCATTTGCTTATAGTAGCTGCACCATTGGCACTCGGATATCGTGTTTGCTGTTAGGGCCTCTAGTGAAGAGTCCATTTCGTTGATCAAAGCCCAAGTTCCAGCAGTGTTCCTTTTTCCAATGTTAGTTAACATGCGTTCAGAGTCCTGATTTAGGTTGTTTTTTTGTGTGCATTTGCAACCAATTATGTTATTTCTGTTTCATTTTCCGGATTTCCATCAATTTAATCTCTGAAGATATATTCGTCAAATCTCTAATACTAGTTCTTAGCATTTTTTTTCTTTTCAACAATTGCCCTGTCATATACATGACAGTATGACCTGGTAGGTTTTTTGTTTCCTTTTTTTAAAGTTGTTTCAAAGATTTTCAATAAAGGCACATAGTCAATGGTCTCTAATGAATCCCTAATTGGGTAATAACGGTCGGTAGATTTTCATTCATAGCTGGAATCTTTTCAGGTTGAATTCTTAGTCTGTTTC
This sequence comes from Ambystoma mexicanum, assembly GCF_040938575.1. NCBI lineage: Eukaryota > Metazoa > Chordata > Amphibia > Caudata > Ambystomatidae > Ambystoma > Ambystoma mexicanum. Next base: position 144,777,923 of record NC_090939.1, on the reverse strand, counting down.
GACCCAGATTAATTGAGATATGGTGTCCATAAATCTGTTTGCGCATAGTCCTATTACAGCAGGTTGGCTTAACTAGGCTGTGGTCGCTAGATTTAGTTGGTATTACTTCCAGCTTTGCAATAAACTTTGACAAGTTAGACGAGATTGTGATGTAATCTAATGTTTCAGCCGATATGTTTTTCTTTGTTGTTTTTTTTTTTACTGCCACGTGAGTGTTCCCGGTATATATCCTTTCGTCATCCCATTCAGGATTATACAATCACGGGATTGTAGGGCGATTCGCCATGCAACTCCCCGTTTTTGTTTTCCTGTTGATCTTATTAAATCATCTACAATTTCGTTTTTCTCTTTATGCAGGAACAGTTCAAGTCCCCAACAATTATCACAAAAGGATCAAACCACTTCTCTCTTTGTCCATCAATTGGAGAGAGAACGTCTGTCGAGTGTTGTTTTTTTCGATCGCTGGATTCCAATATATGTTTTCCAATATTAGGACCTGTTTTATTTGCACATTATAAGGTTTTAATAATTCCACTACCAACGTCTGGATATAAGGTGTAGGGTTCTCATTGTGCAACATAGACCAATTCAGATCATTTTTAATTGCAGTTATTAATCCTGCCGTAGGTCTTCCTTTAGTACCTTTCAGGGCTGGATTTATAAAAACACAATATCCTTCTATCAAGGGGGATTCCCTTAGCCAGGTTTCCTGGAGGCATATAACTTCTGCACTGCCTTTGTCTCATTCATTTTTATTGAACAGATGGCTGAATCCGCTAGTGTTCCATGAAATGAGGGACCATTCGTTACTTTGGGGTGTCTTTAGACATTATTGGGTTTGCATCTTTTCTGCTGCTAAATTTTCCAACCATTTCCATTTGGACTGTTCCCCCTCGTGGGTCTGTTTTGTTTGGTTCTGCATCATTGATTTTTTGATTCTCATAGTCCTCTTGAAATTGAAGGTTCTTTTGCTTTTTCATGGATCCTGTTTCTCTTTCTGCAGGTATTTCTAGGGTTTTTTCACCAAGATCGAAGCCCATTGATCTCAAATTATAAGCCTCCGCCAGCAGCAATTGCTTCACTAGCCTTGAGACGATGTGGATGGGAATTCGGTCCGTGTTTCTCATATGGAAATTCTAGTAACGCAAAGTCCTTTGAGGTTATTAATACGAAGGCTAGCACATGGTTTAATAATCTTACCACGTTATTGCGATTTAAAGTCAAACTGTTATTGAAGTGTAATATTCTTTCCAGAAAAATGCCTTTCTTGTCATCTGTACTTTGTAGAAATTTTAGTTTGGTTTGATCTAACGGGATTGTCCCTCCTTATCTGGTTTATTTGAGTTATCTTTTAGCTTAATAGCTGGATTTTCTGGAGTGTTTTCCCCAAGTTTTCTCTACTTTGTCTGTAAATCTGTTCTCTGCAATTAGTTTGCTGTTTCCAGTAGTTTTTATGTGACCACTATCCAGTTCGCAGTTTGTTCCTTTTTTGTTAGTGTTGGTTTGACCAGTGAATTTCATACGCTTTCGAATTTGGAGGCAGATCCTGGGTCTCCGTATTGGATTCTTTATCTTGCTCAAGTTCTTAAATTGAATGTCCATCTACTCCCCCTTCTTCATTGTCGGCATCAAACAGGTTTTCAGCACCTGTGTCATATAGACCTTTCTTCTTCCGAGATCGTATATGTAAACGTGTCCATAAGGTCGATGTTGGATGAGTCCGATGTTTCCGGTTGTTCGAGCTCCAGCTTTTTTGTTTATATGGAAGTGTTTTTTTTGGTCACATTTATTCCGGTCAGCATGTTTTTGCAGCTCTGATTCTATTGGCAGAGTTTGTTTATTTTTTTAATAAATGTTTGATTTTTATTTGATTTCTGTGCTGTCTGAAGCAATTGGTTTTTGGATTTTTTTTCCTGTTTGCAGTTTTGGAAGGGATCTTCTTTGTAGGATTTTGTTCTGTTCTTTATTTGCACTCGAGAGGGCCAGTTGTTTTTTGGTTGCAGCTATTCCTGTTTTAGTGAATATTTCACATATTTTTTGATTAGTCTGTTCGTTATTGAATGAAGCTGGTATCTCTTGGTGTTCATGTTGAATTATGTTCATTTGTTCAGCATCCATTACTGAACCATTTTCTTTGGTCGATTGAGTATCCTTCTTCCCCTGTTTAAATTGTTTGGTGGACGCATCCTTTGTCTTTAATGTTCTTCAGAAGCTCAGCTCCTACTTTTTCTTTTTTTTCCCTTGGGTTTGCTTTTGAGGGCTTTCATTTCTAGTTTGTTCAAGGTGATGTCCCTCTCTTAGGTTTTTCTCTTGTGTCGTTCGCGAATCCTCATGGGTTATCAGTGTTAAGTCTTCAGGTAGTAAGATCGAGAGGAGTGAGATCGTTTGGATCGTTCTCCTCTGTCGGTAACACTTTTCTACAGTGGGCATCTTATTTGTAGAGTCTCCTAGTGCAAAGGGGGTTTGTGCGTTGTTCTTGACTCTCTTTGACACTCTGCCGAGCTTCTTCCTTGCCTTTCTCCAGGCTTGGCAGTTCCTCACTTGTTTGGTCGTGAAGAGGGTGGTTGTCGGGTATTAAGGGTGATTCTAAACGATTATCCGAGCATCCTACTGAACCTTCTTTTCTCAATTATTTCCATCTGTCTCGCTTTTCCTTCATAATTGGCTCTAAAATAGTGTGGAGTAATTGAGAGATCCTTTGTTCAGTATTGTCCATATTGCTTTGTAATGCAGTAATGAAGCCTTCCAATCATTTTAGAGTGTACCACTGTTAATAGGGTGGTATGATCCTTTAAAGTATCTGTAGGGTTTCATGGAGTGTCATATACAGAGCTAGGATAGCCGACATTATTCAAGAGGAAATTGTCATGCTGAAATGTTTTGAGAGACTTTGGTTGAGACTGTTTGTAGGTCATTCAAGGGAGCCTTCTCGTTCGCGGCTGGTGATATTAGAAGTACGTTAGGAACCCAAGGCTCTTCAACAATTTGAGTTTGCATTTCTTGAGCCCCCCCCACCCTGTTTTTAGCACAATGTCAGGTGAGGGGGAGGGGGGGGCTCCTTATTGATTAGCGTTTGTTTGAAGACTCCACCCTTTTGCTGTTTTTTTTCTATCCAGGAAGTTTCCAATAAAAGCACATCCGAAATTGCACCAGCCCGTGTCACTTGTTTTTGTTTGCAATTGAATGCTGTAAACAAAACCCACCTAGTTGAGTTTTCAATTTCCTTTTGTACGTGAAAGGGATTTACTGTCCTAGATCTGTTAAATATTGACAGTTTTTGAGGTTTCCAAATATTCTTTTCCCGATCTTGATGAAATGAATTTTGTCTATAAAGTCTGGTGGCACCCCTTCCTCCGTTTATGGTCTGTTGTCTTCATTGCATTCGATCTTCACTTATGTGTACGTTTGCCTTTGTTTGCGGCCGACCTTTCAGCATATACCTTTCTGTCAGGCTAGTCACCCTATCTACTGTTTGTTTCAAAGTGTGGTCCTTAGTATGAATTGAAGATTTTGGCCGAAAGTAGTCTTCTATATTGGAGTTAGGCAGAGGGGCTGAGTCCTACTTTTGGTTCATCAGAGCCCCAAGATGGGTTGGTTCTTTGCTGGGAGTAGGAGGTTTTAGTCGGGGATCTTCTTCTATGTTAATGTTCAACGGTAAGGCTAAGTCCTCCTTTGACTTCATCAAAACCCCAACAGACTTTTTTTTAAATGTTTTCTTCTTCTGGGTAAATAGTGACCCCATTTATGTTCTCACCAGAATCTGCATACTTGTTCTGGTTGTTTATATGGGTTGCTTTGCAGTTGTCAATCTGTACTCAAATCTCTCTCGCATTGTCCTGACGGTGCTCCGGGTGATCTGTCCCACTCCCACAGTCAGAATTTTTTAATGTCGAGGGAAGGCGTTTTTTCTCTTCGCCTTCCTTCGTTTGTTTTATCATCCCATCAGGATGGGAAGCTGTGCTCAGCCCTATTTTAACATCTATATTGAATGGAAAGAACATTTCGTAAGACTCATATCTAGATGTGCGTTTTCATAAGGCAGAGATGCGCCTTTCTCTTTAGCGGTTGAGCACTTATCTTCAAGGTTTGTCTCACTAAGTTGAACGTCTGTGGGGACGTTCAGGTGTATTTGAGACCGAATTGTGTGCGGTTGGTCCAAGGATTCCATCGTTTCTAAGTTGGTATCAGCAGTCCTTATTTGCGCTTATCGCTCAGATGGTTGTCTTGTTCCGCCACCCAGATATTCAAGTATCACTTCTGTGTGATTTTAAGAACTATTATAAGAAGTATATGTTGAGGCTGAGGCAAAACCCAAGTGGGATCAAACGGGAGCTTCCCCAACAGTCTCCCACCTGAGCAGCTGGTGATCTATAGTTCACTCACCACTAATAGCCTGTTCTTAATTCTGTTAGCTGTATTAAAAGGGTAAAACTTAAACTTGTATTTTCACTTTATCTTACGCGGAATCCAAGGGAAACCTCCCCAGCAGTCTCCCGCTTTAGTTTCAGCAGCTGGTGGTCCATAGCCCACTCATTCACGTGGGAGTGCTGACAGTACTCCGCTTTCTCACCCCCCCTCCCACCCCCTTGTCGGGAGCTGTGATCAAGGCTAGACCACGTCCACCTGGATATTACGGGCCGAGGCCTGAAGCGATTTAAAGCGATTTAATGATATTGAGATGATTCTTTAAAAATAATTTCAGAATTCCATAAAATAAACAATTGGGAAGACCTGTCTGAAGTCTATGCGGTATCAAAGTACCAGAGTGTCAGCGGTGGAGTTTAGGAAGGAGTTTAAAAAGAACCTGTTACCATGACTCCCCTGGAACTCGCTTCAAACTGGGGGGTTTTTCACTCGCCACCACCGGTACCACAGCAACAACGCTGCGTTGCCTCCTCCAATACCGACTCTTCACCCGGCTCAGCACGGCACAGAACATGGGTCGCGGGTGGTACTCGCTTACTTACTTACTCACTCGCTTTTTCCTCAAAGGGGTTAGAGAAAAAGACCTTACAGGCACAGTACAGTCAAGCCGCACTGCTAGAGAGACACGTTCACACTCTCGTTACTCGATAAGATAGAATGTCAAGGAGTATGGGATCAGCTTATGGGTTGATCACCAGTTGCACAGATGTGTTCAACCAGCAGGTCAAAGAACTAGGTTTGCCATCAAAGGTATTTGGCCGTTTGCTCATGTACATTTTTCAAAAGTGTTCACTTGTCAATGTGATGCATCTTCCCCAACAAAATTAGATATAGTTGACACTATGAGATTTTGATGCACTAAACTGAACTTTTATTGTAGCAATATTGTAATTATGCATTTTGTAACAACATGCATTTTTAGGAATGGAATTGGATGACAACATTGTCTTTAAACGTGATATAGATGGCATGATAAAATGATCATCCCGATTGCTTCTGGTTTTCAATTATTTGAAAATGAAAGAAAAAACTTGCTTAGCACTCCCACACAGATCTTTACCACTTAATAGTGGAGGAGAGGATTACTGCTGCACTCCCCCTCCATTACTTTAATTTATATAGCGCAACCATTGACCCATAGGCGTTGGGGCGCAGACAGAACACAATAACATGGGAAGTCTGAGAAACAGTCATAGTCTAAGATCATAAGTCAAAGCTGTGTCTGGGGTGAGCAGATTACAGGCCTTGGGGGAGCGGGGGGGCTGCAGAAAAGAAGGCTCAATTTTCTACCTTCTTAGTTCTACATCTGGGAGGAATCTGAAAATTCTGATTACTGAACCGAAGGGTTCTGCTATTAATCTTATTAGTTATAAGGTCTTGAAAATACGAAGGCATAAGGCCCAGTCTACATTTGAAGGTGATAACCAGCAGTCTGAACCATGCTTGCGCCTCCACAGGAAGCCAATGCAGAGAACGTCTGGCCGCTGAGACATGGTCACGGCTAGATAGTCCAACGACCACCCTAACCAAGCCATTTTGAACAACTTGGAGTCTATTGGCATCCGCTTTACAAAGTCCAACCAAAAGACTACTGCAATAATCTATCTTTGCACCGATAATTGCTCTCGCAATGGTTTCAGTATTGTCCTGGGATATAAAAGGTCTGAGATGCGCCAGCAACTTAACGTAGTAGACTGCTGCCGAAACAAGACTACCCACATGAGCCTTCATGTTCAGCAGCTGGTCAAAAACCACTCCTAGAATTTCCTGCAGGGTTATTTTTACTCCCTGCCACCCCCCCCCCCCTCAGTAGAAGGCTACTGTAGGAGGGGGTCAAGCTTCGCCAACGTCGATGGAGTACCCACGATAATCCGCTCTTTTTTTTCTCTATTTAAGGCAAGATTGTTACATACCATCCAGTTCTCTACCAAAGTATAAACTGTAAGTTCCTGTGAGTGAATACCAATCATAGGGACGACACACTGAGTGTCGTCTGCATAGTTGGAAAACATAACCCCCTCCTGCTCCAAAAGGGGGGGAAAAAGGGGCCCTAGGGATGTTATATAGGCAAGGAGAAATGCACGCTCCCTGTGGCACCCCAAAATTAACTAAGACTGTAAGGCCTCTGCCTCCTCAAAGAAAACCCAACTTTCTCTGTGGTCCAAGAAAGAACTAATCCATTGAAACGCAGATGGGGAGAAATTGGCCACCTATGCCATTGTGGCAACCAGAATGGCATGGTCAACCAAATTGAATGCGGCTGACAGATCTAATGATATTAAAAGGGAAGATAGACCCCTATCAAAAGAGATCTGACTGCAAGCAATACGATCAAGAATTTTTAACAAAAAAGGCTTATTTATTATGTGCCTATAGTTAAGCGGATCCTCCAAATCCAGGCCAGGTTTTTTTCAAATTGGGAGTAACCCAAGCCTTTTTTTATATCAGCTGGAACATAACCCTCCTGCAGAGTGGCGTTCACCAATTTACCTGTAGCATCCAGAAGTATGGGTGGACACAAATTGAATATTTTAGAGGAGCAGCGATCTCCCTTACATCTGGTTGCCTTTAACTGCTCCACCGCCAGATCGTCAACCGTAATAGGGGAAAAATTAAATTGAGGAATCGAAGAACATCTAACAAAATACTATGTCCCACTGCTACCGGATGTTAAGGGTTGGAGATCTTTTTTAAGGGCTATGTCAGGCCTAGTACCCTTTAGCTTATTTTGCATCGCATTTTGAATTTCCTGGCACCAGGTTGTATCCTTTTATAGGGGGAGGTGTGCCAATGGCTGGGGGAAGTTCTCTTGTCCTTTTAATATTTTAAAAAGTTCTCTGACCTTGGATTTGGCATTCTGAATTGTGGAAGTTTTTCTTCGCTTCTACAATCGCCAATTTATAAGATTAGCCCCTTTTGAGCTTGCAGTGAACTGAGAAAAGAGGGAGGGAGAAGTCCCAAGGGCCAGAGAGGAATGCAGGAATGTAGGGTGAGCTGTGCTTGCTTTGAACAGGCTATCTTAAATAGCTAGCTTTGCTAGACAAGTGTCAATTTAATTACCAAATCTACAGAATTGCATAGCAAATTGCTATGCGACACTGCATAATTTATGCCTTGAACAACTGTATACCGGTGCCTTCATGCTATTGGCAATCTTTTTCCCTTTACTAGTGGGCACGAGGCCTGTATCTTTCAGGAATCCTAAGTTTTTGTAGCTAAACGTTTGGCCTCATCTGTTATGGTGAAGAAACTAGTTGGTTCTACGTATAAGTGAACAATACCGAAACTTTAACACATCACAGTAGCAGGAAGAAGGTCTCATTAGCTCCCCAATCCGAGAGAGAATTTGATTCAAGACACTATCACTCACTCACAGATGTCTATCCTGGGAGCCCCCGTCCCCCTTACCTCTTAGTAAATCACTATAGCAACCTCTTCCAGACCCAGTCCAAGTTTCAACGGGCCAAAGCTGGAGGCGCAAGTTTTCCAACTGTCGCTGGTAAACTGTGGAACTCGCTCTCGCCAACCCTGTGAGCGGAACACTCTTACTGGGCCTTCCAGAAATCTCTAAAAACCTCCTATTTGCATAACTCTTGTACCTACGTGCTGCCTGATCCCCTATCACTGTTATTATTCCGAATTGGGTTTTTTCTACAAGTCTCGTGCAGTGTTCTTTGCAAGTAACTGGTCATGTATGAGCACCTTGATGCCTGAGGGCTTGGTGTGCTATACAAATGGAAACATTAAATAAAGAAATGCGTTAATTGAGGCATCACAGAATCATTACTGTTAAAAATGACTACTGCTCTACAGGAACACAGGGATGAAAGGTGAATAAAACGCCTAGTCAATCCCACGCTACTACTGAACTAGCAGTGATTTCAATCATGCACGTGAAATAGCCTGCAGCATTGGCCCTCCCCTCTCCCTGGCTCGTGGGATCGCAAATTTCTGCTGTAGCGAGGGATAGGAGCAGCATTGGGCCAGCTGAAGTCTGTGAGCCGATGTTTGGACTGAAACAGAAGTTGAGGGCCTGGCATGGTGTGGAAAAATGATAGAGAATACCTACCCTTGCCTTATATCTGTCATCCCACAAGAACTTGACACATTTCTGGCGACTACCGTGTGAGAACCAATTTAAGCCCCAAACTGTCTGTGTCTAGTGCCAGCTTGTGCAGATTCTGAGATGACATACTGAAAGAAGTTACTCTTTCTTTGGGAGCTTTTCAAACCATATGCCCCTTATGGCTCAGAGGAATAAATGACACTGATTATCATTGTGCTCCCATGCTAGTACAAGTGCAAATTCTTTCTTTTCAGGATCAATTACATGTACGTGAAGTTGGTACTAACAGCATGGTAGAAGTGGCAGACTGCCTTAGACTGTAGCAGCCACAAAACGGATAATTCAAACTCGTACTGCCATACACTTTACTGTCTGGTTAGCCAGCTGCTTAGTCATGCAGGCAATCGTGCAAAACCTTCTTCTGACAATCTTAAATTCCTCCATTGCAAGGCGGAAATTGATTTCCCATTAGGTGGAAATGATGAAAAACAGTTGCTCACCATACTCCATGATAACCCTTGATAAGCGGAAGGAACTGCAACCTCGAAGATGGAATTCATATCTCTGCAAATCAGATATTCCCAACCCAAGAGTATTTGAAAGCTCAAAAATACAGGTTTTGAGTTATTACCAAGCAATATTGGAATTCAAGAACAGACTAGTGGTGGTGAAAGTCTATGTGCCCAGTAAAGGGGTGAATGTAATTGGATGGAGAGATCAAGCAGCATTACTCATGAAATTAGATCCAACTGTTCGAAACAAGACAAATTCCCTGAAGTTTTCAGCAAGGATATTAGGAGCCTGAAACAATATACTCATAAGATTTTCTTGAAACAGGGAGCCAAATCCATGAGCCATAAGGCCAGGGGCATTCCCCTGGGTGTTGGGGAAGAGAAGGAAAAGGAATTGCTGTGTCTACTAGCCCATGACATTACTGAACCCATTGAGTTGACCCCCATATTGGTGGCACAAAAGAAAAACGGCAAGTTAAGGGTCGGTGTAGATCTTGGCGACTTAAAATATAATTGTTGGAGGCGTGGCCAGCAGCGCCACCGACGTGGCAGCTCTGCTGAGGGTCTCCATATGAAGCCCATCTAAGTATCTGAATATAGAGTTCCTTTGGAGTAGATGAAGCGCTAATGTGTCTTTTTGAAGGTCGGAAGGTGTGAGGCAGTGTCAGCAGTGATTTTCAGCACCAGGCAGCCTGGGATGCGCTTCTGAGACGGTATTTCACAGCGGCGGTGAACTGGCAGCTCGGTACAGAAATTACTACCCAGTTGTCCCTCCGAGGCACCCTGATATTGGAGCAGTTACGTCGCTCCTCTCTCAGCCCAACACAGCAACAAGCAACACGGCCACAATGTGTTCTCGTTGCCCGCAGTTATCTAATACCAATGTGTGGAGGCTGGAGCCAGTGGCTCTACTGACCCCCTAAAACACAATCCTCGGTGAAGCAGAGAATGCATCTCCCCCTCCTACTGGTGAGGGGGGGCAGTCAGCACTGTGTGCCCGGCCACCCTATAAGCAACACATTGGGGAGCGGTGTCCCCCACGGACCCAGCAGCGGACAGTGGCTGGCACCCTACTCTGGACAACGCGGATGGCTGAAAACCTATAAGACCACCGCAAAGTGTACCCACACCCCGACAGCTCCCTCCTGATATAACAACTCACGGAAACGCCAGTCTACAAGCACAAGGACCCTGATCCCACCCAAAACAGCTCGCCAACATGTCCAAACACCTAAAAGCCCAGAAGAGTGGTGATATTACCACCATCCTGCTCCCGGCAGAGCGTGGGAAGGAATCAGAAATAGCAAAATTGCTGCCTCAAGCTTCACCGGGTCTCCCGGGGCAACTGGCCACCAAGGAGGACATCCAGGCATTTATGCTTGATATCCGGGCAGAATTCCGTAGCTGCATGGCTGAGCTGACCACTAAAATTGAACACACGGACCAAAGAGTGACGGAACTTGATCAGAGACTGGCAGACATGGAAGAGCAAGCTCGAGACCAGGCGGCCTCTTTGCTGGAGGTCCAGCAAAAGATCCGAACCCTGCCGACCCAAAATGAGATCCTGGAGTATAAGCAGGAAGACCTAGAAAACTGGTCCCGGAGAAATAATCTCTGGAGCAGAGGAATTCCACCATCAGTCCAGGATCGTAACCTATCTGAATACGTGGGGGATTTGTTCCAATCCCTCCTCCCACACCTTGAGAAATCCCAACTGCAGCTAGACCGCACTCCCAGATTGCATACTCAAAGGGGCCTAGAAGCAGGATGGAGAGTTCATCCTTTCAAACCATAAGGTGAGCTTCAACCGGGGATTTCGGAGGAAGTTAGAGAAGAACGAAGGGGGGAAGGAGGGAGCAAGCACACTATTCTGCAGACTGTTAATCCCCTTTCTCATCTGCAGAAGGATATTCCTACAGGCCAGACAAGCAAGATTTGAGGGTCCTGTTCAGTCGGTGTTTGAGTTCTGCGCATCACGCTCGAAGAGGCCACAGCAACCCAGACTAGACCAGCGCCTCCGTGGGAGTCAGGTGAGCGTTACATAGCTCCCCACGAACCACTCTCACTGACACGGATGACCCTCCACTGAAGACAAAGCAGCCCGCATGGTCCAAAGTTCAAAGGGGTTGTAATCCAAACAAACTACCCTCACACACCTGAAAGGCTGGGGCCAGGGGAGTTGCTATGTCTGGAAAAGACCCGGGGCTAAGCTGATGTCACAACTGTTGGGACTGGGGGCTAGCTAGTCTTTTGGCTGTAGCTCCTGAGATTCTATCCGGGGCTACAACCAAAAGATCAGGGGCTATAGCCCCCTTAGCCCCCCCTAGCAACGCCCCTGGCTGGGGCCAAGCAGTACTTGACCCCAACACTTAGACACGTGAGACGGCGGTATCCTTAAAACCTCAAAGGACAGATAACGTAACGGCAAGATGAGCTTCACACAGTCTAAGCCTAACCTCAAGGTGAATGACACTTAGGAACCCTTGGGGTGGATTACTGACAGTTCTTGGCACTTGGACAGTTTGGAGTCCATGGTTGGGACCCAGTCCTTTTTGTTCGAAGTTGTTGTTGGGTTACATACTTAAACGTTTGGTTGGAGCCCGGTCACAGGAAGTTACAAACTCGAGATGGCAGCTACCACCCACCTGATTCCCCCCCTGTCCCCACTCCTTCCTCGGGGGGAGGAGCAAAACCCGGAAATACCCCTCCAAACACTGTATTTTGTTTCGCTAAACGTCAGGGTCCTGAACTCTCCTATGAAACGGAAATCCATCCTGAAGCGCCTGAAGGATCTGGAGGGATCAGCGGTATTCCTGCAGGAGACACATAGTCTCCTAGAGGACTTCTCTTGCCTCCGCAGCAGAGACTTTCCCAACAGTTTCTGGCCTCAGGAGGATCTAAAAAGGGAGTTTGGCAATTCTAATGGCAAGGGGAATCCAGTTTAAGGAGCTAGACCCGATCAATGACCCAGGAGGCTGATTTATTGGGATAAAGGGTATACTTTTTGGCCAGCTATTCATTCCATCTCTTTCTTTCTTTGTCACTGCCTTTTTTGAGAGGGGGGGGGGGGGTGTGTTGGGGGGGGGGCGGTCGGTCGCTCCTGTGGCACAATTCAGTTGCTCTGGGGCGTGGCACATGGATCTAAAATGGTCCTCCCCTCCACATGCCAATCTTGACCCATCGCCGGGCACGTGCCTTCAGAGGATGATTCATAGGTGCAGCGGAAGCACTGATGCCTTTCGTTCTTTTCATATTTTGTTGGTGTGGGTTGCGTCGTTATTTTGTGTAGCGCCTCCTCTTTAATTGTGGCTGCAGGTGTAATCTGTAGTTTACTCATGGTGGATACTTGGTGTTCGAGAGCATGGTCGTTTTTGCCAGCAACAGAATCTCCGCCAGGGTGTGAAACTTCTGCAACAGCTTCTTTTTGAAAAGTCACCGATTCAGATCCAGCTATAATCTGGGATTTGATGGCCTCCTCGTTTGAGTACAGGTGGATGTTGCAGTGGTTGACTTTTGATTTTAGACGTGTTAAGAAGTTGTCGATGGTCTCACCTTGTAGTTGCATAGTAGTGTGGAAGATGTGGCGTTCGTAATCCATGTTTTTGTGAATTGCAAAGTGCTTGTTTAGGATGCGTTTTTTATTTTGTTTTTTTTAAGCTTAAGATGGGTGCATGCGACGTCTTCTGGCAATTCAAATATAATAGCTCTCACCTCGGGGTCCATGTGAGAAGCCCTTTTATGCGTTTATCATCTTGTGGGAGTATGGGGTCCAGGTAAATGTCGAACTCTTGGATCCATCCTGTCCATCGAGGACCCATGTTCGTGGTATCAGTTGTTTCAAATGGGAGGAGGGAAAGGTATAGGGAAGGCGTCCCTCACTTAATTTGCTAGTCTTGCAACCATCTCTCACCGTGCTTGGTCCACCATGGTGGGTAGGGGTGTGTATGTCCCCTGCTGCTGATTCCTGCTGTCCTCTGCTATCTAGCACTATTTTGCATGCCCAGAGCCTTTCTCAAGGCCTTCTGCGCTTCCTGGGCTTGGCACATGCACTGTTATTCCCACTTTCGATGGCTTCTAGTGGCAGCGTGGGCTGCGAAAGAGCACTGCAGGTGCTCGGTGGTGGTGTCTCACTCCCTGCGTTGTTTTTCTTTTTTTATTCTCTGCCGGGTCCACCGTTGAACCGTGTCAGTGGGACGTGCTGCGTGGGCTCCTGCAGAGCCCAGATTCATCTGCTGCCATGCTCCTGCACTACCAGCAGATGCTGGTGTCCACCTGACGTCGGGTGAACGGCAGTGAGCAGCGCGCTCAACTGCTCAGCATTTTCAGTACGGGTGCTGGTTATCCCCCTCCCTTTGGGCTGTCGAGCTTGGGTATGCAGGAATGCGCTGCACTAGCAAGTGTCTCCTTTAGGTGCCCCCTTGTTGCATTTGTGATGTCCTTAATTGACCGAAACACGTGTCTGGGGATGCTGTTGGTACTCTTGTTCAGAGGAGAATTGCCTAGCATTTCGGTGCTGGACTGCCCCAGGGCAGGACAAAGACTGATCTGTTTGGGATATTTCTTCTTTGTGAAAGATAGTGAGCTAAAGACTCTGGGTAAGTCTCTCGTAACCAGGACTAATGTCTGGCAGAGAGACTCCCAGGACCCCCCTTGTTAATTTGCTTAATTGGACCGGGGTCCAGGCGCTCAATGACACAAGTCTACACCTTTACGCATTAAACAGGAACTACTTTATTTGGCGCCCCCGTCGTCCCCCATTATACATATGGTGTCACGACCTGCCCAGGCGTCTGCATGCGCCAACACGTGGTGTCTAACTTCAGACACTACAGACAGCAAGATGTAAGCTGCTTTATGCCTTGGTTTTACACCTTGCTTTACCACTCCATGGCTTCGAAAATAAGCTTGTAAGTGTCTTGAACTGGCCTGAGGCACAGCATTAAAGCTCCACAATTACATTGTCTTTTATGTGGAGTGCCTCAAGTTGACTTGAACAGTACAGCAAGCACTGCATGGTGTTGCAGTGCTTGCTGTGGAACTCTGGCCTGTCGTCGGCCATCCGAGGTGGAACAGCATGCCACCCAAGCAAGCCTGGGATGGCACAAGGAGGTTGGGGGGTAGGTGGGAATCAGGTCTGAGGTTCATGGTACTGGATACCACCCTCCAGGTCATCTGTGGGTCCAGTGGTCTCCCCAACCTCCCGGTTGGGTTTCCCCATGGCTGCGGTAGCAAAGAACTAGGCCCTAAAGGTGAGGTTGGGTTTCCCATGGCGGGGCAGCAGGGAACTGTCCCTCGGGTAGGCTAGGCAGAGAGTGTGCCACATCCAGGACGAGGAAGGCACAAAGGCAGAGGTACGACTACGGCTCCCCCCTGCTGGGGCATCTATAGTACGGGGGGCCTACAAGCAGGGGGCGGCATTGCAAGGCATATAGGCAGTTCCGTTAGTACAGGATTCAGTGCCGTGAAGGCTGGCTCTACCTCCCGTTCTGGTTCAAGCGGGTATGTTAACCTGGCACATAGTGTCAGAGGTAAATGATAAAATGTGGAAGGATAGGTATATCAATCTATTCTCTTTGTTGGAAAATTCTTTATCTGAAGACAATAAGGTGGACAGAAGGATGAAAAAACCTTCCATTGAGAAATCCATTAATTAGACTTTGGCCTTTTTCAATATTCTCGGCAGTTGTGATAGAGAAGTAGCGCAAGCTACACCCAAAATGATTGTTGTATGTGCATTTTATCTTATTCATGTATCGTGATTATTTGCATAGGGCATGGTTGACCTATGATGAGAGATTCAGGGGGGAGAAAGCTGCGAGCTTCGACTCGAACTGGGGCAAAACAGCCATTGATTTATGGGTAAATTGCACTGCTGCAAAACCACAATCCGCATGGAATGTAGAACAAGGGTGTCCTAAGTCCGGTCTGACCTTTATGGATTGTGCATGATATGAGAGGGACAGGTTGGGCTATTAACAAGAAAGCATGCACCTGGTCCACTTGCACATGTAGTCTTGGGCAAATCATTTGACAGTGAATGGTGAGAAATGTTTGGTGGAATATTGAACTCTATGTTCGCTGTCAAAGCCACAAGACATCCTGTATCCTTTGAAGTACCGGCATCCTTGGAATACATCCTACCTCTGTGACTACAGTAGATGGACCTGGCTGCTTGGTCTGTGCCATTAATACAGGAAAACCGCATTGCACTGCCAGGAATGTCTATTTCAGACAGTGCCATGGCGACACAATGCACATTTGGAAAAAGTAAAGTAAACTTGACGTGCAGGAACAGGATCCTCATGGTGAAATTGTCCACAAAGTGAAGGGGAGGGCCTGGCCCTTGGGACGCTCCCGCTGTCCTTTTGCCCGCATAGGAGCCAACGGTTGCGCAAACTAGAAAGATGGTGTCGTGCTACAACGTATGCGCCTGTAACCCGAATGCAGGCAGTGAATTGTAGAGCGAGGGAGAGATCCTGTGGTCCCATTCCCCAACAGCCAGCTACAGGTGAGATGTTTTGCCTCGTTTCAAGATGCAGAAGTTCTAGCAATGGCATCTGCTTGTAGAGAAGATGATGATTCCTTTTCATCATGGAGTCTTGGTGCCCAGCTCTCTCTCTCCGTTGATTGTGGGTTTTTTGGTGGCCAAAAGTAAAGT
The DNA here is from genome assembly GCF_040938575.1 of Ambystoma mexicanum. NCBI lineage: Eukaryota > Metazoa > Chordata > Amphibia > Caudata > Ambystomatidae > Ambystoma > Ambystoma mexicanum. The sequence continues at coordinate 144,762,262 of NC_090939.1, read as the reverse complement.
AGCCTACGTGGGGGCCTTTAAATGGTTTAGAGCTTTCTGCAGGGAGCAGCTTTTTTTGGGTCTTTATAACAGGACAGGTCTCTTGCATTACCTGGGGTATTTGCTTGGTCAGGGGGTGTCCCGTGCTCTAGCACCGAGGCACGGAGCTGCAGTGTGGTTCTTTGCTGGTCTACAGGATTTGGGCAGCCTGGCAGCAGAGTTTGCCATATGCAAGGCCCTGTCACATTAGGGCAGGCTGCAGTGGACCGAGGGATGGCAGGAGGTCTTTGCACCAAATTAAATTGTGTGATATCATTCAGGCCTTGGGAGAGATTTGTAGGGACAAACGCAAACACTTGCTTGTTTGGGCTGTGTTTGTTACTGCCCTTTTCGGGGTCTTCCACATTGGTGAATTGGTAGGGGATATTCATTAATGAAAGATGTTGGGGCCTCACACGGTACAATGTCGAAGTCATTACCAGTATGATGGTACACTTGTGGGTCAGGCGGTCTAAGACTGATGAGGAAGGAAAGGGAGAAAAGATATTGTTGGGTACATACATGGAAGCCCTGGCATGTCCCGTATGGGTCATAGCTGACTTTATTGGCAAAGAGGAGATTGTGGGGGTCTTGATTTCTACTAGAGGATGGATCCAACTTGTTTTGCTTCCATTTCCGGAAGGTGTTCAAGAGGGCGTTAGCAGGGGCGGGACTTCAGGTATTGGGTTTTGCTCCTCACTCATTCAGAATAGAGGCAGCCGCCACAGCAACTGTTTTTGGTTAAGACCCCGGACAAATTATGAAATTAGGGAGATGGAAATCAAGCCCATTCAAAAGTTACGTTCAGCCTCAACTGTTGTGCTAATGAGTACGATGCTAGAGTATGGAATTCCGAAGATGCTGGGACAGGGTGGATTCCATCTCTGCCTTGAGATTTACGATGGCTTATGATGACAGTATTTGTTTCTCTTACATTTTGTTTCTCATTACTTTAGAGGATGTTGCAAAGGCGCATGGTATGGGACAATGGTCACTCGTTGATCGGGTGCATGGAGCAAAGCGTCTAAGCGAGGCTAGGTCTATTGAAAGGTCCTGACTTAGTGATTTGGTGGATTGGTGTCAGGAGCCTGTGTCTGCAACAAGATCAGGATGTTGTGGTAAAAATGCAAGTGCAGTGCAGTAAAGAGGCGTGAACTTATCAGTTGCAGGAGTAGCCCACTAAACGGGGAGGGTGCTCCATTGATAGCGAAACAGTTCTATGCACTAGGCTGTGAGAATGCCCTAAATAATTGCGTTTCAAGCAAATAATATGTAAGCAGTGAAATTGGGTTACAGGTAATTATACAGGGTTTAACATTAGACCGAGGTACTGTAAACCGGCCTCAGAGCATGCTTTTCACCAGAAACAAAATCACATTTCATTAACTTGCTTAGTAGCCGCAGAGGCTGGCAGCACAATGCAGATTACACGTTCCCAGGATCATATGGTAAGAAATGAAAAGCCTTTGATACTTTCGAGGTCAGGAAGCTCAGTTCATGGGTGCCGGGGAAAGGCAGTGAATGCCCAAACATTTTATAATTCGGCATATTAGTTAATGAAACTAGTCTACTGACAATTTCAAAATGTCCCATTGTAGTTTCAAATTGAAGCTCTTCCGAGGCTAAGATGTGCAAAGGGGCAAAGAGTTCCTAAAATGCAACATTAAAATGGTAACCTAGCAATGGTTCAAGGCTCTTGCAGTGTCATGATCAGTTGTAGTCCCATGACAAACAGATGGAGATGACCGGCGGCAGATGAATAAAGATCAGCTGGTCATCTTAAATTTCTCAATGTTTTGGCACAATGATGTGGGAATTGGGTGTTGGAACTGTGACGTCACAGATGTGGTTAAGGGGGTTGTGGCAAGAGTTTCAGGACCCAATCATTTCAGGATAATGTATCTCCCATTATAGGGGAGTGATGTAGCTTCTCCAATTAGCTTCATTTGAAGGACAAACCTAATGTTACAATGTGATTTGATGCTAAATAGTTTGTATGATTATAAAGGTTTTAGTTTTAGGGGCGTATCTTTGACAAGACCTTTCATGCAGTTCTGTTCTGTATTGTGTGAATTTTGCTTTCCAAGCCTAGAATAAATTGTTTCATCTTGCTTGGTGTACACTCCTTTTTGGATTACTTTTGTATTTTTTTCTGTTGAATTCCGAGGCAACCCGAAGTACATGTTGTTGGCCGTTATGGGGAAATTAGCTTTCCCGACCAGAGGTGCGAATTCCAGCCGTGCTCCTGGAGAGGCGCGGGACAGCGTTTGCAGATCAGTCCTAAGAGCTCAACACTGAGGAGGCCGTGAATACGCCGAGTTCGCAAAGGTCTGCCTGGTCAAAATGCTCCCTGCGCTCGGAAAGGGTTACTGGCATTTAAAGGACGATTCTGGGGTCGCGAAGAGTCAAGAATCTCCGAAGGAGGATACATGAGTGTACCAGTGCATGAATTTGCAGGGAGGAGGGATTATTTGTATGCTATTTAGGATGCACCCTCAAGAGGTGGAGGGCTATTGGCCGTAGTAGTCATAGATTTTAGGTCCACTCACCAAATAGTGAGTGGGCTGGGGCACATCTGTGTTAGAGCAGAGGGTTGCGTAGTAAGTGGTGGACCTGTTAGACGAGAGTTGCGCATAGTACAAGCAATCTGTATTGTTGCGTCATTTTTTATTTATGGGTTAATGAGTATTTAAGTTGTGTAGAGAAGGAGAAAAGAGATGTATTGGGTTTTGATGTAAGAGGCAGACATTTGTTGTGGGAAAGTAAAGTTATTGTGTTTCATGTTCATTATGCTTGCGGCAATCGTGCAAGGGCTGAAGCTGAATTAATATGCACATATTGGAGGAGTTGTGTAGCACGTGCAGGGGCCACGATTGAACGAAGGGCGGAGCAACCGAACTCCAGGCACACGAACATAAGGCTTAATTGTTAACGTGGTGGGCCTGTGGAGAGGGCCATTGTGTGAGAGTGGTGTGAAAGGGCGGGGCCTGAGAATGTCAGCGTGAAGGAGATGGGGTGAAGGAATTAAACGGTAACTATGTAGTATGTGAGTGAGCGTGGGTGAGGAAGGGGTAAAGGTGTTGAGATATAAGTAAGAAGGGCCAAAGATAAAAGAGGGAGGGAAGAATTCTCCTGAAAGGGACGCAGTAGTGTCATGCCACTGGATGGACTCGCCCCTTAATATGTGCAAAATGCCCCAATATCGCGATAAAATATTGAAATACCACTTTCAGTGGATGAACGATTGTGATGCTTGAGCTAAAACATGGCGCTGGTGTGCAATGCATTCTGGGGGCACTCAGAGCCATAATGGATATTTATTACATGCCTCAGTGAAAGCTTGCTTTGCACGCAGATTTTACTGAAAAATGTTTTCAGCGTTATTCGTTGCTGAGACTGGTATGCATGTCTCAGCCAAGGACACAGAACTGGGAAAGCTAGTATCCACAGATGCCGGCTGGTACCAGATAAGGTTTGTTATGCCCTGTGCCAAGGTTGAAGATGAGTTATGGAAGTGTTTTCCGTGGTGCTTTAGGAGAGGGAAGCGCTTTGCTCCTTGGGGTTACCGTCGGTGGACCCGGCCGGCAACCAACGGTCACTCATCAACGCGCAAGCGCTAATGCCAGAAGGTTCCAGAAATTGCCACCCCTTTTGAGGAGGGCATATAATGAGCTCTGGAAAGGTCTCCCTATGGACCTTTTTCATTATTAAGGCCGTCTGCAGGATAGACTAATCCTAGGTGGGCATCTCCACGAAGAAAGCGCAGAAAAAAAGGCAGATCCAAAACCTCATTCAAAGCATAAGACGGCAAAAGGGAATAAGTATATTGTGGACATTAAGGAAAGCACACAACAGCAACTGGACTCTATGTTTAGAGAAGCGGAAAAGGTAATGTAAAGGGAGAGAAGGAACAAAGAAAAGGAGAGGACAAGCGGGTTTGGACAGCAGGAGGTATAACAGTTTAAAATTGATAACTGGGGACAGGACATGGGAGAGGACGAGCCAGACATGATGGAAGGTGATAACACTGCATCAGACTGGGAGGACAGCGGTGACAATGACAGTAGAATGGCTAATTTGACTCTTGTGATCTAAGAAGTGTGGTTGGTAGAGGAAGGAGGAGGAAAGAAGGGGAAGAAGAAAGAGAGGAACTATCCAGGAACTGGGGAAATGGGCTTTTGATACAGAAAAGCAAGGGTGGCGGTAGCAAAAGGACCACCTCGGGGGAGGGGGGCGGTTAAGCACGGAGCGCCAACTTAATTGCCCCTTCAACAGAAGTCAAAAGTGGAAAATACACTACGTACCCTGGCAGATATTGGAGAGTCTATAGTTTACTTTAACTAATGGCAGGTTTAACAATTACCAAGCACACGTGTGAAAAGCTGAGAGCTGTACCCAGATACGCCGATCCATACTGGCACGTAAAATGAAGCCAGATGAGGACCCTGCAGAACACATACGATCAATACAAGGAATGTTGACACAAGAAAATAAACAGTCCTGGGACGATAAAATACCTTTATTCCATCACATACTAGTGAGGGTGCTCCCCAAGGATGTGCAGGCTTCCCTAGAAAAAGTAGTAGGGATGGAAGCAAAAGGATGGGCCGAGATACAGGTTACTATTGTACATTATTGTGAAAGAAGACAAGAAAAAGACAGAAGCAGTAGCTAACGTGGAAAATAAACTTGTGCAGAATAAACTGGCCAAAATAAGCATGGATGGGCTAGTGCTCACTGGACCAGTTGGCGTTCCACCCGCACAACAGGGGGCTTCCAGTAACGGCGGTAGAGCAGCAAGGGGGTATACATAAGCACCATATAACCCGCAATGGGGAGTACAACAGATGCAACAGCAGTCCGGATTTATAAGTGCCAGGCAGCCTGGGTTTGCAGATGCAGGGGGAATAAACCCGTACATGTGACCATATCGGACAGGAAGGAGCCACGGGGATTGGGATATAGGGGTATGGGGCCCCAGTTTGGAGGACAGTGTTTTTTCTGTGGACATTTTGGTCACTATGCCAGCACATGCCCACTTATTTAGCAAATGGGACAGCAAGGAGGAGTGCAGAAACAGCAGAAACGTATGCAGACAGACACAAAAGATGCTGCAGCAACAGATGCAATTGTAACCTGTACAGATACGTGTCATACCAACACAGGGCCCAGAACCAGCCCAAGCGCACTGCAGACACCAGCGCAGACACACGCACAAGAGAAGGCGACAATATTGGGACAATATTTAGGTGCCCCATTTCACTGGGTTCACAGTTGTAGGTGAAAATCCATTAACCTCCTCAATCAACACATTTTCCCAATAGGGGTGCCCACAGGAAGGAAGTACAAGTGTGTCCTGTTCTAGCAGTAACTGAAGACGCCGAAGAGGAGCCTGAGGCAGCAGTTCATATGGAATGTTGGGACCAACTAGATTGTGTATAAAAGAAGGGAGTTCCCATTATCCAACAAGAAATTCTGGGGCCATCCCAGTGGTGTCTCTAGTAAATGATTGAAAATGATTTACCACTGACAATAGGGACGCAACACATTGTAGCACTGTTATTGCATGCAAAAGACACACCTATCAACATACTAGGAAGAGATTTGTTAAGCAAATAGAATGCCACAATTTCATTTTCAGTGAAAGGGATGGTGTGCACCACACCTGGGATGTACCCAGCCAGGGGTGGCAGTGTTGATACAAGCATACTATACACACAACACATTGAGAGGGATACCCACGCACACAAATGTTCCTGTATGGAGTGCAGGTACTGCTAGGATGGGTCCGAAGGATACAAGGAAAGGTCTTTTGACCGTCAAATGAATGTATATTCAGACCACAGTGCCCTTCAGCTATCACACCAGGGACATACACACTGCTATACGTAGAGGAAGTAGTAGTGTGAAAAGATATTGTTATACTGGTTGCTACAGATGACTATAACATGGAGTGGCGATCACTGCTGTGTATCGATCCCACACTGACAGGAGCAACAGACACTGAGTTGTTTGCTACTAAAGATGAAGAGGAGGGGGAGATAGTGTTTCAATTGAGCATATCCTGTCCAGTACATATAAAGTATAGAGCAGTGCCCCAGATGACCCAATTGGTGAAAAAAGAGAAAATATATGCAGGAGTATTTGGAAAAAAGTTCCAAGTAATTTATGGACCACAGGACCGCATAACGTGGGAATATTGAAAGGGGTGGGAACAGTGAACATTAAGATAAAGTAAGACGCACTGCTGCCATGAGTGAAGCAATGCCCCCTCTCGCGATAAGCCGATGAGGGCATATATGAGACACTGCATGCCTTATGGCAGCAAGTTATCGTACAGAAATCTACATCACCATGCAATACGGCGATCTATCCAATAATAAAAGAAAAAAAATCAAAGGGTGGGGCATGGAGATTCATTAAGATCTCCACCCTCTTAACGTCATTGAAGCTGAATTTCCGAAGTTCCAAACCCTGCAACAATTTCCTGCAGCATCCCAGCAGAGGCGCGCTACTTCACAGTATTGGATTTGAAGAATGCCTTCTCCGTTGCCCTGCATCCGGACCCCATGTATCTCGCTGCGTTTACGTATCATGGGATCAGATTCAAACACACTAAAATGCCTCCAGGGTACTGTGAGAGACCCAACATGTTCAACAGAGTAATACAAATGGATTTGAGCAATTTGCAAGTAAGATGGTGCAATACGTGGATGACCTCTTAGTGTGTAGCATGACAGAAGATGAGTGTAGGGAGGGCTCGGTGACACTATTAACGTTGCTAGCTGACAAGGTGTACAAAGTGGGTAAAGTGAAATTGCAGTGTTGTCAAATGGAAGTGGTTAACTTGGGGCAGATCGTATCGGCAGATGGGAGAAAAATAACACCAGAAAGGGTTGAAGCAACAGCCTAACCTAAGATGGTCAAAGAAATGTAACAGTTCCTGGGTCTATGCGATTACTGCAGAGCAACAAACACATAGGTGGTGAAGTTGGGTTACAGGTAACGGGGCTCAAAAGTAAGATTGGGTGAGCAGTAGCAACAAGCAGCTGCTGGGTATCCAGCAGTAACCCTTCACCAGGAGCTACCACTGGGGAACGAGGAGCTAGTACACAGCATTATGCTAATCTAACTTCCACATAAAATGCAAACCTATGTATCCATTGATTGATCGATCGGTTATTTATAATGCGCCTATTCACAGGTCATTATTTATGACCTCTTTAAACGTCACATAGATGTGTCCCAATTTGTATTTATAGATTGTCCCAAATGCATAGAGTAGAGTAAAATTCATAATTGTGTTTGTTCGGCATCAGTTGGCCTCGGGAGCTGAAAGTAGCTCCTGCTAACTGTTGTGTTTTTTTTGGGTTTTCCTGTACAAAAAGTACATTTACACAATTTTCTTTTCTTTAATGCACATATATATATATAACATACCATGATGCAAACAGTTAAAAGAGAGCGAATTAAAATTACATAACATAAACCTTTCCTTAAGAGTTCCAAGTCAATAGCATCGCTGGTTTACTGATTATATACAATGGAGATCTCTCACATTAGGGATCGTCAATTCTGACTAGGTCCTTTATATCTTGTTCTGATACCTTGTTCACCTCTGAAAAAATGAACATTAACATTTTAACCAAAGCAATAGTAAGTGATACTTGGGAACTTGTCATAAGCCAGAACCATAAATCATGAGTTAAAATCTGCGACGTTCAATGGATGAACCACAGCACATCACAAGATGAAATAAAGTCTCAACAAAACCCACATTGCACACTCTGCAAGTTCACATTTCAGTAGGGATGCCAAGCTTGGGGCCAATGAATTCCAGGGTGGGGAGGCATTGAAGTCTGAACCTGCGATACCAATGCCGAAATGTCAAAGATGGGAATTTAGCTAGATATGGTCTCAATATGGTCTCCTTCTGTAGACCCCCCGCTACATCCCTGCGAAGTCCTGGAGCCGGGGGTGCCCTGGACGCCGAGCTACCCCTCCCGATCGTGCTGGGGGGGTCCCTCTGCCTGCCCTCTCCACCTTGAGGCTCCAAGGGCCGCGGCCCACTCGGCCACCCGAGGGCGCGGCGCAGCGGCCTGCTGTGGGGGAGGGGTGCTGAGCACTATTCTGGCGTCGCAGGCGAGGCCGCCCTCTGCATATTGTGTCATCCTGCTGTGGCCAGCCTTGCCCCCCCCCTGTCATTCCACCCCCCCCTCTACCCCTCCCCCTTACCGGCATCAACAACTTTCTGCGACTTGGATCTCCTGTGCCGCCTTCTTGTGTCCCGCAGCGGCCTCCTCTGCACTTCGCCGGCCTCCCCTCCCTGCCGCCCACTCTCCGGGAACACGTCTGACCGGCTGCAAGGTAGGGGGGGGGGGAACGAGTGTGACTGGCACCGCTGGTCCTAGCGGCTGACCCGGGCTGCTGGATCCGTGCCTCCTGTCCCGGCCGACCCGCGGCCCCTCTGCGGCTGCGGTGCCTCAGCGGGGCTTGAGCGGCGGGAGCTGACATTGGGCCCTGCTCGCGGGGACTGGAGGAAAGCAGCCTCCCGCCCATGGACCTCGTGGGGGGCACCCACCTAACTGTCACCTGGAGCTCACAGCACCACTGTTCTCTCCTCCACTCCCCCCACACACTTACCGGTGTCAGTTGCATATCCCAGTGAGCTCGGGCCTGTGCTGGGCGGCCCACCTGGGGAGATTACTTTGCCTGCCTCCCCTGCCTCCCGAACATTGGCTCTCCTTTTCCTTACAGCGGTGCAGCTGTACAAAGGTGCTTACCTGTGTGGCTTAATCTACTTATGTACTTGTCATCACAAGCTGCTGGATCGGACCCACCGGGCTCCTGCCCCCCCCTCATTGTGCTGAACCAAATCTGTGGTTTCACTCGCAGCACACCGGCAGCACTAAATGTGTGAGCGCCCCACAACATATGGTCCAGGGGTGGAGCCCCATATTGGTGCATGTTTTGCCTTGCTCGTTGCTCTCCCGCAGAGACGGAGTCGCATCGTCAAGCACCTCACTGAATTAACTCGCGTGGCCCACTGCTGCCATTGAGCTGAGCTTCTCTTCCTGCATTATCTCACTGAAGCGGCGCTCCTGTGGCGCCATCGCCTTGGCGCACCCCCACGGCTACGGGGGGCACACATCTGGTCCTGCGGATCGGAGAGGAACTTCTCTAACGCTGCTTCCAACAGGCCTCACTACTCTCCTTGCGGCACCTCGACCGGGGCACTCAACAGGGTGACACTGGATATTCCTGATCGCTGTTTTCCTCTGGGGCCCTGGGCACCACCCACTACTCACCATGGGCAAGGGTGCTGGGGCTGGCAAGAAGCAAAGCTCACTAAATATGTTCGGCCAAAACACCCTCGATCGCCGGCCGATCCTCCGGAAGAATCGCCAGCTGCCTCGGCGTCCCTAGCCCCGATGACTAACAAAAGATGCTGGAGTACATGCGCGAAGGCTTCACCACGCTGCATACTAAGCTGGACGATATGAATGGCACCATCTCATCTATAAAAGCCCATATCGAAAGGACAGACAGTAGGGTTGCCAAGATCGAAACAAGGGTTGGCACCGCAGAGGATGACTTGGGTTCCCTACGCACCACTGTGTCTACTCTCACCAACAGGGTGTCGGCGGTGGAAAAGAAAAATGACGACCTCGAATCCCGCTCTAGGCGGAATGACCTCTGCATTGTCGGCGAGAACCCATGGAGGAGTATGTGGAACGTATCCTTCTTACACTCCTCGATAACCCTCATACTCTCGGCGCAGTTTGCGGTGGAAAGAGCGCACAGCTCCCTGACCGTGAGGCCCATGCCCGGAGCACCGCCTCGTCCCATCATTGCCAGAATCCTACATTTCCGTGTTCGCGACGCCCTTCTACGTGCGGCCAGGGCCAAGGGGAAGCTACTTCTTGGGGTGGCAAGGATACACCTCTACCCGGATTTCTCTGTCGCAGTCCAACAGGAGCGCAAAGCCTTCCTTGCGGTCAAAAAGAGACTTCGAGACTTGGTGGTAAAGTATTCCATGCTCTTCCCCGCCAAACTAAGGATCGAACCCTCCAACAAAACATTCTTTTTCACAATCCCAGAGGAGGCCTCGAGGTTTATAGACTAACACATCCCCGGTTGATCTATGCATTATTAATCCAAGACTGTGGTTGTTGCTGCAACTGAGTCACATGTGGGACCGCTGTGGCAGACCCCATCCATGATGGCTGCTCATCGGCCGTAGTTCACTGGTTGCTAGTTTTGTTAATGTTGCTCCATTAATCCTTTGCGTGAGTGGCCTTATGCGCCACACTGTTGCATTGTGCGCGGTAATACCCGCATCTTGTTGTGCTCCCAGTTTGGTAGCTATCCTCCCGCCACGGCCGGCTCCCTGGGTGGATAGGCTCCGGGATCCAAACTTGCCCAGGCTGGGGTCTACATTTTGGGCGTGCGATGGTGTGATTGGGGCCCATGGCTATGTCCCTATGCTTTCACTGGTCCCCTGCCTACAGCGCCGGGACCCCCTCGCACCTATTCCGAGTACTTTGGTTGATCGTATTGCATAGTATGACTCTCCTTTCTCTCTCCCCTGTCCGGCGCGTCATTGTTGATGTCTAAGAGTTTGTGGTTGTTTTGGTTCTGGTTGGGTTTCATCCCTCTGTTTGGGGGAGGGATGTGGGTGGGGCAAAGGGGAGGGGACGTTATGGTTAAAAACAAAGTCTTGACAGCCACCGGAGGTGCCGCACGCGCCACAGCAGAACACCTTGTATATGTAGATATGAGGCCACGTACATTCAGATCGTGCATTTTTCACTTGCTGATAACCCATTCACAATAATTCTATCACTACCCCCTGAGGTATGGCTAATACTGACTTGACCTTTATGAGCTGGAACATCCGGGGGTTAGGCAATTTCAAAAAGATGCGGCAGATTCAGCTCCATGCTGAGTGCCTTGGAGCTAAAATCCTATGTCTACAGGAAACCCACGCTCGCTCTGAGCAATGTGAGTGATTCGCTAGACAATGGGGGCCCCAGAGGTACTACACCAACTATTCCACTCAAATCCGTGGCACCCTCACCTTAATACACAAGAGCCTGAAATTTGCATGCCACCACTCCCACATAGATCCACTTGGTAGGTATATATCGATCACTGGCAAACTACAACATCAGGAGGTGGTCATCCTGAATATATATATGGTCCCAATGTTGACGACCCTGATTTCTACTTAAACCTGGCCTCTCTACTTGAGGACTACCCCCTGATTCCTATTTTGTGGGGCAGCGATTTTAATACAATACTGGATGTTACCCTAGATAAATCGGGCTCTAGACCTCGCCAGCTGTCTAAAGCTGCATATACTGTCCTTTCCACACTTCCCCGTCTGGCACTGGTCGATGCCTGGCGCCTCATGAACCCTGATTCTCGCACATATTCCTTTTACTCCTCAGTACATGACTCCCATTCTAGAATAGACAGATGGCTTATTACATACATGCTGGTGAGATGCCTATCTCACCTGGCTATACCACCCAGGACGCTATCAGACCATTCACCGGTACTTATCTCCTTACACTGGGGGCTAGATACCAATAAAACCAGGCAGTGGAGGAGGAGCCCTCATTCGCTTCTCGACCAGGTTTTCGCGTCCAAACTTGAATCCTCTATTGAGGAATACTTTGAGATCAATACAAACTCTGTGTCCACACAAGCTGTACTCTGGGAATCCTTCAAGGCACACACAAGAGGGATCGCCATTTCCAAAAGTTGCAGCGTCCTGAAGGGGATTTGCGCCGATATTGCTGCTAGCTAATCGGCCCTGGCCAACCACGAATCCCAATATGCAGAAGATCACTCCCCAGCCACCCTGGCGGCGCTGGGATCTGAGCTAGACCGGTTCCGTGCCCTTGCCGAGCGTGAGGTTAAGTTCCTGGACTCCCCTCAATTGGTGAGAAAATACGGTGAAGGAGAGCGACCTGGCCGAATGCTGGCTAGACTACTGCGCCGTGAGCTTGGAGCTTCCAATATTCCGGCCATAACGAGACCCGACGGCTCACTTGCTACCTCCCCACAGGACATCAATTCTGAGTTCCTTTCGTTCTACACTTCGTTATACTCGGAGGCCGACGGGCCCCAGGTTCCCGAAATTGACTCGTATTTAGAGAATGTTCCCCTTTCAGTCCTGTCAGCCGACGCAAGCAGCTTCCTTGAGAGACCCTTCACCTTAGAGGAACTTACCCAGGCCATTGAGTCGCTGGCATCTGGGAGGGCCCCTGGCCCGGATGGGCTTCCTATGGATTTCTATAAACAATACAAATCTCTCCTAGCACCACACCTACTGGCCATGTGGGAGGAATCATGTGACAGAGGAATACTCCCCCGGACTCTCCGTGAGGCACTGATTACAGTGCTCCTTAAACCTGGCAAGCCCCCTACTCACTGCGGCTCATACCGACCACTCTCGTTGATTAACAGTGATATTAAAATATACGCGAAACTCCTAGCCAACCGATTGGCCCCGTACATGCCCCACATCATCCAATCCGACCAGGCAGGATTTGTCCCTGGTAGGTCCACTTCCCTGAATATAAGAAGGCTCTTCAATGTGATCAGCAAGATCAGCCCATCCACACAGGCGGTTGCAGCTACGCTGGACATGCAGAAGGCATTTGACTCGGTCTCGTGGAAATATTTATGGCGAGTTCTCGAGAAATGCAAGTTCGGCCCCAACTTCCGTTCCTGGATAAAGCTGCTCTATACCGCTCCGTCGGCCAGAGTCCGTACGGAAGACATATGCTCTGTCCCCTTCCAGATATCCAGAGGCACACGCCAAGGATGCCCCTTTTCCCCGCTCATTTTTGCCATAGCTATAGAGCCCTTTGCTGACATGGTACGGCAATCACACTCGCACAGGGGATTGCTTACTGCCGACCAATCCGATATAGTCTCCCTCTGCGCTGACGATGCCCTCCTGTACATCCGTTCCCCTGAAACCAACCTTCCCCCATACTGGCAGATGTTGCCCATTTTGGAGACATATCCGGCTTGAAAGTAAACTGCTCCAAATCTACCTTATTTCCACTCAGACTCAACACCCCCCCCCCTGACCTACACAGGTTCAACTGGTCTCCATCTGGTTTGACTTACCTGGGTGTGGTGGTCTCCCATCACACAGCGCAGCTGCGCAACGACAATTACCAGAGTTACCTTACTAACCTGGCGGCAAAAACCTCCAACTGGACTAGGCTCCCCATCTCCCTAGCGGCAGAATTGGAATACTTAAAATGGTTGTATTACCTCAATTACTTTACCGATTCGCCAATCTGCTTGTGTGGCCCGGTGATGCTTTTTTCCAAACACTGCGCTCCATCAGCAACTCCTTCCTCTGGTATTCTGGGGCAGTCCGCCTCAAACTGTCCACGCTGACCACCCCCAAGGTGTTGGTTGGGTTCAACGCGCCAGATTTCATCAGATACTGGGTGGTGGCCCAATCTCAGTTTGCTGCACATTGGTTCAATGCCATAGACCCCCCCCCACATGTTTGCGTAGAGAAACTAACGGTCTGTGATCGAGTGATTGGATCCCTGATCCTCAAGCCAATCCCCACCGACTCGCTCTGCAGACCCTGTAGCTAGTACATCCTTGGCATTAACCGAACTCTGGGCAATGGTCAACGCACCTCACCCGTTTCATGGGGATCTGCCATTATGGAACTTCCTTCCTGATGTCCCGCTCATTCCACAATCATTGGTTTCTCACTGGGCGGATGCCGGCTTTCTGACGCTCTGCGATGTCTTTGAACAAGCAAACTTTGAGTGGCCTGATCTCCCTCCTTTACCCAGACGTCGGCCCTTGGTGTGGCTACAATACTCCTCCCTTCGGGAGATTCTCAAATCCAGGTATCCCGATTTCCCCGCCTTACCGCCTGATGAGCCTATAGTTGATGAGCTTTGTTCCTTTCTCTCCTCAGGGGTAAGGTGTCGAGACTGTATTCCTTATTGCAGACTAGAGCAGCCCCCCCTTCACCAAGCTGAGGCACAGATGGGAGGAGGATCTCGGGGTTGAAATTACTGACGAGCGATGGTCACGGATGTGTGCGCTCGTACCCATGATGTGTCCTATAACACCAAATTTAAACTAATCCAATTCGAGATCCTACACAGATACCATCATACACCAATGAGACTTCATTGCATGTTCCACGCCACCCCTCCCACATGCCCCAGGTGTGGCGTGGATCAAGCTTCCTATATCCATATGCTATGGTACTGTCCCCGCCTAACCCAATTTTGGCTGGACATCTGCTCCACACTGTCGGACATTCTGGAACACACTATTGCCCCCACCCCACTGCACTGCTTGTTCCATGACCTTCCTCAATTGTCCCGCGACTCTAAGAAACTAGCAGATCTCTGCATGCTGTTGGCAGTCGGCTGCATATTACTATGTTGGCTTCGCCCTAGGGCACCTAGCTATACACAGTGGCTCAGGTCAATCATATGGGCTCATGATACTGAGCGGTCCTGGAACGCAATGCAACACCCACACTCAAGACCGAGGGATGTTTGGCGTAGATTCCGTGATTATATGTCCGCCATGGCATCACCATCAAATTCTTCACCTTCCTCTCCGGAGGGCTACCCGTAGATGCGTATTCCTCTTATACAGATGTTAATACTTTGTATATTGCCTCTTTTCAATGTTGCGTCAGTCTACCCAATACGTATTTTTTAATATGTGTATTGCTTGTTTTCAATGCTGGCGCCGTGTGGCTCCCTCTGTTTTCTGGTAAGCTGTCAACGGAAATCTGCAGCTTGGATTCTTTCTGAAGCAATGTCCTTATTTCATTTAGTATCCCAGAATTCATTTTTTCTTCATTTGCCACTGTATCATAGTCTAATAAAGGACTGGAGTACTATATTTAATTCTGATAATGAACTATTGCCCTTATCCAACAAGTCGTGATAACTAGAGTCATCACCATGGAACGGGAGAAGAGTTTGATCCCCTGTCACAGGGGCACCATTAAAGATGCAGGTTGCTGGTGCAAGTGTGTCAGGAATTGCTTCACTGGAGGCCTCTTGAGTTCCAAATAGGCCCGGGAGTACACACTAAGACGATCCTGTATACTTTCGATAGCTTGGATTTCTTTTTCCAAACTCGCACAAGCTTCAAATATGGAGGTGTTCACAACATGTTCCACTTGAGATCAAAATGGGCCCGATATATCACAATCGATGGTATTCGAATTGGCTGCTAGCACCAAAGTATTATCTGAGTTTATGCCCCCTACTTGAGTAGCATGTGAGTAAGTTTTCCGTGGCTTCGAGGAGAAAGAGGACATTTTCCCCTTATCCGTGTTACTTATAACAGGCTCTTGTTGTAACAGGGAGGTGGCAATGGCAGATTCCAATGGATTGACGTTTTCACTCCTGAGGGGGTATCTCTTGTTTTTCCCCTGCATCCTCAAAGTAAATGTGCCCAGTCAACGGGTGTCAGCAGGGATCAAAGGGACTAGCCCCACAGTCACCCTGCTTTTGGGCAAGCTTGCTGTGAGGAGCACTTGGCAAGAACCCTGCCCAATTACTACTGAACAGTAGCCTAGGGGCTGAGTAAGGGGATAAGGCGAGCACTGGCCTTGTATACAATGCTTAAGGCCAATGTGACACTCACTATTAAGGAGAGTCAGTGTTTACCCCAGCTGGGAGCACAGCCAACGTCCTACTGGCAGCACTCCTTTGAGAGTTATATATGTTCGTTCACAGATTGTTAACATCAATGATGCCCAACCACAATGGGTACTGTTTTACTTCAGTCCCCGCTATTACAGGCAGTTCAGTAGATGGAGCTCTTCTAAGAGCTTACCCGAGGTGGCCCACTCACCTGTGCACGCAGCAGCATTCCTCACTCTGCCCTGCTCCCGCAGCACACAGCAGACTTTGCGGGCGCAGTGATCTCGGCCGGTGGGCTCGCATATCGCGTTTTGTCGGTTACTGGTTGTGGGAGAAGACAGTACTCAACAATCGTGGCACCTCAACCCTGCACTGCTGTCCAGCTCAGAAGTCGGAGCCTTCGCCCTTTGGCTCTCCGCACCGCCAGCTCTCTGCTCCAACTCTACACTCCAGTAAGCGGCTAGAGGAAAGGCCTGCACAACATCGGCAATATGCTGTCAAGCTGCACCACTCAGCACAGCAGAACACAACACTCCACATTACGATGCGGCCGCTTCCGACAGCAGTCTCAATGTAAGAACTGTAGGCAAGTTCCTGGGGTTTTAAGGTAACCAAGCTTTTCTAGGCTTAAAGCAGCAGCTAAATAGCTCCCCTCAATTTTGAACCCTGGGGTAAGTATACAGGGCTTAACATTAGACTGAGGCACTGTAAACCGGCCTCGCAGCATGTTTTTCACTAGAAACAAAATCACATTTTATTAACTTGCTTAGTAACCTCAAAGGGGTGCAGCACACTGCAAATTACACATTCCAAGGATCAAACAGTAAGAAATGAACAGCCTTTGATACTTTCAAGGTCTGGAAGCGAAGCTCATGGGAGCCGGTGAAAGGCAGTGAATGCACCAACATTTTGTAATTGGTAATATTAGTTAATGAAAATCGGTCTACTGACGGTTTCAAAATGTCCTTTGGCGGTTTCAAATTGCCCCTTTGCACAGCTTTGCCTGGGAAGAGGTTCGAAGAGCTCCTAAGATGCAACATTAAAACAGTAAACCGTCAATGGTTCAAGGCTCGTGCAGTTTCATGATTGGTTGTATTCCCATGAGAAACACCAGCGGCAGATGAATACATTTGGTCATCTCAAATGTCTGTGTTTTGGCACTATGACGTGGGAAGTGGCAGCTGGACTGTGATGTCAGATGTGGTCGAGGGTGGCGTGGCAAGATTTTCAGGACCCAATCTCCCGTTCTAGGGGAATGACGTAGCTCCTCCAATTAGCCTCATTTGGAGGACCATCCAAATGTTGCAATGTGGTTTGATGCTAAGTCGGTTGTATGATTTATAAAAGTTTTAGTTTTAGGGGCGTATCTTTGACTATGCCCTTCATGCAGTTCTATTCTGTGTTCTGTGTGAATTTTGCTTTTCCAGCTGCACCTGGGGCCCAGAATAAATTGCGCTTCTTCTTGCTTGGTGTACACTCCTTTTTGGATTATTTTTGTCATCCTTACTGGTGAGTTCCGAGGCAACCCGCAGTTCAGTGTTGTAGTTGGAGAGTGCCAGGAGGAGGATGCCAGACCTGGATTTGGTTAAATTGCACATTGGGGGTAACAACCTGGTTCCCTTGGACAGGATGGATCTGAGGGATAGTTTGGTGTCTGTTTTCGTGGATGGGCTGGTTCTGCCCTCGAGCAATTGCCTGGCCACAAATCATCTCGTGGACAATGTGGGGGTAGGATATGCTAGCACATATCTTGAACATTTCTGCCCGCAAACTGAACAATTAACTTTCTTGGCTGGCATCCAGCCATGGGTGATTCAGGATTGTGAACTGTTGAGAGGCACGTCTTCTTTCGACCATGACTGGGTGCACCTGTGGGAGCAGGGAAATGAACTATTGTTGCAGAATTTCTGGGCTTTCATAAGTACCACTTGGGATGGGGTAGTGTTCTGGTCCCTGTTGCCGGTGGTGTTGGTCAGAGAGGACCGTGATTTGCCCCTTTTGGAGGGCCTCCGGGACCATAGTCTGCCCGTGGTGTAGGTTGGCTGCCTCTCACTGGGGGACTGAAGGCCGGTAGGGGTTACGGGTGCTAGCAGTGGGAGCGAGATCAGGAGGCAGTCGCTATACCTCCAAGGTCTTCAGGCCTCCTGGTACTGCTCCTAAAAGGGCAATCTCCGGAGGCTGTTGTGGCGCCTCACTGTCTTGCACTGTTTGAGATGCACTATGTGTAATAAACATGGCCAGTTTGTCTTCTAAAAGTTGCCTAATGTGTGTTTTCTGCCCGTGCACGCTGCACTTTGCTCAGCCCCACAGCCTGTGGGTGTTTTCCTTTTTAACCGCCCATGGACAGGGCAAACATTATTTCCTTTTCCACCCACTGCCTGCCTTACCACACCTAAACCCCTCCTCCCCCATGATCCCTTTGACCTAATTGTGCTTTTAAGGTTATTTCTAAGCAGTCTTTTGAAAGGTAATGTCTTAATTGCAGCTATAAACCCGCTGCTGGTGTAATGGCAATGCCTTAACCAACTTTACCGTCAGCCATTTCACTTGTAAGAAATGGGTCATTCCATCTGTTCCTTGCACTGAATTCAAGTTAAAATCAGCATTGATAAAGCCAACTGTCTTAGCCCTTGTATAGGCATTAGGCATTTGCCAAGCACTGCCATGATCTGCCCAAGTACCAACACTATTTGCTAGATTTTGACATTGTAAAGCTAGATGGTCCATCGTGGCATTGCCTGCAAATTGCTTATTCCATCCCAATACAATAGCCTGAGCTGTTGGCCTTGCCCATCCTTCTTTAGAAAGTGGCTTCCAACAATGCTGTTTATTTTACGTTCTAGACATTGGGCCTCATTACGAGTTGGCCGGTAAAAACGGGTCCATTACCGGCATGCCGGTAAGAGCGGGTCCGTGCTCGTATGAACCCGCTAATAGCGGGTGATTACAAGTGCGCGAGCCCCCATGCCGGTAATGGTAATACCGGCATGCCGCTAAAGGCCCTCAAACCCCCCTATAGCGGCATCGCGGGACCCGCCCATAGCGGTACCGCCTCATACCAACCTCTAAATACCAGCATGGTAATACCGTGTTCTCAAAAAACGGACCCGGAAATTACGTCATCGCGCAGGAACTGGAAATGGGCCGGCGGCCATCTTTAAAAACACAATCCATTGCAATCTTCCCCAACCACCAGTTCTTTTGTGTTGTGCTGTGGCAGAATAGAAGCAGGATGTCCAAGGCTACCAGGAAGGCGACCCCCAGGAAGCGTAAACAGCGTTTTTCATACGCTGAGCTAAGTATGCTCGCTGACACCCTGGGCCAGCATGCGGACACCATCATGAGCACCGACGTGAAGCATGCGGCCCAGACCAAAAAGGAGGTGTGGCAGGAGGTCGCATAGAGGGTGTCGGCAGTGGGAACCACCCCAAGGAGTGTGCGCGACTGTCGGAAGCGGTGGGATGACCTCCGCCTCAGGGTGAGGAAGATCCTGTCGGAGAACAGGAGGGCCGCAATGGCGACAGGCGAGGCTCACACTCCCCAGTGAAGTTGACGGCATCGGAGGAGACAGCCAGTACCTTTACAGATCCTGAATCCGTAGAGGGAATCGGAGACCAGGAGGTGGCCGCCGCATCATCCACAGAAGAAGGTGAGTGACCCATCACATCCGTGTAGGCTAAACCATGATGTGTCACAAGTGACGTGGAAGTGAGACTAGCCAAGGCAATGCATGTCCCAGGCCCACATCAACATATCCAGTCAAGAATGTGTGCCACACCCTGCTACACACGCATGCTGAGTGCCAATCCCAATCCCAACACAAGTGCAACATGACCCAACCGTGCCCATGGAACTCACCACACATCCACCATACCAATGCCATGCAACCAGGCATGCATTGATTGCCCACATGCCCCCTCAGAACACCAACTGCCACACCCCTAAAATAACTTGATGCATGAATGTATGAACATATCACAGCGCAATGGATTATCGCTGCCATGTGACACCATCACTGATGACCTGCATCTCTTCTATCCCCCAGGCACCGATGAGGAAGATGGCATGCAGGACAGGGGTGCAAGTTCATCCACTGCACGGCAAGGGACAAGGGCCACCGCCACCACCCAGCCCAAGAAACTGCCCAGAGCAACAGGCAGTGTGCCACACCGGGCAGTTACCCTGCAGGAAACACCTGCACCCACTGTCCAGCAGCAGCCACCCACAACAGTGGGAGGCGTTTCTATTCATGCTCCGCGTACCACCGCGGACGTTGTGGATGCAGAGGTGGAGAATGAGGGTGACATCATGTCCGGCACACCCACCCCAAGCCCCATTACCAGCATACCTACCCCTACAGAGGCAGAGAGCATGTACGATCCCTGCCTCCACGACTCGTACCTTGATGAGTCAGACATATGCCTCTTTGAGGAGGAGTGTGCCCTGGACGTGGGCACCACACAAGTGCCATCCACCACCCTGCCTACCACCACCCTGGTCACCAGCACTCCTGCAGCCAACGACTCCTTCGAGGCTCGCCTGTCAAGGGTTGAGGCAGGGTTGAGGCACAACGGGAGTCGATGCTTGAACTGATGCGGCAACAAATATCAGATGGAAATGACTCCATGAGGGCCATTGCCACAGCCATCGCAGCCAACACTGCTGCTGTTGAGGCATCCGCAAGTGCCATGAGGGAGTGTCTGGGGGCACTTACGCAGGCCCTGCTTGCAAACCTGCCTCATATGCAGCGCCCACACCTTGGGGCAGGCATGGGACTGACCATCGACACCTCCACTGCCACAACCCCTTCTACCTCGGCCCAATGGAGCCCCGTGCGGATGACGCGGAGGAGTGCATGGCGCTTGACCATGGCACCCCCGGATCCCGAAATACCAAAGAAATAGAGTGGGCAGACAATGACATTTGAAAAATGTACGTTGGTCAAGGGACCAGTGTTTGTTGTACATATGGGGACATTTGGGGTGTTTGTAGGGTGGGTGAGGGAGTTTACTTGGGTATTTTTGGGGTTTGTAGGGTGGGTGAGGGAGTTTACTTGGGTATTTTTGGGGTTTGTAGGGTGGGTGAGGGAGTTCACTGGGGGTTGTGAGGGGATTATGTTCACATTATCACGTGTCTGGAAAATACACCCGTTGTGTGCAAGAAAATCATTGGCTGGATATACTTCTTTTTGTGCATGTACATTTAATGTGTGATGGTGTACAGTGGGGCACTTCTGACAAAACAAGTGTGCATGTCCACATGCAGCCAGTGGGTCACAGGCACATTACTTTCATGGTCCCTGCGTTTCAAAAGTATTTCGTCAATTAGTGCTTGGCGTACAGCATGGCCATCCCATGCATCACGTACTGGCAGGGGGGCTCCTTCGCCTCCGTCTCCATCCCCTTCATCCTCACCCGGCCCATGCATGTCAATGTCAGGTGACAGTGGTACATTTCTTTGGACGCACATGTTGTGCAGCATGACACAGGCCATGGTGATCTTTGCCACCTTCTCGGGCCTATATAGGAGTGCCCCACCAGACCTGCTTAGGCAGCGGAAACGCGCCTTCAACAGGTCAAAGGTCTGCTCTATCACAACACAGGTGCGGGTGAACACACACATGTACTCCTCTTCATGGCTGTTCTGCGGGTTCCGCACAAGGGTAAGTTGCCACGGCCTCAAGTGATATCCTCTGTCACCTACTAGCAAATACAAATAGGTATGTGTCACTCTGAGCTGGCACCTTCAGGAAGCACAATCATGGCGGCAGCTATTTGGTGTGGATATGCACATGTCCCTGTACGTATGCAAAATTGTCAACTAGATGCATTCAAAACTGTTATGAGGTGTGGTAGTCTGGATGGCGTTCGATAGATGATTCAGGGTGTAATCATGCATGCTGAGGCGGATGTACTCTGGTAGTACGACATTGTTTAGCCTCCCATTCAAGCAGTTAGTTCTATGCATGGTCACACTAGCCACATTGGCCCAGTTGCCATCCTGTACAGTCATGCATTGCTTGCCATCACCATGGTGGCCTGGTTGTGCCTCTTACTTGTTGTCATCGATATGCATTATTTGTTTAATTTGTGCCAGTGATGTGTCATGTTCCGTTTGTGAGGTTCAGGTCTGGAGTGTTTAGCTCTGCATGCATTCTCCAATCACCGACAACTGCCAACCAGGTGGAGTATGCATCCCTACACATCAGTACCCCAGAGCACTGCCATGGCCCAGTTGTGCAACTCACCAAGCAGCCAGGCACGTGGTCCTGCATGTAGCTCCATGTGACGGGGTAGGGTGGAGCTGCGCAGTACCATGGCATCCTGTGTTGATCCGGGATATCGGGCGCAGCAATGTGTGATGATCTTGCTGGAGTCACATGCCATCTGCACAGTGATGGAGTGGTATTGCTTGCGATTGCGGTACACCGCCTCTATGACATGGGGGACTACCAATTCAACATGGGTGCAGTCCAGGGCACCAACACAATTGGGCATGCCTGCCAGTGCATGGAAGCCTACTTTGGTGTCGGCTATCTCCTGGCCAGTCCGTGGTAGGGATATGTGGGTGCTTGCGTGCTTCAGGAGGGCATCCAGCACTTGGTTCAACATGCGTGATAAAAGTGGTTGTGAAATGCCATGCAGCTGCCCCACTGTGTGTTGATAGGTGCCTGTGGGCAGGAAGTGGAGCACGGACACCACCTTTAGTAGAAGGGGGATGGCAGTGCGTATTTCTATGAGGCTGCCTATGTCGTTGTGTATCATGTCCACTATGGTAGTGATGGTGTCCCGGTCCAACCGGTACAGGGTGTGGATCTGCTCAGGGGTTAGGTTGAATGGGCTGGGTCCGGTGCGAGGGATTGGTGGCTGCCTACGAGGCACTGCTGGCTGCGCTGGTGGTATTTGCTGGGCCTGTCTCACCCTCCTTCTCCTCCTGCGTCTCCTCTGTGCTGCCTGTTGTTGCTGCTGTAGTTGCTGTAGTTGTAGCAGTATTGGCATGTCCTCCAGCGCCATGATTGCAACAGCTAGTGGTGGCATTTTGGTGTTGGAAGGGGTGTGATGTGTGGGTGTGCTCACTTTATACTGGCCCAGCCTCCATTGCCTCCACCTGTGGGGATTGTGGGGATTGTGTGCACCTGTGGCAGTTGGCTTGTTTCCTGATTGCTGTTTGCGGGTGGTCCGCGATGCCTGTATGGCTGGCATCGTGCAGCCCGTAATTACCGGCTTCGCGATGCCGGTATTTGCATGTCCGCGTGGGTTGGGATGTCCCCTATTACCGGCATGCCGGTATTTTCTCCCCGAAGGAGCGCGTGTACGCGCCCATGCCGCTATTGGCGGCACCGTTATTTAGGGTGCCGCTAATACCGGGTTGCCGGGTCAGAATACACCGGAGCGGTAAACGATGCCGGTATTACCATACCGGCATCGTTTTTGGCTTACCGGCATACTTCGTAATGAGACCCATTGAGTTTCTTTGTGATCTAGCTCCCGAGTGCGGGTATGTCTATGTGTATTTGTGCATAATGATGTCATGTCATCTGGTTAGAGGTTGCTGGAGTCTGTATGGTTTGAGCAAAGAATACCTTTGCACGCGAAAGACGTCATAATATGTGATTGCATTCTGATTGACTTTTGATTGACTTTTGATTGACTTTTGATTGACTTTTGATTGACTTTTGATTGACTTTTGATTGACTTGTTTGACTTTATGTACTAAGGGAAATTGACAAACTATAAGGTAAACACGGATCATGTGACTTAATTCCAGTTCCCCATGGGAAGAGAAGACTGTTCGTCCTTTGTCTCGGACACCTCTCTCTCTCATGAGTGAGAGTGAGATATTTCTGAAATGAAGATGTTCTTGAGTTGAGTATTCTGGGATGCTCCTGTAAGCACTTCTCACTGGGAGGCACTGCCTGATCCTGCCCTTTCAGGGAGAGTTGCCTGAGCTATAAAGTGTGATGCAGTTCTCCAGATCCTATCAATGAGTCAGGCTCTGATGGCCTGCCAGCCCATTGGGCTATGGATTATGACCTTTGTCTGGGTTATCACCCATGAGTGTTAGTATGGCTGCCTCCACTCTGAAGTGCACCTCTTAGCTTCACAAAAAAACTTACACCGTTATGTCTACCATCGCTGGGTTCTTATCGGCATCTGATACTGTAGGTTGACCTAAGCAGTTTGTCTGATACATCCGAGCTTGCACCCAAATGTCCACCAGATAGGATATTTTGGTCCTGGCTTGATCGGTGTGCTGCAACTTCACTCTTTATATTTAGCCAGGCTTCTTTTTGTAATGTCTTCCTCTATCGTTGCATCCTTTATTCCCATCAATTTGGTATTCCTTGCATCCTTTACTCACATGAATCCCTAACAGCTGCTTCCCACTTCAAGAGGTCTTCATGTAATACCTTAGCACAGTGTCTATCCAATTGGACGCAGACAACATCTTACTCATACATGACCAAAGACCTAGTGTCTACTACTCACAGAACCGGATGCATGCATCGGCTTTCTCAGGTGTGACTCAGACGAACCTCCTAGTGTCAGGAAATCACGTTTCCCAGGCAGCTAAAGAATATTTTCTGCAGTGTGTTCTGGAGCTTGGTGCAGGAGGGACGAGGCAGAGAATCCATACCTTCAACTCTCTCTTCCTAAATATCTTCCTTCTCGAGCTCTTCGCTCATCCACCTCCAACTCCCTCAGGGTCAGTCGCTTCCCCAAGCAACGAGTTGGTGGTAGATCTCTTTCTTCGGGTGGGGCCTCACTCTGGAACAGCCTCCCTGTCCCACTGAAACTTGAGGAGAATCATCTCTGGTTCCGGTAGCACCTCAAAACCTTTCTCCTTGCGTCTGTTTTTTCTCCCCCTCTCCCCTGCTGAATACCTGGCTGAAACTGCACTGGTTACCTGGCCACCCTCTGATCTCGAGCCCAGGTGCCCTCCTCCGCCATTCGCACACCTGCACTGCCTTCCTGGCAACCTCTGCACATGGGGACTGTTTCTGAATCCCTAGAGTCCCACTACCAGCACTTGATGCCGGATGTCTGCACAGTATGACGTCCATTCATTGCAGTTTTTTTTTTCGCTGCATTTTTTGCCGCAGACTTTTTACCACAAAAAACCATCGGAAAATATGGGGTGGGGGTGGGTAGAGAGATAAGGTTTCAGTGTTTCAGGACTAGATTCTAAATAGGTGGGAGGGGGGGATTTGGGGGGGATTGGGGGTAACCCCCCACCCCCCAACAAAACAAAAAAACATTCTATTAGTTTTTGTGGCAAAAAATCCACGGCAAAAAATGCAGCAAAATAAAAACGGGCGATGGAATGATATGGAACAGTCTGCACTTACCCTTGCCACCAGCTGGCTGTACTTTTACTTATTCGATTAGCCCATGAACTGCACTATCCCCTCCCCTTCTCCCCTGCACTTTCCCCCTTTCCCCTTCCCATGCACTTGCGCGATATGAATGACATCTGGCCTAGTAGGGTCGTTGTCTCTGTCTTCCCTCTATTCCCCCTCCCTTGTCTCGTCGCGCCGTGAAACACTTGTGTATAGGCGCGTTATAAATGCTGTATTGCATATCATATAGTTTAATCAGTGGTGCTAGGCGCAGCGTCCTCTGCGTATCTTGTTACTTGCATCCATAAGTTGCATCTGGGGTGGGAGTGACTGAGGTAAGAAACTGGTTGCATGTTCCAAAGGACAACTTGGTGTATAAGTGAATGTGTTCCACCGTCTACTGGTCCTCTTGGGCCAACCTTGGTAGGAAAAGAGGGGTGCTATTGGTGTTTTTACTGGGATCACATCACAAGACTAACCCTTTTCCACCCAGTACTATTAAATATTCCCACGCACAGCAAGGTATTCATGAGAGAAATCCTTGAACGTTCAGGGCAGCACCAGTTTACACCAGTGATCTGCCACCGGTGACTCTCCAGATGTTTCGGACTAAGGCTCCCATGATCCCTTACCTTTGACGATGCTGCCTAGGGAGTTGTTCAAAAATCTGGGGAGCCAAAGATTGGAGACCTACACCAGCTGTATCTTCTACCCAGAACTGTATAGGGGATATGCCATTCCCTGGGTTCTTATTCAGGATATGCCTGCGTTATTGGGATATATAGTTATATCTATCCAATTATGGGCTATATAATTGGCAAACCGTAGTCTGATGACATATTGGGACCTCCCGAGAGGTAGGTAGTCTGTTGTTGAGTCAAAGGCCCATGTAGCATGCCATATTGAAGTACCTTTGTGTCCCATTGGGCCAAGATCACCTCTTTACTGTAGCAGCATGCACTTTGGACTATTGTCTGTGTCTGTGCCGGTGTGACGTCATGCATCCATTTTAAAAGCACTGTGTGTTTCTCTTTCAGCGCGTGCCGAGGCTTTCTGGGATCTCCTTTCAGATATTTTCCCACTTGTCTAATACAGTGAGTATTACGTATGTATTCCTGCTTTTAAACTTACAGCTTCATGTGAGGAAAAGGTGCCACACTCTGTTTAGAGAAAAGTAGCAGAGTGATGGAGGGATCTTGGTGGTGAAAGCTGCTTCATACTGCTTGCTTTCTCTCTCTCTCCCTCCCCCTTTCCTGGCAGCCGGCAATGAGCTATGTGACATGCATTTTAAAAAGAATTCTCATACCCCTCTGTGTAACATTAAGACATGGGACAAAAATATCGAAGGATGGACTTGATTTCCTGGACAGCAAAGGTGAAAAAGCTCTCCCAACTGCGAAAATCCTTTTTCTTTAAATATCTGAGAAACATTTTATACATACATTTTTCATGAAAGAAACTAGACAAGCAATCTCTGCTTCAGAGACGAGTATAGTGTTCCAAAATATAAATACATAGGTAACGTCTTTTGAAAAGGATGACAAATTGTTGGAAAAAATACCATTAATACACAAACCTCAAACCTCTTGTTTTGTATTATTTTTTTAAACCATAGCATTTTCTCAATACGTTTATAGTTGCGTGTATTCAATAGTTTAATAACACAAACAGATTTAAACATATAAAAAATCAATTTAATACAAAAGCATTCTTTTCAAACCTATTTTACATGTATTTTATTATTTGTCTATGATTCTTGTATTCATAAAACTTGTCTTTTTCGACGTTCTTTTATGCTTTATTTGTGCATGAAGTTACTGTAACTCAGCGTAATGACAATGTGGTTTAGTTTGGAAATCCGATGCAAAGGTTGAGCTTTGTAATACCGTTTTGCAGTTGAGCCCTGTTTTTGTGCTGAAACCTGTGGGTTCACAAAGGGCTGAAAGTGCAAAATGCAATGGGCACTTTGCTCTTTATTTTTTGCGGCCACAGCTCCCTTCCGAAAGTCACCTGGTTCATGACGGGGACTTGCGTGAAATGGGGAATGCTGACTGTGAGCACAATGTTCACACAGCAAGCTCCTCCATGCGTGTATGCAGGTGTCTGGTGTGTTTCTGACACTTACAGATGAACTGGTGTGGCGGATTGCCATCTGTGAGGGTGTACAAGCCCTGACTTTTTTTATTTTTAATATCTAATGATGTAGGTAATTCTGTTTCTGAAAGGGAGGTCTGCTAATCAGACCCACTTTCCAAAAGTTAAATGCAAAAATTATAGTGCACACTGGTGCCTTGCTGTAACCAATCCCCTGCTATGGCACAGAGCAGGTTCAAGATCACCTGTGCATCCCAGACAGCATCTGGGACACAGTCACTGAAGGCAGAGGCTGCAATTTACCGTCTGCACCTCTGCTTTAAATTATAACAAGTTTCTGTGTTAATCAGTCTGGTGGCAGGTACATCTCTAAATATAAGCCATGCCTGGTTTTGGCATGTTGACTGATAAGAGCACACAAATATAAGCCACAGCAATCTGATATCACACCAGTCTAGGCTCTGTGAGCAGGCCTCGGGTGTGACAGGACTGATGTGTATTTGGCTTTCGCCAGCTGCCTTGTGGGATAGGATGCTGCCTTCTTTTGACAAGTCGTGAAAACTGCTGTGGTGTTCGTGCACAATAGGTAGCAATACATTCTTACATGCCGACAAGTTTTGGCAGCCATGCTTGTAAATAAATGAGGCACAGCAGCACCCATGGGGAGCGACGGTTAGGGTATAATGGTTCAGGAATGGGCGAGCAGGGATTAGGACCGCGGAAAGAGGGTTTGGGTATTAGTAAATGGATGGGAAAGAAGGAAGGAAAAGATGCTCCTCGGCTACATTGTGGTTCTCTTGACCCAACGGTGGATATTTCTAATACACGCACATACTTTCACGCTCTCTATCAGTGGTATCACAATAATGCTTATGGAGGTACATACAATGCTGGAACAGTGTCATGGCATTAGGAGGATTGGCTACAGAATGCATTAGTACTCCTGCATAGATTAGGCAATGATATGCATTAACATTCATGTGATTAACATCACTTCATTCTCAAGATATATCAAGTGGCACTTAGGATACACAGTCCATTGCAGCGCCACGAAAGAACCATTGGCACGCTGCGTGATCCTGCAAAACAAGGCCACACATCAGGGTGCCATGCCTTCATAGTCTAAAGTATGTAGTCTTCGCACTCTTTCCTCATAGAACAATTTGGTATACACACACATAGAAACAGGTGGGCTCCGACTCCCTTGAAAAGTTTCTGTGGTACTGATATCCAGCATCCCTCCCCAATCCTCTTTAATATTTATCTTTAGCATTCCAGGGTCTTGTATGAGGTTTCTTGGGTGCACCCCTGCACGTATGTCAAAGTCACACAGCTCTGGTAAGATGTGTCCTCTCGGGGGTGATTCCTCGAGCACAAGCGGCACACCTGTGTCACTTGTGCACATGCATCTTTCCATTGGGTAGGCCTTTTAAGATGGCCACCACCCGTGTAGACCATGCCGCAAGGCGTGACTGGGAACCACATTTCCCCATGGATTTTAGGTGTTTGGTGCCTGTTTCTGGTGCCTGCATGGGGAGGGGGACAAATGTGGCACCTGATGTTTGTGAGACAGCCATGGTATCGGGAGTTGACACAGACAATAGATGTAATGGTTTTGAAAACCTTCATTAAAATGTCAGCATGGGTGTAACGCCTAATTTGCCCTAGAACTATGGTGGGGATTGTCCTACCTAAAGAAACTAAGGAAAGTATAGGTCCGGAAGTCAAAACAAAAGTGTCTCCGTGTCAAAACCTATGCTTGCCCTCATGTCTACTGTTTAAATGTAGTGCAGGGATATTCTGACTTAAAATAGTGTTCAACATAAAGTCTGGAGCATTCTCTAGCTCCCTTCCCCGATACTGTTCCAAACCAATGTTATCAAGAATCTCAGGCTTTCCTTCCCCTAGCTTCAAGCACTGATTTTACAACAGTGTTTCAAAGGGGCTTGTGGTTCCCTTCCCCAAGCTTTACTTAAGAATTCACACAATATTCCAAAGGAGTTTGGGGCTCCCTTCCCCAAGCCTCAATAACTGGTTCACAACTCAATGTTCCAAAAGAGCTTGGGGTTTCCCGTCCCCAAGCATTAAAAGCGTTCTGGTTTACAATGTTCAATGGGTTTCTCAGGGTTCCTTTCCTAAAGCTTTAAACACTTGGATTTTCAAGGTTCAACAGCTGTTCTTCAGTAGTCAACAGGACTCTGGGCTCTCCCTCCCAAAGTTCAAAATCTTTTGTCCCACTATTCAACAAGGCTCTGGGTTCTCCTTCCCAAAGTTTAGGCTCTTGCCACACTATTCAACAGGGTTCTTCTTAATCACTTTCATAAAGCACTTTGTCACAATATTCAACCACAGGTTTCTTGTTCTCATTAATTATTTTCATAGTTGGTTGGGGCCCTCTGATCTCGGTGCAGTTGATAGACCGCACGGTCCACCCAATACAGGTTGCGCAACCATATGCTCTTAACGTCCCAAGCTATTCACATTGTGTTTCACTCAATTTTCTCACCAATTACACAGTTCTCTGTATTTCTAAATTGCTTTTTATGTTTTGTAACAATAGCCTTTCTTTTTGCTCCACTTTACATTGCTTTTCCTTATTTTGCTCACACTTTGTGTTTCCCTTTTCTGCTGCACAATATTCTTCCATGATACTTGCAAGGGGTTTGCCCATTGTTCAGAATTCTGATACAACACACACTTCTACTTTCCTGTGCTCCTCGCATCATTCAGTTCATTGTTCGTTTCTACACTCGATTGTCCTCTTTTTTAAAAAATTTTTTTAAGGCTTCTCGCCTTCGTTCAGAGACCTTCGACAACATGCCGACTGCACGTTACTGGTCTGCTACACTGTATTGAGTCACTGCATTCACTCCCGCACCGGGTTTCTTAACAAACTGAAATTTGCTGGTCGCTCTGTGGGTTCTTGCTGCTTCTTTGCATCCACAGGTTCTGCCCTTGGGCACTGCTGGGTCGTTTTTCCACCCGGTGGGACGAGCACTCTGAAGCTGCCAGTAAAGGACCGCCTGCTCACACAACCTCCCATTTACTAATGCCGTCCGCTCCCCAGCGACTCAATTTTCTCGCCACGCACCCACAAATGATCTCCCTCTGCTTCACTATATCGTCTTGGCATTCCGGTTTCTTCAGCTTGACAGTTCAGCTTAGCTTCCTTTCTGTTCCTCTCCAACACCTTCTGTTTGCTCTTGGGGCTTTCTTCTTTTATACCGCTGCCAGTCAATAATAGGCTGTAGATGCGAAGTATCAGACTCAATTGCCTGACTTTGCCTCAACCTATTAACGGGCCATCTTTGGGTTGAGTCATAGTATTTCCTCCATAGCTCTTACTCATCTCAGTACTAATCTGGTGTTTTGAAAGGGGGTTATGCGTTACTCTTTGAGGCTTCTTCTTCGTCCGTGTACTTGGTGTATTTTCAGAGGGTAGGACAGGATAGGAATGGCAATATCATATAAAAACTGAGGGAGAGTAGCGTAAATCACTGTCATGAAAGGGGTCATACCGTGTCTCACTCTCTGGCACCCTCCCCCACCCCCTCACTCCCCAAGGACCCTCTACTCAGGTGAACCTCCCTCACTTGTCCACCCCTAGGGTTGGGATCCAAAAGCGATGGCCATTCCCTGGCTACCTGAACAGAAGATCCCTGGGGTATATATGTGAGAGTACCTTCAGGTTTCTCAATTGTTTCCATACCAATTCCTGTGTTTGTGTTTGCATATTGCACGGTGTCCTCTCTGTGGCTCTTTTGGCCTCTGGCACCCTCAGGGCTGTGAAAAACCTGAATGTGTTTCGCTACTCAGTCCCTGGGAATCCCTTTTTCAGGTGGCCAGGGCAGGACCATTGCTATTGGATCCCGATCCTGGGGGTGGATGAGTGAGGGAGGATCACCTGAGTAGGGGGACCTCGGGGCGTTGGGGGGCGTGGGGAGAGAGGGAGTGAGACATGGTATCCCCCATTTCCTGACAGTTATTTACCTCCTATTCCCTCTACCTTTATGGGATACTACAACTCCCATAACTCCCCTCCTTTCCTAATCAGCCCAATTACTGAGATGAGGAAGGGGAAGACAGAAACTAGGAAGATTACCACTAGTAACGTACTGGCCTTGTCCCACTAATAAGGCCAGGCAAGGTCAGGCACTCAGTCACAATCGCACACACCTGAATCACATGGATCGTTTTTCAAACTAATAAAAGGTGGAGCACAGAAAGACATGTGGAGCGAGGCGGGGGCCAAGAAGAAAGGCAAGCTGAATGGCGAGACTGAGGAGCAGTTGAGAGAGAGTTGCCGAGAACCAGGCCAGGGAGAACGAGCCGCTGAGCCACTGACAGGCTGCAAGTTGAGGTAGGAGAAAGCATGGCGAGGGAGCTGTGTCTCCAAGAAGCCGGGAGAGTGCAGAGAAGGGAACAGAGGGGCTGGCTAATCCTTTTTCTACATGCGCTAGCAAACTGCTTGCATCCTCCCAAGGGCTGCAAGGCTGTCCGGGAGTGTCTGAGGGGCAGGTGGGCAAGACCCTGACCTCCATGAACTGGAAAAAGGATGCGTTACCAGTGAGTTCAAAGAAAGGAAGAGCCCGGTTTGTGATGCGCACGATTGTGGAAAGCTAAAGTGTTGCACGCGAGGCTACCCGTTGAAGGATAAAGACATTGAACTGAAAGCTTGAATGTATTTAGCTGGCGAGGTAGCCGATGAAAAAAGTAACGGAGCAGTGCTCTGCGAGAAGGCATGTTAAGAAAATAAGAACAGTGAATAATTAAAGAAAAATGTGTTGAAGGCCATTGAAGGGAAGGGCAGGGCATGAGGGGAAGAGTGTGCAGAGATCCAGAAAGGCTAATGTGAAAGTGAATTGATGTTTTTGGTGAAACGAGCAAGAGTAACTGTGAGCACATCCTAATGAACTATATATGTTTTTGTAAAATAAGGAACAGAATGGCCGAGGGCCTGTTCTGTGGCATTGAGTGCAAAAGGCATAGTGCAAGAGGGACGGACATTGAGAAACCAACCATATTGTCATATTGTCAAAGTGGTCACGCATAGGGGTGAGAATACTGTGCGGTTGCGAAGGTCTCCGACAGATGAGCATTCTGAAAGAGAAGTACAAAAGTTGGGATGGAGAAGTTTCCCCAAGTTCTGAGAAGCAGAGCTGTTTGGCTGGAAAGTGTTTCAGCCATGTTTCAGTGTTTGAAGGAAAGTAACCAAGAAGGAACTTTGTGAATATATGTTTAGGAATTTTGAAGCTGGGTGTGGGAAGGCCGAAAGAATCCAATGAAAAGCACTGTGATGCATATTGAACTGACATTGAAATAGGCGAGGTAAGCCTAACTGATTTATGGTGAATCTTTGAACTGTGCATACTACCCACCTAGCAGGATCTTTGTGACAACCCCAGTGAACTGCACTTGGGGAAGGGAGTGTGGTGAGCCACTTCCATTGCCATTCTGGCATTCTTTTAAGACTCTATTTAATTGCATACATTCTCCCACACTTAGTTATTGTGAAACGTGAGGCAAGTATAGGTTTCTGACTCAGACTTTCCTTTGTTTGACTGACTTGGACCATTTTATTTTACTTTGATGGTCGAGGCTACTCCCATTATTGAATTGGGGCCAGTTAGGAATTCTCCAACCCCAGTGAAACTTAATAAAGGTTTTGAAACTTGTATCTTTTTGTTTTTGTGTCCTTACTTGTGATGGCATGCCTGCCTCACAGGGCAGCACAGAAACATCCCCCAGGAGGGCTCCTACGAATGGTGCTTAAGAGGCAGCCCTAACGTAACATGAAGTCAGCCTCACACCAGGGTGCTGATCAATGTAATGCTTTTGAAGCCAGGAGGCATGGGAAGGGGCAGAGTAGCCAGGGAGGGAAGGTAGGTACGGAGAGGGGTTCCACCATCTTGCTTTCTTTTGGGGACTCTTCCTTTTTCCTATCCCAGCCATTTCTTGCAAGCAAAGCACTCTGGCCGTGACATCCGGAGGTAAAGGGCACTTGTTACGACGGGGATTGTGGACCCCTTATAACAGGCTTTCTTTGGACCAGCCCCCTGTAGCATTTTGCCTTTTAAAAGGAGAGGGGCACCCCATCAATCTTTCATTTCTCTTTGTACCACCAAGAGAAAAATGAAGCATATGTGGACCTCTGTAAGCAGTGCAGGCCAGCGTCCTCTGCCATAGAGGTGAACATAGAAGACAGAGGAGGGTTCTGCCCTTTTCCATCCTCAGGTAAAGGGATGGTGACTGCTGTAGGACCTAGGCCTCACTTCAGGCTGCCTTGTAACTATGACACTGATCATTGGAGGTGCAGGTGCTCCTGTAGGTGCCAGCCATGCTCCCTAGATGAAGTGGGAGTGCAAAACGGAAGGACTCACTTTGTCCCTGGATTGGGCCTCTCAGAAACACATGAGTCAAGGAACAGCTCTGGGCCCCGATTCCTGTATTTACCACTTGTGAGCTATACCACCCCGGACATCGCCGGCCTTTCAAAAGCTTCTTCATGCCATGTGCTGTTCCTGCTTGGACTACACTGCGCCTTCCACCCAGTCAAACCCAACACTCAATCACCACCTCTTGGAGCTCCTAGAGGCCCGGCAAGACGCTGTTGAGCCACCAAAGACAAGAAAAAGATACTGTGAAGAGGCCATGTCCCCTGGTCCACTTTTAAGCCCCCTTTCTCTGCCTTTTTTTCAGAGACATTCTTGAACAATAATATTGTGCCAATGAAGTTCCTGAATGCCCCCGTTCATTGAACTAGAGTGCCATTCAAAAACAACACTGCATTTACTGTTTGCTTTACCGGGGTGGGTTTCTGCTAGTGTTTTTAGTTAGTTGTCTGCGTCTTTACTGTTTAATTGTCTATATGTGTATAGTGTGAGAAACCTGAGAGTGTCCTCACATCTACTCCCCTTGGGTCCTCTTCTCAAGTGGCCAGGGAAAGGCCATTGCTTTTGGATCCTGACTCTGTAGGTGGAGAAGCGAGGGAGGATCACCTGGGTGGAGGGTCCTTGGGGATTGAATATGAGATGTCCCCGGGTGAGACACAGTATCCCTCATTTCCATTCCAAGAAGAACCCTCAATCCCAGACGCAGGGATGGGGTATTGCTACCTACCCCTGTCTCACTGACCAAGAAAACACCAGGCGATATTATCTGTATAGAAGCACCAGGAAGAAGGTGTAGAAGAGAAGGTTTAAGGGTGAGACAGGCTATCCTCCTTTCCCTTATGAGAACCAACCTAACCCTCCCACAGCCTTTATGAGTGATTGTAAACCATCTCCCCTCATTCAACCTACTACAGTACTGGGAAGAGGAGGAGGCCACTTGGAGTAGTGAACACTAGTAAGTCATTTCACCACTCAAGAACTGAGATGAGGAAGAAGCCTGCACAGTATTGTAAAGGTTGGGCATGTCCCAAGTTGTGCTCGAATTGCAGTCAGGCAATTTCATTTGGGAACTCACACCTGCAACTTGTCAATTGGTTGCAGGTGTATAAGAAGGGAGCAGACCAGCAGCAAAGAGACCAGCAGGGGATCCTGTTTGCGAGGAAGGAGCTGTGATGGGTCCTGTAGGAGAGCCAGGACGCCAGCAGACAACCCCAAGGGACTGTGGTGCCCAGGATCAGGGGGCTTTAAGAAATACACAGGTGTGGGAGCCTCTGTTGTCGGCGATACACAGCAGGAGCTGCGGGGAAAGGAAACAAAGAAGCTGCCAGCGTCCGTGGAAGACGAGAGGAACTGCCAGCGGGAACAGGGGAGCATCCGAACTGCAAGCAAGGCTCCCATTGGATGAAAAGCCAGATGGCGGAGCAGAAATGGAACCGCGTGGCTGCCTGGAGAGAACGCCTGGAGCAACTGAGTGAAGGGGAAAGTCACTCGAAACTGGGGCACTCCCGGGGAGGCTGTGTGGAAGTGAGGCGAATGCCGAATGCACAGAATAATATGCGCACAATGAAATCAAACCAAAGCCACGGGTTGGGAGAAAAGTGAAGCGGCAAAAGTGAACGATAACTAATATTGAATACTGAACTGAATGAACACTTTTTGGGCAGACTTACGACCTGATGACCGATATGTGAAATTGCCCATTTGAAAACAAAGTATGAAATGAGAGAGAGCAAGTGTGAGTGCCTAAAGAGCTTGACAGAAAGGTGGGAAAGCAGTGAAAACCCATCAAAGTCAACTTTATGCATGAATACAGTGGGACAAGGCCAATGACTGGTAAAGGAGATGTGACACATTGTGGCCTAGCCAGGAGGCTGACAAGGAGAAGCCAAATGAGTGTGAATGTTCACACAGGGGCAGATAATGAAGAACATGTGTGGGCTAAAGAGACTAGGGTTCCTTGTTGTGCGACCTGTAATGGGTGGACCGTGTGGTCTAACAACTGCTCCTAGACCAGGACACCCTCAGTTGTGAAAGACATTGTTGAAGAAAATCGAGGAGTAATTTGATTGAACTGTTAATCCAATCCAGAAGGAGTGTCTAGTTGATGTGGAGTTGTTTTGAACATTGAGAGACTGAAACTAATTATAAGTTGGCAAGCTGAAGTCTTGGGGAAGGGAAACCTGAGACTTACTGAACTTTGGTGTTATCTTGAGGTCGGGAACCAAAAGACCCTTTTTCTTTGGAACTGTTATTTTGAACTTGGGGAAGGGGACCCCGAGGAGTTGTGGAACTGTCTTGAACGTGGGAAAGGGGAAGCTGAAGAATAAGCTAGGAGCTGGAAGAAGCTCAGAACTTTATCTGAATCACCGTTTCTTTCGTTGCCGACATCCCTACACATTGTTTAACTATAGTTGTGAGGGCAAGGATAGGTTTTGGACACAGATTTTTAAGTTGAAGTTTCTGATTCAAACTTCCTTAGTTTAATTCAGGTAGGGAAATGCCACCTTAGTTTTGGGCAAGTTTGACCTTCATCCATCCTGACATTTGTGTTTATAAAGCAGTTCGGTTTGTATTTTGGATCTGTTGTCTGTGTTTTTCTTCATGATGCCTTCACAATAGGACCTTTATTTTGGAGTATTTGTACTATTGCTGTTTGAGTAGCAACTCTCGTCAGTGCACACCCCTCCTGTTGATATAGTATGACCTCTGCCTGTGTTACTACTTAAGGCCAGGTGGTATACCTTTTTGACTGTACCTGTTTCACATTATTTGGAATTACTGCTGGTTTAGTTGTAGTGTGGGGCTGAATAGGGGGTTTATCCACCACACCCCTGTACTCCTGCAGAGCAGCATTCATTTCATCACAGCTGGCAAAATAAACTTGTGTGGGTTGGGGTTCGAGCAGTATTCACAGGCCCTGAAGCTTGAGTAACTGCACCTGATTCAGGGGTGGCAGTGTACAAAAATGGAGGAATCGCAGAGGCTTTATGTGATTCCACGAGGTGCTTTGAAATGCTGCCTGGAGTCTGTTTAGACCAATGGTCTTCAAACTTTTTTGTCCGGGGCCCCCTTGAGCAAAATATGGGCAGTCCGGGACCCCCCAGAAATGCCAAATGGACAGTATGTATTGCGCGCCGTCATCTGCTCCCATCAGTCGCTGGGCTCCCTCATCCCACTCCTACCCAGTCCCTTGTCTCTCCCCACCCCATCACGTACCCTGGGCTCTCCCCACTCTGCTCCCACCACTATCCCATGGTTCCCGGCCATTGTGCTCCCACCATAGTTCCTGGGTTCCCCCATCCCGTTCCCAACACAGTCTGAGGGCCAGTGGTGGCTGATGATTTTCTTTTTAAGTGGAGGGGAATAACTATTTCCCCCAAAAATGCCATAGTGATGGAGCCCAAACCAATAAAAGGGGCTTTGGGGGGGTTTCCCCCCATAAATTTCTTTTAAATAATGGGTTAAGATGTTGCATTGTAGGACATACTTTTAACAAAAGAATTGGTAAATAGTCAAACAGTTTGCAATTGGTGCTGGGGGTTAAGGGGGGAGGCATGACATTTTTTTACTGGACATCTATGCTAGATGTCCAGTAAAAAGATACATCCCTGTCCCCTGGGCCCCACTGGGCCTAACACAATCAACATGATTATGTGTGTATGCAAGGCACTGCACATTCATATAGCAATCACTCTGTTAGGGAGAATTCTCTGTTTAGGCTGAATTTCCTAACCTAGTGAGTCCCCCAGCAGCTTTGCTGGATTTCTGGAGTTTGTTTTTTCAATCCTGCCAAGAGTGAGACTCTTTTTCTCCCACTCTTGGACACGATTTGCGGTATTTCATTGAATGTTAATGTGTTCTATGGGCTATGGGGTCTTTTACTCCATAGGGTCTCATGTGTTTTGCTATGTGTGTTACACAGCACCCTCCGTGCCGTAACACTGGGGTGTCCTAGGTGACCCCCACCATAGACTCCATACCCTGGGACTGACTACTGTCTCCCAGGGCATGTAAAGTCAGCATTGGCTTTACTAGACCTAAAATTACTAACAGAACCAGTACAAACCATCCTATTGTGGACGTACTGGTAGGGGTAATTCAATTACCCCTGGGTCTGTTGTTCGAGGGGGCACTGTCCCGTCCCCCCTTGTCGAGTTTTGGCTGGTGGCAGTGGATACTACTTTTTATATTCGACCGCGAATATATTCCTATGGGATTTTCCCATTGTTCGAGGCTAATACTTTTTCTATGTAGCCTCGGTCATACCGCCGGTTTATTAAATTAAAATGAATTCACTGGTTGGTATTTTCTGCCAGAACTCGGTTTTTAAATGGTGTATGTGTTTGCCTCTGTAACTCCAAACCAAAGGTTGAGCCCTTTGTTCCACTTTTGGCGGGCTTCTGCACAGAAGCCCTCCAGAGTGGTGCCATTCTGTCTGGGTACCGCAGGGGGTGTGGGAGGGGGGTTAGGCACCCTGGACTGAGTTGCCTTGCCAACTCAAGTCGCACTCT
Organism: Ambystoma mexicanum; assembly: GCF_040938575.1. Taxonomy (NCBI): domain Eukaryota; kingdom Metazoa; phylum Chordata; class Amphibia; order Caudata; family Ambystomatidae; genus Ambystoma; species Ambystoma mexicanum. Next base: position 144,724,233 of record NC_090939.1, on the reverse strand, counting down.
GATGTGATTGGCCCAAGTGGTGAGCCGCCCCACTCACCACTTAGCATGTTTGATTGACAGCTAGGCTGAATGAATTGGGGTTTTCTGCATAAAAGCAGGGCTTTGGGGACTGGAACTTCAGAAGTCGCCACAGGACCTAAGAATCCGACGAGGGTAAAGCTGAGCCGACCTGCAACGACGACACCACCGGTGGAGCCCTGCTGAACCGACTTGCCACTTCCCAACGACAGAGGAGATCTCCCTGCTGGAAAGTCTTCTTCCCTTTGACTGGTGGAAACAACCAGTCCCTTGCTTTTTCTTCGCTTCCAGGACGTCTAGTGGTCGAATTGCCCGTGCTGAGCACCCCAGCAACCGGATAGCCACTAACCACTGTACCGCGGCCAAAAGGTGGTGCCTTGTGACTGAGCACTCCGCGGCTGGTCCCTTCCCTGGTGGTGCAACGATCTTCAACTTTCCTCTACGACGAGATCATCTCTTCTTCTGGCAAAGCCCCGACTTGCATCCACCACCAGGAACAACTGCCCCCGCCGGAGATGTCTCTTCACTCTCAAGGTACTGTGTCCGCCTGGCTTCCCTTGAATCGGTTAGCGTGAGGTGTCTTAAATCCTTACCTTTCCACTGGGTCGCCTCCAGACCACCTTAACTTTTGTTCTAAAAAACTGGTCCAATCTTTCTGTGACATTTTGCTACAAAGACTTGGTGCATTTCCACTGTGGTATTTTTGGGACATACCGCCTTGCCTCTCTCCGAGTGGGCCTGGCCTCTGAACTTTGTGATCTATAGTAGACCCTGCCTTGCTTGCCTTGCATTTGCTTCGTAACAGTGTTGGTACTGAGTTGGTTTCATACCCTGCCTTTTTCTCTCCCTTTCTAACGAATACTAGAGTGCCATCTAGGTTAAGCACTCACCTCTGTCTGCAAATAAGTGGTGCCTTTGAACCTAGACTTGTCGAAATATTGTTATGGGATTGATATATACTTATAGTAACTGTGATTGAAGTTGTTTGCCATATTACTGCCAGTGTGTTTTTCATAGATGTGTTTTTAAATAAATAATTATATATCTTTACACCCAAGCTCTGATCCGTGTCTACTTGTTCTACTGTGTAAATTGCCCTATCTTGTATACTCTATATACTGCCTAACTCGTCTTGAGAGAAGTCTGACTGCTCAGCCACAGCTACCAGGTAAATCTGGGTGGTGCAGAATGCTACCAATTGGGTTTACTGCTAACTCCTGTAGTCTTAAACTTTTTGCAGTGGTCCCAGAGGGAACTGCACAGGTTTCTGCCTAACACTCTATCATTCACACGAGCATCCATCACCATACACTCACTCATAACATAAGCATACAAACATCCATACACATGTTTAAATAAAAAAAAATGAACATAAACGTACCTTCTGCATTGGCCTGCGTGTGGGTGCTGAAACGCCCTGCTCCAGGCTGCTCTGTCCGTATGTGCGAGGAGGCGCAGGAGCTTCCCCTCGGACATAGAGACCTGCAGTGTTCCAGCCAACATTTCCAATGAGCTATGTAATGCTGGCAAAACAAAACGCCCCAGCCTTTCATGGCTCAGTGAGCATGTGCAGCTGGGGAACTGAACTGAACAGTCAGTCCCTTTGACAGTTCAGCCAGCCCAGGAGCACTCCCTCAGCTGAAAAAAATCAGCTGAGGGAGTGTGCTGAGGGAGTGCTCACTGTTTCACTGGGCTGGCTCCTTAGCTCCTCCATAATGGGTGAGGGGCCACTGGGTGGGCGCCCCCTCGCCATTATGGATGAGCCGCCAGGCTCGGACTGGTCTATAGGGCAATGCCTGTACCAAAAATGTAAAATGCCAGTGTGGGCCAGTCAAAATGGGCCACTATTTTGGCCAATGTGGGCCATTTTGATGAGTTACTTCACTATGCAGTTAGTAATTTTGACCATTGTTGCTGAATATATCACAATTTACATTTTAACACAAAGCACCCCCTTGGGTACTATTGAAACAGTGGGCCTCATTACAACCCTGGCGGTAGCTGTGCCGGTAATGGTAAATTAGAACTGCAAGAGGGGACAAATACAAGTAACAGGCTTTTCCTGTTACACACTCTGTCTTTGTAAGCAGTTCCCAACACAGATGAGACTGGCCCTCTCAATCCTACACTACAGGAAAGGCCGCCAGACGTTCCTTATCAAAGAATATCTTGCCAATTGCTGATCACTCCACTCAACACTAATTCTCCCTTCCAGAGCGCTCCCTCTGCCCTGCTCCAACTACCCATCCCAGCTCCTCTGCTACTGACACAACCATACCTGCAGCCTCCTGGTTGCGTTCCCCAAATACAGCGCTCCATGGCATCCCAGCAGCTCGGTTTGCACTTTATATATCCTTTACATACATACAAGTAGCCATTGAAGTAGAGGACGAATGATCAAAGATGCATTGATCTTGGGGACAATAAAAAGCATCCTAAAATGCAAGCGAAACATTAAAAGCACCTACCTTATCAGTAGGTAGAACGTGCAAGACTATAGCTAATGAATTTTCCTACAATGGGCTTGGATTTCCCAATCACACCACAGGTCTCCATTTGTGCACAACAAACTTCACGTGTAGAGTAGCATTGTGGAGGAAGGGAGAGCGGGGTGAGTGAGCGGTGGGGAGCATTGTCTTTGTGAATAGGGTTGCCCTCGGGAATGCGGCAGTCACTCCTCTGGGGGCGCTCCAAACCTACACATTCTGCAGGGTGCAGATCTGCCTGTGCAAAACCCTTTAGTTTCAGAAACCTGCTATCTGCATTTGGCACTTACAGGCAAGGAAAATATTGTGTGAATCTGCTGTCATGTATCCAAAGTTAAAAGAGCTTCAGTTCTAGTCCCACCGCCTCGATTGAATAATCCTAGGCTTGTCTATCCAATTCCTTATCTTGGCACATTAAATGTACTTGAAATGAGATACTGAGTCGTAAATATAAACTGATCTACAAAAAACTGTAATTGGTCAAGGGCAGGAGCGTTCCCATCTCCCGCCAGAGTGTAGCAGCGGAGGGAAAGACAGGTGGGTAGCATGTGCATGGTGGTTCTGACACAGGTTGACTTTTTTGCCTATGCTGCTAGTATTAGACGCACTCGTTTTGGTGTAATACCTTTGACACCTTTTCCTTAAGTCACCTGCTCCAAACAGCAGCCTCAGTGAGCCCATTGAGGGATAATTGAAGTTCAAAAGGCCTGTGTGGGCCTTCATTTTATCCACCATTTGTTTTGGTGATCAGAGGTGGGTGGGATTGAAGTACGCATAATGAACTATTACTGTTTTATGCTAATTGCAATCTTCTCTTTCTAGGTCTTTGGACAGTACTTTTTGGTTCCGCTGGCAATGAAGTAAGTTCTCTTTTAAGACCCATTTATGAGAAGTAGATCTTTATGACCCTTCCTTGTTGTGGTGTTATTTGCATTATACTGTGCAGAAAATCTTTCATGTTTAGCAAAAAATATGCTCACACCACAATTAAGGTGAAATCAGTGACTGGTAGTGGTGACATTTATATTTTCAATGAATTCCGTCCCCATTACCGTGTCCCTTCTCAAGCATAACCTCAGAACATTGAGTGTTCGTGTTACGCTCTAACTTTTTTTATGATAGAGTTCCATGTCACTGTGCCCATGGGGGTAGACCCCAAATGCCCCTACTCTGCCTGACCTCTCCCTTCTTTCCGTCACCTGCCCTTTTTGCCCCTCCCTCCTGACTGCCTGGAATCTGATCCCAAAGTATGTCAACTCCCCATTGAGGCATCAACATTTTTTTGGGGGATCAGTTTTTCAAGATTGATTATGCCATTCGATGCCGGCAAGAGATTGCATTCAGATCTCGTCAGCTAAAAGGTAGACGTGCATCCTTCCTCGAAGAACCTGCTCACGGAGGCCTCTGTTTAACTGAAACATGTGTTGAAGAACATCAGCTTTTGGGTATCTAGCAATCAGGCTTTAGGGGCATTGAAACGTATTGGATGCGAGGGATACCCTCTGGCTCATCATGAATGAGAGTGAAACCGGCCTCTTAATGCCACTGGAGCCCTTGACATTCTTGACCTTAGTCCTGCTCTGCTCTCTTTTCTGGATGAAGTGGTCAAATTTTCGAAGGAGACAAGAAAATAGATGGTCCTTCCTGGGCAATATCTATAGGTGAGTTTAATTCACTTTTATCCAATGTGAACTATAGAGTGACGTGCGGCTCCTGATTATATTCCCTATTATTTAATTTCTATGTTCAACTCCTTCACAAGCTGCATGCACATGAGTTTAATTTCACAACTATGCAGATGACCATCTATTTTCAGGTTTGCGGGTAATGGTGCAAATCCATGTAAATGTGAAAGAGCTCTGAAGTAAGCACAAGATGCAATGGATTCTTCTCAAACTTTGCAATCGACACAGCAGCCACTCTTCCCCCCCAGATCCCAAATTATGCATGTTCTCCCTGAGATGGCCGATATATGAAAACATGTCGAAAGATAACATTAAACTTGATACATACCATAGAGATCTTGCATATTGGAGGGCAAGTTACTAGTTCTCTATGCAGGTTTTGTAAGTTGGAAAGTACACATGAGGAACGCTTCATAAATACATCTACATTTTGGGAACGCATTTTATCCGGTGAACCAACTTCGCTATTAATCAAATCGGAAACCTTTTTAACTCAGTTGATAATTTATTAACGTACGCTTGAAAGTAGTTATTAATATTTTTCCCCTTTTGTCTGGCTGATGATTTTTTTTTTTAAACCTTTTTTTATTAAACAGCTTGACAGCAGAACACAGGCGAACAATACACAAGGTAAGCACAAGGTCGTACAGTTAAAACAGTACAGGCATACAGTCAGTGCATCTAGTATTAACATTTTCTATCAAGGCCGCATACAGTGCGAACGCAGCATAAGAGAGCCCTTAGCTCAGGATAGACCACCTGCATGAGTGGGTGTAGTAGTTGGGGAAGTTGTATCAGGTGTCGCATTTAAATCTGACATATAGGAGCGAAACTGGAGCCAGACATCCCTAGGCCTCGAGTGGGCTGGTTGTAGGCAGGACCACGCTTCCTCATTGTCTGAGGCCCATGTGAGAGCCCTGAGCCATTGCGCATGCGGGGGGGGTGTGGGGCGAAGCCAACAGAGCAGAATGGCTCGTACCGCAAGGAGCATGCAAAGGCCGGCCAGTTTCTTGGAATTTCGGGGTAGCCCTGGAAAGTCATGGAATAGGCCCTTCATTGGGGAGGGGTCGATAGGTTGATCAAGTATAGCAGATACAGTTGTGAACAACTTCTCCCAAAATTGGGAGAGGCGGGGACAGGCCCAGATCATGTGCATATAGTCGGCGCCATCCTGTCCACACCTGGGGCATCTTGGGGAGTGATCACTAAGCATACGATGCAACCTGCTCGGGGTATAATGAAACCTATGTAACACCTTTAGTTGAATCAATTTGAAACGGGAATTGAAAGACACCTGGTGTATACGGGCACACATGTGAGCCCAGCGTTCGTCAGTCACCTCCACCCCGAGGTGGTCCTCCCACGCCCGCCTTAGACCAGTGAATTTCGGAGTGGTTCTGGATTGTATCATTGTGTATAGCCTAGATATTTTCCCTCTGGTAGGTGTGGGGGAAGTCAGTTCTTCGATAGCGGGATCATCCGGTGGCATTGCTGGAAACATAGGGTAGTTTCTTTTAAGGGTTTTACGTAGAGCTGAATACTGAAGCCATGCACTCGGGCCAACCCTCAAGGGCAGCGGCAGGTCGGGCCACTCAACAAAGCTACCCTGCTCGAATACGTCACGGAGCAACTCGTATCCCGCCTCAGCCCGTCTGCGCACAGTCGACGGCGGTACTCATGGGATCCCGGGGAGAAAGTTCCACAGTGGGAGATTGCCATGAAATGGGTGAGGAGTATCTAGCAATTTCCACGTTTTCGTTAGCGCCAGGTAGGTGCAAGCCACCGGATTCAGTGTATCCCGTGCCAAAGGAATGGGTTGTATCACCAGGGAGCGGATGTGGAGAAGGGTCTGCTGTGTTAAACCAGTAGGATGTGTATTGGATTTGAGAGACCAACCCGTATTTAAGAAAATCGGGGGCCCCAAAGCCGCCGTCAGCCATCGGGGTAGACAAGGTCCCGAGCTTGAGCCTGACCGCGCCCAAATGCCACAAAAAAGAGTTGATGCTGCGTGTCAATGCTTGGAAGAAACCCTTGCCCGGCCACAGGGGGACGTAGGTGAACCTGTATAGTAATTGGGGTAATACTATCATTTTTAATAACCCTATTCTACCTGCCAAGGAGATCGGCAATTTTCTCCATGCCAGAGTCTTAGTCGCCAGGTGCGCAAGGTAGTTTTGATAGTTCTCCTCGAGGGTCGACTCAAACTGACGTGTTATTTCAATCCCCAGATAGGTGAACTTCGATTGCGCCCATGTGAACCCCATAGTGTCAGGGGGCGGAAGGGTGCATTCCGTGAGCGGAAAGAGCGTAGATTTTGCGCAGTTCACCTTGAGGCCTGAGATGTACCCGAAGTGGATAACATCTTTCAATATCGGGGGTAAATTAGTGGAGGGGGACCGCACGAGAAGGAGTGCATCATCAGCATAGAGGGATACAATATCGTCTTGACCCGGCGAGCGAAGCCCTCTGTGCGAGTGAAGTTGTCGAAGCATGTCGGCGAAAGGTTCTATCGCTAAAACGAAAATCAGGGGAGAGACCGGACAGCCCTGTCTCGTTCCCCTGGCAATATTGAAGAATGGGGAGCATCTGTCCTCCGTGCGGACACTGGCCACAGGACCTGAGTAAAGCACCTTGACCCAGGAGCGAAAAACCGGCTCGAATTTGCATTGTTCGAGCACCCGCCAGAGGTATCTCCAAGAGACTGAATCGAATGCCTTCTGCATGTTGAGGATTGCGGCGACCGCCTGCACATTGGGGCTAATCCTGCTAATTATATTAAAGAGCCGTCTAAGGTTCAGAGCGGTGGAGCGACCTGGAATGAATCCCGCCTGGTCCGGGTGTATAATTGATGGCATACAGGGAGCAAGCCTGGTCGCTAACATTTTAGCAAACATTTTTGTGTTGCAGTTTGAGGGAAAGTGGGCGATATGAATGGGTGGCAGGTTTACCAGGTTTGAGCAGGACCGTAATTGTGGCTTCGCGGAGTGATGGGGGGGGGGGGGGGGCAGTATGCCTGCCTCTACCGATTCCTCCCAGAGAGCTATTAAGTGAAGGAGTAAGAGAGTCTTATAGCATTTATAGAATTCAACTGGGATGCCATCGGAGCCAGGAGACTTCCCCGAGGAGAGAGAGTCTATGGCCTCTGTAAACTCTTCCAGGGTGAGTGGAGAATCGAGGGAACCAGCGGTCTCGGGAGAGAGGACCGTTAGGGGGAGAGCAGCAAGATAGGAGTCCACCTCCGCCTCCGTGGCCTCGTCCGAATTGGAGTATAGGGCTTTGTAAAAAGCAAAGAACTCAGAGTTGATGGCCTGTGACGTGATAGCTAAGGAGCCATCCGGACGAACAATTCCAGGTATATGTGGAGCACCCAGCTCATGACGGATGAGTCTAACAAGGAAGCAGCCGGGGCGCTCGCCCTCTCCGTATCTCCTCGCCAGGCCGGGGCTATCTAGCAATTTTTGTTCCCGTTCCGCCAGAGAACGAAAAACGTCCAGCTACACTCCTATAGCTGCAAGGGTCGCAGGGGTTGAGGACCGCGAACACTGGGCCTCCAGGGTCGATAGCTTGGTTTCGCTCACAGCGATATCCCTTCGAATTGTTCTAAGTATGCCACTCTCTTTGGACAGTGCTATGCCCCTAATATATGCCTTAAAGGCCTCCCACAGGGTGGCCTGCGAGGACACAGAGTCCTTGTTTATTTCAAAATACTCCTCAATGGCTACCTCGAGCTCCGATCTGAACAGAGGGTCAAGGAGAGAATGAGGTTTCATCCTCCAGCGTCTGGTACGGTCACCGTCCAGCCCCCAGCCCATGGTGATGGTCACCGGGGAGTGGTCAGATAGGGTCCTAGGATGGATCGTTAATTGTACCACATTTTTGATCAATACATCAGATTACCCACCTATCAATTCGGGAATATGAATCATGGACTGAAGAGTAAAAGGAATAGACATGGGAATCAGGGTAGAGTAGTCTCCCTGCGTCCACGACCGCAAGGCGGGGAAGGGACGACAGTGCAGCATAGGCTGCCCTGGTGAGTTGGCGGGGCCTGGACCCAGATCTGTCAAGGTCTGTATCAAAAATGGTGTTGAAGTCCCCACCCCAGAGGATAGGAACCAAAGGGTAAAACTCCGGGTCATCTATGTTGGGGCCATAGATGTTCAGCAAGATCACCTCCCTATTCTGGAGTGTAGCATGAAGTAGTACATATCTACCATGGGGGTAAATTCGCGAAGAAATGAGTGTAAATTTAAGACTCTTATGAATAATAGTCATAACTCCACGACTTTGAGTAGAGAAGTTGGTGAAGTATCTCTGGGGGCCCCAGGTTCTGGCAAATCTCACACAATGTTCAGAACGCGCATGCGTCTCCTGTAAGAAAAGGATCTTGGATCCATGCCGTTCCGCTTGCAGCTGTATCTGTCTCATTTATTTAAAATTGCCCAGCCCCCTCACATTCCAGCTCATGAAGGTTAGATTGTTCTCAGTCAGAGGAGCGGTGGCGTTCATATCGCCAGGATGATGATGTCCAGTGGGCCGATGTAGCAGCCCATTAGCCCCATTAACACTGCATTACCCTGCGGTCCGCCCTCGCTGCCAACGCCAAACTTTTTTATAACAAAACACCCATCACAACCCACCCGCATCCCTCCCCCAACTAGAGGAATGACAACCCCAAAACCCCTTAACCAAATCCAAACCAGTGGCATCAACGCCTGGGGGCCTGTGGGCCGGACTGATGACGCCGCTCCGGGCCTGTGGCAGATCCAGCGAGAACATGGTGCCTACAATGAAGCTTCGGACGTAACTTGACAACTATATTTGGCACAGTTTAACTTGGCACAGTCATGCAGAGTAATCCAACTGACAATTGTTGAGAAGTACAAGTGTGGTGTATTCTTGGCGTCAGGGGGGAAAGCCGGTGTCGGCGCCTCCCCAACGGGCAAGCTGAGTAGCTGTAGAGGAATAGCTGGGGAGGAAGGTCAACCTGGGAAATGATCGTCGATAAACCTGGAGGCCTCCTCCGGAATCGTGAAGAATGACACCTGATTGTTGTGCTTCACTCGCAGCTTAGCGGGGTATAACATGGAGTATTTGACTCCGTGATCTCTAAGCCTTCTTTTTACAGCCAAGAAAGTCTTGCGCTCCCGCTGGTCAGCCACCGAGAAGTCAGGGTATAGGTGTATCTTTGCTCCGTCCAGTAGAAGTTCACCTTTGAGTCTTGCGGATCTAACGAGGGCATCACAGTCTCGAAAGTTAAGGACACAAGCTATAATGGGTCGTGGAGGTGCACCTGGCTTGGGTTTAGGCGTCGGGGGCCCGGTGTGCCCGCTCTATAGCAAACTGTGGAGAGAGCTTCGGTGAATCCAGAAGCGACAGTAATGTGTGTTCCACAAAGTCTTCCATCGCTCTCCGATAACACTCTCGGGGACCCCAATGATATAGAGGTTGTTACGCCTCGAGTGAGATTCCAAGTCCTCATTTTTCTTCTCCACCTCTAGGACGCGGTTGGATAGAGCCGTGACCTCTGAACGCAGCGCCCCCAGACCGTCCTCGGCGGAGCTCACCCTGGTTTCAACCTCCAACACTCGACTGTCAGTCCTCTCAATGTTGGCCTTGATAGAGGAGATAGTGCCATTCATGTCATCTAACTTCGAGGGGAGCGTGGTAAAACCCTCGTGGATAAAGTCCATCATGTTCTGAGATTCTGAGGTAGCAAGGGATGAGGTAGTGGCAGGGGCCTGCTCGGAGACCTCCTCAGCAGAGCTGACCGGAGTCTTCGTGAACATGTTCATGGAGCTCTGTTTTTCCCCAGTCCCTTTAGTCATTGTGGCAGTGATGCGACTCAGGAGAGATGAGGGAGAGCCGATGGTATCCCTCGCCTCCACGGACAGGATCAACGAGGTACAGCCCCCAGGGGATCCAGGCCTCAATGACAAAGGTTGGCAGGGTACAACCCAAGTAGCGCCGGGGAGCCCGAAGTCAGCCGCCCTGGAAGGAGGAGGAGCGGGGCCAGGGCAGATCTTCGGGTGTCGTAGGGTATCCGGCGCGGGGCAGCGGGGCCGGATGACGTGGACCACAGGGGATCCCAGCAGGCAGCGGCCAGGCCACCAGGGGTCTGGGCCCCTCCAGGTGCAGACAAGAATCTAGTGTGGGCTGCGCCGCGCTGAGAGGGTGCAGGATGATGTTGGTGCGAACACTCCGTACGGGATTGCAGGGGGCACCCTGCGTGGTGAGCCGGGGCAGGGGCTGGGCCACAGCAAGTCGCTCGGCGGGAGCAGGCTGGTCATAGGGCGTCCTCTATCGGGTGCGTGTGGTTGGTGACCCCCGCGGAGCAACGCATCGATTTGTCCTTATCTCTGCTTCGAGACGGCCAGGGGTTAGCAGCTCCCCATCCCCCACGTACCTTGCAGCCGCCAAGGGTACGGCAACCTAGTCCACATCAGTGGGGGAGCGCAGCACCCGGCGTCCGTTGGCTCTACCCCGGGCGCTGAAATCTCGTTGAAGGGGAGGGGGACAGCAGGATGAAAGCCGATGTAGGAGTCGATGAGGGCCTGAGTAGGAGCCGCCCAGCTCAGGCGCAGGTCCAGCACATGAGCCGTTACAGTTCTAATATCTGCGGTGCTCTGCGCCGGTGCTGTACAGCCTAAGCAATCGCATGGTTCGCTCCCGGTCGTCGATGCAGAGATGTTCCACCGCCACACGGGCCTCCAGAGGGGGTGGCGGGGCGTTACGGTACCGGGGGCCTGGACCGTCTGATTCTCCTCGAGTGCCGGATTTCGGCACGCAGATGCGCGGGCGAGGGGGGATGGTCGCGGCAGTTCCCGATCACAGGGTTACCAGCGCCGTTTTTCTTCGGGATTTGGACCAGTTGGTCCCTGATCCAGCAGCTCGCGAATCGTAGCAGTCTGGTAAAAGTTGTAGATAGTAAATGCCCAAGATCAGGATCGAGTGATCTGCCTGCCACGGAGCTCACGTTTCAGGCGGCCATCTTGTTCGGCGCACAACAGCGCCCCTGGCTGATGATTTAAAATGAAATTGACGATTTAATGAGTGATCATGCTTTTCGTATGTATTGAAACCGTGATTGTAACATTTTGTTAGTATTTTGTATAAGGTTTGAAATAAACCAATACAATAAAATGTAGCATCCTTTCTTGCTGCAAACACATTTTTACCCCAATGACAATTAAGTGCCTGTCTATCCTCTTTTTTTCCACCTTTTCCAGAGCAGTGGGGTGGGCCTGATTAAGGCGGGTAGTGAGGTGGTGATGCTATCCTTGCGTCTGGCATGGTTGTACTTCTATTGACTAGAGTTAAACATTTCCTAATGAAGGCGTTTTGTGCAGTATCAACACAAAATGGTTCTTGTCTAAAATGAATGCACCTTGTGATGAATGAAGGTGCGTGGAGCGGGGGAGCAGTAAAGAACTATTGGAGCAGTCCAGATCCTCTATGCAGAGATTATTATGATGCAGGCAGCAAGGACTGTCGCCAAGACTGCACAGGGCGCATTGAATGCCTTGGCAGCGACAGGATCCAATGTTGGCTGAACACACTGCTTTCTTCAGGGATACACACTGGAACGGGGTGAGTAGGTTTCAGCTGACCATAGACACCGGCAGCAACACAGTAATGATTGAAGACCTGTCTGTGGTTGATGCAAGGTGGCCGCCCCAAAGGACGGTGGTGGTATGGATGCACGGTCTTCCACAGCGTAACACTGCTTTCCACCTGAAGCAAACGCACAGGTGCATTAAGTGCTTTTGATATACTTTATCAACATCCATGGAATAACTTCACTTCCCCAACAAGGGTCTCTGTTTTTTTAAAATATAAATGTGTTTATTGTCCTTTCTAGTAACAGCAGGTAAATAAGTAAATGACCTGCTTAAACCTCTAAGCTGCATCTTTTACTAATGAGATGTTTGGCTTTGTTTTTTTTTCTTTGTATAGTTCTAAAGAAAATACCAACAGTAACTCCCCATCACTCAACACAACTTATTTATGAACGCAGAGTGTCCCCTATGGTATTCCACAAAGATTCATTCTCTGCACAGAATCGCACATTTCTTCAATTAATGCCTCATCTTTGATCTGTATCTCTCAACACAGGGAATGCAGCATGGCTCTGTGTCTGTTCCACCAGACGCCACAACGCGCCATGCGCTTCACATGTCGGGACCAGTATATATTGAGATGCTGCACTATGTGTTCTCACTTCAAGAACACGGCTTGGCTAGGAGTATTTTATTTTTCTTGCTTTGCGCCATGCCGAACCTGTCAAAAGGTCTCGAGGGTTTCAAACCCTGCTTCTACTGCAGGCGTCAAATGTCAGTATCTGACCCGCACTGAAGTTGCCTGTACTATCTAGGCAGGCGCACTGCACAGGATTGCCTGTTTTTCCAGTCAATGCATCTCAAGACACTTTGAGAGCAGGCAGTGAAACTCTTAACCTTTCTCCATAGGAACAAAGGTGATGGACTGACCTGTTTGAGGTTGCTGGGTGAGGAGTGCCAAATGGAAGTAAGGCACCCGGTTCAGAAAACAAGAAGAAATGCTGCAAGAAGTCTTGTTCACCAAGCGGGTCGTTGAAACTCCATTAGTCTTCACCACAGTTACCTTTCCCTGCTATGAAGGAGGCAGGGTATCACAAGTATGACACTGACACAAAGCGTACAATTTGTAAAACCTTTATTGAAGTTTCAATGGGGTTGGAGAAATTCCTACTTTGCACAGAGTAAGGCGGTCCCTGTAGGCGCAATGACACACTCTGGCTCAGATTCTTAACGCAGAGGAAGTTAAAACGTAGCTCGAGGACCATCTGGCCTTCCATGTTAAAGTCTTACTTTCCAATTTCCAAAAGACAGTTCCCCATAAAGTTCACATCCGCCCCACTCTGTCGGGCTCAAACCTCTTAAAGTAAAAGTTCACATCGGTCTCCCTCAGTCAGGCTCAGACCTTTCATAGCAAAACAAAACACATGCAGGGGTTCACTTCCCCAAGCTTAATTCACCTCGTTTAGGGGGTTCCCTTACCCTAACTTATTACACTTCCGGTCTCCATCGGTCGGATCAGACCATTTCCTATTCCTAAGTCTTTTAAATGTGCGTGGCTTTTTCTACAGACCTCTGCAGGACCACTTTGACTTTCCAGCTTTCAACTTGCACTCTTAAGTTATTTGCTCCAGTGCTTTCTGGTGTGGTTAGTTTACTGTCTTATGCATCAAAGTTTAACATTCACCTTTTTGCTTTCCCTTGCTCTGGGGGTTAATTTTCATCACTTCACTTTTACAGTTCATTCGCTTTATCGCTACCCACCTTTTACAGAGACTTTCGAGTGGGCTACTTCCCTACGCCGGACCACTCTGTTATTCAGTATCGCTGATTTTACAGCTGTCGCTACTTCAAGGTTCATTTGCAGGTCTGCCTTTCTTTGCGTCTCATTCACACGTGTGCAGGCTTGACTTGCACGATATAATGTTGCCACATCAATCTTTCTGGAGCACAAACTGGTCTCTCCTGTCGCTTGCCATCTCACCGGCTGTGTGTTTCGTTCTTGTCTTTACTGTCTTCCAGTTTGCAAGTCAAGGCTAGTACCACAGGCTTGGCCACGCCTCCCCAACTCTGCCGTTGACTCGGGAGGGGCGCTGGCATCCTTGAAGCACAATTCAGCCATCTTGTTTGGGCTTTGGCCTTCTCAGGCTTGGCCTCGCCTCCCCAATTCTGCCGTTGACTCGGGCGGGGCGCTGGTGTCCTTGAAGCACAATTCAGCCTTCTTGTTTGCGCTTTGGCCTTCTCCACGTGTCTTTTACAGCCTTTTGGAGGCAACAACCTCCTACAGTTAACTCCTGGGGTTCTCCACCCGTGGCTCTGATCCCTTGGTCCGTTGCTCTGCTCCAGTAGGTTCACCTTCGCCCCTCCGTAAGCGGTGCTTTTACTCGTGTTCCACCTTGCCCAGAGTGTGTCTCTATGTTCCGCATTTTATCCGTGTGAGGAGAGCGAATTGGTATCCGATGTATGCACTTAGAATCAAGTGCCTGACTTTGCCTGACCTAATTAGGACATGTCCAATGCGATATGTAAGAGTTAGCATTGTTACTCTGTCGCCCTCTTCCTCGGCCCAGTGTTTGTGTAGCAAAGGTGCGCGGGGAGTTCGGACATCAGAGAATCCTATGAAATATGAGGGATCATGGTACAGGAAAGGAGGAATACCCTGTCTCACCATTGGCTGTCCCACCTCTCCTGCCCGAACACCCGTCACCCAGGTGATCCTCCTGCACTGGTCCACCCCCAGGGTCTGTATCCAAAGGCGATGGCTGTGCCTGGGGGGGGGGGGGGGGCAGGAGGGGAGAGAGATAGACAGATATCCACGGGGACAAACAGGTGAGACACCCTTTGGTTTCTCACAATACCCAGTCCTCCATGCTGGAGGAATTGGTGGCCTTTCGGCTCAAGATGCTTGACTTCTTCAATCAGGCCTTGGCGCTGATGGTGCCATTAAGGTCCACCACTCACGGATGAGCTGGCAGAGATGCCGCAAGGGCCCACATACATATGCATTTGGGCTCGGTGGCAGCTCCTATGGGTTAAGACCCTTCTCTAAGCCACCCTGCTCTATCTTCGGACTTCTGGCTCCAGCTCCTCACTCCTCCACACCAGAGAGATCCCTCAGCAGTACAATCTGCTTCCTAAGGAGAAGTTCATGTATTGTATGGAAGACATTTACAATGAGGAGGGTGATCCTGTCCCCTTTGGGCTGAAGCCCTTGTCCTTTAGAGAAGTTGGTGAGTTCTCTGAGGAATTCTATGAGCAGGAGTGAAGCGGTTTGTGAGTGGTCCGGCTACTGCTCCACAATTTGACATGCTCCCTGCACCAGGTAAACCTCAGACTTAATTTTAACACCTGATGGCCAAAGTGGTGAACACCCTCGGGTTGTCTGCACCTTCAAGACTCAAAGTGCAATCGGCTCTGCAGAGGGAGACCTTCCTGTTCTTCAACCTGGCAGTTGAGGCCCGGTCCTGGAGTTATGGTCAAAACCAGCTTTGGTGCTGACTGTGCACTGGGATCTAGCAAAAAGATGAAGGAAGAACCCGCCTTTCCTAGCTGCACATTCCTCCCCTGAGAGCCCAGTGGTCCAAGCAGCCACTGTAAATCGGTAGGCAACGCCTTTCCCTTCATTACCTGCCATCAGGGAAAGTAAGAGGCCTTTTGCCATTGGTCTGCCTTCCCATGAGAGATATCCGAGGGAGCTTTGAAGCCCTAGTCAAGTATGGCAAGGAGGTGTTCCGACAAATGCTGGAGTCAGGCCTGTATATTACCGACTGCATAGCTTGTACAAAGGTCACAGGGACGGTGTTGAAGAGGTACTCCTGACTGAGGAGCTCTGGTGTCCCTGCGACTGTCCAGGTTAAGTTCCTGGGCATGATCTTTGATGGCAACAATTTTTATGGGGCAAAAGCTGATCAGTCCCTCCAAAAATGTAGTCCCCCAAAACCGCTAAATATCTGGGCATAGCGGTCCGACGAGAATATCTCGTGGGCCCCACAGGCAGGGATGGGGCTTTTGCTCCTTTACCACCTCCTACTGCTGCAGGGGCAGAGGGCAAGCCCCCTCTGGCAAATGGATGCAGTGCCACCCTGCTAGAGGCCGGGGCGGAGGTGGTCCAAGATGAGGCTCCTCGCATCTACCTGCGCCCTCCTCAGCCTGTGCGCTAAGAGCCTGTGAATCAAACTTATAACACTCTTCCTCTTTAGGTGCGGGGGGTGTAGGATTTCCTGTTCAGCGAGGATTGGGTTCTTAACACATCCAATCTGGCCCTTGCAGGTCATTCACCAGGGATACTATCCAGCCTTTGCTCAACAGCCTCCAAACCATCCCCCAAACAATCAGTCTAGGAGGTCTGTCCGCTCCTGCTGAAGGGTGCCATCGACCCAGTGCCCTGCTAGGAACCAGGGCAGGGTTGGCATTCAACCTATTTTCTGGTGCTGAAGAGAGACTGGGGCTTACATCCCATACTGGATCTGAGGCATCTGAGCCTGTACTTGCTCAAAGCCAGGTTCAGGATAGTTACTCTGGCTCAGATCCTTCTAGCCCTCGATTTGCAGGACTGGCTTTCCCTCTATATGTGCAGGATACCTACTTCCATGTACCCATGTACCCATAGAACCTGAGATTCACAGTGGGGCATTGCCAGTAACAGTTCAAGGTCCTTCCATCCGGTCTGTCTTCAGCTCCAAGAGTGTTTATCAAGCTACTGGCAGTGGTTGCGGTGCACCTCAGAGAAGGAAAGACATGAATGTCTTCCCATCTGAAGGACTGTCTTGGTCTGTGCTTGCTCTCCAGGTCCGGCATCGGCACATTTTTCTGAACGTGCATCCTGTTGCACAGCTTGGGCTTCTGCTTTCCAGCATCAGCCTTTCTGTGGTTGCTGGGGCTTATGGCCTTCTACATTCTTGCAGTGCTAGAGACCAGGCTAGACATGAGGTTGCTACCGTGGATTCTCAGTGGTCTCTGCTTCAGGGATGCTCCTCTGATCTTCTTCAGGTTTCAGCGAAAGTGTCCAGAAACCAGCAATACTTGTCCCAGAGAGACAACCTATTGAAAGGGTTCTTTCATCAACCCTGGCCATAACAGACTAGTCACGTACGTGTCCCTGAAAGTTTGGGGCTCTCACCTACAAGACCCTATGGTAAGCAACCTGTGGTCTCTGTCAAATTGCCAGGAGCACGTCAATTTCCTGGAGTTGAGAACTACCAGGCTGGCCTAGGTTGTCTTCCTCCCTTCGGTACTCGCATGTTGGTACTGGTCCTGAAAGACCACACAGTGGCAATGCACAACCTCAACAACTGGGGCTGAGTGAACACCTTGCCTCTGTGAAGAGAAGCAATGTGAATGTGGTTCTGGGCTCTGGAGAGCAAAGTGTCTATGACGGCTGCTCATCTAGCCGGCAGGACAGACTTCAGCCGCAAACGAGCAGGACCTCGGTCAGGAAACTTTGGAGGAGATATTCTTCCGGGAGGGCGGGGAGCTTCTCCGGTGGACTTCTTCTCTTCCAGTTTGAACAGGAAATGCAAGTGGTTCTTCCCCAGGGAATTTCTGCGACGGGGAGCTCCGGGGATTGTGACGGGTCAGATGAAGCAGACAACTTTGTGAAGGGTTTCATAAGATGCCATTTTATTAACTCAACAAGGTTGGATAAACTCCTCACTATCCCTACCCTAACAAAGATTTCCCAGCCTATCAAAATAAACTATAGGAAACACTTTGGATTCTGTTCCTCACACTTATACATACAACAAATACAACAAGGTAATGGATGGCCATTCAAATATAACAGAAATAAGTTATGTTCAAAACCTGGTTCTCCTTGTAACCTAGGTGAATGCCCCTTCCCCAGATTCAAACATGATTTCAACGACCAGTTCAACAGAATAAGGAAATCCAGTCTTGCAACGTAGTTCCAATAATGTCCCTCTTGTTCCAGCAAGTCTCTCATTTGGACTTGTGCAATAGTTCAAAATGTTCAACAAGTATTTGTTCTATTCTGCAGTGTACCAAACATTTATTTTTCTCTTCATTTAACAAATGTATATGGTTTATAAAACCTTTACAAAAGATTAAAATGTATAACTTTAAACATTAGAAAAAGAAAATTATATAACAGTTTACATTAAAAAACACATTCACTAATTATTATGATTCCATTGGTATTACATTGTTATGACATTGCATTATTCCTGAGACATTGTACAGATGCATGGTTGAGAATAAAACAAATGGATTTCATTAAACCCATCACATGGATTGAGATATACATAAAACAGCACCACAACAAACAAACACATATCTACTGCTAAAGCTTATCATACTTTGTGAGATGGTTTTACGTAATTCCTTCCAGTTTACACACCTTTTTAGGAATGACCGCACTCAAAGACCTAGTCACCATGTAGCATAAATAACCAAACAAAATCTCTTAGAACCCATTCCAGATTACTGACAAACAACCCAAAATATTCCAATCTCTGGGTCTGTAAAACTGGGCACGCCAGTAATGTAATAGAGATTATACCACCTTTAATGGTCTGGCAGAACCTACAAAGGTCATTTGCTTCCCCCAATTGGTCCCGACTTGCTAATATTCCCTTAGTTCTCACTACATTAAAACGTGGCCGCATTATATTATTTCTCACTCCCAGGCTAGGATATTGCTTTAAATATTGTTCTATATAAGCACACCATTTTTGAGATGATACCACTTGAGAGTACAATCTAAAGTCTGAGGCTTCCATTTTATTTACATACCAATCGTTGGCTATGATCAGATTTTTTTATCATTCCGGGATTAGCTATACAGGTTTTTATAGATGACCCAGATTAAATAGGATTAGGGCTCCATCTGAGCGTAGATCTTTCATGAAACCTTTGGTTGCATCATCCCCCAAGAGACTATACAAGATCCCCTTTGGGCTAATTTCCTCAATAACTACAATCTTTTCTATTGCGCTATGCTGTCCATAGATTGTAGGCCCATTTCATATTTGATTATTTGTATTGGAACATATTTGGGCAGATGGAATGGAACCGTTCTCCAAATCAGGCCTTCCACTATCTTTATCTCTGGCAGGACCCATTTGTGAAAGAACTCTAGGCCATAACATATACTCGGCAGCACTTTCATTCTATAGAATTCCCTGCAGGGTATCATCGCAAATTTTCCAAATTTCTGGCCTAGTTGCAGCATTCGTCTGGCCATTGCCACTGCTTTCATTCTAAGATAATTGCAGTAGAAGTTCTTGGAATGATTTGCTAATAAGGAATACCCTAGATACTGCTTATTACTTTTGACCGACAACACCCTGTTTTCCCATTTCCAGCAAAACTTCCTTTTAGACCGGCGACCCTTCAAAAGATTCCAAATGACCATTTTGGTTGGATTTATTTTTAAATCGTGCTCTGCCATGTATTGCTCAAATGCATTGATCAACCTCTACAATCAAATGGGAGTACAGTCAACCAACACAAAATCGTCAGCGTATGCCGCCCATGTAACTTTTAGAGCTCCAATTTTAGGTGATACCAAAGCAACATGACCTAATGCTCTACCTGCATCTGCCACATACAGGTTAAATAGTGTGGGTGCTAATATGCAACCTTGGCGTAGGCCATTATGTGTTGTGAGGATAGTCGACCTCCGCCCTTCTGAGTTCAATCCAAATTGCATCTTTGAATTTCTATGCAATTGAATAAGAATACTCAGAAGGCCCTTGGGAATTCCATAGAGTTCCAGCTTTTTTCAGCAAGATAGCTCTGTTCAGTGTGTAAAACACCATGGACCTATCCATCAACGCCACATATACTGAGGGTGAATTAGATTGCCACGCACGCCTCTGTAGGCAGCTAAGCAAAAGACCCTCACAGTCTGTGCCCATTTTCCTTCTGAAGCCCATTTGAAAGTAATCCAAAATCTTGTAACACACCAGGACTCGATGTGATTAAATAAAATGGATGCACAGATTTTAGATTCAACATCCATTAAGGCATTAGGCCTATAATTCGAGGGAGACAGTCGCAAGCCTTTCTTAAATATGGGAATAACTTGCGATATTTGCCATGAAAAGGGGGCACACTTCAAATTTACGCTATCGTAGTAAAGGATATGAAGGAGCTTGGCTCATAAATCAACATTTTGTTTCAGTATAACGTTTGTCAGGTTATTAGGGCCTCCTGCGCTAGTTGGCTTCGATTATTTTTCAATAATCCTTGCAATATTGGTAATTGATATGTCGATGTTCCAGTCATACCCATCCACGCCCTGGGTCCTTATACATATTATGACATGATGTATCCATCCCTTCTCTGCAGTTGGATTAGTAACTAGCTGATGTTGTTTCACCTCAGTCTGGTTGATTAATTTCCAGAAATTGTGAGTATCATTACCTTTTAATGATGTCATCATTATTTGCCAGCCCCTTTGATAGAGAGTAGCACGATACAACTTCAGCCAGTTCTTATAGGCTTGTTTCAGCTTCCGCACCTGCTCATTACTTCCTTTACACATACCCGTTACTATATAGAGCTTTCTGACGGCTTTAATTAGGATTGCTTTAAGTTCCTTCACCACAGGATCAAAGACATTTCCACATTTGTCTTCTTTATGCATGGGTATAATGTAGACAGGTTTTTCTGGATGTAGAAAAATTTGACAGCAAATAGTTATATAGTTTCTCCTCCATTGGGCTAGAACTAAAATCAAGCAGCATAGTGTTAAATTTACTGGTCTGAACTAAAGACCACTTTAGTCAATTGCCTCTCACATTCACTCCTACATTCTTCCAAACAGAACCAGAAACTGTCGCCCGTAGAGTCCACCTCAGCTGCAAGCATACCATTGCATGATCACAGTACTGGGTGTGCCTTATCTTAACATCCAGTATTCTCGTAAACAGTTGCTGGGAGAGAAAGACCTCTCTTATCGAATTGCACCCCCTCACATGCTATGTTGGAGTATCATATTTGACAAGCTCTAGGCCCCACCCCTCTGCAAAGTGCAACCACTGAGCCTTGTGAGTATTTTTCCTTTTTATAGTAAGACATAGCCGTCTCATTCAAAAATAAGTACTCTTGTGAGAATGCTCCTCCTTACAATTAGCAGTGAGGTCTCCTGCCAGTATAATCTCACCCCCGGAGAATAAGAAACCTTTTCATCCACCTATATATTTAAAATATCGAGGGCAGTCTCTTACTTTTCGGCAGGATTCTAGTAAACATTTATTGGAAGTAGACCTTGAATCCCAGGGACATTAGGTATTTGTAGGACAATTACCAAAAATGTGTCCTGGTTCTTCCATTCACCCTTTTTTGGCTAGATTTTCCCCCCCGTTTTATAGCAATGGCCAAACCACCCTTAGGTCTTCCCCCGTGCCCCCCTGACTTGCACAAAGGCTTGTTGACTTGTAACCATCCACAATAAGACTTCCTATTGCCCATGTCTCTTGTAGAAAAATGAGATCGAATGATTTCAAGTCCTTACCTAAAATGTCATTTGACAATAATTGAGCGTGACCTCTCGCATTCCATGAAACAAAATTAAGGCACCCTGACTTCCTGATGTAGCTGGCTCATGGTCTTAAGCTGCGCAATGGAGTCTCTGAAGGTTAGCGCTAACCAGCGCCAATCTGTCCCCTCTAGTGTTTAACCCTCCTGTTCCAGGCTCCCCCGACTTTCCAACACCACATTTCCTCCTCCTCTAGAGGACCCGCCTCCTTAAACTGCATGTTTTCACCTTAAATATGGTTACATCGTATCCATATTTCTGTAGATTGCTCGCCTCATTGAGTAGGGTAGATCGAACTAAAGGAGATGGAATTACCAGTCTCACGTAATTGTATCATCGGATGGATGAAATCTATTAGTTTAATATCTGCAGATGTAATCAACCTGAGCTCCAGAATGTCTTCAAAGAGAGCAACGATGCATGATCTATGCAGGGATTGTGGGCCCCCTTCATCAAACCAATAATTCAAGATCACACTTGGGTCTCTTCCGGATAAACAGATCTCTTAACCTAAGGTGATACTCCTGCTCCCCCCCACACCCCAATTACATTCTCCTTGTCTACCCAGGAGTAACACTCAAAATTCCTGGGTGCCTTTTTCTGAGAATAGCACTGACCCCTCCCATGTGTATTACCTAGGTGGCCATCTTGCTGGCCCTCGGGTGCTCCTGTTGAGTTACCCTGCATATGTCCCCCCTCCCCCTTACTTCCTCCTAGAGTTTCCTGATGCTGCAATCTTCCTTTCTTGCATCAGAATGTTATTCACCAGGAGTCTCACCTCATATTCAGACAAAGCCTGGACCTTTGCCCCCATATCTAGAGCTACATCTCCTCCCACCCGTGTCGAGGCAATGTGTACACCAAATTGTGACGCACTGTTAGGTTCCCCACTCGTCTCCCTTGATGAAATGTCATGGTTGTATACTCTGCTCCTGCCCCCAAATAAGCAGAACAACCCATTCTTTTTCTACCCACCTAATTATTCATACCATCCTTTGCTCCCTTACTTGGCTGTCTCACATTTTCATCTTCTTTATGGCGGGAGCTTTGAGGGTGCATGGGTGATTAAAGATACCATAAGTTTGTTTGGCTCCCTCATCATGGGTTGTGGACTTCATAATTCCTCTCCCAGTAGTAATATTTTGTTTCAGGACATCCGTTACCTCATCATACCCGGTATATTCCTGCGTTAGATCAATTGCGTCCGTGCTTCTTGTTGGTGACCTACTGCTCTTCTACCCCTCATTCACCACATCATCCTCCATATCCACCACTATAGCAGCCTCTCCTTCCATCCCCTCTCATCTTCCGCTCCTGGTAAGCGTCCCCTGCGACTAGATGGTCCTATAAATCTTCGAAGGCCACCCCACGCAAATACTTGCGGGATGTGGTCTTCGAGGCCCTTAATTCCGCAACCAATTGCCTCTTCATTTTTTGATCTTTTGTCTTTTGAATTCTTTGTAGCCACACTAAAAAAAGGCACTTTACCTTCCCCCTCCCCTGTGCCCAAATCCATCCCCTTTAAAGGAGACGTGTGAACCCTTTGTGTGATGGGCAACGAGACACTCCCCGAATCACACCCTTTCCATGGTATGTCCGTTAGTCCATCACTCAAATGAATAGCCTTGATAATTCCCTAAGCCCTCTTTCAATGCGTCATTATGGAGTAAGCAAATGGCATTCATCGACTGGGATACATTTTTCAGAAAGCCTGTGTGCAATTTAAGGTCAGCCTTCAGACCCCCGATTGCCTCTGTCAGGGTAGAGTCTAATGAGTCCCACACAACTGCTTCTCAGCACACAACTGCCTCTCAGAAAATAAGCATATTTCCACAGTTCATCAATGTCAATAAAAGTTGCTTTTGTCAAGATGATTCTACAACAGTTGATAGAATACTTTTAGTTGGTATGTTGACTTGGCAGGATGATTCTGCAATTATTCAGTGTACTTCAACACTTGTAACCACACCACAGTACTTTCACCTGGTCCACTCACCTGCCATGTCTATAACTGCAAAGTCCCTTGCCCTGGTGTACTCACCTGCCAGGACTAATGAAACTACTAACACTACTACAAATACTTTTGTGGCACATTTCTACTTCATGTATGCAAACAAAGGTGCCGGTGAAGGCACTGAGAATTGATTACCCCTCACTACTTTGATACTAGGAAGTGTATCAAAGGTCTAGCACTAGACATATTCACAGAAAGTCAACAAAACATAGTAGTCGTGGAGCTAAAGGTAGGCAAACCTAGCCAGACACACTAGAGTACATGAGGTCAAATTTTAATCATATATATATATGTAAAAAAGGTTAAAAACCATTTAATACATCCATGAGTTATAAAAAGTACAAGGACAAACATATAATCGTTGCACCATAAAGAGAAAGGCTACAGAAAGAATAGAGGAAAAAGAAGGGGAAAAAAAGGAAAAATGGGTAAATCAATACACCCTATGATCCTGTGAAAAGTATGAAGAAACGCCTAACTTTAGACATTTTTTGAGCTATGAGGTGTCGACATGTTTCGGCCAAATGATGGATTGGACATTTGGTGTCCATACAGAGGTAAGTGTTGTGGCCATCTTCAGGACAGATGATTTCTTCACGATGGGCCTTATAACTGACGTATCACTAATATCATGGATTTATTATCACTAGATCGTGTGATAGAAGTGGTGAGAAAATCAGCTGTTTTGATGGGGTGCAAAAATGCATCTGGAGGCACCTTGGCGAAGATTCTGTGGCAAGGTGCGCCTTATTTTATTCGTCCAAGCGAACAACGTGGTCATTTATCAGGGTGTCAGCATTGTTTAATAAAGGCTGATAGTTACTGCATGAGCTGTGCTGCCAGGCATCGGTGTAGATCATAGAAAACCCGGGAGAGCAGGTGTCTTAATGGGATCAATCTCTTAATGGGCTCAATGAGCGAGAGAGATGCAATGGCTCATGGCGTTGTCTGCAGTGTTCGTGGGAGGGAGCCCTTCAATCAGCTGCACCGTGAGTAAAGTAACCAGTTCCGTCTAAACGGCATGGTAACCGGCGAACGTCTACTGAATCTCCCAGCTCGACTCCATTTCTACTTCATTCAACTTTTAAAAAATCTTTTGACTTTCCACAACATCGTTTTAACTTCTGGGAAAACATGAAACGCATTGGTGCTGTTTGTTCCACACTTATGATTGCCACATGCAATGCAGGTTATGCTCCTCTTCTTCCGAAAACCTTCTGTCAGAAGGGCAGCATTCCTGCCACTCTTGGTTTACCACTCTTGTGCTAACCAAAAGCTGACCATGGTTTTCTCTCACTCTGTAACTTCTTTGGATTAGGCAATGCTTGTTTAGGTCAGTTCCCCACGTTGCTTTTTCCTCCCTGTGAAAATGGGGTATATAAACAACTTGTTTCTCAATTGCCCTCTCTTGGCAATAATTGCTAGTGTTAGCTTTTAGTATTAATTCCCTCTCGTGTTGTTAGCAATTATTCTTACCTTAAAAACACAATAACACTTTGCTGGCCTACTCGCCAAGTTCTTATGTTGTCACTTTCTCCACTTCATGTCAGCTTGGTATTCAAAATAGATATTATTCTGATTTACATCAGTTTGGTATTCAAAACACTTCTGCTACTTTACTTTGGTTTACATCTGATTCCTTTATATTGCTTGGCGATTTTAATCGTCACCTATCCTCCACTCATGCTTCTGTTCCATCTTTAGCAATTATAGACTCCTACCATCTTTCAGCTCTTTCCACTCCCACATCTCATGTTGCTGGTTCTTGCTTGGATCTAATCTTTACTTCGACCATGCCTGCTTCTCTAGTCTCCGTTTATCCAATCTACTCCTCCGAACATCGCCTTCTCTTTTCTATACTTTCTCCTATGCCAGTTATCCTATCTTCTTCTGCTCTTACCTCCTCTTACTACCATCATGATCCTTGTGCATTTAATGTTCCCCTGTTCTTATCTTCTTGTATTTCTGGTACTTCCTATAGATGAGACTGTTTTGTTTTTTTCTTCCTTGATCTCCTCTTCTCTTGATGACCTATATCCTGGTTCCTCCTTTTCGAATGCCTCCTCACCCGTGGCTTACTTTCCAGCTCTGCTCAATGCAAAGAGCCCTTTGCCACCTTGAGAGGCGTTGGTGCAGGTCTCGCTCTGATGTTGACCGAGGACTGTTTTCTCCTTACCGCACTCTTTATGATGAATCTCTTTCCACTAAGCACTTATACTTTTCTGATCTTCACCAAGGTCAATCCTTTCATCCGCAACGTCTTTTTCAAATGCTTTCCCATCTTCTTTCTCCACCTTCTCGACCATTCCCTTCAGTCGACTGACTGCTTCTGATTTTTCTACCTTCTTTTCTTCGAAAGTAGATACTGTTCTTGCAGCCATTAGTCTTACACCTTCTTCTTCATCTATAATTTCATTTTTGTCTGTCTCCAACGGATATTTCTATACTTCTTTCGCGGACTCATCCTACCGCTTTGCCTACTGACCCTCTTCCTTCTGCTCTTATTCCCTTTATCTATCCTTCTCTTAATTCCTATCTCACTAGTCTCTTTAATATCTCTTATTTCCACTTTTCCTCTGCTTTTTAAACATGATGTGATCATTCCTATTCTGAAAAAGCCTTCCTTTGATCCCTCATTACTTTCTAAATTTTGTCCTGTTTCTCTTCTTCCTTATCTTTCTAAACTATTGGAGTGATTTGTTTATTTGCAGGTTTCATAATTTGTGTCGCTGAACTCTGTTCTTCCCCGCTTCCAATCTGGATTCTGACCACTTCACTCGACGGAAACGGCTCTTCTCTCGGTCTGTGATTCACGGCTCACAGCTCGCTATTCTAAACATTCTTCCATCCTTATTCTTTTAGATCTCTGCTGCCTTTCACACGGTGGACCATACGTTACTTCTCCAGTCTTTCTTCTTTTGTTTTGGTTCTGTATTATCTTGGTTATAGTCTTATCTTTCTAAGCATACGTATTTGGTTTCTTGGGCTGGCACTTGTTCTAATGCTTCATTTTCTCACGGTGTCCCACAGGGTTCTGTTATTGGTCCTTTTCTTTTCTCTTTAAATCTCCTCTCTCGCTTCTATTATTCCCTTTTTTTATGTTGATGATGCCCAACTTTTCTTGTCCTTTTCTTCATTTACTCCTACTACTCATTTGAACCTCTCTTCTTGTCTTTCTGCTATCCAAACTTGGATGGCTGATCCTTTTCTTGTCCTTAATGCTTCTAAAACTGAAGTTCTCTTTTCTCCAGTGTCTACTATCCCTTCTCCGTCCCCTCCTACATTTGTCATGTTTCCCCCCTCAGACCTCCCTAGTTCTCTTACTGCCCACAATCTTGGTCTCAATCTTGATGATCGATCCTTTTCTCACCATATTTCTATTTCTTGGTAGTGTTGTCACTTTCATCTGTTTAATATCCATAAGGTTTGTCCCTTTCTTACCTTCAGTGCCACTAAACATTTGATATCTTCAAGGTTATTCTACTCTTGCCCCACCAAAGTCCACCTTTAACCCTTCAATACGTCTTCTTTTCTTGCTCTCTCCTTGTGATTCCTTTTCTACCTAGTTATCTTCTCTTGGATGGCTTTCCTTTCACTCACAACTTAAATTTAATTTCCTCTGTATGGTATTTACATCTCCTCATGGCCTTGCACCAATCTGTCTTGCACCCCTTGTGTCCTTCCATGTCCCCTCTCTGGCTTTCCACTCTTTTCCTCGTCCTCCTTGTGCGTAATCACATTTCATTCTTTTTCACTGCTTGCTCCCTTTCACTGGATTGCTCTTCCTCTTTCTCTTCGCTTTATTAATTCTTATTCTGCTTTTCACACTGCTCTGAAAAACGTACTTAAGTTTTTGACATGTTTATATTTCTTTTTTTTTCGTGGGGACCGCCACACTGGCGTCGGATACAGATCTCACAGGAGATTTAGATACCTCTAAAAGCACACTGCTTTCATCATCCAGCTGTTGCAGATCCGAAGGTTGTGTCTTCCGTTGAAAGATTAGAGAGCTTTGAGGAGTTGGAAATATAAGCAAAAATTTTAGTATTGGGCTGATTTTGAGTTTTCTTCTTTGCTTTAGTCGCACGTCTCTTAGCAGCTCGCATCTCCAATCTCCTTTGTTTGCGAGATAATAAATGAGAGGAGGAATCAATGTGGGTAGGGGAAAAATTGGTATCTACACCTAAATCTGAATCTGGATTAATGGCTTGATTGATTATGTTAATGAGATCAACCAGTGGAGAGGGACTGTTGGGATCAACAGACGCCACCTCTGCAGCCGTCTGCATTGTTTGGCAGCTGTTAGTCACTATGCTCAATTGAGGGTAGAGTGTCAAGGGGGTACGATGTTGAAGATCATTAATTTTTTGTGCATTAATATTAATGCAGTCCCACAATTCTCATCGGACAGCAGATCCGATTGACAAACTGCAGCTGCATATGAGGGCTTAGACAACAGGGGCGTGGAAGCGGGGAGTTTAGTTTGCATTGTTATAGTCCTAGACTGTGTGATTGATATGTGGTTTGAGTTGTAGCATTTCCTGGTCGTGTGGGTTGAGTTTGGGAAGCTACAGAGAGAAGTGTGACCTCTGATGTGCTGCTTTTGGCGAATCTGGCTGAGTGAGGTCATGTCCTTTGTCTAGAAGATTCAAAATTCTTGTAAGAACAGGAAATTGGTATGAGTCCTGAAAAGTCTTTTTGAGGTGTAGATTGGTGGGCATGGGATGTCTCTAAATTAGGATGGGGCATGTCGTTGGAGAGAGCCAACGTGGGACATGGATATTGCCGATTAGTGTTTTTAAAATCCAAATATGAGTCATTACTAGGACCCATGAAGGCATCCTCCTCGCCTGCATTAATGTGTGGCAAACTCTAATTTGATGGCAGTGGTGTGGTAGAAGTGAGTAGTTTATGCTCTTTAGGCTGTCGCTCTTTTAGTGATGCAACTGCGGGAGAGAATAGATGAACGTGATCAATCTTGTCGCGAGGGAATACATTAGGAATGCATGGTTCCAAAGAAAGACATACTTGCTTGCCCAGTTCCTCCATAATCGCTGGTGCCAGAATGGATACATATGACACAGAAAGGTTGAGGTTACGTAGGATTTGAGGTTCTTGTGCAAGCGAGTTGGAGCAAGAATGTGTGATGGTGGTCGATTACGAGGGGAAAATTGTCATACGCATCTTGAAGCGAGAAGATAGACGCACCGTGATTCCAAGAGAAAGAGCTGTTAACTTGCGCGTGCGTTAAACTTGGAATGACGCCAATGACTTTAGTTGGAGTGAGAACAGCCTTGTCCAATGGTGCTTTAGGACACTGCCTACTCGTGTCAATGTGGTCAGAAATGGGGTTAAAGTGTGGAGTTTGGCTAGGGGTAGTATTAGTGTTTAATGATAAGATGGAAGTTGGCAAAGCAGCAGCTTTATATATGACTGCTCGCAGGCATCCACTTCTAAGACCCCCTGACATAATGGAGCTAACAAGCTTCAACTATAATGCAAAGTAAATGGAATATGTAGACTGAAGCGCCTCTCAGCGATTGCAATTCAACCTATTAAACTTACTTTCAGTTCTCATGCACAACATGCGTCATCTAAATTTGGAATGTAATGTTTTACCCAACTGTGCGTTAAAGGACCAATATGAAGCATACATTCAATTGACAAAATGTAAGTGTAAACAGTTTGTTGGCAAGCAAAACAACCGACACAATAAGCATAGAGACAAGTGACTACGTAGAGTTGCTTCAGTGTTCAATAGAAAATAGGTGAAAGATCACTGGTCAAAAAAATAAATAAGAACTAGCAAGCTGAAGTGCACGCATGTAAAAAACCTTGCACAAGAAAATGCGCATGAAAGGAAGACAGAGATAGCAGCGCTGTACAAATGAGATCAATGGAAGTTATTTTGCGGAAACACAGAACAGATTAGCCCTGTGAGAGCGCTAACTTTGCTGGGTTTGTATCAGACGAAATATCCACTGTAAATGACACAATAGGATGGTAACAATAAGGCTTACCAATACAGTGAAGATTTGTTGAAGCCCGCCCCTGATCCAACCGACCCCAAACAGGCTCCTAACAGGCTTTTCTATAGCACTTTAAGGGGTGAGCGCACAGGGGCCCGTGCCTTAAACAGGAGGTGTACCAAAAAGGCGGCGGGGCTACAAATAATTCTGAGGTCCAAGTGGGGGAGAAAGCAGCAGTGCGAAAGTCTTGAGTGCATACACACACCATAGTTTTAGTAGTCCGAGCGTAGCATCAGTCAGCTGGAATTGTGAAAGGCTGCTTCACAGGCTTCCTCCAGGCTCCTAACTGGCACTTCAAGTGGCGCGCGCCCGTGTCTTAAATAGGTGTGCCAAAAAGGGGGCGGGGCTACCACATTACCGTACTCTTAGTAGTCCGAGAGTATCAGCAGTCAGTAGATCAATGGAAGTTATCTCGACTGATTCTAGAATGGCCACTGAAGGAATAGCAACTTGAGATAGCAGCTCCTGTCCACCACCCTATCAACCATCTGAAACCTGGCTGAAATGTCAAGCAAAAAGAAAATGGAGACCATGGATAATCCCCTCTGAAAAGCCTAAACGGATCAATGAAGATTCTGAAGAAGACACACCAAGCTGTGCTGACATCTTTAAACTCCTGAAGCAAGTGGCAAGTGATATGAGTGATGTCAAGGCAACTTTAAATGACTTGCCTGGGAAGGTCAGCGGTTTGGAGACTCGCATGGTGGATGTAGAAGGTAGAATATCTGGTTTGGAGAGGGAAGCCCCTGGCAGCTACAGAGCATACCAGGAGCTGCAAGAGGGGATGTCTAAACATCAACTGACAAACATGAACTTGTAAATAAAGGCTAGGAGCAACAACATTCGCCTGATTGGTATTCCTGAGAAGCCTGAATCCAACCTGTCTGCTTTGGTGGTTGATATTTTACAAGGAAGTTTGCCTGGATGTAATGTACAGCTGAGTGACCTGAATGTGATGTTTAGAGCTGGGAAACAAGAAGCAGGAAAGGCAAAGCAAATATTTAAGTTTATGAGGACCTCCATGAAGGAAAATGTACTGTACCTGGCAAGACAACAGGAGTCCTTATCTTGGCAAGGGAATGTGTTTCATGACTACCCTGAGTTTCCAAAAGAAGTGGTAATTAAAAGAAAAGCATTTGGGGAGGCAAAACGCCTGGCTAAAGATTGGATTTAAAACCTCCCTACTGAAGCCAGCTGTTATGAAACTTTTCCTGCCTGATGCCCCCAATCAGGCTTGTGTCTGGCTCAGAAACTGCCCCAGTAAAACTCTGCCACAATAAGGAGTTTTTATCTTGCTCCTTTACTTTACTTTCCTTCCCTTTTGGTTTGTGCATCTTAAAATGTACAATATATCTGTTGAAATTATTTATTAGCATTTGTATTTGTGGTGTTTGGAGTTGCTTGGACTGGTTGTTTTGCTTTTACTTTGTTATTATTTATTATTTGATTAATTTGGGTTTGTATCCTTAATGGTAATTGCACGTGTTGCCCTTTATTTTCAATTGGATAGTGTTCTTACTGCGTATTATGCCGCAACGTTTGTATGATGCTACTCGTCGAGAAAAGGACTTACTGCGGGGAACATGAACTGACGTAGCACGCATGCGGGGCATAATGTACATGATGTTGTTGTATGCATTTACGCGCACAGCTCCGGCCCTCTGGATCGATGTTGTATTTGCTGGTGGCATCATGGTAGTTTATTGTGTACATGGTTTAAACACTCAGGACTCATCTTAAGGTATGCCATTCATAGGTGGCAGAGTGTTGGATCTGGTTACTCACAATCGCTATGATTCGCAAAGTTGCAACTCTACTTTATACCTAACGTTATGGTCTATATTCTTAGTACAATGCTATTCTCCTGTTTTGGATGACACGGCCTTGATCTTGGGAAGGTGGGAGAGAATGGCGCTGTAATGATCTTGGAATGTTGGCATCGCAGTCCCTGGTGGTTGGGGGTGTGGGGTGGTGCGGGCTTTGTGGGCTTGTTGTTGGCAGCGTGTTGGTGCTGTGCATTGCAGCGTCTGGGCTTCGTTGGCGGTGCTCCCTGTGTGGGGTCTCAGTGGTGGGGTTTGGCGCAGTCCTTTCTGGGGGCTGTCTATTGCTCTCCCGGTGCTGGCTCAACTAATGCTGTGTGCGGCGCTGGGGGGGGGGGGGCAGCCCGTGGAGGGGGCGGAGCTGGGCACTGCCGCCGGGACGTCTGTGGGGGCGCGCTGTCGGTGGGATCCGGATGCTGTGCTGATGCGGCACCGCCGTCGGGCCTGTTGGGCCTGTGCCACATCTGTGCCTTTGATCGTCAGGGATGGTTATAGGAAGGCAATGCATGATTTTTGCACACTTCTAGATGTATGAAGTTCAGGATGAGTACATCTTGGTGTATCCTGGGATGGTATTGTTGGGGGAGCAGTCTGAGCCCTCAAAGCAGCCAGTAAAAAGAAGAGGTGATGGGAATCTGAAGTGTATCAGGTGGCAGGGGTCGGATTGATACGCTGCAATATTTTAAAGAACTGCGCACCTCCTTCAATCGTTCGTGATTGTAGAGCTAAGTGCTGGTGCAGGCTGTCTAAAATGTCTACTTGGTATACAGACCATTGATCTAAATGAAGGCCTAACCTTGATCGTGACTGCCAGGAATAAACAACTGTTAGCGGGTGCAGGAGCTAACCATGAAGCAGGGATTATCCTATGGAGGTACATATATGACGCCAATGTTTCCTCATATTTATGAGTAAATAGATTATTTTGTGCCACTACTTTTCCTTGATGGATTTGCACTGTGTTTATAGGTGAAATGTGTTATATGGGGTAAATAAGAAAGGGAAGGCCATTTGTAATACAGAATTCATTTGTGAGGCAGCACATAGTTGGTTTCTCTGAAGGCAGAATTTATGAGCATTTTTGACACATACGTAATTTCATAAAGGAGACCTTGGCCGTATGTACTAACTGTTGATGAATGAGATTGTGAATCACATGCGAGGGAACTAGGTATTTTTTGTACCCCATTGCCTGGTGCCAGAGGTCGCTGTATGTATTAACCGGTATTGCCTTTATGAAGAGCAAGTATTAGTGATGCTGATTTGTAGGTGTGATCTGTTACTGGATTGATTTACACAGCATGGTCTGGGCGGATGTGTGTTGGGGTGAATTAGTGAGCCTGCTTGGCCATAAACTGGTTTATGATTGTTGTACCTCACATATTGCGATTGACACGCATTGTTATTAGGTTAGTACATTGACTGACTATGGCATACGCTACATAGATGTTTTGGTGTCAGCCACTGAATAAATATAAAGGGTGGGGATCGGGGGGAGTTGGGGTTGGTGATTTATTTTTACTGTAGTTTGCTAAGATTACTGTATTTTCTGAAATACCTTAGTGCTACGTCTGAGCAGTGTGCGATCTATTTGTAACTAGTACCAGTGTTATCTGCTTGACTCGTGCCCTGGTGGGGCGTGGGTTCTTTCTTCTTCTTTCCTTTCCTTTTTCTGATCTCTTTTCTCTTCTCACTATTCTATACTGATCACACTTATTGTTTGGCCCTGACTAAGATTGACAGCATGAACTCTAGATCTGTAAATCATCTTAACATCGTTTCATGGAATGTTAATGGCCTAAATACTGTGGTGAAGTGGACCAAAGTTTTATCCTATTTGAGATCAACTTCATGTGACATCGCTTTCCTCCAGGAGACAGATCTGAACTGTGAAGAAGCTGAAAAACTTCAACGGGGATGGGTCGCCAAACCTTTTTCTCGACTCATTCGACCAGTAAAAGAGGTGTTTCAATACTCATTAAGAAAAACCTTCAATCCTTTCAAGCAAAACAGACAAGGAAGGAAGAATTGTCTGTGTTGTGGTCAAAGTACAAGATACGATACTTTTTATGCAATCTGTACGCACCCAATTGGGATGACCCCCCTTTTCTTCCACAAACTTGCACAATTGATTCAAAGTTTTGGTTTTAGTGCAATTGTGTTAGCTGATGATTTTAACTAGGTGTTGGATCCAGCATTAGATCGCTCGAATGGGGACCATACGCGTTTCCCGAAGAAGAGCAGGAGATCTTTAGAATGCCTGATGAATTAATTCAATTTAGCGTATATATGGCGCTTAGAGCACCAGTCTGAAAGACATTACAGCTTTCACTCATTGTGTCATGATACCCAGTGCTCCAGATAAGATTTTGAGGTGGGAGTATTTTACGCATGATTTTTCAAATTGGAGAGTAAATGCAATTTCAAGAGTAAAAAGAGTTTTCTCGTCTGCAAGAGAGTAAAACGTATCCAACACATACACCCAATGCATACGTAAAATCAGACCCATAGACCAAAAGCGTTGTATATCAAAGTTGTCTTTCTTGTGCAGAGCCCTTCACTTCACATGCAAACGGCACATCCCGTCTGGTCACATAGTAACAGCACATCACTCTACTTGATAATGGCATATATCCTCCCTGAACATGCTAGCTACGCATCTCCTCTTAACGAATATGCCACATACTCTGTGCACATGGTAAAGGCATATCTACTTTCAGCATTTTCAGAGATGTGCTGTTAGCATTTGAGGAGCAAATTTGTGTCATTTGCATGTGTAAATTGCACCTTTACACTGTGAGCATGCTAACAGCACATTGTTATGCTCACTGGTATCCACGGGGACGCCACCCAGCCCTGGTTGGATGATTTGCACTCTCGAACCCTCTCCCAGTCCCTTGGTAGGGCCTCTGGTTAAAGATGGGTCTTAATATTGTAAAAGGTGAATTCTCCGTCCTGCTCCTCGTGGCAGGGGCGCGTAGATGTGGGGGGCGAGCAGCGACCAAGTTACTTCACTGGTGCAAGCCCCCGTGTGGGAATCCAGGCCTGCTGCGACTCCATAGGTTTGCTGCTTTACAGTCTTTATATGCAGTTCTTATGTTCCTCTTAGTTCGAATAATGTCTTGCTTCTTTCCTTTTAGGTATGGAAAGGTATTTTGGTGTTGTCATGTAGTTTGAAGATGAGCATGGGCCGGTAGGCAAAAGCGCAGTGTGCGCGATGCTGTCCGGTGAGTGATGACTCTGTTTTGCCTTTTATATTGCTAACCTGTGTCTTTTCTCTCCTTGCAGGTTGCAATGTTCCTCGCCGAGCGCTGTAATGTTCTAGCAATGAAACTGACCAGGAGAGGACTACCCAGGTAAGAATTGTGTGGCTTTCTTCATTCGGGAGGAAACGTGAGTAAACGCTTACTAATACTGTCTTTCTTTCTCATCTTTCCAGGTTATGGTATTTTAGGATGCATGCAGTGCCGAATGATGGAGTGCGTATCTTCAGGTGAGTGGGACTGAAGTCAGCGATGGATTGAAGACAGGATACTGTTCCAGGTAAGTTTCGTAGTGTTCTTTCTCTCTCTGCAGGTCCTTGGTTTCAGGTAAGGTGGCATCAAAGAACTGGACACGGTGAGTGTTACACCGCCCACAGCAGAATAACGCAAAGCATGTTCTACTGTTTGGGTGTGGTTTAAATAGTCTCAGTTAAAGTAGTCCCAGGCCTGCCACCCCCCAAAGACTAGACCGCATAGCTCAGTTCCTTGTAACTGAGCTATGTGTGTGCCTCCATGTTGGCTGATCCCTCTCCCCCCCCTACAATTAAATAGTGCCAAGTAAATGGTCCCATTCTAATGTTGTCTTCATGATGGCTATGAGCCTGGCGCCAAAGGCACCATGCCTGACTCCAGGAGAGTCTTGGATGAGGTTTTAAGGCCTTTGACCTGGCCCTAACTGGAAGGCTGATTTGCCAGTGAGGGCCAGGGGCAAGGGTCATGACACACATCTCTATGCATATGCTAATGGCAGACATTGTTTTCACGTATTGACAGAACTTGTTCTGTTTAGCAAGCCTGATATTTTACACGTTGACAGGACATATCTCTGCCCACTGCTCCAGATAAGATTTTGAGGAGAGAGGATTTTACTCCCTGATTTTACAATTGGAGAGTAAATGCAATTTCAAGTGAGTCAAAATTAGTTTACTTCTTCACAAGAGAGTAAAATGTATCTGAAATGTTCAGACATTTGGGGAATAAAACTTCAGTCCATGCATTCAGCCAGTGATAGACATGAGGACTTAAGGCATGATTGCAGGCCTTGACTAACCAATCAGTCAGCACTGAGATGGTAACTGGACCATGGCGGGCGGGGCGGGGTGAGGTGTGGTAAGCTGCACAGTGGAATGGTTCCTGCGCCAACAGTATGCCTGAAATCATGGAAATGCACAGTGTGTGCAGCTTGGGCACTTGTACCTACCAGCTGTGCGCACAGACTTAAGCTACAGTTTGTGGTCAATTTTTAGTGTGGTGCAAAGCTCCAATGAGGAAGGAAAACAAACTAACCAGAGGGGATTCTCATTTTGAATTATTGCGTAAATGTAACCAGGGCGAGGTTTCCCAATACAGAGAGGAAGCTAGCGCTTTTAATGACAGGAAATAAAAAGCAAACTCATCCTTGCTAAGTTTCAAACTCATGAACCTGCGATAAAACGATCTCTGCAGTAGGTGCATTATTCCAGTTGGTTTAACGTGTACCCTGCTTCAGTATTCAGGGTGCATACAATACCATTCTAGACAGACACACGCATACCCACATATACATGCACTTCGCAGTGTACATATTTGTCTGGTCTCCAAGTCATACTAACTGCCTGAAAGTGTACTTTATATCCAAGCCCTGCTTTCTGATGGCTTCACTTAATATAGGAATGCCATTGCACTTCTGTACTTAATGTCTCACCTGATGTTTTAACAACACGCGGTATAGGAATAATCAAAGATTAGAAAGATGAAAGGCTGGGCCAGCATCGAGGGCCTAGAACCTGCCCCCTGCAGGATACATGCAGGTGGCGCTAAACCCATTGAGCTGTCTTAATGCATTACAAACAGGTGCAGGATTCTCAAAATACCTTTTGCTTTCGGGAGCAATGCTGTACAATGTGGCAAATCTTCTGCTTGAATCCTGAAAAGATGCAGTGTCTCGTGCCCAGCAACAACTGGCAAAAGCACTGCAGAACATGAGCTCACTCATGGTATTGCGAGACCCGAACCTTGAAGCAAAATCCAGTCACACCTCCCCGCTTATACTTTTCTCATCCGGTTTTGTGAATGATCAGCGGACACACAGTGAAATCTAAGAGCAATACAATACAATGGAAATACAAGGGCAAACAAATCATAGCAAATACTTGTAGAAAATACTAAATTGCCTCTTGTACAGAGCCTGGGGAACGCACTCCTCCATTGAGGGAGCCTCCCCAAGGGGATACAGGGAGTCCAGGCATCTTCTGTTACCTCCATGGCCCCGGGTGTCTGGCTGTCCACCGAACTCAGACTTCTTCTGGAGCACAGTTTGGCCAGTGTTCGAACTTGGTATAAATATTTGCACAGTGCATTATGCAATGTAAGAACACTGAAGATACCATTGCCAGTCAAGTAAGGCCAGTATTTCCCACTGCAGGAACACCAGTGCTGCCTGAGCCCAATTACGCCATTACTGACACTATAAAGGGCACCCTATTGAAAGGACATTGTATGTACCACCATCCTCGCCCATCCCACTGTGTGAACACTTCTGCTGGATGAGCTGCATATGGGCTGCACATTCTACTGACTATAAGAAAACGTGCTGCGTGAGCCCAGTACTGCCGTTATTTGCCTCAATTAGAAGATGCATGCTGGCCCCTTCCCTAAGCCTCTCTTCAGGCACCACTCAGACATTTGCTGCCATGGTGGCGTCACCCCATAATCTCCTGTCCTAGGTGCAGGCTACTGGCCATTCTGCACAACAATTTGATTCAATCTTCAGTTCCACCCTTGCAGCCATCGCCCTCTTTCACCTGCTGTCCTCCACACCAGCGCTCCTCCCTGCTCCCTGTTGCACCTTCACTTGCATGTATCCTTGCACTTTCACATCCTTTGCTCACACTTATACCATCCTTGCACTTACAAGCCTGCACACTTGCACACCTTTGCTCATTCTCACACTTGTGCTAGGTCTTACATAGCCTCACATCTGCACACCCGGGCACGCTCGCACACTTGCTTTTTATTACCTATGCTTTTCTTACACACCTTGCATCCACACACCTGTTTTCAGACCACTGCTGGCTACTACAAATTGACGTTTTGAAATTGCTCTGACAAACAGGTGCTGCGGCTCCGATATCCTTTCAGTCTGCTGGCATAGAAATTTAATTTTAAAAATGTGCTATTTCAGTTGGGAGTCAATTGGGAGTGAATGGGCCACGGACCCGGTAGATTATCTTGCCACTACTGGTTAACATAAAAAAAAGTTAGAGCGAGCTGATTATAGATAAAGACGGTTGGTAGGCTTCAAGTTCAGATCACCATGTATTCCTTGACAAATGCTGATAAGTCCAAAATAAAAGGGGGTTGGGTACTACCAGGGCAGAGTAACCTACATTAGGGCTAGTAACCTACCTTTAGAAAATGCTGCTCATTTCTACGCAGCCCACCAAGTCAAAAGGAATTTCGCGAGTGGCACTGCAGAGGCTTCTAACTTGAAGCTTGCGTGTGCATATACTAATGGTTCATACTGCAGTGCCATCTACTGGCAGAAAGAGGACTTTTTAAAATAAAGAATTAGTGACAATCCTGCGTAAACGGTACGCATTTAAAAGTGAAATGTGGCGTTATGGCAAGAATTAAATGCGTTAAAAGGCCCGATACACCCCTTATCTGGAGGGCTGATGATACCTATTCCCTTTTTGACCTCGGGCCAAGTGACCTCCAGCTGTTTTGACTCCAGTATTGGGCTCATTGCATTGTCACACCATGCACCTGTATCTTTACGTCTTTCCTTGCAACATACTCTGCTCAAGTCATCCAGGTGGAGAATTAATTCAAACATTCTGCAAAATTAGCAGACCAAAGATTAAGTTGTAGAGGAAATTAAAGACTTCATTCAAATTAATAGGTCTGAGGATGTCACAGTCTCCACAGTCCGGGAAGCTATGAAATGTTTTGTCCATGGTGTGTTAATATCAAAAACTGGCAAGCAAAGGGAACTGAAAATCAGAGGAATTCAAAGGTTGTCTACTGAGGCTAAGCGTCTAGACAATTGCTTTGCTGCTAGCCGCAATGAAGGAGCTAAGTTTCAATTGAGGAAGGCTAAATTTGAATTAAATAAATTGACATCCGACCAAGTAGACTGTCTTATTCAGGCAGAAAATCAACTACTTCGAAAATGGAGAAAAGGCAGGCAAACTCCTGGCACACAGGCTAAAGGTAGCTGAGAGTGATCGATCAATGCAATCATAGATCCAAGGAACATCTTGAAAAACAACAAAAAGAAATAAATGTTCTGTTCCAAACGTTACAAATCAGAATTGAACTGTGAACATGCTGTGAAACTT
The DNA here is from genome assembly GCF_040938575.1 of Ambystoma mexicanum. Classification (NCBI taxonomy): domain Eukaryota; kingdom Metazoa; phylum Chordata; class Amphibia; order Caudata; family Ambystomatidae; genus Ambystoma; species Ambystoma mexicanum. The sequence continues at coordinate 144,685,538 of NC_090939.1, read as the reverse complement.
TCTGAACTCATTAGACATCTCATCTGTCAAATGATGAAGCGGCAAGTCTTGAATGGAGTATAGAAGCTGAGGATATTCGTGTGGCCATTTCTAAACTTTCTGTGGGCAAATCACCAGGCACAGATGGATTGTCTGTAGAGTTTTATAGGATACTAACTAATTCTGCTCTACAGCTTCTTTGTGATGTTTATAACAACGCCTTTGAGACTAATTCCATGCCAGACACGATGCAACGCTTTAATAACGCTCTTGAAGAAGAAAGATAGGTCTTTTACAAGATGTGAAAACTACAGGCCAATCAGTCTGATTAATACTGACTGCAACATTCTTGCTAAGTGTTTGGCTTTGAGACTGGAAGCAGTTATACCGTCATTGATCCATGAGAATCGGGTCGGCTTTGTCACAGGGAGGACGGTGGCTTACAACATGAGCCGCCTGTTATCAATTGAGCAAGGACATAAGCACCCAATCGCCTCTACTGTTATATTGCTGAATGCCGAGAAGGCGTTTGATCGTGTGGAATGGGCCTTTTTGTTCTCATGTTTAGACAAATAGAATTTTGGCCAGGACTTTAAAGATTGTTTGAGACAAGAAAGTACTTGGAGGAGAAAAGCAACAGATGAATTTAACAGCAGGACATGGGATTCAACCCTGTTACTATTGCATATTGTTGGGATTGAACCCAGTTACTATTTGCATCAAGAATCTTTGACTGGGAACTAGAGGGCGCTCCTGACCTTCGTTTTTTATTTCTCTATGTGAGTTCCGGGCTCTAGAGGCAGCAGCGCCGGGGTTACCATGCCCCACTGTGGAGGACCATAATCATGGTTTCCCCCCTCCCCCAATCATGGGTATGCATTTTGTGTCTGGAGGGGTGCTGGTTCCTGGCCATTTGAAATGACTGAACTGTGTCATCACTACAGATACCAGAATCCTTGGAGACTGTAATTGAATAACTAATTAGCAACACCTGAAAAGGTACACAGCCTCCCTGAAGATTGTTTGAGACAAGAAAGTACTTGGAGGAGAAAGGCAACAGAGGAATTGAACAGCAGCACATGGGATTCAACCCTGTTACTATTGCATATTGTTGGGATTTAACCCAGTTACTATTTGCATCAATAATTTTTGACTGGGAACTAGAGAGCGCACCTGACCTTCTTTTTTCAATGCTTTAATAACTGTCTTGAAGAAGAAAGATGGGTCTGTTACAAGATGTGAAAACTACAGGCCAATCAGTCTGATTAATACTGACTGCAAGATTTTGTTAAGTGTTTGGCTTTGAGACTGGAAGCAGTTATACCGTCATTGATCCATGAGAATCAGGTCGGCTTTGTCACTGGGAGGGCGGAGGCTGACAACATGAGGCACCTGTTCTCAATTGAGCAAGGACATAAGCAACCAATCGCCTCTGCTGTTATAGCGCTGGATGCCGAGAAGGCGTTTGATCGTGTGGAATGGGCCTTTTTGTTCTCATGTTTAAACAAAAGGATTTTTGGCCAGGACTTTAAGCGCTGGGTAAGGTTGTCATATGCAAATCCATCTGCAAGTGTACTTAGAATGGCCTTGTTTCGAGCGCTTTTTCACTTCACAGGGGTACCAGGCAGGGCTGCCCGCTTTTGCCATTATTGTTCATTTTATCAGTGGAGCCATTGGCAATATTATTACGAGCTGATGAAGGGCTTCAACCAATAATTGGGAATGATGACAAATGTAATCTGGCTCTATACATATGATCTCCTGGTGGCCCTAGGGTGTAGAGCAATGATATAATAACTCGCCAATATTGTATGTTAATGGTGCGACTTTGTTCCGGTATTTATATAACACACATTGTCACTTGATGATTCTAAGTAAAACATATATTGATGGTTGCTTAATTATTATGATTGAGTAGAGATATCATCCCCAGTATTATTTGGAACAAAATTGTTTAGGAGGAGTTGCCTCTTACCATATAGTAATTCTGCCTTGTTGCCAAGGCTATAGTATCAGTTTGTAAGAGTAGTAAATCTATCGATATGTTATCAGCATCTACAATTTGATCATTAAAAAATCGATTTAGTTTGAGTACTAAATGCATTTTTACAGCCATTAGTTCTATTATTCACTGGGGAATAGAGTAACATGTTTAATTTCCTTACCCTTATATCTTGGTGTTTGACCTCTCCGGATGGTAGTCCTGTAATGGCCAGCAGTGTTCCGCGAGACGAGATCCCGGTCGCCATTTTGTATTGAAATTGTTTATATCTGACGTCATAGCGTGGTAATGCTTAGATGTTTGTGCGTGACAGTCCTTCTAGTGTAGTTCCTGCTAATGTGCATGGGCTGCTGAATCACTTCATACGTTTATTTTGATTGATAGATTTGATTAAGTTAATGTGCTCTTTATAAATATATTTTGTTGTCTATATGGATTTCTGTGTTTGATGCATTGCATGTTTAAATATATTGAGTATCGCAGTATATCTGGATACTAGTTATGAACTACATTCAAAATTATGTAGTAAGTTTGGCGGGCCATCTCATTATCTGATATAGGTTAGATGTTGTGGATGTAATGTAGATAACATTGGTCACTATATATAGTGTCATGGGGTCCTGTTAGTAATTAATGATTTGTATGCAGTTACATTAACTAGATGTAACAACTGGTGTCATTGGAATCTAGTATCGTTGTAAATGGAGTATGTGAGGTTCCATGTTCAATTGTGGTTGGGCGACAGATATATTGGTATATCCGTTAAGTATTTTGTGTTTGGGTGGGCTAGACTTCTCAAAATTAACTGAATGTTAGATATGCATTTATTTTTTTAATTTATAAAGCGCACAAACAGCCCAGGGGCTATCGAGGCGCTGTTGCAAGAAGATGACTTTATTACATGGAGCATAAATAAAGGTGCAACATGTGGCAAACATTGAACAAATTACATACATACAGCTTCGTGTTAGCAAGTGGAACATTACATGTGTTACGTTAAGCTGTTACAAGGAAATGAATTAGTTACATGATATATAGATATATCACTATATTCAGTAGAGGTCACATGACTGTCCTTGAGTCAGACATTAGAAATGTTATTCTAAAGAAAGACTTCCATTTTGTATTCACAATTCAGTTCATACTTGAAACATCGTAATTTGCAGATCCTCTTCGAATTAGTTTCTGATCACCCCCTCTGACCCCAGTTTGAACTTTGGATAAGCCTATAAAAATGATATCATCTTTGTTGTCCATTTGATGTTTGCTTTGCCAGTGAACCGCCAAAGGCAATCTGTTGTCTTGTGAGTTGAGACTTGATCGGTGTTCACGAATCCGGATACGCAATTCCCGGATTGTACTTCCTATGTACATGTGTTTGCATACACAGATAATTGCAAAGATTATAAATTTCGATCTGCAATTGATCAGTCGTTTGATATGAACAAGTGTACCATCATGGTGTACGTATCGAGTCGTATCAGGATGTGCATGTTTGCGCATAGTGCAGTTGCCACATTTTATAAAAAACCTGGTGTTTGTGGTTTCATCCAAGTGCTTGATCACCGAGTTTCAGCAGGTTTGAGAAAGGAAGGACTTATTCTATTTTTGATGGTACAGGCACGAGTATGTATGAAATGTAGGTTTGTTCTCAATGTACCAAATTGTTATCTTCTGAGTATTGTGTGATCAGGCTGACTTTCTTGGAGTTCTTTCCTCTTGCAGTCTTGGGTGTGAGCATGTCATCCCTGCTCATGGATTGGATTTTGTGGTGTGCTTTGGCTATACATTCAGTACTGTATCCCCTTTCAGTGAATCTTTTACTGACTAAATCACATTCCAAATCAAAATTGGTATTGTCGCTGCATTTCCTGCATGCACGGAAAAAATTGCCCATCGGGATATTGCTGATGGTTGTTCTTTTGTGGCAACTTGAAGCTAATAGAGTTGACTTCAGTAGGTTTTCTGTATGTCTTTGTCGCTAATTTATTGTTTTCAACATATACATTTAAGTCAAGGAAATCTATACTGAGCTGATCATTGTCCTGTCCATTCTAAGCCAAAACTTGTTTAGATTGAGATAATCAATGAATCTCTGGAAAGCCCTCCTCCTTCTCGTTCATCTATTGACTGCCTTTGACCTGGTAAACCATACAAACCTGTGACTCCATCTCACAGTTACTGCCAACTTCTCCCAAGATGCCATGACCTGGGTTTCTTCATTCCTTGAAGGGAGATCGGAGAGTCTTCTCTGATTTGGCTAATGCCCCACCTGTACCGATTCTTTGTGGCATCCTGCAAGAGTCCTGTATGTCCCCTACCCTTTATATCATATTTACCAAACCCCTCTTTGACCTTCTGGATGTTCTGGGCATAGCCTACATCAACTATGCCGATGACACCCAAATCCTCATCCCCCTGTCAATATCCTATGTGAAGATGAAACTATGACCATTAACAAAATCTACTCAACCACACACACTTGGATGTCTAAGAACCATCTTTGTTTAAACAACAATAAGACAGAGATCCTAATGGTGGGGTCTCCGGCTATGCTAAAGAAACTCCCCCCACCCCCCCAATACTCTTCTATCTTGCTCGATGGCATTAAAATCCCAGTCTGTGAAACCCTGGGAGTCTACTTGGATGCCACCCGCTCCTTCACAAAACAAGTCAATGCAATTGCCTCCTCCGCAGCATACATGACCAAACTGCTTAATGCAGCCAGACAATTCCTTACACCAACGAGTTGCCTGACCATTGCACGTTCAATAACTGGAGCAAAACTCGACCATTGTAATGCCCTCTTTGTGGGCACATCTAAGAAGAAAAGAATATCTGTAAAATGCAAGTAATCCATATCAATGCACTTCGCTCGGCACTCCGCATCTCCAAAAGAGAACATATGTCTGCAGCACAAAAGGAGGTGCACTGGCTGGCTGCCAATCCAGGAAAGGATTAACTTGAAAATCCTTACGATCACTCACAAATGCCTCCTGAACACAGTACCCGAGTATCTGGCCCAAACATATCGGAGGAGGAGGTGCCAGTTTCCTAGTAGCAGCGGTATCTCACTGGGACTCCCTCCCGCGCACGCTAAGGCAGAACATTCTCACTCAACATTCAGGAAAGCCCTTCAAACTTGGCTCTTCACCTAATCTTTGTCTTGGCTGACCTCGTACATTGGGAGTGAAGAGACTGATACGTGCTCCACATTTACCTGTTTTTTTTTTTTTTATTATAGTTTTAATTATAAGTATATGTACTGTGTACCTGGTTCCCAACCGCGCCTTGAAGCCCTTGGGCTTAGGCGCTTTACCAATGCAAATAAATCCATAAAAGTCGTACTTTAGCTGTTAAGGGGAGGAACAAACTATTCAGCGATCCCTAGATGGCATTAGGCTACCCAAGCTTACTAAGGAAAAGGCTGACAATCTTGGGGCCGAGTTACTTGGAAAAATTATTAAACCTAGTTCCTCTTTGAAAATAAATAAAACCCAGTGCCTGATGAATTTGTAACACAATTTCTTTTTTTTAAATCCCTTACTCAAATTCTCATGTCCCTTTTTAATTCAATTAGGCGCAAAAGGTGGTATTGTACTCTGTGGGGGAAGCCCTAATCACAGCACTTCCCAAACCAGAGCAAGATGCAAGGTTCTGTTTTTCATAAAATGTGCCTAAAGTTCTACTAAATATAAATGCCAAAATGTATACCCCAATTCAATCGGAAAGATTGCAGCCACTCTACCTGCGTTGAGTGGGAAGGACCAGTGTGGTTTCTACATGAAGTGGCAGGCAGCTGATGTTCATAAATTGGCTGATATGATTCATAGCCCATACATCCTGATTGCACTCTATGCTAAAAAGTGTTTAATAGGATGGAGTAGAATGTATAGATCTGGTTTGTCGAAAGTGGTATCTGAGAATCTATATATTGATATGTTATTCTATGCAAAACATAGTGCTAGGATTTGGATGAATGGATAGATCGCTAGTCCCTTTTTTCTCTCTAGAGGCACATGATCGTATTGACCCCTGGAACCTCTGCCATGCTTCCTTAGGATCATGCCTCTTGCAGAAGCAAATAGAACTATTCCCAAAATGTATGCCATTGATTACCATGGGCACTCCTTCAAGAAGCTACATTATTTGTTGATGACATAATGCTGTCGCTTAATCTTAAAAAAATAAAATGTTTGAATATATTCATGTCAGGTGCCCACTGGGGAATCTTTGAAATAGTTTTGTCCCTTTTTTAAAATGGTGCATTCATCCATGCAATATCTTGGAGTTAACCTCATTGTCAGGATATTTTACTGATATGAGGCCAACTACCTTAAACTCATTAGTAAATTCCTAGAATATCTGATTTCCTGGAAATCGTTAATAATTACGTGGCTGGTGAGAATATCTTCGGTGAAGATGAACAGTCAACCTATATTACCATATGTCTTTCAGCTTCTGCCTATAATAGTACCTGAAAAGGTCTTCCTCTCATTCAGATAGAGATTCACATTGTACAGTGATCACATATTGGTTCAATCCACGGTCAACAAAACTAAGGCAGTTCATTGAGGGGCCAGATTATAGGAAAAGACCAAGGAACTCTAATTTGGCAGCCTCCAAAACCCATGCTATATAAACTCCTGTCACTTAGAACTGTGCAGGATTGGGATAGGCTTACCCTAAACTTAAATTAACAACCTTCACAGGTCCACTAGCTCCCATACATGGAAATCCACAATTCACACCCATCTGCAAAATTAAACAGTATGCTAACTGGTTAAAAGGCGGCTGTGAATTTGCCACGCATTTGTTTCGAGCGGGTTAATTTTGTGCTAAACAATGTAAATTTCTATTAGAGTTGGGGGGATGGGAAAAGTTTAAATTAACTGCAACTAAGACATTGGCTCTTGAACAAATTGAAAAACAAGATCTCAGATCTCTGACCATATTCAAGAAGTTGATTACTTAATCTTAAGATTCAAGAGGGTTAACATCAAATATATACAGCATAGTGTCATCACGAACTGACCCGAGGACGGACAACAAAGCATCTTGCATAGAGCGTTGTAGTGTAGGACACAAAAATCATCAATCTTTATGCAAAATAGAGAACAGCTGTAGATGGTACTACACCCATACAATTTGGAAACATTTTGATGTGGTGGCTTGTGCTTGAAGGGATATTGCAGGGTTGGTTCTTTCCTCCACATTTGGTGGACATACCCTAAACTGGTAACATTTTGGGAATTAATAGTAGATGAAAATTTCAGGTGAGCGACTACCTAAATAAGTACTGGGTATCCTAAGGCTCATACTCATATCGCCAGAGATTTGATAAGCAAAGGTTTGTTATAACCAAGGCTTTTGAATGTGGCCCAGTGAAAATCGGAAGTGATCCTGATGATTTGGTATAAGAAATTGTGCTACATTTCGATAAATGACAAGATTGCATATTTTAGGAAAAATGATCTGGTGGGCTTTTTCAATATTTGTATACACTTTTTGGATCATGTCAAAATAATACACAGATTAACGTACCTGACTAGATTGTGGGCTTTGGACCTTCTAGATGATTATTCCACCACTTGTGCCGGATTCACTTGTAATATACTCTGATGGTATTGGGAATAAAAAATGCGGATAGAGATTTAATAATCCAGGAACAATTATGTACCCTGTGCTTAATGTAGAAGAGTTCATATAATTTTAGAATGCAACTATCTTTGTCATCTTTCCTATAACTGGATTGCTAATCGGAAGGAAGGAGGTGAGAGAGGTGGGTAACAAGGGAAAGGGTAAAACTGTCATGACTGAGTTTTATTTTGTATTTCTACACTTGAAATAATCTAATACATGTAAATCATACTTAATACATTAGAAGGGTTTGACTTTATTTAATTTTTCAGTCTTAGGCAACCCAGATCCTAGGCATACCTGATTTTGTATGTTAGTTTTTTTTGTCTATTAAAAGGTTAATTAACAGATTTCATACAAAGAAAGAAATGTAATGTTGCTCAAATACTCTGCTTGGCTGCTTCTCAGCCCTTTCAGACAAGGTAACTGGACCCAAAACTGCAAACCGTTCGGTACATAGGCCTGTGCTTATACAAATAAAGACATGAGTATTTCACCTCTAAAATTTAACATTAATTTGCAGATTACCAATTTGTCTGGTGTGAATTTCTTTCAGACAAAGTAATTGAAGTGAATTGAAATTGCATTATATGTATGGGTATGCTAATCCATGCTCGGCTTTAGTGGTGGCTTGGCTTGTTCAGTGCAGAGTATTTAGAAATCGTTCTGTATTTGATTTGAGACATCGGATGATTCTTAGTTCTTCACTAGGAATTCTTGTGGAACTTCAGCTTAGAAGACATGTCACACATTTACTGGAACAATTGCACTGGCTTCCAGCGTCCAACAAGCTTATCTTTAAATACTTGTGTCCAATGCACAATGTAGTACACCACCAAAATCCCAAAGTCCTGTCACGGTTTCCCTTTCTACGTGCTTCTCCTCCATGGATCAGATCGTTAAACCTTCTGGACTTCCACCTTTTTCATATCCAAAAAAATGCTTCGCATGTGCTTTCTCCAGGAGAGCTACCGCTGATGGACAAAGCTCCCTCTACGGCTTAGGCTTATCCACAAAGCCCTTTGTTTAAAAAAACATCTTAAAACATATATCTATAAAAGGCATTTCTCTAAAACATTACCCGTAACTTACTCTTAGTAACCTATCCCTCCAGCTGAATTCATAGCATCCTGGTGCCCCTTTGGCAGGGAAGTAGTTTGTGTTTTTAAATTAAAACTGGCCTATCATAATACTGATCCCAGGGGCCTCCGTGTCGGTGGATCATGCACCTATCGAAAGAAATGCTGCAAGCGTGTAGTTAGTAGCTGTACAGTGATGAGTCAGAGTGTGATGGATACTAATGCAGTGTGGAGGCCACTCAGTATGTCCAGCCAGTTGGATGTCAGGCCGTTCTTGTTTGGTGCAGGGCTGTGTCTCCCTGCGGGCACGGCCATGTTGTGGTAACGCACACCTGCTCGCAATACCTTTGGCCAATTAGCCTTTTCCACCTCAAGATTATTTTGCTCTGGAATTCACTTTAGTGCATACATTACATGGGAGCAAACAACAATGGTATTTGCCAGAGTACTTTCTTTCCTGCTCTTCCCCCAAACCCGCTGCTCAGCAAATTCCTGCTGTAATTCCTTGCACTGGGGATGCTAATTCGGAAGTGCAGGATCATGCTTAGATTTGTGGTCACTACACTCACTATGGCGCCTGTGTGCTCCTTTGATCATAGTGTTCTGGAACTGGAAGGGGCTTTCTTTTGAGTCCTTCTCAGCACCACATCTGTCAGAATGCATGTGGTCTACATGTTTCTGTTATGGGAGATACATTGACTTCAAGTTGGTATGTGTGGGGCAAGGACTCCTTGATGGCTTTCCACATAGCCTGTGGCCCCATGCACTGCTTGCAGTGACTTAACGGTTGTGTGAAGACGGCATGAGTGAGTCACGTTTCTACTCACCAACAGGCTGCTTGGGATCTCACCAATCTCATATTCCCCAATGCTCTCTAGGCCTGCAAAGACCAGGACTGAAATTACTTTCTCTTCCCAGAAGTGGAGCACAGTGGTGGACTTTCAGTAACTCTACAGGTTTCCTGGTAGGCCTCTACACCAAGGGTCTTTGTGTCGGTGAACTTGTTTCCTACACCTTTTACCCTTCCAGTCACTTTGTCACTTTAAAGCAAAGAATTTGTTGTAAAGATTCAATTATGGAATTTCTCACTGTTAACAAATGTATTATGTCATTTTGCTATGTTTAACTACTTGTTAATCTGCAAACAGGAACAAACGTGCTTTAAAAATCCTCATTAGACCCATCTTTCCAGTTTTCGCTGGGTGCCGACCATCCCCAAACCCTACTTTTTGGTTTGATCTCCACATTCACTCGCACAGTGTACTGTGGGCACGCTTTGAAAATTATGGCCAGGGCCACTTTAGGTACCCAGTCCACCCCTGGGAGCATGAGTGGCGATACAGTGGCTTGGATGCCTCAGTTGGCATTGGAGTCCTGGCAGTGACTGACCATAAGATTTTACACCCATCGCTTTGGTTCTTTGCCACCTCTTCCTGATGCCAACAGTGCTCTGGGGATTGGTGGATATATTCAGTATCTTGACCTGGATCTCGTTCCAAGTTGATCCCTCTTCCAGGAGGTGGGTTGTAATGGGGTGTCTCCTTCATTGGTGAGAGTGGACAGCGCTAGCTTGGAGAAGTTGTCTGTCCTTGCGCAGCATGCAAAGCCACCCATCACCCCATTTGCATAATTTTTTGTACCCTGCTTTGTTTGGACGAGAGATTTTGGCTGTATGGCACCAGGAGGTTTCTGATTTTAAAGTGGAATATGTTTCCAAGATGCCTACCCCACGTCTTTCTGGTTGCGTGCACATGCAGTAGCTATATTGTGGCATCGACACCCCGTTCCAAGGGCTGGAATGCAGGGGGGGTGGTGTAACAGCCTGGCAACCCCAGTTAATGGCCTAAGCGAAGCAGGATATTCCAGGTGCCAGCAGCGGCGAGCCATCCCCATTTAGTGGAGTTCCATAAGACACCATGAAGGGCAATGCTGGTATTACCGGCACCAGTAATACTGGTGCCGGTAATACGGAAAGTTTTTTGCCGATGGGGGCCTGATTTACTTCCAGCTATTAGCTGGAGCTAAATTGAGTAACCCCCACTGGCATACCTGTAGTTTGGAGGTGCAATAACAGTGCCGGTAAAGGGGCGCTCTTGAGCAGCAGTGGGAATGGCTGCCTAGCTATAAGGTTCCCTCCCAGGAAAAATCCTGAAGCAATTATATCCTGCTCTGTGCCGTCTACATAAGAATATACCATAGGTGGGCATGGGAGAATACATTGTGCAGCAGCTGATGAGACCTGGAGCCTTGCAATGGAGTAATACCGTGGGATTTATTCAAATGAGCAGACCGGAGTGAGGCGCAGCCTGAGTCCGCAACAGACTTCCATGCCGAAGGAGCTGACGGGATCCCGTGGCAGTCCCAGCAGCTATAAGACACTTGCTGTTGCACACCGGCACCTAGCTTAGTTGATCCCCGTGCTCTCCCGGGACCATGTCAATTTCCCTCCACTGCACTGAGGTCGCCGGGGGCGGACGCTATTCAAACAGGGGACCAAGGTGTAGCAATTTGGGAACAGCCTGAGGATCATCACAGGCGAATGCCTTATGTGCAGCGAAGTAAAAAACACATTACGCTCCTGTTAAGCAGTGTCTGTGGCGGCCTGCACAGATCTACTGCTGACAGAACTCCTACTACATCCAACACCCCCAGCGCTACATACGTCCTGCATGGTGGAGGGCAGTGAGCCTGGTCACACCCTGTCTTGCTGCAGGCAAGGAATACAAGCAACTATCCTAACGGTGCAGGGAGTGAACGGGGTTTCAGGAGACACTATTGGTAAGAACGTTCAGTGGCTGGCACCATTTGTTGTGTGCTTTCTTTGGCCCAATATATCCACCAAGGCAATAGTGTGCAACACCTTCGGAATAATGCCATTAAATAAAATAATTGATGGTGTACACTGATTGAAGCAATATATGAACACTTTCTGAGGTTAGGTATGCATGGATGACATAATGCATGCCGAATTCAGGCAGCACCGGCTGGGGAGAGGAAGCTACGCTGGTGGTACAATACAGGGACCCATCTCTGTAGGCTCTCCCACATGATGGCTTGGAGCAGAGCAGTGTTGGCCTTGAAGCCAGAGGATAAGAAGTGCCCATATAGCGCTGAGGTGGAGCAAGCCCGCCTTGCAAAGAAACACTGTTTAAAAGAGGAGAACATAATAAAAAGGGGGAACGTCACGCTTTCCTAGCTGCTGCCTGGTGATCTGGAACGACACAAAGACCTGGGAGAAAGTCAGACTACGGCAAGATATCACATCACAGACCTGGACTCGTATTTGGACAGTGCCCGAAACACAGCCAACATTGAAATCTAGAGGAGAGTCGACTCAGAGTCTACACCACCGGGGATAGTGCCCTAATAGAACCCCTATGATACATTTGCCAACTCCTGTGCTACATTTGTTTCGACTAGTGGGCAACACTGAAATATACCCAGCTGATCGGTGAAGAGTGTTTCTTTAGCAAGGATTTAGGGAAGATGACGAAGGGCGCAGGAGGGGAGGAAAGAAAGGCCTCATGGATTCCTTCACCAGTTCGCAAACTCCGGTGGGGAGTACATCGCTACACCCCAATGCAGATGCACCTCCACCTGATAATGCTAGAGAAGACCGACTACTGACAACAGTACAGGCTGGCTTTATGTCTATAAACGTTAAATTGGATGACATAGTTGCAACAATAGGGTCTCTCAAATTGAAACTAGGGAAGGAGAGTGGACGGATAAATGAGCCCGAAGCCCGAATTAGTGTAACCGAGGACAAAGTTGATCGACATGTTCGCGATATAACACATCTGAAACTAGAACTGTCCAAGATAAAGGGCAAATGCGATGACTTCGAGTCTAGATCCAGGAGAAATCACATGCGTATCGTTAGAATCCCGGAATCTGCCTGCAAAGGCCAAATGGAAACATTTGTGGAGTTGCTCCTCAAGTCACTGTTTATTACAGCCTCATTCTCCAAACAGTCTTTGGTTGAAAGTGCTCATTGCACCCTGGCCCCACTCCGCAAGACTCTTGTATTACAGGGATAGGGACCTTTTCCGGAGGCTCTTGAGAGAACAAGGAACGCTAAGATAAGAGGCAAGCAACATACACATTTTTCCAGACTTCGCAGCAGGGATACAGGCTCAGAGAAGAACATGCAATCAGGTGAAGAGACAATTGAGACTGTGGCGGGTTCCGTATGCATTGATATTTCCGGCAAAACTTTGGATACAACATGGAGACAGGGCGCACTTTTTCGAGAATCCTACCGAGGCCTTGAACTATGCGGAGTCTTCCATTCTGATCCCACCTCGACTCGGAGACGCCTATCTGAACCGACATCCAAGACCCGAGAACGAGAGAGGGGAGCAGGGTGAATTAAACTGGGGAAACAATATATCTTTAATATTCTGGTTTGTAAAGAGAACAAGCAGACTGGCATAAATAAATAAGTTTAAGTACCCCAGGTGACAGCGTGCGGCTGACGGCCTGATAAAGATGGATATAGCTAACGTGCCCCGGAAGAGTTCCACGAGTTATTGTGGGCTGCATCATCTAGTTAGGGCAGATGGTGTGGGTGGTGGGAGGGGAAGGGGTGTGCATGAGTTACAGTTCAAGGATGGGAAAAAAACTTGGTAAGCCACGTTTGGGTGGAGGTAGGACAACAAGATGCAAATGTTTTCGATAATCGTATTGAAATGTTGGGGCGGGCAGAGGGGGAGAGGGGGAAGAGTTGGTTGGAGAAGTTAAAAGTTGGAAAAACAATGGTCATGTTGACAGCAATAATATGGATGCTGGGTGCAAATGTAACACATCCTGTTATGGAGTTTACTGGGTATGGCAGCAGTTGGATCAAGGGGGTAGTGGGTCAAATTAAATTGTTGATTTGAAATGTGCGGGGGCTAAACAATCCCGCTAAGGCAAGGAAAGCTCAACTCGTATGCTTCACGGCATGGGCCAAGATGCTAATGTTGCAGGAGACGCACACGCAGGAAAAGGTGAATACATCCTTTGCACACAACTGGGGCCCATTGAGTTACTGCACAGAATACTGCACGCAAGCATGAGTTGTTCTCACCCGTATTCATCCCTCATTGGGCTTCCGGTTCTTAAAGAGTAGCTTTGACCCCCAGAGTATATATGTACTAGGATGGGGAGAAATAGCCAGCCACCTGGTCGCATTGGTCAATACATATGGGCCTAATTTGGACGACCCAGGCTTTTACTATTTAATTGCTGCAATGTTGCTTCCCCTGGACGAGACCAGGGTAACATGTGGGGGTGGGGGGGGATTTGAATACCATTTTGGACACAAGATTGGATAGGTCCTCGTGTACGTCATGCGTGCTTACCAGAGCTGAGCAAATGCTACATCAAATATTGCTACACCTCCCCCTCACTGATGTTTGGCGAACTCGACATCAACAAAGGATTTCACATGTTGCTCCTCAGTCCATGACGGAGTCTGGCATAGATGTCTGGTTGATTACTCCACAGTTAGCCGCCGTGGTTCAGAATTGCTCTATCCTTCCACGTACCTTGTCCGACCATTCCCCAGTTTCCTTTACCCTGGGGATCTCTGATTATTTGGTACCAACCCCATGCTGGAGAATGCCTCCTTCCCTTCTCAGAGATCCCAGTGTGACTGATTCCCTACACAATGAAATTACTGAATTTCTCAGCATTAATGAGGGCTCGGGCAGTGCTTTGAGAGACATTTAAGGTGTGGGTTGGACGCATCATTATGGCCAAGACCTCTGGGTCTCTCAAAAGTATTAGATCTGAGTTAGGCCAGGTGGAAAATCAACTCGGGGAAATGGAAAATAGATGCAGTAGATCGCATAGGGAGGAAACCTTGGCACAGATACAGGAGTTATTGGGTGAATTCCATAAACTGGCGGACAGGGAAATACTGTATATTGCTGTCCCACTAGAGCGAGGAAGTACGGCGAAGGGGATAAGGCTGGAAGACAGTTGGCCAACTTGGTGAAAACCGAGAATTACAGACACCATAAAACCAGTATTCATGGCACAGATAGCATTGTGAAGACAAGTGAAAAAGATATTTTCTAATTTCTACTCTGCACTATATTCTAATCATGACCAGGGTACGGAGGGGAAGCTCTCCCAATAGTTAACAACAATAGACGTAACCCACATTGTCGTGAATCCAGACTCACTCTGGAACTACCTGTAATATTAGACGAGATGGAGGGTGCAATAAAGTAATTGGCAGTGGGGAAGACACCAGGGTCAGAGGGACTGGGGATAGACGTCTATGGAGTTCTGACAGGAGCTGGCTCCCAGACTACTGAAGGTATGGGATGAGTTTATGGAACAGGGAGCACTTGCACAGTCCATGTGTGAAGCCATCATTAGTGTTGCTCAAACCACACAGACCTATCCATGATGTGACCTCCTATAGACCATTGTCCTTAATTAATACAGACACTAAGATATTTTTTAAACTCCTTGCTACTAGGCTTCTCTCGTCTATGCCCCAACTTGTGCATCCCGACCAGTTGGGTTTCATACCCACGAGGTCTACTGCCCTGAATTTGTGTCACTTGTTCTGTGTAATGGCACAAGTAAATCCCCAGGCGAGGGCGGTAGTGGCCGCATTGGATGCCGAAAAGGCCCTTGACTCTGTTTCATGGGGCTATCTATTCTCTGTGCTGCGGCTTTTCAGGGGTGAGCCCATACTTTTTGAACTCTGTTCGGCTACTGTATTCTAACCCGGGGGCAAGAGTCATAACTAATCGAACCCTGTCAGCATTATTTTCTCTCTGCAGGGGCACCAGACAGGGCTGCCCCTTCTCTCCGTTATTGTTTGCCCTCACTATCGAGCCAGTGGCGGCACTGTTAGGAAGATGCATGGAATAAGGATAAATGGTCCTCCCCAGATAATTTCCTTGTACGCGGATGATACTCGTCTCTACGTGCGTGACCCTGAATTCAACCTAGCCCCAATAATGAAGGATATCCATATATTTTTCTTGTTACTCGGGATCCAAAATAAGTTATGCTAAATCGGAATTATTTCCCATTACGCCATCCACTACTCAGCCACCTAACTCTGGGGGGGTTCAAATGGTCGCCGGTGCACTTCAGGTATCTGGGTATCATGGTGTCGAGCAACCGTCACTCTTTGTACACAGACAATTACGACTCCTACCTGCAACAATTGACCACCAAGCTATTGCTGTGGTCAAAACTCCCAATTTCATTGTATGGTTGTATCGCCCAATTAAAAATGGTGGTTCTCCCAAAGTTAATGTATTTCTTTGGCAATGTCCCCCTATTGCCAGGACGAATATTTTTTACTAAACTAAAATCCTTAGCCTCCACATTTGTCTGGGGTCCCGGGGTGGCGAGAATCACCTGGAAAAATGAATATGGAGGCTTGGCAGCACCTGATTTCGAATTATATTACCTGGCCTCACAGGCCCATTTTGCAAGACACTGGTGCTGTAGTGGAGACACAGCTGTACAAATAGCCCTGGAGAGATACTGGGGGGGGGGGTCCCTGACGGGGATTCGTTTGGTTATATTTAGTGAAAGATACAATGACTCTTGTACCTTGGACCCTGTACGGACAACTGTTGACGCTTGGATAAGAGTTTTCAGGAGGATTGGGTTAGTGGTTCCCTACAACCGGGAGACTCTGTGGTGGGGTTATCCGGCATTTCCCCCACATTCGATAAGATGCTACCGGTCATGTGATCCCACAGGGCAAACTAAGATCGTTGACATGTTCCAAGGGGGGAGATTTGTATCCCAAAACAAATATATTGATACTCTAGTGGGAGGCTAACTGAATGTTTCAGTATCACCGAATGGAGACTGCGTTCCTTATGAGATGGCCATCGTTCCCGGTAGCGCCAGAGACGCATAGCTGCATCAATGCTCTGTTATTAACAGATGGCACAAGATGTGGAGTGTCAATATTACATAAACTGATACTATCACATCTTCCCCCGCATAATACTATTAAGGAAGTGTGGGAAAAACAAGTGGGATTTATAATAGGGGATGATAAATGGAGCAAATATTGCCAATTGACCAGGTCAATATCCCTGAAAGGCGGGCTGCGACTGATCCAATTTAAGGTTCTAAACCAATTGCACTATACCCCCCCCCTAGAAAGGCCAAATTCACTCCAGATTGTTCGGGAGAATGCTCAAAGCGCGGGAGCCCGCAATCGGACGCCTTTCACATGTATTGGTCACACCCCCCGGTCTTGACATTTAGGGGTAGGTAGCTGAGGACCTAGTGAATATTCCCCTCTTCACTCGCCCCGTTCAAATACTTGTTTGATGACATTGGGAAAGCTGCAGAGACCACAAGAAGGTGTTTAATGTTGCATGTGCAGTTGCGACAAAGTGTATATTAAAGTGTCGGAAGTCTAAGAATGCACCAAACTTCATGGATTGGCTGTGCAAATTAACCTATGTTAATGAATGTGAAGAGAAGTTTGTTCTGTCTGTATCCTCGACATGCCGCCCGAAGGACATTTGATCTCCATTTAGACTGTATTTGAGCAAGACGAATTCTGAAACTGATGGTACTGGGTGACCACACACCGTCCACTTGTAAATGTAACGGTTGATGTTTTGTGAACATGCTACACATCACAAATCTCTCATTGTGAACAAATGTGCATGACCATTGATTGAATAAATGAAACATTTTTAAAGTAAAAAGTGCTGCTAATTGAATTACTGCCAGTTTTACTGCGCCGCCAAACTTGTAATTATCCTTCTACATGATATGCAAACTATAGTTTTGTGTCCAGTACAGTCATGCTTCACATCTTCCAAAGGTTTACGGGAGCACTTTAAAAACAAATAATACATATATTTTTCATTTATTGTTCAGTTAATAAAAGAAAAATTAACCTTTTTAACAAGTTGAATGACACTAGCAATTCATGATAAACAGAAAAAGCACTTTTTATACAAACTGCAGTCCTCATCATGTGAATGTCAGATAGGTATATCTGACTGGTGCCAATTAGCTTGGAGATTCTAAAGCAGAACCTGGTAGCTTTGGGGTGAAGCTAAGAAGTGTAAGGGGTAAAACAAAATGGAGGTGTACAACTCTGAAGTTTTCTCAACAAATGCCATTTTATTATATTAAAAGGTTGGATAAACGCCTCACTACCCTACCGTCATGAGGATTTCCCTGCCTATATGCAACTAATGGAAACGTTCTAACAAAGGATATCTGTCCCTTACACTGACGGATACAATAAATAATTAAGGAGATGCATGGTAGTTCAAACAATAGTAATTGGTTTCGTATTGCAACAACAATCTTCTCAGAACCTGGGTGAATTCCCCTTCCCCCAGATTTTAAGTGGAATTTTGCTTCACAGTTCAAGAAACCAAAATAAGGAAATCCAGGTTTGCAACTTAGTTCCAAAACAGTTCCTTGTAACTTCAGTTGGTCAACAAAGTTCCAATACTTCAATAGATAAACAAATATAATGGAAGGTTATTCTTCGTCCTTGTACGATTGATCCTTACCCTTGGCTTTTTCAATGTTAGTTTATACCAGCTTTTAACACATGTATAAAGTATAGGCAACAAGTTTCACAACTGAGGGACCTTTCATTAGCCCCCTTCTCCTGTTGGAAATGTCTGCTGTATTGTATTTGCCTTGATGCTTGTCGTTTTTGGCTTGGGAAATACTTATAGGTTTTATTTCTCAACAATATCGTCCCATCGGGTGGCTGGGCTTTCCATGGACTTGCACGTTTCAAGTTAGTCATTTGGTTTTGTTATATAAGACTTCTGCAGCTATTCAATAGTTCTATATACAAAATTGCTTGGAAAACTTCCACTTTTACGCAAGTGCTGTTTGCTGCTTTTCAATATTTCTGAATTCAAAATTACTTTGAGTCGCTTTCACTCAATGCGAGTGCTTCTCTTTATAAACGCCTTCCTTGGACACATGAGTGGGTACAGAGCGCTCCAGGGGTCACTACCAGCATGTGCGCTCCCTGGGTAAGACTTGCGTCTCCGTTCCACTCGCCACTCACAGAACTTCTGCTTTTGTGGCTCCTTGCAACCCGGCAAGCTGCTTCGCCCACACCACCTGCTACTGGAGCGCCTTCTGCTCCTGCGGCCCTTTCGTGCATGCCAGCCACCAGAGACGGCCTAGAGGCTCTCGGTTGCACGCCAGCCACCGGAGACAGCCTCCTGGAAACTAATGCTTCCCTCCCCTTTGCTTCCCGCTGCGCAACCTCTGCACTTCAGGAGTTGAAAGACCCAGACCCTCTCAGGACCGGCAGCCGATCTCTGCCGCTCTGTGATCCCGGCATCCTCTCTATCCTCCAGCTTATGTCTGGCTTCCTGCACAAACCACACTGCTTCTGTTGGTTCATCTCACTGACTCTGCTTCTCATCAATGGCCTGCACCTCAGAGGGCATTTTAAGCCGATCAGTCTCCCTCAGGTGTGGGTCATTTCCATTAATGATCTGACCTCTCCTGCAACATTGTACCGTTTTGGCCCTCTTCTTCGTTCCAGTACTTGGGGAATTATGGGACTTGAAGTCTCTAATGGCAAAGTTGGGTTTTCTTCTTCTGTTTTACAATAAGCCATTCCAAGAGTTGGGTTTCAGGGGAAGTTGACATGGGACGGGAGTCCCCCCTCCCCCCCCACCCTTCCTCCTGACCTGTTTCCCCCTCCATGTGATCCTCCTGCAGAACACCATCCGGATCAGGAAGCATCTGCCTTTCCCAGGCCATATGAGAAGGGTCCCAGGCAAGAGTTTCTCGGGGAATCATGGCTGAGTCATCACACCAGGCTCTTCTATGCCATGCCAACGTGCTACGTAGATCCTGCTGCTCCCAGCAGTATCCCACTCTGGAGTATGTCTTGAGTTGGGTAATAGTGACACCTATTAATCACAATGTTAAAACAGAACAATGTAGGAGCAAATGTTAAAAGGAAAGAAGTTATTACACTGATTTGCTATTGTATTGATTATTATCAGTATGTTTACTATAATATTGTCATTAATAATAGTATTATCATTTTTTAACATAGTTATGCTAGAAGTAGGAGCCTTGACATTGTGTGATCAATGTCTCATTCTGCTGTTCTCTTTCAGAATAAACCATTTTGACCTGTTTCGCTATCTGTTCATCCCGGAAGACCCCATATTTTTCCCTGTAGTCCCTCCTGACAAGGTGTCTGGGAGCTTTGAGGAAGAGCGAGCCTCCTCGCTGGAGATTCTTCGAGAAGTGATGGAAACCAGGTCAGTATAAATATTGGATCAGTGATGCTAAATGTAACACAAAAATACCTGCGCTTTTGTGTCTGTGTTGGCATTTACTCTGCCGTAGTGTTGCACACTTAGATCCTAATTACGATGTTGGCAGTATTTCCTGTAGAAATGCCACTAACCCGTTGCCACATCTGGTAATTCCAAGGGTCTGCATAATTGCATGTCATGTGGATCCTTTTGTTATTCCTTATTTTGCAGTCCCAATTCATAATACTGCATGTGGTACCAAACACATTGCTTTTGTGTGGTGGTAATTACCTCCACAAAAAAGGCCAAACTAGAGTTTCAGAAATGAAATTCAGGACTTGGCAGGTGGTAAAACATCTGTTATTTTAGGATTTCAGATCTACAAAAGCAGACATGCACCTACTTTTGGAAGAAATTAGATCCATTAAGAATGGCCTATGAAGTGCAATCTCAGACCAGCAAGGAAGAGTGGACAAAGCATGGTGGCTGGTCAAGTGGGGTGCTTGCACCAGGAGAGGAGCTGTCAGCGCAGGGAGGAGCCCCCCCATCCCCCAATTTACTGTTTCTGTCCCCATGGCGCCCACAAGGAGATTGCAGCGTCTGGGTGCCGCCCTGTGAGCCCATCGACCTGTGAGGTGGGGAGTGGTACAATACGAGGAATTGGGTCTCAGGATTGGCCCTCATAAGGTGGAACTCCCATTGTATGCTAATCCTGCTCCCCTGCCCGGGACACCCATGTTCGCACACACCATTGCAACCACCCCTGCTCTCACCAGCCTTCCTCCATCAATCGCCACCAGGAACCATCGTCTCTAAACCCTCATCTGGAGACCCTCCCCCCCCCTACCATCTCCCCCATCCACAGCCCCTCCGCCCCTCCCCCCATCCATACCCGAAACAAGCTCCACCATATGCGCACATGGCCAACCCTCCTCTCACATTGCCCAACCAAAAAACCTCACTCCTCTCAAACGTCCCTTAATCAACGCCTGGTAAGTCCCAGTTCATGCCCCTGAGATATATCATCTCCTGACCTCCAACGTCCTTGACTTACTTGCCATATCAGAAACATGGCTCCACCCTGCCGCTGTTCCTGCATTATCCATTGCCATCCAGCCCGACTATGCCATCCTATGAAACAACCGAATCCTCAACAGAGGTGGCAGAGTCGCACTCATCTTCAAAAACATCCTTGCCATCAGACGCATCAACTCAAGCCCCATCCCTAACTGCGAATCACTCGCCACTAAGCTCTCCATCTCACCAACATGCACCATCAATCGCCACCTCATCTAGTGACCCCCTGCCCTCATCGCCTCCTTCGCTGAATATCTCTCATGTCATCAATCCCTCATTAAATCTGAGCTCCAAACCATCTTAGGTGACCTCAACCTGTGCCTCAATGACCCCTCGAACACACATGCCAAAAGCATAGCCATGTCTCTTGATCACGCTGGCTTCCTTCCGCAAATCGCTGATCCTACCCACAACCATGGCCGCACTCTTGATAGGATTGCTGATCTCAACTGCAACATCTCCTGCCTGCCCATGGTCAGATCACCACACCATCACCTTTGACATCCCGATCGGCAAACTGCCCTCCTCCCGCCCCCATTGAAACCTAAAGGCCTAGCCCACTCCACCAAGGACCACCTCCCGCCACTCCTCTCAGACCTCAAGAACCCAACCAACAGAACAACCGACCCTGTGGCCCTAGCCGATTTCTGCCTCCTGGATCAGCATTGGGCCCTCCTGCCCCCTTTGTCCGCCCCCTGTGACACCCCTTGGTTTCCCCCCTGGGTGAACTCAGCTGGCAGATTTCCCCCCTGGTGTCGTATCGATGAGAGCTGAGCTCTTAACGCTTTCCCAGTCCTGAACAACGCATGATCTCCCCATCCCATTCCAAGATTCTCTCACCCCCACCCCCTTCTTCGCAATAGCCTTCCTGTAAAGCTAATGTTTGCCTGTGCCGGTGCCACATCCTTATATAGCGAGTACCCTCCCCGGACTCACTGTGTTACCCACTCTTCTCTTTCGAGAGGCTGTACCTGGTGGGACTTTCCGGTGGACCGTTTTGGCCGCCGGGGATGTTTTTTTTAGCTCATTGTGTCGTGCTGGGGGGTGGTCAGGTTTTGTTGGCCGTTTGGACCTTACTGTGGTCCATTCCTGTGATTTGTGTGTTTTGCGGCGGGGTGGTGTCTCCGCGGCGCTTGCTGATTGCTGCTCCTCAATTCCCAGCAGATCCATGCCTTGCTCACATGTCGTGATCTTGTGTTGCCTGCCCTGCCAGGTGAAGGTCAGGCCAAACGGATGAGACCATCTGTACCTAACTTGTTGTGCTCTCAGGTGCGTCAAAACCGGCCCCAGTCGTCTCCTTTTAGCCAAAGTCGCCTGTGCTAGATCTTGATACAGGAAGATCTTGGATCCGTTGTAGGTGATGCGACCCGCCTTTCTAGCCTTTTCCTATCTTCTCCTTTGTGATGAAGCTGTGAAATGCCACTAGGACGTCTCTTGGCCTAGTGCCGGGCTCTGCCCGGGTAATCCCTACTCTGTGGATTCTATCAAATTGGAGATCCAAGCTCGATTCCTCATCTAGAAGATCCATGAATATGGTTGTTACGGTTTGCGTGAGGTCTTGGGTCTGAATGGCCTCTGGCAGGGCTTTAACCCGTATATTGATCCGTCTGGAGCGTTTCTCCAACTCCTCAGCCTGCAGTTCCAGATTCTGAGTGGTCACTGCCAGGGTCTCCAGCAGGGTTTCCGTTTTCTGCGCGTCATCTCTTGTATGCCCCGTTCATTAATGTGAACCCTCGTCTCTATTTTATTAATGTCCCGTTTAATTTCCCTGAGTCCTTCAGCAAGATCCTCCCTCAGGGTGTCCATCTGCCTTTGGCCTGCTGGCGTGATCTTATCCACCATCTCTCCTAGGAATTGTTTAAGCATCGGGTGCGTGACCAGGGCATCCTGTGGGCCATGGTTGGAGTCCTGACTTGTCACCGTCTCCTTCTGCCCTGTGTGAGTCCCCTTCCGCATCGGGCTCCCTCGACCAGATTCTGGTGAGTGACCCATACTGGGTCTTTTTTTATGCTCTTTGTGGCTGAAGAAGGATATTTGGATCTATTCCTTGAAATTGTAAAAGGAGCTAATTTCGAGTCCGGATACCCCCGGCTGTAGGAATCTCTGGGCCGGTGTTAGTGCATTGAACGGGTACTGCCGGGGGCCTCACTGCCACCCTTGGACAGCGGTCCCGACCCCTGGGTTTTGTTGCCGGCTCTCGTCCCCCACACTGAGCCAGCTGGCGTTGGTGGAGTAGAGTGCCTTTTGGCTGGATCCAGTAAATGTCCCTATAGATCTGACATGCACTTGCTGTGGTTTAGGGGGCTGCCAGCGCGGTACCCTCTAGTAAGAGCCCTCTAGTGCAATTGTCGGTAAGGCCTCAGGGGGCCCGGGAGTCTCAGACGTTTCAGCCTGTTCTGAGCCCCAGAGACGGGCAGATCGGGCGAGATTGTGTGCCCCTTAGAGGCGTGCCTGCCCCCTCGCCTCCAAGGTTAATGCTCCTCCAATTCAGGGCAGGATTTGCCTGGTCGCGGTGGGCCCATTTGGGGGAAATCGCCATCTGGCTTGGTTAGCTGTTAAACGTCCTGGGGGCCCCCGGCCCTGGTCTCCCCACTGTACTCTGGTCCTGAGTGTTGGCTGTCGACTCTGATTAAGGTGTGCCCCCCACCCCCCTGTAGATGTGGCCAAGTGAGGCTTGCGTCCAAGTGAAGCTTTCCGAAGGCCCCCCCACCCTGCTCTCCTTACTTGTTTCTGGGCCTAATTAGTGGCGGGGTTTCATGCAGGGTTGGGGCGGCCCCTTCATCTGGGCGCCTCATGCCCTTGCCTCCACCTGGGGACTCCACCCAGGGCTGACTGCTGCTACCTCCACCAGTCGCCGACCTGCGTGATGGGCTGCCCCGCGAGGCCCCGAAGCTGCTCTCAGGCCCGAGGCGTTAGAGCCCTGGCTAGATGGGACAGGGCGAGTCGGGCGCTGTATCTCCGCCACGGGGACCTGCAGTCAGAGTGCCTCATTGAGTTCGGGCCCGCTATTACTGAGTGGCCCGCGTTGCCCCAGTCTCCTCTTCCCCTCCTGGGCGCGCTGCACACCCTCCAAGGCCTGCCAGCAGGGTCCCCTGCTGGGCCGATGTGCCCGATGCTCGCGGTGTTCTATGTGGGGGGAGCACGCCACATCCGATGCTCTGAGCCGCCAGAGTCCCCAAGCGTTGTTGAAGGCTTCTGTGCCAGCGCTGGGAGCCCGTGATTTGTGTCATGTAGGGACCGCAGTGGACCGCCAAGCCGCCGCCTCTGGCGTGTTTATGCCTGCTCTGTCGTATCTTCTCCGGTGCCCTCCGCCTCTTAGCACCCGGTGCTCTCTGCACTTTCCCAGTCCATCCGACACTCCACCTGGCAGGTGTTTGAAGGAGGGGGCAAAATCAGCCTGGGAGGGCCGTTCGCTGTTCCTATGCCTCTGTGGGCACCGTCTGGCCCAGAGCGGATCAGGGAGCTTGGGTGCCACAGTGTTCACCAATCGGTGGCCATCTTGGAATCAAGATTGAGCCCATTTTGAATGATATTAGTGATGCATTTGATAAGCCCTCTGCTGCCCAGACTCCCCCTGAACTGCCCGCTCTTACTGCCTCATGGCTTGCCTTCCCTGTCTTCTCCGATCAGGATATACTCAGGGCTATTCATGGCTTGAAATCTGCCTCCACAGCTGATGCCATCCCGCTGGCTCTGTTTAAAGACATCTCTGCTGATTTGATCACTTAAATCACGTCCGCAGTCAACATGTCTTTTCAGGGGGGCTCTATTCCTAGCACTTTGAAACATGCTTGTGTTATGTTATGTCACTTGGCATTAATATAGCGCTATTTATATCATTGGTATGACCTCAAAGCGCTGGTAGGTTGAATGCCCTCGGGAACCGTAGTTCAAGTCAGTAGAGAGAGATTGTGTGGTAGGGTGCGTGGGTGCACCAGATGTGTGCTGTGCAGCTGATGTAATTACAGGATGGTAGCTGCATCCTGGCGTTAGCTATGGTGCTGAAGATATCAGTTGGTTGTGTGCAGTCTGGTGGGTGGACACCCAGACTGGGTTCTGGCTGCGTTAGGTCTGAAGGACGCATATGTAAACTAGGCCGGAATGTGCTCGGCTAGCTGCATTTTATCAGGGTGATGAGGTGTTCATGGGGTCGTATTCTTATGTTACAGCTAGGCCGAATTAATCAGGGGTATAGCTGTGTTCTAGTTGTATGATGGTGTATAGTAGAGAGTAAGCGTACTGATGTGATATGATGGTTATTTTAAAATGCCTGAGACCAGGCACATGAACAGGATGGCAGGGAACACATCGACACACGGACACAAAGAGACGGGGGGGGCTGGGGTTTACGGCGCTAGGATATATAGCAACAGCATGGGGGAACAGGAAAGCAGGGTACACAGTGATGCACATGTCGGGGGTGATAACATTTACATTTGCATTTCTATCTAGATGCGATTCAGGTTAATATTCACAACTCAACCCAAGTGTGGAGCATGCTAACATTCGCTCTTCCATCAAGAAGCGACTCGGGCTATGATGGGCATTTCTATATTGAAGCGACACAGGCTAATGTTTACGATTTCATCTAGGTGTTGCACATGCTGATATTCACAATTCCATCCAATTGTGGGACATGCCGACATTCACAGTTCTGTTTTCAGTATTGATCTTGAGGACATAATATATAATGAATGTTCACGATTTCATCTCCAAGTGTGGCACATGCTTCCATTTTAATTCCATCCAAGTGTGGGACGTGCTACCGTTCACTAAGTGGGGGACATGCTACCGTTCACAATTCCAACTAAGTGTGTGACATGCTAACTTTCACATTTATATCAATATGCGACTTGGGCTAATGCTCATGCTTTCATCTAAGTGTGGAACATGTTTACATTCACAAATTCGATCTAGGTATGGGGCATGCTAACAATCTTATTTCTATCTAGATGCGACCCAATGTAATGTTCGTGTATTCGTCTAAGTGTAACACATGCTACCATTCACAATTCAATTTAGGTGTGGGACGTGCTAACATGTACAATTCTATTTAGATGCGACGCAGGTTGATGATCATGATTCCATCTAAGTGTGTGACATGTTCGTTTTCACAATTCAATTAAGGTGTGGAACATGCTAACAATCGCATTTCTGTCTAGATGCGACCCAAGGTAATGTTCACAAATTCATCTAAGTCAACTTTCTAGTAATCTTTGAGCGCACTATATGACCGTCTTAAGGGGTAGAGTACAACTCTAAACTTTCAACGCACTAGAAGTTAGACAGTTTTGAGAGGTAAACTACAACACAATAATCTTTGAGCACACTATCTAGATGTGGGTCGGAGACAACTCATTACATTTTCAGCGTTCTGTCTAGTAGTGACACAGCCTTGGAGGTAAAATACAATATTAATCTCTGAGCGTACTATTTAGATGTGACAGTCTTTAGAGGCAGAATATAACCGTAAATTATTCAGTGTACTTTCTCGAATTGCTAGGCTAAAACGGTGGTATGAATACTAATCTCTTGGTGGACAATATCTAGATGTGACAGTTTTAAGGGGCAGTTGCTGTCATTGACAAATCTGTCGGGTCCTGGGCTTGCCAAATTTCACAATTCCATCTAATTGTGGTATTTGCTAAAATGCACAATTCTATCTAGAAATGACTCAGACTCAGGTTCTTGATTACATCTAGGTGTGGTGCGTGCTAACATTTACAAATCCGTCTGAGTGTGGCATACGCAGGCAATCACAGTTTAGAGGTAGGTTAATGTAGAGTGGCTGAGATTTCTGGAGTAGAGTAATTGCTCTACTCCCCACCCATGCCACACTTACTTTTTTGGTAGTTGGTGCGGGTTGACGGCTGGCTACTGGCTTCCCCTAATGAGTAGGTGATGCCCAAGGCCGAGGGTCGTCTTCCTGGTCGACTTCCCACCCCTCTGTAGGGTCAATAGGATCCCCCACAGGGGCCCCAAGGGGTATTCATCTTGGATGAATTGATCTATAGGGATCCCATCGCCATTGAGGTCATAAGACTCTTCCTCCTGATAGGGATCAAAGGTTTTTTGAAATGTTGCTGTTGCCACAGGAGTAAAAAGGCCCTCCTCACGAGGCTTTTTGAGTGGGAGCTTTTCTGAGAAGTCTACAAATCGTTCTAACCTATTCATACACATCTCAAACTTCTCTGGTCCCTATTGAGGAACCAGAGGAGTCTAGGGGTGGAAAAAGCTCTTCTAGCTGATCTTCTTCCGTAGAACGTCGAGATTTCCCTCTTAACGTCAACGAAAGAGAAACGGGGCTCTCTGAAAAGTCCTCTCGAGGTTCCGTTGATTGTGGCGCATTCGCGGACGCGTCTTTATGCCTATCTTTAGGTTTCAACAAGCCCTTAGGCCTATCTTATAGGTTTCGACGAGTCCTTTGGTTTAGCCGTAGGTTCCGACGAGTCCTTTTGATCGTTGCTTTTGATTTACTGCTGAAACGATCTTAGCAATGCTTTCGGTAATACTTGGCGTCACAGGAAGGTGTTTGGACGGGGCCGGCGGTTGCGCCAGAGTTTTCGGCGGAAACGGGGCCTTGTGCGGCGTCAGCGCCTTCTTCTGATGCTTCTCGGCGGTCGCTTGAGCGTTGGTTGTAGCGCCCTTTGATTTCGACTGCCCGGACGATTCCCACTCCTGTGGGCGCATGGAAGGCTGCCGATCATGAGGATCGAGGGGCACCGCCGAAATAACTGGTGTGCCCGTTGGCCCTTTGGATTTACACTGTTTTGTCAAAGACAGACTGGTGGTTGTGTACTTAGTGTGAGAAGAATGTGCATCCTTGTCCCCGGGATGTACAGTCCCTATAGCAGATTTGCGTTGTGCCTGGAGTGGCCGGACGACGCAGAGCGAGTGCGCTCCGCCGTGAAGTCAATGGCCTCCGAATTGGAGCACTGATCGTCACCAAGCCCCTCGTCACACTCTCCCTACTGTGTAGGCGGGCCAGAAGCAGGCCAGTAGTAGGCTTCGGCGGAGTTCAGGAAACAGCCATCGAGGGAAGGGACACTTAAGAGACTATAAAACCGACCAAAGGCCGATTAAATATAACGATATTGCAATGGCTCGTGAATAGCTCCACATAAGGCGACCAGTATACTGGGTGGAAAAAAACAATCTGAGGGACTTCGACGCGTGAGGGATTTTGGGTACACTACATGTCACGTTGGGGATAGTGTTACAGGCACGCCCATGTCGACGTTTCGATTCTCAAAAGACGAGATGAAATACTCTGCGGTTACCACTGGATGTCGGCCTATGCACAGCATGTGATTCTAAGCAGATTAACAAGCATCAGAAATTATAAATTACTCACCGTAGTGACTAATGTACTCCTAGTCCTTAGTCACCTTTCCTCCATACTTCATGGGCGCCCCTCGCCATGGACGGGAAACTGATCCCCCCCCCCCGCACTCCCCTCACACCAGAATAAAATGTCTCCCCCTTTAAATTTAGAAGCGCGCTGCGGTGCGGCCCTGGGAGGATCCGCTCCTGTGGGATATAACTGTAATAACTACTTTTAAACAATTCTTAGTTTTCACACCTTTCTCTCTATAATTACCTTGAGTGGGAGTTTTACTCTACCATGCTATACCTAGGGGCTTTGCCCATTTGTTTGGATATAGCAGTTCTATAACACATGGATGCGAGTTTTTAGCCATTCCGTTTTCACCCTCTGTGAACCCCGCTACTGTTCTTTGTGTCTTGTAATAGGATTATTAGTTTTTCTATTGAAGTGGCGCCCAGTTTGATTTATACAATTGGATGTCTGCCTTTTTCACTGAGATCTAGCGCCAGTGTGTATCAAGAGCAATTGATGATTTGATTCATGTATCACTTTAATATGTATATATTTTGAACATTGTCTTGTATATAGTGTGCAGAATATATTTCTGTTGTATGTTTTATGTTCGTTGTTCGTGCTCACTGTGGACTACATTTAGACCTTGACGAATTTCCTACGAATTTTCTTTTTTCACTTCTGTAAGGAAAGCAACATGTTGGTGAATGAGGTTATGAGTAAGAATGAGTACGAGTGATTTCAGATTGTGTGATTGTAGTGTGTGACTGTGTTACATTGCTTGATTTTGCACAGCACCTGACACTTTAGGTGTGGTAGCCAGACACAATAACCATCTTTCTGTGTTTTGGAACCCACCCTTCTATAACCCTACTTGTTTTCCCTGACGTACATACCATCCAGTAATGGTTTTTATTATTATTTGTACATTTTGTGAGTCACTTGACCGATTTGTCTGGTCACAATTTTCCATGTATCTTATTTATATTTTTTCAATAAAATGTACTTTTTGATTCATGGTTGTTGGTGTGATTGAGGTTTTGTTCAGGCATATAGCCCCTGCTCCAGGTACTTTCTGCCCCTTGACACACTATTGTGTTTAATAAGGTGTTCTAAACCTTTGTTGAGGGATTGTCAGGTTTGGGCACGTTTTGTCCCTTTCACCTCTGTTTTCTTTGGGGTGTGGCCTGCGCCTGGCTGGCGCTTGTAGGCCCATGCTTACAATGAGAACAATAAAACTCCCAAGTCCCAGCAGGCCTGGGAAAAATCAGGACCGGCTCGAGGTGTCACGCATGCGAAACCTGACCGCCGTGGCCCTGTGGGAAAAGGAAAGGTCTGTCCTCTCTGCAAATAAAGAGTTTTATAAATAGGTTGGCGCCTTTGAAAGGTCGCGTGCCAGTCATATGGTGGGCGGAGAAGCTGGGTGGAAAGCACTGTGCAGGACCCCTCTCCTAGAGCAATTCTAGATTCTCATGCTGCCCCCCTCCCGGAAATCATCACACCTGCTCATGAGGAGGGAGCAATGAGCTCCAGCATTGCTTCTATTCAGTCCTTTGATGTTCCACTGTGAGAGCCAACACACGCTAGTGCAATGACATTGCCAGAACAGCAACCCTTCTGAGAAGTGGATCATTGAAAAAGTATGCAAGTCCTGGCACTGTTTCTTTAAAAGCATACAGCTATGTTTGATATATTTGTATAATGGCTTGTTTAAAACACATGAACCCCGCTGATAAGTAACAGTTCTGTACTATTATAATTATTCAGGTCCTCCTAGAAGATCTGGGTTTTCTGCCCCCGTATGTATTGCTTCTCTCCTTTGCAGTGGTGGGAGACCTCACATTGCCTTAGTACCGCAGAGCAATGCCAGTGAGGCGTTTTCTACTGTGAAGCACCCATATTATGCAATACGTTGCCACCTGACCTTGAGGGCACTGCTTCTGTGTGGACATTTTTAAACGGACCCTGAAACCTTTTGTTTTCGCCTGAGCTCCGGCTTCTGTTCCCTTCCGATGCTGTACCCTGGACTAGGTGTTTTGGTCTATGAGGGTCATTACAAATTTTGATACCACCAAACGAGCTTGCCATCCCCGGCACTCAGCCTGTAGGAATTTCCAGAGTGCCAGTAAAGTAAGTAATTCCTCATTCCGAGGGGGATTGCCGGAATTACTGGTGCGGGTGATTCCAGCATTTTTTTTTTTTTGCCAGTGGGGCAAGCTTGACCTCCTGCTCTTGGCTGGAGGTAAATCAATGCCCCCAGCTGCAAACTTGTTTTGCCGCTACGGTAAAAGTGCCGGTGGCGGAATTACCAGCATTTTTGCTGCCACTTTTACTGCCACTTTTACAGCACCAGCAAAACTGTAATGACCCCGATGTCTGTTAGTTTTGTTATGTGTGTATTTGTGTTAGGTCTTAGTGCCCTGAGGCCTACAGGCTTCATAGCGTTCCTGGCACTAACAAATAATTAATAAATAAACCTTGCGCTCTCTGTCGGACTCCCACCTACTTCCGGTGCTGTCACACAGGCACGCACGGACTGCACTTCAGGCCAATGTGTGCCACATTTCTGTGCTACTTTTGAGGGCCAATCTGTGCTAGTTTGACGACTTCGCTCAGAGGGCAGCTGGTCATTTGGACCAATGCATCTTCTCTAACGCACGCTACAAAAAAATGTCTCGGTCAGAACCTGATTAGAAAACTTCGGAAACGTGTGCATGTGAAAGGCCTTACAGGCGAGGAGAACAAGAGAAGGGGGCAAACATTTTACTGTAATCTCTCCTTCCTCCCTCAAACTCAGGACATCGCCAAGAAGTCCTTCTCGAAGGAATTTTACCTTTTCTCACTTGCCCTCAGAGGCTCAATGTGACTCAAGCCCTGGTTCTCTCTAGACTTCACCGTTGTAACAGCCTCCTCCTGAATCGTCCTTCTTCCACTCTGCAACCCCTCCAGTTTATCCAGAATAGGGCAGCAAGACTTATCCTTGGCCTTAACCCTAGGGGCCGCATCTCTCCTGCACTAAAAAGTCTTCTTTGGCTCCCGGGGTTCCATTTCTTAAAATCGCGGCCAAAATGGCAGTGAATACAAAATATCACGGCAAAAATGCAGTGGTTTTTTTGCACCACAATCATGTAAAGGATGTGGGGGACACCGCCGCAATGCCTGGACCCCTTAAATGGTATAATGGGGTGCACCTTTACCGGGTCAAACCATTGCATTTTTGCCGCAATGTTATTACCTAATACGCTCCCGGTTGCTTCGCGGATTAAATTGAAATCCCTCTGCCTATTGTGTGGTAGTAAGATGTCTCAGTGCAGTTTATCATTCCTGACTGGCCCAACAATAAGTCTGCAACCAGGGGAGCCCAATCCCGCCTTCCCATATGGATCTCTGAAGGGTGGCAAGTGCCAAGTGTGGGTGGCCTCCACACCACAACAGCTTCCTGAGTGTTTGGTCTATTTTATGGAATTCGTTTTGTGGGATATGTAGTGGGGCATTTTGTAACATGTATAGGAAACGGGACAGTGCCATCATTTTGAAAAGCTCCGCTCTGCCTAACCGTGTCAGTGGTAGGGCTGACCAGTGTCGGACGTCTTCCGCAAATTTCATCGTCACCGGGTGTAGGTTTTTCGGTATGTAAGCAGTGAGTTTATTCGTAATTTGTATACCTAAGTACCTAAACTGTTCCCTCCCTACACGGTAGGGGAAGTGGGCTGGCACTGTCGTCCTCCTGGTTTATTGGGAATAAAGTGGACTTGGTCCAGTTGACACATAGACCACTGAAAGAACCGTATCTTTCCAACAGATGCGTCACTATGGGGCAGGATCTTATGGTTTTTTTAAATTATATCAGCAGGTCGTCCGTGTATAAGGACACTTTGTCCTCCAAGTCGACCGACCAATGAAATCCACTTTGTGTCCCTGTGGATCTCAGTAGTTCAGCAAGGGGTTCAATCACTATCGCAAAAATCATAGCTGATAGGGGGCAACCTTTTCTCGTCCCCTTCCCTAGTTCAAAGGGGTTGGAGACATATCCGTTTACTTTCGTTACTCCCACTGGAGATTTGTAGAGCAGTTTTACCCAGCTCATGAATTGCGGGCCAAAGCCCATTCTGTGCATTATATCCCAGATTGTCTCCCAGTAGACTGAGTCAAAGGCTTTTTCGAAGTCTATTGCGAGCAGGGCTAGTGGACCTTGGATAGTGGCTGCTCTCGCTAAAGCGGAGTGCAGCCTGTATATATTCATTCGGGTGGATCTTTGCGGCATGAAGCCGCATTGGTCTGGGTCTATTAGTGAAGGTATGACCTGCTGCAGTCGGTTGGCCAGTGTCTTTGCTAGTATTTTGGTCTCTGTATTTATGAGGGAGATGTGTCTGTATGAGCTGCACTTGTCTGGGGGTTTGTCTGGTTTGGGTAATACTATAATAGTGGCTTTTCTAAGGCCCTGTGGTAGGCAACCCTCTGTACGTGAGGTTTCAAACATTTTCAACAGGTGTGGTGTTATCGCGTTCGGGCCTATTTTCTTCCACACTTCGATTGGGAGGCCATTTGGTCGCGGGGTTTTACCAGATTGGAGGCCCGATATGGCTGTGTTTAGTTCGTCCTCTGTGATATCTTTTTCTAGCAGGGTTATCTGGTCGGTTGTAAGTGCAGGATTGATATGTCAATAGGGGAGGTCGGTGCTCTATGCAACTCGGCGTAGTAGGTTGCGAAACCTGCTATGTCTCGGTCTGCCATTAACGGCTCTGAGTCTTCTGCGCTAATCATCCTGACCTGGCCGAGGCCCTTATCCCTGTGCTCCAGCCAAGCCAGCATCGTGCCCGCTTTGTCTCCTGTCTCGTATACCCTGGCGCGCATTGCTGTATGTGCCTGCTTGGTATTGTCTAAGGCTATATTTTGCAGTTGTTTTTGTGCCAGTTGTAACGCGCGGTGTGTCTCCGGCTGGTCGTGGGCCAGATGGGCTGCCTCTGCACTTTGTACTCTCGCTTCGGCTTCTCGTAGTGTGCGTAGGTGTTTCTTTCTGTGGGCCGCGGTCCAGGATATGATTTCTCCTCTTAGCACTGTCTTGTATACCTCCCACGGCACTGTCAGGTTCTCCACAGAGCCCGTGTTTAGCTCGAAATACGTTTTTGTGGCCTCTGGATTTGCTCCACAAGATCTGGGAATCCCAAGTAGTAGTTGTTAAACCGCCAGATAGGCGGGGGGCCGGCCTGTTAGTAGTGAGCTCTAATATAAGAGGGGAGTGATCTGAGATACCTCTGGGTAATAGTTGTCTGGCACGCCTGGTGGAGGTTCACCACTGGAAGAAAGAAGTAATCCGTCCTTGATAACGAGGCGTGTGCTCCGGAGTGATGTGAATATTCTCTTATGTCAGGGTGTAGATGTCTCCATACATCTTTCAAACATAGAACGTCGGTGAACGTAGCAAGTTTAGTGCGCGTGGAGGGGTTCCTCTTGTGGATGTCTGTTCGGTCAAGCTCAGTGTTCATAGCCTTGTTGAAGTCTCCTCCTATTATCAGATCTGAGGAGTCACCGGTGATTATGTGTGTGATTATCATTAATTAAGGAAGACAGTAGGGCCAGCGGGGCGTAAACAGCTAACATGGACATGGTGCGTTCCCAGAGAGTTCCAGTTATGTGTACGAATCTGCCCATTGTATCCTGCGTGACGGATAAGAGTGTAAAGGGCAGTCTCTTGTGTAACAAAATAAGTACCCCACGGGACACCATGGTGAAACCAGAATGCACTGCTATGCGATAGTTAGTTTGAATAAGGTACAGTTTGTGCCTGCAAGTGCGTCTCGGTTAGGAATACGGGATCCAGTGTATGCCGATTTGATTGCTGCAGTACTAAGCGCCTTTTTAGTCCGCTGCCAAGCCCATTTAAGTTCCATGTCATGATCCTGATGGATTTGGTATTGTTTCTGCTAGGGGCCTCTGTCATTCAGGGTGAGGGATAGGTGCGTCACAGAGCATCGGCTGTGCAGTGTTGTGGTGTATTGTAACTGTGTGATGGGAGCCCTGCTATATTTATTTGTTGAGGCCTGCAGGGGAATTCTGTTCGCTTTGCATTGTGATATTTCTCGCTACCAGGGAGGTTTGCTTGACAGAGCTATTGGACCTAATATTAACCCAAACATACCAACTCCAGTCCCCCCACCCCATACTCCACCCAACTTAAAGTATCTGTCGCCCGAACAATAAAGGACTACTGTCAAGAACGGACAGTTGTCGAACTAAACATTAACTAGTGCTGACTACCCCAGTTGCTGCTGCTTACTTTCTTCACAAGGAAGATTCCGGGGGGTGGCTCGCTAAGGCCCACCAGCTGTCTGTAGTACAGGAGGTAGCCATTGCGCTTTGCGAAAATAAGTATTGATGACGTACCAGGCCTCTCCTTAGGAAACAGCCGTGG
Organism: Ambystoma mexicanum; assembly: GCF_040938575.1. NCBI lineage: Eukaryota > Metazoa > Chordata > Amphibia > Caudata > Ambystomatidae > Ambystoma > Ambystoma mexicanum. Next base: position 144,650,755 of record NC_090939.1, on the reverse strand, counting down.
GGCAGCAGAAGTAGCATTGTCTGCACTATTCATCAGCCATCTGGGGCACTTCCTCTGGTCGTGCGTGTGGTGATCTGTCCGGGCGCGGTCTATTTCGCCCATTATCCCTCCTGCTTGCTGGCTTCCAGTCTCCTTCCAGGTGGCTCTCTGCCCAGCTCCATGCATATTGGGGTCCGTAAAGTGTACCGTCGTACCATTGTGGTAGATTTTCAACTGCGCAGAGAACAGTCCATATTTGTTGTTCAGTGCCTGCAAGCGCCTTTTGAGCGGGTCGAAGGATTGTCTTGCTTTTTGTACCTCCCTAGTGAAGTCCGGAAAGAAAGCTATTTTCGAGCCATTGTAGGCTACAGAGCCTTTGGTTCTGGCTAGCTGGAGCACCGTGTCGCGGTCCCTGTAATTTAGGATTTTAGCAATTACTGTGTGTGGTGGTGCTCCGGGAATCGGTCTGCCAGTTGGAACACGATGGGCTCTCTCGATGGAGAAGAATTTCGAGAAGGCCTTTGGTGCGAATGGGTCTGATAGCCACTGCTTGAGGAAAAGTTCCATGGATGGGCCTTCAGTTTTCTCAGCCAAGAATGTGAATATTGTTATTTGAGCATCCCTCTCCCTCCTCTACCCATTCTTCCAGTGTCTTCATGCGAACCAGCATTCCGTTCAACTGTTGACCTGTTGCTCGTATGCCATCTTCTGTCTCCGATATACGGGCCTCAGCTTCTCCCGTGCACGAGGTAAGTTTCTGCAGGTCGTGTCGTAACAGGGATACTTCAGCTCTGATATTGTCAATTTCTTTCTCCATAGTTGCCCGGGAGCCGGCGATGGCGTTCATTACGTCTTTAAGGGAAAGGTCGCCATCAGTGTCCGGTTTCAGTGGACTTGTCTCGTTCGGACTGGTTAGTTGGAGCGGCTGTCGTGTATTGTTCCATCTTGCTTTGTGTCGTGATTTTTCTGCTCTTATCCTTGCCCATGCCCGGGCCTCAAGCAAGTACTAATTGGTAAAGAAAACACTTCCTTTCTGCAGTCAGCAGGTTTATATGCAGGTCAGGATCAAGATCGCAAGCCACAACAGGGGCACCTCAGCGATACGTCAGGCATGGGTATGACAGCGGCGTGCTTATGTATGCCGGTACTGTTATTGCTTATGGTGGTCGTGGTGGGGTCAATGTCAGTCTCATACAGTATTGCTTGTTATCTAGCCCCCATGCAGGTATTGGCCACAGGTCAGACTGGTTTGGCAGGTGGTCGCAGTCGTGCCGCTTGTTTCTCCCTTCCGTGTCCCCTGGGCCTGCTACTGGAACCGCGACCACAGACAGTGCGACCCCCTGGTGTCTAGGTTGGCTGCGTCCGTTAGTATCTGCCATGTTGCGGTGGGCCGGGCACATATACAGCCTATGGTGCGTCCTTCTTGCCACTTATGCAGCTGGGGAGCGGCGTCTGCCGTGTCCTATATGCTCCTTTTTGTGCTCCGGCTATTGTGACTCTTTTGTGTGCATAAGTGTCCACACGTGTGTACTCAGTAAAGGCTGTTGTCGCGTTCATGCGTTGCACCGCGCGTTGGGTGTTTAGTAGCTTTGGTGCCAGTGTGTTCTGCTACACACATAACCGTCTTCCCCTCAGGCACTGACGTTATTTGGCAAATGGGCACTTTTCCCTGCCAGTACACCGCTGCTGTGTTGCGGTCAGGTCCCGCCCCTGCCGAGCGTAGGCCTTGTCTGTGAACCCCCCCCCCCACTCCTCCAGCACGGGCCCCACCGTCCCCTTCCCTCTGTCCGGGAGGAGCAGGGGAAAGGAGAAGGAAACAGCCGTCGGGACCCGCAGTGACTCCCTGCCGCACAGTGTCCACGTGAGCCTCACCTCGTATCGGGCTGAGGTGCTGGTGTGTTCCGCGGGCGAGAACGGGTCAGGTTCAGGGGATGTCTTTATTCTGCTGGGTTCCTAAGGGTGGGCATGCATCACTTCTCGCCGCTGACCACCAATACTCAGAGGGGCACCGGCAGACCACCGCGGGACTCACGGTTGGCGGGTGTCTCCACTGCGGTTCACCTCCGCCGGGGTCCGTGTCGCACGCTGATTCACCACTCCTCGCTGTATGGATTATATGCACCTGGTATTATTCGGGAGGTTATGCTGTCCAAATATCGCTCCCCCAGCAGTACTTCACAGCGCACCTGCAGTGAATCTCCTCTGCAGCGCTGTCTCAAGGGTCTAGGTTACTGGACGGCTGTCTCTGCGTAGTCGTGGCCCTCACACGCCAGTTCGCCTTGTTTCCTGGTCGCGACCGCCATTTTGTCCATACCACGTTGTCTGCAGTCGTGGCACTTCTGGTACGTAGATCTTTGGCTCTGCTGTCCAGTTCAGCTCCACGTTTCAACGAACTGTTCCATCTATCTTCCGCTGCATGCAGATGATGTTGTGGAAGAAATCTTCGTTCATTTAGCAGGATATTCCTGGCAACCTCAGGAGCACCGAGAGATCACCTCTGCATCGCATGCTAGTTGGCCACACCCCCCTCTAACGTGACTATTGAAGAATGTTCTGACTCCACAGTGTATTTTTCCAGGTATGCACAAGCCTTTGTAACTTGTGAGGGCCAAGACTCTTTTCCGTTAAACCTGACCCCCAGGTAGTCGTAGAAATTGATTGATACAATAAAGAGGTGTGAGGGAAATTACATATTATCCTGTTCACTGAGCCTCAACCCTCAAAGATAGGTTATTAACCTTTAGCACAAAACACAAGGTCTCATATACAGCGCTCTAATTCAGGGAAGATCACCAAACCTTCAAAAACTCAAAAAGGCACGAGCCTCAAAAAACAGATCACTAATAGACTGTAGGAAAATTCAACCTGCTGTCAGTCTGAACGATTATTCAAAATACTCAGTTTTTTTGATACATAAATATAAAAACAAATTCGTTTGTGAGACAAATACAATCAATAATTTGTCAAACAATGCATACTCATATATAACAGACAAAAGACGGGTACATAAAAAAACAAGGAAGTAATCGGTTTCTTCCTCTTTACACAAGGTTCAAAATGGTTATAGGTCAAAGGATCGAATCAAAAGGATGGAAATACAATAGGGTTGAATCAAAAGGACCAAAAACAAAAGGGTCTTTTTCTTTTTTTTCTTTTTTTCAAAATGTATATTTTATTTATTTTTGGGGGGGTGGGAGGGGCTTCCACCTCCAAGCCCCTTTTTTTGTGGTAAAAATCACTTTTTTTTCCTATACAGAAACCCCAAAAAATATAAATATAAAAAAAAAAATTCGACCATTTTGTTTTAGGTCATATTGACTTGACCCTATGGCATTGGATACTTTTGGATTTGAACCTTTGACCGGACACCGTTCAAAATGGATGAATACTGTAACCTTGTTGTTGAAAAACAGATTTCAGTTTACAATACACTTCTACATCTTGCAGTTAGTCCACTCGCAGTCAAATGCATATCCACTCATCGCAACAGGTTTTATTCCTCACACAGTACACATACCCTAAAATCAAGGGAAATTCATCAGGGGAACCTTTTGTCTGAAAAACGTATAAAATACACAACATGAACCACGCCACAACAATTCGTGGCTTTGTTAAAAGCTTGACTGACGAAATCTCCAGCTTGTGAATATATTGCTAAATATGTCCAAACTCTAGTGTGGCGCCAAAGTTTTACTGCCTTGACAGAGAAGGTAATGATTGATCTTGCCCACAGAAAGACAAGTCCGGCGGTGGGCAACAAAATGGTTGTCGTGGCTCTCAAAAAACGAAGGCAGCTCGGCACACTGCTCAGAACTGATGGAGTTTTTCTTCGCTGTCAGCAAGTAATGCAAACAGCTGTCCCAAGATTGCCGAGATGTCCACCAGCTGAAGTAAATGCACAGAATGACTCCTGTATTCTTAACAGTAACCGTTCGTGCTCCGTAACCTCAGGCTGTCTCATGAATTTTGAACGCTGGTAATTGGGGTGTTGCATCTGTAACAGACTGATGTCTAATCCGTGGTATGCTGCACCCAAAGTCGTCGGAGGAAGAACCGCGTATCTGTGTCATTCAAAACGTGGCAAATGCCGTAACGATGTTCTCGCAAGACCCGAATTGAGTGTCTCACAATCTAAGCTGTATGAATCAGCAAGGAGAACATCGAGCAACCTTTCTTCCCGTGGTCAACAAAGTCATAGAAATTGACCTGCTTGAGAACATGGTATATTTATGGTAAGCAGAAGGTCGCCAGCCATCCTCGCAAACGACTCCAAAGATGCCTGAATGCCCTGCGCTGTTGTCGACCGGAGTACAGCATCTGCGAAGAAGGCTGGAAAAATTCAGAACCTAATTTAGGCCGATCACATCCCGTGCACAGGGTGTTAATAACTTCAATATGAATAGGAGGGAGGTGAAGACACACCCCTGCATCACCCCCTTAGTTACATCAAACAGCGGTGTGACCTCTCCTGCTAGCCTGTAGCAAACTCTGGCTTTGTTTTTAGTGAACAGAGATTGCACAATAGATAAGACTAGAGGGAATCCCGCGACTTTGTAGAGCTGTCATGATGCCCGCTCCCGGGGAGCCGGTTCAAGCCCGGCGTCCCCGAAAGCGGACATCCAGTCCCCAAGGAAAGACCCAGCAACCCCATATAGGGGCCCTTTGGACAGTGTCCTGGCGCCTATGGCGCCAGGCTCATAAAAGACATCAGTCCTGGCGCCATAGGCGCCAGGCTCATTATGGGAGTGCTTGGGTGCACTTACCTGATGCAGACCATGCTGCAGGATCCCGGCCTCCTTGAGGCCTGAAAGGAACTACTTTACCTGTGGGACTAATTTACCATCCGGGCGTGGTCGGGGAAGGATACATACCTGGAACTTCTTCCAAGGCTATTTAAACCCCACCCGAACAGCCACACGTGCTTCGCGTTGTTCTGCATCTAGCAGCTGGACGCTCACCGTGTCTGCTCCTGCATCCTGACTTCTGCCACGCCTGCCAGCATCCTGGATCACCTGCAAAGGAAGAGAAGAAGAGAATGGAAGAAGGAAAAGTCCTTACATGCTAAATCCGCATCCCGGAGACATCTCGCCGACAATCCTGAAAAGGAAGACTTTTATTTAAAAGCTCATCGCGTCGATCGCTGCAGCGCCGCATTCCACTCACCTTTACAGGGCGCCTCCATGTTCAGCAGCGATCATCCGGATTCGCAGTCACGCCCCAGCGCCTAGGGAGAAAAAGGCAAGAACAAAAGGTGAGAGAGAAGGGAATAAGGAAAGCTAAATCTCCATGTTAAGACTTACCTGTTCATTCATTCCCTCTTCATTTCGGGTCCGCGCCGCATCCTGGCATTTCCGGACCCCGGCCCCTAAGGGGAAAAAAAGACATCAGCGTTAATGAGCGAATGAAAAGACATTACCAAAAAACGCTCATTAAAGACTTACCTGATTTCTACAAGGATTTCACCTCTCATCTCGGGTCGGTGCCTGTTCCCCGGCATTCCGTACCCCGGCCCATATGGGGAAAAAGACACTAGCATTAGTACATTAATGCATGGACACAAGGGGAACCTCTTATCAAAAAACTTACCTGGAAGCCAAGCAAGTTTGGTTCTCACCAATCCGAAAATCCAGTGAAGTAACTGGATACTAACGCGCCCCTGCATCAGAAGCAGGATGGAGAGCTCGTCCTTCCAGACCCTAAGGTGAGACGCTACGGGGAATCTCAGAAGGGTTTCGAGGAGGGTGAGAGGGGAAAGTGGGAGGCCGATTGCATTACCCCGCAGACAGTTAATCCCCTATTTTCGCCTACAGAAGGATACTTCTGCGAGCCAGACAAGCCAGATTTGGGGGCCGGTCCAGTCCGTCTTCCGAACCCTGCACATCACCGTAGAAGAGGTCACAGCAGCGCGAACCAGGCCAGCGCCTCCATGGGAGTCAGGTGAGCGTTACAAGAGCATGCCATAACCTCTGCCGCAACACCCCATCGAACGCTGTCTGAGGTAGATGAAGATAGCATATAGATTCACCTTCCTTCCTCTATGATCAAGGAAAAGAAAATGGAAGCTTTGATCCACCATGCACGTGCGTTTCTGGAACCCCGTCTGTATAGTATGGATGATATTATTCCCATCAACCCATCCTGTATATGTTTTAGGAAAACCTTCGAAAAGATTTTTCCAGTAGTGTTGAGTAGAGAAATTGGCTTGTAGTTGGCTCGGGATTCTCTGCCACCCTTAGTATATAATGGAATGATTTCTGCATTCCTCCATGAGGCAGGGACGGCGTTCAAATGTATGCATGTAGTGAAAACCTTCCAGAGGACAGGACTTTAAACAACTGGTTCGTCAAAGAAATCTGCTGGCACTCTATCTGGACTGTCAATCTGGAAAAGTGAATACTTTTCATTTGAATGACGGACGTAACTTGATGGCTTCGCGTTGTTCTGCATCTAGCAGCTGGACGCTCACCGTGTCTGCTCCTGCATCCTGACTTTCTGCCACGCCCGCCAGCATCCTGGAACACCTGCAAAGGGAGAAGAGAATAGGAGAAAGAAGTCCTTACCTGCTAAATCCGCATTCCGGAGACATTTCGCCGACGATCCTGAAAAGGAAGACATTCATTTTAAAAGCACATCACATCGATCGCTGCAGCGCCGCATTCCACTCACCTTTACTAGGCGTCTCCATGTTCATCAGCGACCATCTGGATCCGCAACCACATTTCATCGCCTAGGGAGAAAAAGACAAGAACAAAGGTGAGCTAGGGAAGAGAATAAGAAAACCTTAATTTGCCATCATAAGACTTACCTGTTGGGTCATTCCCACTTCATTTCGGGTCGGTGCCGCATACTGGCATTTCCGGACCCCGGCCCCTAAGGGGAAAAAGAGACATCAACGTTAGTGAGCGAATGCTAAGACATTACCTGAACGCTCATTAAAGACTTACCTGATATCTACTGGAACTGCACCTTTCACTTCGGGTCGGCGCCATATCTCTGGCATTTCCGAACCCCGGCCCCTATGGGGGAAAAAAGACACAAGCATTAGCGCATTAATGCGAGGACACTAAAGGAACCTCTCATTAAACAACTCACCTGAGTTTCCTTCGTCGGTTCCATTGCTCATCTCGGAATCTTTGTTCTGCACCTGAAATAGAGTCAACGGACAATTATTATTTCGGGCTCATACTTATAAACCGAATTCTCACAGAACTTTACCGGGAAGGTCAAGCAAACTTGAACTCTCTACAATCCATGATCCAGTGAAGTAACTGGATTACAACGCGCCCCTGCATCAGAAGCAGGATGGAGAGCTCGTCCTTTCAGACCCTTAGGTGAGACTTCATGGGGAATCGCAGAAGGGTTTCGTGGAGGGTGAGAAGGGAGTGGGAGGCTTACACATTATCCCGCAGATTGTTAATACTCCCTTTTCACACACAGAAGGATATTTCTGCGAGTCAGACAAGCCAGATTTGAAGGTCCGGTGCAGTCCAGTCCATCTTCCGAGTCCTGCGCTTCACCATAGAAGAGGCAACAGCACTCCAAACCAGGCCTGCGCCTCCGTGGGAGTCAGGTGAGCGTTACAGGGAACTCGTCCACTTGTATGTCCTTCCACAATACTGCTAATTCTGGTGTGTTTAGCTGCACTAGAGAGCATACTTCTCCCTAATTCGGTGCCCAGTTTTGTGTATGCCTTGGAACCGCAGGCCCAGAAATGGTCCTTTAGCACTTGTCACTGACCTTCATGCCTGGTATCTTCGATATTCGCTTGCATTCTTTATTCTCTCCAACTTTCACTGGACCATCATTCTGTAAAAGCAATGCGGCACTCTCGAGTGGTATAATTGGCTTTCTCTACCCAGGTGAGCAATTTTGCACTTGTTTCCCATTCCTTAAGGCAATCGTTGTTTTCCTTTTGTACCACATCTACTGGAACTATTAGGAACCCATGTGCTTTGCTTCCAACCATTCGCTCCTTCCACCATTTAGCTGTGAATATTTGCCCATATACTAGTAATTGTGGTCTCTCTGAGCATCCCGACATTCCTCCCATCTCCTTTTGTCCTGTCTTGGAGTATTATAACTCCCTTTTTGTCACTATTCTGGCTTCTCCTTTGTGTGGATCATCAGGGATGTACTCTTGTCTTGTCAGTGCTCCAGTAGTTCTCATCTCTTGAGGCTTGATATAACTGTCTTCATACAGGAACGTCTTCCGCGACATCCATTTTAATGTGGCCCATCTCCCCTGAAATCGGCCTCTGGTTGTGCAGAGCGACAAGTGCATGAAGCATTGTGCTATGGTAGTTCGAATTTCAGTTACTATAAATGTTCTGGATGTACTCGTGGCATAGGGGATGAGAGAGCACACATAGCAGCTCTCCTTCGTAGTTTATTTCCCCAGCTTGGTCATGTGCTCATATACCACATGTTATTGGATACATGGGCCGAATCTGTTATGTATGAGTTTACCTGTTCAAAGTCTACATCGGTATTGCGTATTCATCTTTTCAGCTCTCTGGCAGCATTAATCATCTGCCCAGATGTGGCTTCCATGAGAGCATGAATAAGGATTGCGTTAGTAGGAATCAAAGCATGTGCTTGCTAAAATAGAATCCTGCCTAGTGCAAAGAGGGTAACGATGTAGAGACAGCAGAAGGCACAAAACATCTACACACCAGTTTGAATTACATTTCCCGTTTTTGTAGTACTGGATGTGTTGTTGTGAAAGTCTGTGAAGTCACCTGAAAAGCCTAAAAAGAATGTGTTATTGTTTGTGTTAGTTTAGCTCTGCTTTTGTTATACTGGTGAAGAGCTGCAGGAAAAGAAAATCGATCCCACACTAAACCAACTTTTGCACTGTTCAACAACGTGATGATGGATGGATCTCTGTGGGTCAGAAGTGGGTACGTTTGTGCCACATAAAGAAGAAGGGCATGAAAGAACAATCTAGGTGGTATCATCCGTTCGGTCTTAATCACAAATCTAAAAGTGCTTCTCAAAGGGTGTGTGCAGGTATGAAACCATGTATTTAAAGCAGTCCTTTCACTTTCACAATGAACACCTAGTGTGAAGAATGGATGGTGTGCCTAATCTAGCTCTGCATTTTGTTCTTCCCTAGCTCTGTTCATAGATCTAGTCAATCTTTGTTGTGGTGCTTCTCCTTCTCTTTGTTCTTCTTGCATCAAATAGTCTTTCTGCTGATGGGAGGAGGTCTCACCTCGGCAGGGCTTGACGTCTCCAATGTAGTTCCAGGCCTTATTGCCACTTTTACCATGGGAACAGTGGCCTGCTCTGCAGCAAAAGGTCCCTGGAACCTAGGCCTAACAAATGTTTGCAAATATACAGAGTCCCCTGGATAAAGTGGTGACGGTTTGAGTTACTCAAAGTTCATTTCCGCTGCGTTATCTTCCGCAACCTCTCCCGCCGGCACTGCAGCTGTCGAGAGATACGAGGCACTAGCCATCATCGAAGCAAGGTAATCGTGCATTTCATCACCTAAGACAACTGCAGAACTATGGGCGTCTGTCAGTGCTATAGTTGGAGGAGCAAGTGGGAGTCGCATACGTCGCCCTGTCACCACTTCATGGTGTGTAAAATGGCGGTCGGATCCAAGCTGATTGTGCAATGAGAACAAGGCTAGCGGCAGGTAATGAAGCTATCCCTTTTTCAATCTTGCTTAATTTTAAGCTATTTTCTCATTCAGCAGGCCATTAAGGCGCTTGCATAGTCCGTTAGCTTGTGGGTGATGAGCACAGTAAAACGTATGCTTAATCCCCAGTAGGGCTGCTATGTGTTCAAAGTCGCATTTACAAAGAGGCCCATTGTCTGACCGCAGGACCTCACCCCCCCCCCCCCATCGTGGAAACCCCTCTCCAACGAGGAATTTGCCCACCCTGAGGACATCGGGGTGTGAACATGGACCAGCTTCAATTCACCATAGTACCATATAGCGGTAGCCTTGGCAGATCTGGATCATGGCTACATAATCAACATGGAGGTGTTGGAAAGGCCCAATTGGGTGGGGTTGCTCCTCGCATTAACAATGTATGGCCTGATTGTATTTTTGGCATACAGTACAATTTTCCATGGATGCGACTGTGCTGCACCATATTTGAACAGAATGCCTCTTCCCCAATGTGTGCAGCAAGTACATACCTACTTAAGTGTTTGGGATGATGCAATTGCACGAGTGCAATTTGCAACAATGCTACTGGAATCGCTAGCTTGCTTTTGCTCACCAGTTGCCATAATGCCTCTGTAGGGGATATTGAACACCCTCTCTTTACCCATAGCTCTTTTTCCTTTAACAGTGCCCTCCCCTGAAATTCCATCATCTGTGTGGCAAGCAATGAACTATACCCTTTATTCAATATCATGTTGTGCAACCGCACGCAGGTGTTGGATGGGACATCAAACTCATTTATTTCCGTAAAATGTGCTGTGAACTTTGCTTCTGCGACTTCGTTGACACGTGAGAACAAGTCCTCCACCTTAGTGTGTGCTTGGAACTTCACAACTGTTATGGCTGAAGGTAGCTGTAGCGCGTCTGTGACCCTGCCCAATAAGGGTGCATGCTCTACTGGTGTGCTGTCAGCATGTCAAAAGCCCCTCTGCCATTGTGACAGTCCAGCATGTACTGAAGATTTAATGTAGGCTGAATCAGAATACACTGTAACCTCCTTGTCTTTGCACACTTCTAATGCCAATATAAGAGCCACTTATTTTGCTGCATGTGCTGAAAAATGTGAAGGCATGTGATGTCTCGCGCTTGCTACTACTTCGGGTGTCCCATCTAATTTCATTTTTTACCAATGCTGTCCCAGTATGCCTTTCTCCTGTCGCCTGGTTAATAGTTGATGACCCGTCAATAAAAAGTATTTCCCCTCCTTCGAGGGCATTCTCCCCCACCTTAGGGATGTCATATTGTTCCATGTATGTAGTATAGTTGTGTACATAAGTCTCCTTCCTCCACTGGTTCAGTTGTGAATGTTGCTGTGTTTGCAATCCTGCATCTCACTATCTTTTTTGCCGGATTTGAGATGATCACCTCGTTTCCGTATGCTCTCTGGGTGGTCAATGTGCTTTCAGAATATTCAAGGATCGCAAAGAGGGCATGCTCCACATAAAGCGGTGTTCTTCACCCCATTGTGATACTCGCCGACTTTTCTACTGTGAATGCAGCAGTGGCCAACGCTAGTTCGCAAGGGTAGTGTCCTCTCATCACTGGTCTAAACGTCTGCTATAGTAGGCCGTTGGTTTGTGTCCTGCGGTTGTCTTCTGTTGGAGTACCCAGGTCATCACTACTGCGTTGGAGTGCGAGAGCAAATAGAATTTGTTACAGTAATTGGGAATCCCTAGCACAGGGGCTGTGCATATTGCCTTCTTCAGTTCCTCAAATGCTTGTTATTTTGTGTCCATGACAGGTTACCGTTGTCATGATGCCTGCCTCCAAGGAGCCAAACCAGGCCCGGCACCCTCGGAGACAGACACCATGCATTCAAGGCATGCATTCAAGCCCCAGATGGGGGGCCCTTTGGACTCAGTCCTGGCGCCGTTGGCGTCAGGCTCATAGAGGACATCAGTCCTGGCGCCATCGGCGCCAGGCTCATACAGAAGTAGGTTGGGAGTAGTGCTTGGTGTAAACTTACCTGTGCAGACCATGCTGCAACTTCCAAGACTGGAAGGAACTATTTTTCTAGGGACTACTTGATCTCTAGGGTGTGACTGGTGGAGGAATACATATTTCTGGGGGAAGAATACATACCTGGAACTACTTGAAAGGCCATTTAAGCCACACCCAAGCAGCAGACCACGCTTCGCGTTGTTCTGCACTTAGCAGCTGGACGCTCACCGTGCCTGCTCCTGCCTTGGTCCTCCATCACGCCTGCCAGCATCCTGGAAACACCTAAAGAAGAAAAGGGAAGAGAACAGGTGAAAACAAGAACCTTACCTGATGCATCTGCACTCCGGATTCTGCATGCCGACGATCCTGCAAAGAATGCAAACATTTTAAACGCGCATTACGTCGCGCGCAGCACGCTGCATCTCACTCGCCTGCATGTGGCGTTTTCGAGTCCTGCGACGTCCATCCGGAGCTTCCACCGCCATCCAGCACCTATTGGAAGGAAGGAGAAAGAGAGGTGAGAAGGGAAACTCGAATCTAAGTAGAACTTACCTGTGGTTCAATTCCCTCGCCGCCTTCGGGTTTGTGCCATACCGTCGGCATCTCAGCACCCCGGCCCCTAAGGGGAAAAGAAACAGACATTGTATTAGTGAGAGCATGTGAGAACATTAGCAATACGCTCACTCAAGACTTACCCTTTTGCAAGAGAGACACAGCAGCTCTTTTCGGGTCGGCGCCTTACCTCCGGCATTGCCGTACCCCGACCCCTATGGGGAAAAAGACATTGGACATTAAAGGAGATACTTAAAACTGCAAAGGAATCTCATCGGAATTCTTACCAGAATTTGACTTCATCCAAATCGCCTGCAGCCCGGATTCTTCTCCAGCACCTGCGAAAGAAAAGAACCGATGAGTGAATATAAACCCAAACTTGCCATAAACATTTGCGGTACGACGGGAATGGACAAACTAGTTTAAACTCATCAATCCAGTGAAGTAACTGGAATCACAACGCGCCCCTGCATCAGAAGCAGGATGGAAAGCTCGTCATTTTGGTCCCTAAGGTGAGTCTTCGCAGGGAATCCCAAAAGGGATTCACGGAGGGAGAGAAGGGAAGTGGGAATCGGAACATCACCCGCATACTATTAACCCCTCCTTTTCACACAGAGTGGGATATTCCTCCGAGCCAGAAAAGCCAGGTTGGGGAATCCAGTCCAGTCCATCTTCCGGGTCTTGCGCATCTCTGCAGAAGAGGTCACAGCAGTCCCAGCCACGCCCGCGCCTCCGTGGGAGCCAGGTGAGCGTTACAGAATGCGAAGCCTACCCATAATTTCCCACCCAGGCGCCATGGAGACTTCTGAGACAGACCAACTGGCCCAGTTATTGGGGGAATTACGGGCAGAAGTGCATGCCGCCCGCCAGGGAACTTATCTTATCCAAAGAACGAACTGAGGATTTGGCTAAACCGCTTTTGCAGAGTCAGGCAGGACAAACGCCTTTTACTCTGGGATGAATTCCACTCCGATGGTTTCAACCAACCCGGTGCAAATTAACCTGCCAGGAAATATGCCTCTGGCCCCCCCTGAGCGTTTTACTGGGGATCCCAAGAAATACGCCGTTTTCATGAATCAATGTCGTTTACATTTCATATGCAGACCTAGGGCCTTCCCTAATGACCAAACCAAGGTGGCTTTTGTGCTATTTTATCTCAGCGGCAGTGCTGCCGATTGGTCGATTCCGTTGGTAAATCGAGACGACCCAATCCTTCAGGACTTTCAAGGCTTCCAGGCAAGCATGGAAAGATTATTCGCTCGACACGCTCAGGGTGAGGCCTTGGATAACAAACTTCTGTCTTTGCGGCAAGGAAACCAAGATCTCCTATCTTATATAGCCACATTTAACAGATTGGTTGTAGAGACTGGGTGGCCTGAGAATAAAAGAATTACATTATTCCACTGAGGTCTGCGTGGAGAACTAAAAGACGTTCTTGCTCAAATAGTGAACCCGCCTCAACTCTGCGCAGAATACATTGACTTAGTGGTCCAACTTGATCATAGACTCCAGAATAGAAAAGCGGATCGGTCCAAATTTGAAACCCGAGTTCTGATCAAAACCCACACAAGCCCCAAGGGTACTGTAACGCTCACCTGATTCCCACGGAGGCGCTGGTCTTGGCAGGAAGGTGTCTGTGACTCAAAGTGATGTGCAGGACTCGATTGGCTTCTGGGGTCGAACCTCTTCGCACTGTGTGTCGAACTCGTAGGGTGAGGTTTCTGCAGGTGAAAAAATATGGGGGTTAATGGTCTGGGTTGTTGAATGTTCCTCTCTCTCTCTTTTCCTAGCTTCTCCGTAGAGCCCCCAGGTCAACGTGCTCACCTTAGATAGGTGAATGCTGGACTCTCCATCTGCGTCTGATGCAGGGTGCCGTTGCCAGTTCCTTCACTGGTGAAACATACGCCTCTTGAACTCAGAGGATCGTTACCGTCGTTAACTGAGCGGTGAGTTTCCAGACACCTTTTTAGTCTTTATAGTCTTTAGGTGCGTGGCACGTTAATATTGAACAGGACTGTCTTTTTCCCTTGCAGCTTAATTCGTGCTGAAGAGGCGCCGGAGTATTGGCAGGCGTTCTATTGCGACGAGCGCGATGGGCGTAAGTAAATACCTGTCTAATGTCTCTTCTTTTGTCTTTCAGAAGTTGGGTTGCAGCGCCGGAGTCCGCGGAATGCCCGTAAGTAATAACAATGCTTTTGTCTTCACAGGCGGCGATGCAGCGTGAAGAATTCCGGAATTCGCGGAGTGCCGGTAAGTAATCACAATGCTTTTGTCTTCACAGGCGGAGGTGCAGCGTGAAGAAAAGGCCGCAGCCGATGGATCGAGTGAGTAAGCACTGCGAGTAAAGGTTGCCTTGCTAACCTGTTTCTTCTCTTTGCAGGTGCTGCTGTTCACTGGATACAGGAATGGTAAGTATAATTCTTGCAGGTTCAGGATCGAAAGAAGAAAGGCTGGAACAGACTCGGTGAGCGTTCTGCTGCAGATGCAGAATAACGCGAAGCACGTTTCATCTATCGGGTGTGGTTTAAATAGCCTTGGAGTGATGAGGCGTTTTCCTCCACGGCCCCGCCTAGATAAGAAAAGAGTTCCAGAAGAGTTCCAGTGCTGTATCCAGGGAGTGGAGCTTGCCCCACCCAGGTAAGAAAGTAGTTCCTGTTCACAGAGGACTTCTAAGTGGCTGGTAAGTAAGCAGCATGGTCTGCTGCAGGTAAGTCCACCCAAGCATCTTCACACATATTATGAGCCGGCACTTCCAGTGCCGGGACCGATGGTTTTGATGAGCCTGGTGCCACCGGCGCCAGGACAAGGTCCAAAAGGTCCCAGTGGGGACCGGCTGGTGCCTAGGATTAGGGTTAGGGGCCTGCTTCCAAGGACGTTGGGCTGGTCCTGGCTCCTTGGAAGCAGTGATCATGACAGCACCCCCCCTCAAGGCCCCTCCTAAGCGTGTCTTCTCCGGGGGTTTTGGCTTGTCGGGGTGATTCAGATGGAATTTCTTGACCAGACGAGGTGCATGGACATATTCTGAGGGTTCCCAAGACCTTTCCTGGGGGCCGTATCCTTTCCAATCAACCAGATAATATAACTTAGATTTGGAGATTTTGGAGTCTAGGATGTTCTTTACTTCGAATTCAAGTTCTCCATCTACCAAAACAGGTTCTGGGAGTTCAGTCAATCGGGTTTCTGGTTGTACTGGTTTTAATAAGGAGACATGGAATACTGGATGTCTTTTCATATGCGCAGGTAATTCCAATTTGACAGCCACCGGATTAACTATGGTAGAGATGAGGTAGGGTCCAAGGTATCTCGGGATGAAGGTGCGGGGTCCTTTTAGAGGCAGGTGCTTAGTGGATAACTAGACCTGATCTCCTACTGCGTAGTGAGGGGCCTCTTTACGGTGTCGATCTGCTCTTTTTTTGAATTGAGCTTTAGCTCTTTGCAGATGAACAGTGGCTTCCTTAAAAGCACGGGTGATCTCCGAGTGCAAGTGATCCACAGCAGGTGTTTCGAATTCTTGGGGAGGATCCAGGTTAGAGGTTCTAGGATGGTGTCCGTATAATAGGAAGAAGGGAGTCTTCCCGGTTCCAGAATGGGTCGAATTGTTGTAAGCGTATTCAGCGATCCAAAGAATATCCTTCCAAGGGTTTTCAGTTTGTTGGAGCATGCAACGTAGATATTGCTCTAGAGTCTGATTTGTCCTCTCGGTTTGTCCGTCAGTTTGGGGATGGTGACTGGTTGAAAGTCTTACATCAATTTGGGCTAGACGACAGCAACTTCGCCAAAAGTGGGTGATGAATTGACTTCCCCTATCGGAGACTAAAACCGAGGGAAAACCGTGTAACCGAACGATGTTTTCTAAGAATTCTCGGGCCAATACTGAAGCTGAAGGTAGGCGCTTCAGGGGAACGAAGTGAGCCATCTTGGAGAATAGATCCACGACTACTAGAATGGTATTATACCCTGAGCATGGAGGTAAGTCCGTGATGAAATCCATGGGCAGGGTATGCCATGGACAGGGAGGAATGTCTAGAGGGTGTAATAGGCCGGCTGGTTTCTCCTTCTGACTTTTATTCTGGGCACACACACCGCAGGAGATTACAAAGTCTCTAATATCCTTCTTCCATGATGGCCACCAGAAATGTCTTTTGATCTTTTCCATGGTTTTGGTAATGCCAGGGTGACACTCCATTAGAGGGTCGTGATAACAGGAGATTACTTGTTTTTGTATTTTCTCACAGGGCAAGTACAATCGTCCTCGGAAATATGGTAGGTCTTGATCCACTGAGAATTCTTTTCCCTTTAATTGCCAGTCCTGCAAATTGGCCGGAGTTAGGAGTGATTTGACTGTAGTCTTGATGTCTTCAAAGGATTGAGCGCTGACCAAACCCAAAATCCTTTGTTCTGGGATTATGGGTATTGGTTCTGGATTGGTCAAATGTTCATCTACTCCCATCCGGGAGAGGGCAGCTGCTTTTCCGTTTTTACTGCCTGGTCGTTAAGTAATTATAAAGTCAAACTCAGCCAGAAACAGAGCCCAGCGAAGCTGTCTGGAAGACTGAGCTTTGGCCGTCTTCAGATATTGTAAATTGCGGTGATCAGTCATTACGGTGACTGTGTGTCTGGCTCCCAAAAGATAATGCCGCCAGGCTTTAAAGGCCGATCTGATAGCTAAAAATTCCTTTTCTGTAATTGAATAGTTGATCTCGGGAGCCGAGAATTTGCGGGACCAAAAGGCTACAGGATGTAATTGGTGTGTGACCGGATCTCTTTGTGATAAAACTGCCCCCATAGCAAGACTAGAAGCATCAGTTTCCACGATGTAGGGGAGTTCTGGGCGAGGATGTTTTAGAACAGGTGCAGAAATTAATTTAGCTTTTAAGTCCTGAAAAGCTTGTTCTGCTTCAGTAGACCACTCAAAACGTTTGTTCTTCTTTAACAGAGCGGTGATGGGCTGGACTATCCGAGAGAATTCAGGAATGAATCTGCGGTAAAAGTTAGCGAAGCCTAACATGCTTTGAACTCCTTTTACCGAGGTTGGTGATGGCCACTTGATGATTGCATCGACTTTCTTTGAATCCATATGGACTCCGTTAGGTGACAATATGAATCCCAGGAACTCAACTTCAGTTACGTTGAAAACGCATTTTTCAAGCTTAGCAAAAAGGTTATGTTGACGCAATCTCTCGAACCCTTTTAACGTGTCTCTGATGTTCCTCTTCAGATGATGAATAGACAAGGATGTCATCGATGTAGACAACAACACACACCTATGAGTTCTCTAAGGACATCGTTCATAAAATACTGGAAAGCGGCAGGAGCGTTACAAAGTCCAAAGGGCATCACTTGATATTCAAATAGCCCATACTTGGTGCGGAAGGCCGTCTTCCATTCATCGCCCTCTTTTATTCGTACAAAGTGGTAGGCTCCTCTGAGATCCAACTTTGTATATATACATGCGTCTTTGACTTGGTCCAGGAGTTCAGGGATCAAAGGTAACGGGTATCTGTTTTTAACGGTGATTTGATTCAGGGCGCGGTAATCTATACAAGTCCTAAGGTCTCCTTCCTTTTTCGGAACGAAGAACAAAGCCAATGAAGCTGGAGATTTTGAAGGACGGATAAACCCGTTAGCTAGGTGTATTGGTCCAGTTATTGTCTGAGGTGAAGATTTTCTGGCTCGGTGAGGGCATAAATCCTACTGCAAGGAGGAGTTGTTCCGGGTATCAGATCTATTTGACAGTCGTAAGACCTATGAGGAGGCAGGGTGTTAGCTTGATCCTTCCGAAAGACATCTTGGAATTCCTGTATTCGGGAGGTAATTTGGGAACCTCAGAAGAGATTGCAGCCAGTGAAACATCAGGCCGAGGATAACAAGTGGTAAAACATTCTGGAAACTGAACCGTCTTTGCTCGCCAATCGATCTGAGGATTGTGCTTCTCTAACCAAGGGATTCCCAGAATGATCTGGAACTGAGGGGCCTTGATCACATCGAACACGATTTTCTCCCGGTGTCCATCTTGGCTCACTAGCGTCACTTCTTGGGTGGCTTGCGTTACTGGTCCGGAGGCTATCTCCGTGCCATCCACTGTAGTAATGACGTCTTTTACTGCCTTAGGGACAAGGGGTAGATTCATCCTTGATACCATTTCACGGTCCACATAATTACCGATTGCTCCGCTGTCGATGTAAGCTTCAATTGCATGCAAACGATCCGGACGTTCAGGACTAATGAGGACCATGGGCACCACGAAATGCGAGGTCACGGGACAGATCTTAACGCTCGGCAAGAGGACCTCTACACTTGCCGGGCTCGGTCGTTTCCCTGCTCAGAACTTGTGGTACAGGTATCTGCGGCTCCTACAGCCTTCTTAGCTGGTTTCACTGGACCGTCTCGAAGAAAGTGCCCTGAGTTCCCGCAATAGAGGCATAATTGCAGCTGTCTTCTTCTTTCCCGGTCCTTTTGGGTTAAAGGACCTTTCATGCCCCCTATTTGCATGGGTTCCACAGTGTCAGCTCCCTTAGTAGAGGTCTGTGGTTTAGAAAACACTCGGGTATCAAATTTAGAACGATCAGCCTTCCTGTTCTGTAATCTGTGGTCCAATTGGACAACTAAGTCATTATAGTCTGAGCATTCTTGTGGAGGGTTCACAACTTGAGCGAACACATCCTTGAGCTCTCCACGCAGGCCTCTGTAGAAAAGCTTTATTCTCTTATCCTCGGGCCATTGAGTTTCCACTATAAGTCTGTTGAATGAGGCTATATAAGTCAAGAGGTCTTGATTACCCTGTCGTAATGAAAGAAGTTCATTGTCCAAGGCCTGCCCTTGTGCATGTCTGACGAACAGTTTCTCCATGCTGGACTGGAAGGCCTGGAAATCATGTAAAACCGGATCATCCTGGGTGACTAAAGGGATCGACCAATCTGCGGCGCTGCCACTGAGATAAGAAAGCACGAAAGCCACCTTGGTCTGGTCTGTTGGGAATGCAGCTGGTCGACATAAGAAGTGTAGGCGGCACTGGTTGATGAACACTGCAAATTTCTTTGGGTCACCAGAAAAGCGTTCGGGCGGAGCCAAGGGCACATTACCGGGTAGATTGATTTGCACTGGATTTAAAGATGATGCAGAAGGATAACTTCCTCCTGGAGCGGGCAGAGGTGTCTGTCCTGCCTGCGTTTGTAGCAATTGCCTAGCGAGGTCCTCTGTTCGCTCCTTGGAAATTATCAGTTCTCTTCTTAGAGTGTTTGTTTCCTGACGAGCTGCATGTACTTCTGCTCTTAATTCCCCGAGCAACTGGGCTAATTGATCAGTGTCTGAGGTTTCCATTGCGCCTGGGTAGGAGTTTTGCGGTGGGCTTCGCGTTCTGTAACGCTCACCTGATTCCCACGGAGGCGCTGGTCTTGGCAGGAAGGTGTCTGTGACTCAAAGTGATGTGCAGGACTCGATTGGCTTCTGGGGTCGAACCTCTTCGCACTGTGCGTCGAACTCGTAGGGTGAGGTTTCTGCAGGTGAAAAAATATGGGGGTTAATGGTCTGGGTTGTTGAATGTTCCTCTCTCTCTCTCTTCCTAGCTTCTCCGTAGAGCCCCCAGGTCAACGTGCTCACCTTAGATAGGTGAATGCTGGACTCTCCATCTGCGTCTGATGCAGGGTGCCGTTGCCAGTTCCTTCACTGGTGAAACATACGCCTCTTGAACTCAGAGGATCGTTACCGTCAACTGCACGAGCGGTGAGTTTCCAGACACCTTTTTAGTCTTTATAGTCTTTAGGTGCGTGGCACGTTAATATTGAACAGGACTCCGTATAATGCTTTTCCCTTTTGTCTTGCAGGACTCTTGAGATGGAAGATGGAGTGAGCACCTGGAAATGCGTAAGTAAATGCAAGCGCTCTAACTGTCTTTTTCCCTTGCAGCTTAATTCGTGCTGAAGAGACGCCGGAGTATTGGCAGGCGTTCTATTGCGACGAGCGCGATGGGCGTAAGTAAATACCTGTCAAATGTCTCTTCTTTTGTCTTTCAGAAGTTGGGTTGCAGCGGCGGAGTCCGCGGAATGCCCATAAGTAATAACAATGCTTTTGTCTTCACAGGCGGCGATTCAGCGTGAAGAATTCCGGAATTCGCGGAGTGCCGGTAAGTAATCACAATGCGTTTGTCTTCACAGGCGGAGGTGCAGCGTGAAGAAAAGGCCGCAGCCGATGGATCGGGTGAGTAAGCACTGCGAGTAAAGGTTGCCTTGCTAACCTGTTGTTTCTTCTCTTTGCAGGTGCTGCTGTTGACTGGATACAGGAATGGTAAGTATAATTCTTGCAGGTTCAGGATCGAAAGAAGAAAGGCTGGAACAGACTCGGTGAGCGTTCTGCTGCAGATGCAGAATAACGCGAAGCACGTTTCATCTATCGGGTGTGGTTTAAATAGCCTTGGAGTGATGAGGAGTCTTCCTCCACGGCCCCGCCTAGGTAAGAAAAGAGTTCCAGTTCCAGAAGAGTTCCAGTGCTTTATCCAGGGAGTGGAGCTTGCCCCACCCAGGTAAGAAAGTAGTTCCTGTTCACAGAGGACTTCTAAGTGGCTGGTAAGTAAGCAGCATGGTCTGCTGCAGGTAAGTCCACCCAAGCATCTTCACACATATTATGAGCCCGGCGCTTCCAGTGCCGGGACCGATGGTTTTGATGAGCCTGGTGCCTCTGGCGCCAGGACAAGGTCCAAAAGGTCCCAGTGGGGACCGGCTGGTGCCTAGGATAAGGGTTAGGGGCCTGCTTCCAAGGACGTTGGGCTGGTCCTGGCTCCTTGGAAGCAGTGATCATGACAGGTACCGACGCTTCAGAGCCAATGTAAATTGGGGGAGTTAAAGGACCACTAACTCAGAAAGAACGAGAAAGAAGAAGACAAAAACAATTATGTCTTTACTGTGGAGCTTCTGGACACTTCCTGCGGGATTGCCCGGTAAAACCACCTAAGAAGGTGGTTGGAGCCACAGACAGTAATCTTCCAGAACCTGATTCGGGAAACGACCAAGCCCGACAAGCGTAGAGGTCCGCTTGCCGAGCGTGAATGCAGACTCTTTGACCTCGCATTTCATCATGCCTATGGTCCTCATAGATCCAAAACAGCCTCAACGGTTGCACGGAATAAAAGCCTCCCTCGACAGTGGGGCTATTGGAAATTATGTTGACCTTGAATTGGCTTCCAGGATTGGTCTCCCTCTCCGTCCAAAAACCACCAAGGATGTCATTCCCACGGTTGATGGAACCGAAATTGCCTCCGGGCCGGTAACACACTCTACCACGGAAATGACACTGGTTGGCCAAGATGGCCATCGGGAAACCATAGTGTTTGACGTAATCAAGGCTCCACAATTTCAGGTAATCTTAGGGATCCCTTGGTTAGAAACACATAATCCTCGAATTGACTGGCGAGCAAAGAGTATAACCTTCCCTGATTGTGCACAAAAGTGTTATCCAGGAAATCCACAGATGGGTCTAGCCTCAGCCACGCCCGCGCCTCCGTGGGAGCCAGGTGAGGGTTACAACCATCCCCCTTCTGTGCTCCATGAAGCCTGCTTAATAGGGGACTTGTGTATGTACTGTAGTCGAATACCCAAGCCCTGCAATAATTGCAGAGGCCCAAGAATTGCTGCATCTTCCTCACTGTCCGTAGCAACGGCATTCTAAAGATCGCCTCCTCTCATTTTGGAGTTGGCTTTCGCCCCCCCGTCTTGTGATAACTGTCCAATGTACAATACTTCCTTCTGGCGTTATTGTAGTTTTGCCTTGTCTACCTTGTAATCCTTTACTGCTAGTTCTGTCAACAAGTGCACCGAGTCGTTTCGGCACTGCTCTTCGGACCTGCTGCAGATCAAAATGTTCTCTACATACCGAATGCTGTCATCTACATACTGAATGATGGTACTTTCCAACTGTATGTTCCCTAGGTCCATTTGGAGGACCTTAGTGAATATAGAGGGCGATTCACAGTACCCCTGTGGTAATCGCGTGTTTTTCCACTTCTGGTTTCTATATAGAAAGGAGGTCCAGTCCTGTGAGACTTTCTGGAGTGGTATAGAAAAACGGAAATTCTGCCACAACATTTTGGTTAAAAGGATGAATAAAATGCCACAATCCCCCTGGTGTCTTCTTCACCGAGTACACAACTGTATTACACGTTGTCTCCGAAGGGACTAAAATGACTTGCTTCACTAACGTGGCGATCTTCTCATAAATGCCTTTGTCTGCCTCCCTGGCTAGGGGATATTGTCTTGCCCTTAATAAGAGATTTATTTTGACAGTTCCTACGCCCCTTAACAAGCCAACGTCATATGGACTGCTAGTCCACAGAATACTGGGTACTCGCGCCTGGTCTTCTTCGAGAAATGGTGGTGCCTTTTTCAGCAAAACCATTCTGTGTGGTACTTCTCTGGTGTGTATCCTCACCCAATAGGTAGTGCTCATGGAGAACACTGTCTCAATCTGAATGGTCATCTTGAAACAGTTCCTAGTCTGTCAAGTCAGTCAGTGCCATTCTCCTACCACGATTACTGTCCTCCATACCTGTGCTGTGTCGTCAGTCCCATGCAATTCTATTCTTTTGTCCCTTACTATAATAGTCTCTAGTTCCATTAGTAACACCGGTCCTTCCTTCTCATCTAGGGGAACCTCTGGTCTGAACAAAAACATGTTGGGTATGCATAGCAGTCTTCCTTGTATCCCTAGAAGCCATGCTATCAGCACTTCTACTCCATACTGGAAAAGTTCTGGGTTCGCTGACGCCCCCCTTCTGTACAGTATGTCCACAGAATGCCTGAGTAAGTTCCCTCACATTCATGTAGTGAATCCCTGGAGTTGAACATATAATACCCCTGATTAGTGAATGAGATGGTCATGTTAAGTCGGCTCATCATGTCCCTACCCATTATGTTTACTGATGTCTGTTGGGAATATTACAATGGCATAGTCGGGTCATGTTCTCCTATGGAAATTGGAAGTTCTTCAGTGAAAGGAACCAAATCTGTAGCCCCAGAGAATCCCTGCGCATTCATGGCAATGCCTGACATTGGGTATCTTCCCTCCCTAATGCAGGATCGAGTCGCCCCTGGATCCGCAAGAGTCTTGTCGCCCCTATACGTTGTTCCTCATTCGGGTCGGGTGTAACGGATTGGATCGAACACATCATGTTTGTCTGTGGACTGTCCTATTGTGGGTATAATGTCATCCCTGTCCTGGCAAAAGGGTTGCCCCCCGCTGCAGTCACTCCCCCCAACTTCCGTATGGGAGTCTTCATCGTGGAGTCTGTGTGTGTTGTGGCTACAGTGTTCTGCTGCACAGGTGTTTGTTGTGATGGTTGAGATGGCTGTGCATTTTCCTGTGCTTGTGGTGCATGTGTCATGGGCTGGTATGACTGCATTGGCATGCTCTGTGCTTGCACAGGTTGTGACGCGTATGCCTGCTAATGCATGTTCTCTTGTGCATAATAGTCTGCTTGTTCTGTCTGGTATGTTGGCTGGTGTGCCATTCCCCATTCTGTTGTACTCCGTCCCTGCTCCTGTACATTGGCAATATGGGACCTATCCTTCTGCATAACCAGCATTGTATTGCACCCCCCCCATTGGTCTTGACTGTCGCCCATTAAATCCATCTCCACCCTGTTGCATTGGGTATCCGAACCCTCTTCTCTGGGGCACTCCTCCCCGTCCCTTTTGCCAGTGGTTTATGCTGCTCCTTCCTACAAAGCCTCCCCCTGACTGTCTGCTGTTGATTTTCCTTTTCCTTTTTTGTTTAGAACAATTTCTATTTTATTTGTTTTCTTCAAAAACAATGTACACCATATACAGTTATGCATTGTTATGGAACCTCTTGCATAATAACCTCCAGTAGGTACCTATTGTAACTTCAGTACGTTGCACACATCATAAACAACCCAACAAGCCTTTATTACTCTTTCCTTCCTTTCCCCCTGCTCCTTAATACCTCCTACTATAACTTATAGCCACTCTGTTAGGTCACTTCTTGTCACAAATGTTCCTGACTCTCAGATGCAGTAGTCCTGAGTCCAAACAACGTCTGAGTTAGTTTATTCCAGGACACAATTTCGTCACTATGTTCGTTTAAGCCCTGGTTGGTCACTCTCTGCCAAACCATCATTTCAGCCAGTGTCCATTTCTGTAAGACACTCCACCACAGGGCCTTCAGGGTTTTTCCAAGCCATTGCTATCCTACGCTTGGCTAACACATAGGCCAGGCTTTTCATCTTGCTTTGGTGACGCCTGTTCTTCGAGTGTGGAAAAATTCCCAGCAGACAAACTGTCGGGGATTGGACATCCAAGATCATATCTCCTCTGGATATTCTTTGCAATTTCTCCCTAGTAATGTTTTGGGCATGCTGGGGAATACAACAAGTGTAACATTCCTGCATTTTCCTCATTACACCTGGGGCAGTGATGCTTGTCTGAGCAATTAAAGCTGGAGATCTTTTTAGGCGTTAAGTAAGCTCTATGCGTTACATATAGTTGTATAAGTTGCAGTTTGGCATTTCTAGAAACTTGTTTGTGGTACCTGATTACTTTCTGCCATTCCGTAACTGTGAAGGGCCTTCCCAAATCTGTTTCCCATTTCAGTCGTACCTTCATTTGCGTGGAGGAATGACTAGCGAGGAGAAGGTCATAGAGTCTACACACTGTGTCCCCCCTCAGATATGTCCTGTATGGATTCCACCGCAACGTGCATGACTATCTGTCCATGAAGTGTCGGCTATCATTGTGTAAGTGCGTGTAATATGGTTTGGTGTAATAAGTATTGTCCTTTATGTATACCCATGCATTCCCTCAGCGCCTGGAAGTCCATTACTGTCTCATCATGAAGCATATCCTCGATCGTGACCAGCACTGGCTAATGGGCTGCCTCTCTTGGCGGATCTTGGGATCTGGTATCAGTTCTCTAGCCGGATCTTGGGATACGTCTTGCCTCTGCCCCAGCCCTGTCAAACAACCGTCTACAGGGCGCTCAAACGTGATCTTATCTGCTCTGTGCAAGCCCATTGTGTACACACAGCATGCGTGCACAGTGCGTTTGCACAGAGCACATTAGATCAGAGACCCATTGGCATATCGAGGGGTGAGGAAGGGGGAGGAGGGGAGAGCAGATGAGTTACATTTCTCAGTGGGACACCTTTCCCTTTCGGCACCTCTGAGGGTGCCCAGCGGGATGATTGTCCTGCTCGCACACTCATCGTCCTGGCAGCAGGACACCTTACCTTTTCTGAATGGGAGAGTTGTCTCGCTGCCAGGCCAAGGCCCCAAGTAGCTCCAGGCAGCAGAGGGGCTCTTCCGTTTCTCTGTGTAAACAGAGCATTACAATGTGAGCCATTAGACACTGATGGGAGGCCGGGGGTACCATTAGCAGTGACTTTTGTCCCTTTAGAAATATGAATGGGTGGGAGTGAAAAGTGTGCATAATTTTGCATGCTTTATGAAAAAAGGGTTTAAAACCCAAAGGGGGTTTGTTAGGCTCACTTTGAATGCAGGATGGGGGGGAGGGTGTGGGAGTGGGGGGCAGAGAATAAAACTAAAGCCATACTCTTATTGGTCAACTTATTTCTATGACAATGTATGTAGTTGTGAAGAGGTCAAAGAGGCCATGGAGATAAAAGACAACCCCATTCTAACTTTCAGACCCAGCACCCAAAAAGTTACATCAGCAGGACAGAACAAAACTACATGTCCCATAAACCACCACAGGAAATGGAGACCAGGTGGGGGAAAAGATAAAATGAACAAAGGGAAGCGGTATAGATACAGCCTTGTCATGCGGTACAGTGACAGGTACCCCCATAGCAGTACAGGTTGGGATGGACAAACAGTGCATGGAGCAGGGAGGAGGTGTGCAGGCAAGCTGGCTGCAGGTGTGGGACAAACAGTGCATGGAGCAGGGTGGAGGAGTGAAGGCAAACTGGCTGCAGGTGTGGGAAGTGGGCAGGAAAGGCGGGTGGAAGCTGAGGGGAGGGGAGGAGCAAAGTATGAGTTAAAAGAAGCCCCGGGAAACTCATCAGGTGTCTCTCATTACAGCAGCAGCACTGGCCGGAGACCACAGAGAAGTGGGAGGAATCCCCAGGTGATGTTCACTGGGCGTACTAGGAGGCTGAAGCCTCGGCATGGCGGAGATCCTTATCAAGAGGCAGACTCTCCGCCAGGAGAGGCTCAAAGACCGGCAGCCCCGGGAAACACTACCGAAGCGGATTCACGGACAAGGAAAATCTGGCCGTAAACCATTTTCAAAGGACAGTGTTTCCGTGGGTTTACCCTCTGTTTGTTTTTCGTTTTTTTTTTAACCCAATTTGGACAGCTGGCGAAGGAATGGAAAGCTAGTGTCTGGGGAAAGGAAATTATGTGACCTGATTATTTTTCTTTCAAAGAGGAGCAAAGGTTAAGAGGACATTCATGCGAACTCTGAATTGATTCACCTTTTTCCTGAACAAACCTACTGAGCCACATTTAAGCATGTTTTGTTGTTTATAATGAGAGGCTGTTTGAAAGGTTAACACAGCAATAAATCCTACCTTGTGAACCCTGCATTCCGACTACAGTCTACTACTTTTCAGCGGTGGCAGCGGTGGGATTCAAGAGAACGCCAAGGCAGACCGAATGGAAGCTGTGATAAAGGCACGCACAGAGGGGCAGCAGCAACTGCAACAACTTATCCAAGTGCAAGGCCATCAGGCGCAGGCAGGCAGACAAGCCCTCCAACAGGCCATACAAGTGCAAAGTGCGGCACAAGAGCAAGGACGGGAAGCTTTAAGAGTATTGGGAGAAGCAGTGGCCACCACATGGACGCATCCCACGATACCGTCCACGGTATTACAGAAATACCAAGTAGGAGAAGACCCCAGTTTTTTCTTTGTGAATTTTGAGAGAATAGCCAGAGCAGCTCAATGGCCGCAGGACAGATGGGCCTTCTACCTCACACCCCTGCTCACAGGGCCAATGCAGGGGGCATACCAAGCTGCCAACCCCACAGGGGACACTCCTTATAACGAGATTAAAAAAAACAGTGTTAGAAAGACTCGGTATGGATGAAGAATCCTACAGACTCAAGTTTAGAGAAACCAGATTGAAACCCAGCGAAAGCCCAAGACAATTGTTCTACAGAGTGCAAGATTTGGCGGAAAAATGGCTACAAACAGGCACTGCCACAATAGGACAGATTAAGGATAAAGTAATGATGGAACAATTCATTGATGCCTTAGCCGGACCCATACAGTGGTGGGTTAGGCAATATCACCATCTGTCCTTAACCAAGGCCATAGATGTGGCAACAGCATATCAGAAGGCAGGTACACTCGGCCCATCCCAGCGACCCACTTGAGACCAAGTATGGAGACTCCCGCCTTACGCAGTGGGCCTTACAAGGGGCCAAGCACCGAACCCAGGAACCGGCCAGAACCCCGACCTAATGGGGTTGTTACAAACAAAGGAACGGCACCCCAATGTTTCGAATGTGGGGAATGGGGTCATATTGCTCGATTTTGCTCCCGAAAACCTAAACCTGAACCAATGGAAATCGGGACCTTACAAACTCAGGAATACAGAAGGAAACGGTTACCTTATGTGATAGAAGTCACAGTGGACGGACATCCCCGCCAAGCAATGATGGATAGCGGAAGCCGACAGGCGGCCATACAGCCCCATGTGAGCTAGCAAGATCACGAACAGGTGAGAACCATTGGCATCAAATGTGTGCATGGGGATGCGAAAGGGTATCCTACCAAAGACATTGTGTTGGGATTGCAGGGGCAGGAGATACCAATCAAAGCAGCCATTATTCCTACCCTACCCTACCCGCCCCGGTACTGATAGGAACAGATCTACCGGAATTTGATAGATGGTTGAGAGGCCCCCTTTGCACAAACTGATCTAGTGGGGCCCTGCAGTCGAGAAAAATTATCCAAAACCCAGAAAAGGATGAACCGAGGGAATCAGGAAAAGTACAGGGACATTTCCATTATAGACTAGAAAGTAGGGGATCATATGCCGTCATTTCGAACAGAAACAGGGTTAGATGAAATGCTAAAAAGAGCCAGAGAACAAGCCCTAGACGCTAGCGGGACCAACCCTACTACGCCTTACTTTAAAGAAAAACACGCATTAATATATCGAGTAACTCAAGGCCCTGATAACATAGAGAAGGAGCAATTGTTGGTTCCCCAATCCTACAGGAAAGGGCTGATACAGCTGGCACATGACCATACCACAGGGGGACATCTAGCGGAGAACATGACGAAGCAAAATTTCTACTGGCCCGGAGTCTACGCGGAGGTGTCAAAGTATTGCCAAGAATGTGGGATATGTCCGAAAACAAGCCCACATATACCAGCCCGAGCCCCGCTACAAAGGATGCCCTTGATCAAAGAACCCTTTCAGAGAATAGGGCTAGACATTGTGGGGCCTATGGAACCTACCAGCAGAGGATACCGGTTCATACTAGTGGTACTGTACTATGCCACTAGGTACCCCGAAGCCTTTCCATTAAGAGGAATGTCTGCAAGACAGGTATGTGATGCCCTCTTGCCCTACTTTGCCAGAGCAGGGATTCCTTTGGAGATTGTGACCGACCAAGGACGTAATTTTATGTCAGTTGTCATGAAGGAGGTATGCAAGACCCTTGGAATCAACCATTTGAGAACCTCTGTGTACCATCCACAAATGGATGGGCTGGTGGAAAGATATAATAAAACCATCAAACAAATGATAAAAAGAGCCACCAGTCCCACTGGTCTGGGGTGGGAGCGAGTGCTGCCATGGGTGTTAATGGTTTTACGTGACACTCCACAATCTTCAACGGGGTATTCCCCATTTGAATTATTATTTGGAAGACAACCAAAATCTATCTTGGGATTACTGAAAGATACCTGGGAAAACCAGGAGGAAACAAACCTCACTGAATATGTTAATGACTTAAGAGAGCACCTGGGAAAACTCCGAGATTATGCACAGGAAAACCTGGGTCGGGCTCAAGAAAGGCAACAGGAATATTATGATAAAGGAAGCAGACCGAGAACGCTTAAAGTAGGAGACAAAGTGTTGGTACTATTACCCACTCACACTGTCATGATGCCTACCTCCAAGGAGCCAGGTCCGACCCAGCGACCCCAGAGGCAGGCATCATTTTCCCCAGGGGAGTGCCAGCGGGCCCAAGCTGGGGCCCTTTGGACGCAGTCCTGGCACCTTAGGCGCCAGGCTCATGTTGGACCTCTGTCCTGGCGCCTTAGGCGCCAGGCTCATAAAGCTAGACATGTGTTCAAGTGTTTTAATGTGCACTTACCTGATGCAGACCATGCTGCCACATCCAGGCCCTCTTGAGGCCTGAATGGAACTACTTTACCTGTGGGACTACTTTCCACCCGGGTGTGGTCGGGGAAGGATACATACCTGATCGGAGGAAGGATACACACTTGGGACTTCTTCCAAAGCTATTTAAACCACACCCGATCAGCAACTCACGCTTCGCGTTGTTCTGCTCCTCGCAGCTGGACGCTCACCGTGTCAGTTCCTGCATCTGGACTTCAGCCACGCCTGTCAGCATCCTGGGTCACCTGCAAAGGGAGACAAGAGACCTTACCAGCTAAATCTGCACCACGGAGACATCACCGACGATCCTGAAAGGGAAGAAATTATTTTTAAAAGCATTTCGTTACGATCGCTGCAGCGCTGCATTTCACTCACCTTTCCTGGGTTCCTCCATCTTCAGCAGCGATCATCCGGATACACAGCCACTTCCCAGAGCCTAGAGAAAAAGACAAGAATAAGAGGTGAGAGAAGGAAGGGAATAAAACGTACCTGTTGGGTCATTCCCATTTCATTTCGGGTCTTGCCGCTTCCATGCATTTTCCGGACCCCGGCCCCTATGGGGAAAAAAGACAGACATTGAACGAGCGTATGCAAAGACAGTTCCCGAGCGCTCATCCAGAACTAACCTGCCATTTACTGGAACTGGAACTGCACGTTTCACTTCGGGTCGGTGCCATATCTCCGGCATTCCGAACCCCGGCCCCTAAGGGGAAAAAAGACATAAGCATTAGCGCTTGCTGCAAAAAGACAATGAACATTATTATTCAGCTTGGACTTTTGAACTTGCAACAGAACTTTTACAGAGCCTTACCTGAATAGTCAAGCTTACCTGAACTCCCATCAATCCTCAATCCAGTGAAGTAACTGGGTTTCAACGCGCCCCTGCATCAGAAGCAGGATGGAGAGCTCATCCTTCCTGACCCTAAGGTGAGACTTCACGGGGAATCGTGGGAGGGTATCGTGGAGGGTTGGAAGAGAGTGGGAGGCTTGAGCATAACTCAGTCAGTAGGTAATACTCCCTTTTCACGCACAGGGGAATATTCCTGCGAGCCGGAGAAGCCAGAGTAGAGGGCCCTTCCTGTCCATCTTCAGAGTCCGGCGCTTCACCATTGAAGAAGCATCCGCACTCGAAGCCAGACCTGCGCCTCCGTGGGAATCAGGTGAGCGTTACTCACACCAACAAAATTCTCGCCCAATGGAAAGGCCCGTAGAGCATCACAAAATGTGGGATTGGGGGAACAATTGAGCGACACCCAAAGAACTGAGTTCTTTTCCACCTTAGAACCTGTGGCAAAAGTATTCTCGAGCATTCCAGGAAGAACCCATATGGCTACCCACTGCATCCCCACAGAGGCAGGCAAGATTGTACGCCTCCGAACCTACAGAATCCCTGAAGCAAAAAGGGGAGAGATAGCACAAGAAATAGATAGTATGCTGAAACTAGGTACCATTATTCCCTCCAAGAGCGCATGGTGTTCCCCTGTGGTGCTAGTGCCAAAACCAGATGGTACCACACGGTTTTGTATTGATTTTAGACAATTAAACGCCATTTCCCGATGCAAAGCCTACCCAATGCCCAGAATTGATGAACTGGTAGAGAAGCTGGGAACAGCATCCTTTTTGAGCACCTTGGACTTAACCAAAGGATATTGGCAGATACCGCTCAACCCGGCGGATCAGGAGAAAACCGCCTTCTCAACACCCCAAGGGCTATTTCAATTTACGGTGTTACCATTTGGGTTACACGGGGCTCCTGCCACGTTTCAGGCCTTAATGGACAAGATCTCAAAACCTCATGAACCATATGCAGCGGCCTATTTGGATGGCATAGTTATTTTCAGTAGAACCTGGGAAGAACACTTAGTACATCTCACCAAAGTAATGAAATCCTTACAAGAGGCCGGGCTACATATTAATCCCAAGAAAACCAAAATGGCAGCCAAAACCACTAAGTATCTGGGATATTCGGTGGGAGGGGGGGGGTAATCACACCCCTGGTGGACAAAATACAGGCCTTGGGAAAACTACAAATTCCAGAGACACGGAAGGGGATCCGAGCATTTCTAGGGTTCGTGGGGTATTACAGAAGATTCATACCACACTTTTCTACAATAGCGGCACCACTGACGGACGCCTTGAAAACCAATAGACCACTTAAAATTACTCCTGAAGCGGTGCAAGCCTTTGAACAATTAATACAGCTAATATCAACCCAACCGGTCCTACACTGCCCGGACTTCTCTAAAGACTTTTTTTTGCAGGCAGATGCATCAGGATGCGGTCTAGGCGCAGTGCTATTCCAGGGGACGGAACAAAACCTTTGCCCAATCGCATTCATCAGTAGAAAGCTCCTGCCACATGAGATACCGTACTCCACGCTAGAAAAAGAATGTCTGGCAATAAAGTGGGCAGTAGAGTCCCTCTGTTATTACCTACTAGGGCGGAAGTTTACCATTTTTACGGATCATGCACCTTTCAGATGGCTGGCCACCCAGAAGGATTCAAACCATAGGGTTCTGAGGTCGTTTTTGACTCTTCAGCCCTATCATTTTATTACAGTACATAAACCCGGAAAGTATCAGTTAGTCGCTGATTATTTATCCAGGGCGCTGAACCGGCCTGGGGGGAGTATGTGAGGAGGTCAAAGAGGCAATGGAGATAAAAGACAACCCCATTCTAACTTTTAGACCCAGCACCCAAAAAGTTACATCTGCAGGACAGAACAAAACTACATGTCCCATAAATCACTATGGGAAATGGAGACCAGGTGGGGGAAAAGATAAAATGAACAAAGGGAAGCGGTATAGATACAGCCCTGTCCTGCAGTACAGTGACAGGTACCCCCATAGCAGTACAGGTTGGGATGGACAAACAGTGCATGGAGCAGGGAGGAGGTGTGAAGGCAAGCTGGCTGCAGGTGTGGGACACACAGTGCATGGAGCAGGGTGGAGGAGTGAAGGCAAACTAGCTGCAGGTGTGGGAAGTGGGCAGGAAAGGCGGGTGGAAGCTGAGGGAAGGGGAGGAGCAAAGTATGAGTTAAAAGAAGCCCCGGGAAACTTATCAGGTGTCTCTCATTACAGCAGCAGCACTGGCCGGAGACCACAGAGAAGTGGGAGGAATCCCCAGGTGATGTACACTGGGCGTACTAGGAGGCTGAAGGTTCGGCATCGCGGAGATCCTTATCAAGAGGCAGACTCAGGAGAGGCTCGAAGAGTGGCAGCGCCGGGAAACACTACTGAAGCGGATTCACTGACAAGGAAAATCTGTCCATAAACCATTTTCAAAGGACAGTGTTTCCATGGGTTTACCCTCTGTTTGTGTTTCGTTTTTTTTTTAAACCCAATTTGGACAGCTGGCGAAGGAATGGAAAGCTAGTGTCCGGGGAAAGGAAATTATGTGACCTGATTATTTTTCTTTCAAAGAGGAGCAAAGGTTAAGAGGACATTCATGCGAACTCTGAATTGATTCACCTTTTTCCTGAGCAAGCCTGCTGAGCCACATTTAAGCATGTTTTGTTGTTTATAATGAGAGGCTGTTTGAAAGGTTAACACAGCAATAAATCCTACCTTGTGAACCCTGCATTCCGACTACAGTCTACTACTTTACAGTAGTGTATAGTTAGTTTACTATGAAAGATTTGTTTATTATGTAATGTGGTTTGCTTCCAAGGCATTTATTTAAATAAAGTATTATTTAAGCACATGAAATGCAAAGCAAAACCTTAATAAATAAGTTTATCAGCTAAGCCTGGGAAGATGTGCTCAGTTGCTTAAATTGTCCACATCCCGATTTCACCATTAAACCAAATTGTATGATCCTGGGCAAATCATTTAATCGCACTTATCTGCAGCGCTGTAAGTGATTCTGATTCACTTCATAGTTTATGTTAATATTTCATGCTATAATAAAAAAAAGGCCAGTGACTATACAGTTGCTCCATATATAATAATAGTGCAAATTAGATATGTTGCACTATAGTTATTTGCCACTTGGTTTACATATGGCAACTTATTCTAAAGTAATTTCCATGGTGCCTCCAAGTATCAAAGATGATGCTCCTTGCAATGTCCTCTTCTGTGAAGTCACTTCTTTTTGTGCAATCCATATGCAAATTAGGAGGTTTGCATGTATTTTGCCCCAGAGCGCCTGGACAGAGCCCTCTATAGATGGTACCTGCCTCTGTAATGATCATGCCGTTTTATTTTTTTGTTATGTTTGTCATCTGCCCCAATTTTACCAAAAAAGTAGATTGGACGGGGTGGCCGGTTTGGGGGCATGAATCAGACTTCATGGAATTGCGCTCACTGCATTTGGGGGGGGGGGAGTAGCAGGACTTTATTTGTGGCACACGGTCCCCCCCCATTCCCCCACACCCCATCTCTTGAAATGCTGGATACTGCCCTGCAGAGGACTGCCCGCAGGTTTGCCCAGGGTCAAAGACCCTGTGACGGAGCAGAAAGCGCCCTGTGCACATAGAGGAGAATCCTTTTGGAAAACACAATGATCACCGAGCTCCCAGCTTCGCGGGCTCAGCAATGTAAACTGCTCTGTGTAAACACACTGTGCACACAGAGTAGATAACATGATCAAGCCCGCAAAGCTGGGGGCTCGTTGATCATTGCCTTTCCCAAATAGATTCTGGTATTTGTAGTCTTTGAGTCTTGAGAAGGTGGCTTGAAAAGCTCCCAAATCATAGTAAGCTACGCACACAAATATATAAATCTTTATATTTATATATTTGTGTGCATATCTTTCTATGCTTTGTGTACTTTTCAAGCCATGAAAGAAACTGCTCTATTTTAAAACTATTTTGAAAATCCTTTGATCGGAGTTCAACTGCCAGCTCCTCCCCCTCTGAACTCTGCCTCCTTAGAGCTCTGTCTGCCCCTCCTTGAAACTCCGGGCCCTTTTGGAATCCCCCTTCACATTTATTCCTTTTCCACCACTGATCTTGACCCCCCCCTCTCTCCAAGTCTCCCAGTGTTAACGTATACCCAATAGTAGCTGCAGTCCATCTGACATCACCGCAGGCAGAGGGGGGGTGGAAAATCTGCAGGAAAAAGGGGTCTTTGACCCAGAGTATTTTACAGGCTCTATGCCACAATTGTTTGCCAAGTATCAGCAGGTGTGGTTGTTGCCCAAAGTGGGGTTGGGGGGTTGGCATTCACAAAATCTCTTTCAGATAAAAAATGTTTTAGTGCTGTTTGCAGCAGGGCTTTGTCGGGTGTCGGTTCGTCTGCCTGCCACCCTGTTACAAACAGTAGCTGTCTAGCTAGGAAATAAAGTTCAAATTGCGGTACTCTAACCCCCACCCCTTCTTAATAAGCTCTCTGGAGTGTACTCAAGCCATCCTACATTGTCTGTTCTGCCATACAAATCGTCTGCACGCTGTGTCTATTCACAAAATAGTGTAACAATCTGGGCAGGATTACCATTTTCAGTAGCGCTGCTATACCCGTTAATGATGGGGTTAATAATGCAGTGAGTATTTTGCTATCTTGGCTCAACAAGGATAAGTGCCTCTATGAGCCACATTCCATTGCAGGTTTATTGGGAGGGGTATTATTACTGATTCTCTTAAACTCAAAGCAAGATAGCCCACCTCATAAGCTTCTGACGGCATATCTAGCGTTGCTGGAGCAAGGTCTTCTACCAATTCCTTGTAGAATTCACTTGGCAGGCCGTCTGCACCAGGGGTCTTGCCTGTAGGTAAGGTCCTGATTGTGGCAAGTAATTTGTCTAAGGTTATAGGGGCATATAGCGTGTCTGCAGCTTCTCTATCCAGGCAATAGAGATCGATCAGATCCAAAGCCTACTGAAGGTCTGAATGATGGGCAGCCGCATACTCTGTGTATAAGGTGCTATAATATTAAAAAAAGATTTAATTGACCTCCACTTGAGTGTTGCAGAGGAGGCCCTGGCCGTTGTTGATGGAACAGATAATTTCCTTTTTAGTTTCACTTTTATAAAGCCATGCCAAAAGTCTACCATGTCTGTTGCCTTCAGCATTTTCTCTTTGTATTTTGTGTAATTAAATCTGCTCAGTCTTTCCCAGTATGTCGAACAATTCTGTCTCAAATCTATTCAGTCTTGCATGCAAGTGTTTCCTTTAGTGTTATTTCTCTGTTTTCCAAGTCTTGTTCTGCATTATCCAAGTCTTGAGTGATTTCCGCTTGTAAACTGTCTGATTTAGCTATTGCTTCCCCCCTAGTAGCCACCTTTAATGCTTCCCATATTGTGCCAACAACGGCCATGCACGCTGCCAGTATTTTGTGCGAAGTAATTGCGAATGCTCTCGTTTATGTGGTCTCTAAATATCACATTGTGTAAGGCTTTGTTTCGTAGTTTCCATGTTGGTATACTTGGTTTTGGGGGAGAAATTTGCCATGTGAGGAGCAATTGAGCGTGATCTGACAGGACCCAAGCTTTATTTTCTGCTTCTATGAATTCTCCCATCGACTCGTACCCGTGAACAAATAATCAAGTCTAGTGTATACAGCATGTGGGGTGGAATAAGTGAGTAACCTCAGGAGTTTGGGTGAAGAACCCACCAGATATCGGACAATCCAAAGGATTTTAATAGGGTGTTTAGTGCTTTGGCGGAAGGGACAGGCTTCGTAAACCTGCTATCAGACCTATTTAAGATAGCGAGTACAGTTAAGGTCACCTCCCCATATCAGGATGCTGCTCCTATATGGACTTAGTCTGGGGTATAAGGACCTAATAATAAAAAAAGGCAGTGGCTCTGTGGTTTGGGGCATATGTATCAATAATGCATATTTCTTTGTTCTCTAGGAAACCATACATGAGTGCCATCTTGCCTACCTCATCTGTCTTGCCATGAAGTATTCTAAATGGTAAAGATGGTGCTACCCAAATTAGGACCCCCCCCCCCCCTGGCATATGCCAAATAAGTTGAGCCAACCATCTGTCCCCTCCATTTCTTCGCGAGTGTGTCCTGTTTTCTTGCTGTAAGATGTCTCTTGTAGTAGCGCTTTGTCAATTTTGTACCTGCGCAGACATGTTAAGGCTCTATTTCTTTTAATGTAACTATTGAGACCTCAAACATTCCAGGTTACCATTCTAATGTTCCTAGTCATGATTTGTCTCTTGTAGCTTGTTACCTAATGTTTTTCCGTGAACTCTGGCATATTCAGACATTGTTAAAGGCCACCCCCCCCAAACATTTCAAAATCCTCCCTCCACCTGCCTTCCTCCAACTGCCAATCATCGCCCAGCTAGCATGCTCCGGCGTATCTGCTTCTCGCACAACTTCCAAGTTTGAAAGTTAGGTGATTGGTGGGCAGTGGGGTGGATACTGTACAAGTTGTATCCAAGAATATAATTACCCTGGGGTAGCAGCAGTCGAGAGTTGCAGTCACTACCTGAGTGTTGTATCTTCCCACCATGGGATTGCTCCTGCATTTAGATGGATACATTTCTGGAAAACAGCTATTAGGATTCAGCTCATATGCATCCGCTGTCCTTGGGTTTTGAATAACAAATCGCAGAGAAGCATGATAGGATTGCTCAATAATCCTGCGGGGTGTAGAGTGTTCCTATTGGAGGGTGTCTCTCTGGGAGCCCTGAGCTCATTTACCAGCACATCTACATTCCGCTTCTGTCTGTTGGTGGCGCTATCTTCTCATTGTCCATCCATTCTTGAGCCTCCTCCGGGTTATCAAAGAAGAATGATTGGCCATTTTGTAGGATTTGTAATCAGGCTGGGTAGATGAGCATATATTTTAGGCCAGCCTTACGGAGTCTTTCTTTTGCAGAGCCGAATTGGACTTTACGTCTTTGTACTTGGAGAGTGTAATCAGGATAGACCGCCAGTTTCGCAGATGCTCTTTGTATAGAGCTGCTTAACCTTCAAAATGCCAGTATTTTCTCTCTCTCTTTATAGTTTATTATTCTGGCTGTTATTGGTCTGCGGGGTGCTCCAGGAGGAGTTCTCTTAGACAAGGATCTGTACGCACTTTCGACCGTAAAGCCCTGTGTAACGTTGCCTGGGCCCACCTCTTGTAAGAGCATATTTTCTACATAAGTTGTGGGGTCTGCACCTTCCATTCCTTCCTGTAAACCCAGAATTCTGATAATGTTCCTGCAGGCTCTACCTTTGGCATCTTCAGTTCTGTCCTGTAACATTTTCACTTTCAGTTGCAGTGTTTTAATGTCCCCCTGTGTCTTCTGTATGCCCATTGTGTTGTCTTTTAATTGTGCTTGCATTTTCCCAGTCCTGTCCGCTAGTGCACGGATGTCCAGACTGAGAAGTCCTACATCGATCATTACTGCATCTATTTTGAATTCCAAGAACTATTTCAGGGCTGCTATGGCAAAAAGGATCAGAGGTTCCCCTCCAGTTTGTTCTTTTATTGTTTCAGTAGTTGGTTTGGAATTGTTCTCCTCTTGTGTGCTGGCTGGGCCTTTGGTGTATGTATCCATTGTGGTCTGTTTGACCTTCACTTTATTGGCTTTGTTAGACATGGAAGTGAGGTGCCGCATCTCGGACCAGAATATGTTGCCAATCTGTCACCGGTTTTCGTTGTTCCAGTACCTACATCCGAGGAATGCTGGGGTATACACAGCCCCACTCAGCCATACAAAACTCTAGCGTATTATGATACCGTTACAGTTTTATGCAGCCCTTACTTGTGTGGTGATTCAAATGCTGTTGTGGTCATTGGCTCATTCATTTCCCAGTGCACAGAATGTTAACCATACCGTCTACATTGCTTAATGTACTTTACAGGTTTTGTACACAGACCAGGGTGGCTGGTCCACCGCACTTGGTAGGAGAATGCTCTTTGTCACCTGAAGCAGCGTGTGGTGCGGGGTGACCATGTGCAAGAGCTCCCCTTTTGCCCAGCGCTCACAGACCGCTATGCGCTGCCGCCACAGCCAGGAATTTACTTTGGCCTCCGTTTTGGGCATTCAGCTGGCAAGATCGCAGCGTATGAACGTGTTGATAAGAGCACGATCTCCGACTGCCGCAGGACCACAAATACCTAGCAATTCAGCAATCTGCAGTGAGCCTGATTGAAAGGTGCTGTAGTATCTGGGCGTCTATGCCATGTTGTTCTCCACCGCACCCCCTATGTTATTAACATCCAGTCCTTAAGGCACGGGCCGTGCATGTCCATCTAGCGCTATAACCCCCACAGGTAGTTCTGACATGCAAATCTTTAGAGTCCCTTCTAGCAAGGACCGAGCTGATGTTCGATAAAAGGCGGGATCTTACCCGCTTGAATGAGAAGCCAGTTGTAAGGAAAGATCCCAGTGTTGGCCGTCTGTATATCTATGAAGCGGCTTGTGCTGTCCCCTGGTAAACGACGGGGGTGGATACAAATAAACTGTGCCTCCTCCAACACTGGAGCTCGGATGTCTGTAGGATTTCGACCTTCGCAAGCAGACATGGGATGATGCCTCACTCCTCCATCGCAGCAAGGCACCGGAACTCGTGCCCATAACAGGCATTGTCTATGCAGGCACTTTCCCGTGCTGCATCCTGTGAATAGTGTCAACATGGGGGAGGAGGAAAGGCACGCCCATAGTCTGAGGGATCTGGGCGCACCACTTGATCTCTTGCAAAGTCACTGACCAATGCGATTAATTTTCAGTGTGACGGTCACTGTCTTGTTTCTGCCTTCTCAATGCTAGTTGGGGAAAACTAAGGGGGAATCCCAGCCTTTATTTAAGAACGCCAATCAAGGACTCTGGTAAATGTTCACCCATCCATTCTACGTCCGGATCGCAATAAATGGTGGTATATCTGCTGTTTATGGCAGATTGACTGATCGAGCAGGAATTGTAGAAACTGCTTCCTAACCACATGGCTGTTGGCCATGCTCCTTCCTCCACCCCACTGTCTGCAGTCGATTTAGGTATTCTGGGCAACTACTCCCCCTCCATTCGTCAACATGGCCCCTTCCATTGTCTACTTCGATAGCTTCTTCTGCACTAACTTCGCCTCTCCCTGCTCTCGATCCTCAAGCTTCTTTCTCGCATTCTCCTGCATTAACGAACAATAGTGCACTATAATTATCTGAATTGTTGACTATGGTTTAGCCCCCACCCCCACTAGTTTCTTCAGCTGCTTCTGCACCTGCTCTGGTAGCTCTTGACATATGTGATAAAATAACCCCACTGTTTTGTCCCACAGTTCTCTCGACTCCGGACGCCAGTGCTGTTGCATCTCCTCAAAGTATTGGAGTGGGTCTTCATTCTCACACATTTTGCATGCCAAAATCATGCTCATGTCAGATGTATCTGGGTACTGTACTCTTAAAGCTTGCCATATGGCTGCTCGGCAGTTATTGAAGGGTGCGCTATCATGCGCTTTGTTCTGTGTTGTCACTCCGGGATACCCTGCCCTTTTCCAAATATTGTCCGCTACCTCCCCAAGAATGGCTGAGAGTAAACTTTTCATGTTGCCCACTGCCCGTATTGTCCTTGCCGTCAATCTTTCTAGCTCATGAATCCAACTCCCAGCCCCTGAAGTCAACAAGGGTAGCTTACACCTCAGATAATCCTTAGCCATCTGTTGCCTGGGTATATACTGTGGTTGTCCACCACCCTTCTCTAGTAACTGAACTGCATCAGTCTTATTCCTCCATCATGTCTACCCATGTCTTTAGTGGCAGTGAACGCCCTTGTCATCTCTGTACGTTTCTGTCCTTGCAGGGCTCTGAGCCTCTGCGCATACAGAGTAACTTCAACCTGTCCCTAGGGTGCACCAGTCACCCCTCAGGGTCTCCATCGGCTGTCCCCGTGTCTTCCCCTTCTCCCCACACTGTCTCTGTCAGGGCTTGCTTCCCTGGAGTGGCGGCGATGCCTCTCCCCCTAGTCATCGTCACTTTTGTATCGATATTCATCTGACCCCATGATCCCAGTACTGTTGTCATTGTCTCCTTCTCTTTTGTCCTCAAAGCTGAGCCTCCTTATTAGTTTCTCCCATTGTTTCCCATTTGCCTTATCTAAAAACTTGCGTTTCCCTCTCAACGAGGATCCTGCTGTGCTCCTACTCACTTTTGGGGCAACTGAACCGTCTCTTCTGCTCCTATAAAGTTTCCCTATTCTTCTTCGCATCCCCTCTACCGCATCATCATTCTTAGAATGTTTCTTTACTTTCGTTTCCCTCACACTCACATCTCCTATCCTGCTCTTCTCTGCATCTGTGCTCTTTAAGGAGTTGCTTGATTTACAGCCTTCTCTTCCCACTTTATTTGCAACTGTTTTTTTCTTCTTTGACCTTTCACATTGACGCCTCCTCTAGCTCCCTCTGCCGTTTCTTCTCTCTGTTCATTTTCCCTCTCTTCTGTTTTTTTTCGTTACCCTTTTCTTCTCTGCACTTCCTCAATTACCTCTGCCCATTTTAATATGCTAAACTCATAGGAAGAGCACTTTTTCAGCCGCTTATAACTTTGCTCCCCCTGGACGAATTCTCACCAAACTTTGCAGAAAAAGTATATGGGCGCCCAAGTTGGGTGAGGTTTCGCGTGTGGGGGGGGGGGGGCAAGTTATAGGGGAGGTCTCAACATTTTTATTTTTTTTGCCATAGACTGAATGAGGAAAACCTTTGCGCATGGCTACAGGTCGAACGGCTGGACGGATTTTCACCAAAATTGCACCAGGAGTGGGGGGCTTGGCCCAGAAAGCGTGCTTTTGTGTGTTCGGTGGCAATCAGAACAGTACATTTTTTGCAAAACACTGAAATGTACGACCCAAAAAATTAGACCCATTTCCCAGGTCGCTCTGCAGACCGATGTCTGATTGGGCTGCGGTCACCTGTGCTGTCGGCGAACAGTGGACGTGGCCGGTGGTTGGCTGGAAGGAAGCATGCTGTGCGTCAAGTTTTTGGGAGACGCCGCCATGCTGTATCGGAGGATAGTGGTGCCCGAAAGGAGTTGGAAAGGCTGCTTTGCAGGATTGGCTGGGTGAAAGCGGGGGGAGCAAAGATATTACCAATGTTTTGTGCTGTAGGCTACCGCTGGTTATAATGATAATGATGTGTTATTTATATAGCGCCTTTATCCAAAGCACTTTACAGAGCATATATTTATATACAATATCACCCAACCAAAATTGGTACTCATTTATCGACCTCGGAAGAATGAAAGGCTGAGTTGGCCTTGTCGGGATTCGAACCTGCGACCTGCAGATCATTCAGATTGCAGCAGCGAGCGCTCAACCCGCCGAACTATCTTACCGGCTATGTTGATGTCATGCGTTTGAGTTGTTTTGTTGCGGCGGGTTTGTGAGAAAATATTAACCTGCTTCTTTCAGTTGGCTTGCTGTGGGTCTGGCTAAGGCGTAGGCTTTTCACTGCATGGCCATGCCATGTAGAAAGCGCGTACGGCTTGGGTACAACCCCCCCTAATTTAAGGGCTGAATGTATGGGAGAGCAATGAGGCACTTAGGGATTAGGTAGGCTGGCGAGTTTGCTTACACTGTTGCTGCAACGGAGTGCATAATGACAAAGAGAAAAAGGATTGTTTGGCAGCACACTGTCTCGATATGCACCAATCCTGCAGCTATTGACTTACACGGGATTGGTGGGTAGTTGCACAGGGAAGTATGATATGTTGGTCACTGTAGGTAGACTGTATAAGGGATGGGGAGTGCCTTGGAGATATGAGGATATTAGCAGTCTGTGTACTATTGTTTGTCTGTTGTATCTATATGTAGTTGTAGGCAGTAAAACACTGTGGGAAATGTTACCATGCATGACTTTATTGCTTTCTAGTGGGTGTGTAGTAGAACTAGGCAATTGGGTGCATGGGCGGAGGCTGTAGGCCTTGCTTTAGGGAGGGCAGGTAGACATTGGCAGATGGAAGGATTTGTATGCAAGTACTCGCAGATAGTTAATTGGTGGGCAGTTGTGGAGGCGACCAATTTTTTTTGGTGAGTGCCGGCAGACTCTATTGGGGATGGGGAGTACATTGGAGAGAGTGGGCCTCATTACGAGTCCGGCGGTCACCAGGCGGTTTTACCGCCTCTGTTACCGCCGGACTCGTATTACCATTCCGCCTCCGTGACTCCCGGAAATACCAGGGCATTACGAGCAATG
The DNA here is from genome assembly GCF_040938575.1 of Ambystoma mexicanum. Taxonomy (NCBI): domain Eukaryota; kingdom Metazoa; phylum Chordata; class Amphibia; order Caudata; family Ambystomatidae; genus Ambystoma; species Ambystoma mexicanum. Next base: position 144,608,211 of record NC_090939.1, on the reverse strand, counting down.
TTCCCTCTAATTATTTTTCCCTACGTGCGGAAATGCTTAGCTTTCGTGCGCAACTTATTTTCCATGTGCGCAACTAAATTACGAGGTAAGCTACTTTGTGAGCATTGAGCATGCGTAGTTGGTGAGCTACCATCTCCACAGAGTTTGGAACAGAATTTCTCCTTCCCAACCACTGCAATTCTTTACGAGTCAGTGTAAAAGGTGCATCTTGAAACACTTTTTCAAAACATATAGGCTTAACAAAACCAAATATTTGATGTGGTTATAAGGAGAGCTCATCAACCAGTCCAAGACTTCAAGATATGCCATAGTTCCTTACCAAAATTACTCATGTGCAGAGAAAAAATTGTGTATGCACTAAAAAGCTTTGTATGGTCGGGATAAACAATAGGTTTAGTTGTGGCTATTCATTTGTCGACACTGCTTAGAGACGATGCAGAAAGTGTGTAAAACCATTTCAAAAAAATACTTTACAAAAAAGCAAATATCACTTATCACTGATGTGGCTGGCAAAGAATTCAGACAGGATAACGTTTTTGCAAATGAAATAATGGCAGCTAAAAGGAATGTGTCAAAACATGCAACTAGGAATTCATGTGCCACTTTAATGAAGTATCTCAAGGGACAGGAGGACATGCCTCAAAATGTGTGTAAGGATAATAATTGAATAACTGCACCACAGAATATGATGATCAGAATTCCTTGGCCTCTGCTTGCTATACACATTACGTGGTCCTGTGAGTTGTGACATTTGCTCAAAACCAGCCTTACAGCTGAGAGGCATATACACGATCCATTGTTACTCCCTAAAACAGGAAAATGTACCCAACAAAAACGAAAAACCATGAACATATAGGAACCTACACCCTGCTTCTACCCACAAAGTTCCACTGATATTTTTTTGAATCAGTGACTCGCAGAGCAGTGGCTTTGGTAGAAACTCAAATACTACTGCCCAATCTTATGAGGAATGTTAAAAGGAAAACATATTTTAATAAACATGAAATATCCCGACTGGCAAAGCTAATTACTTTCTTATTCCCTGAAAAATCATTTCATTCGGAAGTAATATCATATCAAAGCCCTCTTTATAACCCTGACATAGGAAGTGACATGACAGGATACATAATATAGCTTACAGTTTTGACCACCCTTTCTCACCACAGCATAGACACAATTCCACTAGTCTTACTGAGGTTTTTTCTCTAGCACCGTTGAAGCAAATCACATATGTTTACCTTTTAAGTCAATAGCAGCAATGTTCCTAGGTACAACAGATCGAGTGCTTTCTTCTTTAACTAGGGACTCCACTTATGAAATTCACTGTTATAAGTTGGACAAGATACATGGGGATGCTAGAGGCAATAAACGCAAACACATTAACATATTGAAAAACCCTCAGCAGCTGAGCAGAGAAAGAAACCGAAGGCACAGTTTCCTAGAGTGTTCCTACAGTATCCTAGCCTTCAGAAAACAAACGCAGTTCCTTCACTGTACTGCCCTGCCAAAACATCTGATTTGGTTTTTGAAAGTTGCTTTTCACCCCAAAGGAGTGTTCTCCCGTGCCCTTCCATCTGTACCCCACCCCGGCTCCTGTGCTAGCCTCCAATACCAGTTGACAGGGCTCTGTAAAAAGTGAGGGATTGTAGCAATAAAATGTGCAGTTTAAGAAAATGCCATGAATCTGTAAGAGCCCAAATCCTATGAAGTGTATACAAGATTGTCTGCAACATACCCCACCTTTAAATTGTTGGGCAGGATTATAAAAATGCTCAGTGAAACTGTTTTTGTATTGCAGCGAGTTAGCATATAATTTGTTAAGGTCTATGCCCCATGGAACTTTGAAAACTTGCAAAGGTGGCAGATTGTGTGAAAAGTATTCTAGTATTCCGAATATCCATTGCCCTAATACTATATACGAATAATGGCAGGCATAGCCCATGCCCATTATCCCTTGCAGGCCAGGTAAATGATATTGCAAGCTCTGCGCCTATAAAGTAGACCTGACATTTGCCTACTCAAAATCCTTAGAGGGCAAATTAATTGAGTTTTAGAATGTATTAACTTGCAAGGGTGGTCGCTTCAAAGTGCTTGTGTAATATACGTACACAGAATAGGAATCCTGGTATGAGGTTACACATTCAAGTAGCCTGGTTACTTGCACTCCGTATCTGATATTTGAGCTGACAGTTGGGCTACATAGTCTGGGTGACGCTTTTGCTAAGGCGCCATGAGTAACACGTCATTCATATTAGGAACATAAAACAAGTGGATGTAGGTTTAAGTCTGGTAACCTTTTGCAGAGTCAAGGTTGTCTGGTAATATCTGAATGAGGCCTGGGGCGGAAGTTCGAGTCATAAGGTATACGTGTGGTAGAGTCAAGTATAGGAATCATTGGTAGGGAGGGGAGATAATTTGGGTAATGTGTCCAGACGTCCCTTAATTATATCTTCTGTTCATGCAGTAACATTTTCATATTAGTGTTTAACCTATTGTGAATGTATTCTACTTTTAGGGTTTGGGGGGGGGGTTTAAGGTCAAGCTTGCATAGTAGGGCAATGTAAATGAGCTAGACCAGAATATCAATACTAGTTCATATAATTTAGCTTCATTTTGAGAGAAAGCAAATATTAGGTACCTGCTGTGCCTTGTGCATTATTAAATCATTTGAAATAGGTGGGAATTGTCTGTGTGCGCTGCTGAAATTCTTCTGAGCAGCACCCAGAAGGAAGTTGGGCAAGCGCACATGTGCACAGCTTAGAGGGAACATTGATTACGACCCTGGTGTCCATGTAATTCTGGAGGCGGAATGCGGTAAATCCCCATTCCCATTGAGTCCCATCTCGTGATGGTGCTGGTGTTTCCACGTCCGCCTGCAGGCGGGCGGTGTTAAACCCGTCAGGTCAGACCTGGCCGGAACATCACCTCCCGCCTGCAGGACTCGGGATCGGGCGGTCTGGAATTAACAGTCGCGGCGGGTTTACCGCCGCTGTTAATTCCGGACCGCCCGACCTATAATGAGGCCCAATATGAGGATATTTGCAGTCGGACTGCCATGTGCCTGTAAAACCCATACTGGCTTGTGTACATGGGTACGGCCCTTGGTTGTAACAGTGTGGACACTGGTTGGAAGTAGGTGTGAGAATGTGGCCTTGTTTCAGTATGTTGTTGTATCTATACGTACTTGTAGGCAGTAAATTATAAGCTTACCTTGTGCTATACAATACGTATAGTGCCGCAAGAGCCTCCCCTTTGCACAATTAATGTGGAGGACCTGGTGCAGGTCGTAGGGGGAATTGCAGAGAAGACATCATTTGTGTTCGGAGGGGTGTGGACGTGAACAGCGGTTCTGTTTAGGGAGTGCAGTAAGAAAGTGGGAAATGCAAAGCTTGTTTTAGTACGTAACGCTTGCGACATGCCACTTGTACGCAGATACTGACACACAAACAGTTGTGGGGGTAGGTGCGCAGGTGACAACCTTGAGAGACTATTGGGGTTGGGGAGTATATTTCAGATGGTATAGGGATTGCTCTAATTGGTGTACCATGTTGTGTTAAGAGTGGCAAGCGCGTACTGCCGTGTATGGATGGCTACAGGCATTTGACGTAACGATGTGGACATTGTTCGGAAGTAGGTTTAACAATGTTCCCTTCTTTGGGTCAGTTCTTGCACTGATATGGAAGTCCAGCCTACAGGGCTGGAAATAAGTATGTCTGCTGTGGGTGCTCACTATCACAGCATGGTTGTGGAGGACATTTTGCAGGTGCCATACCAGTAGAGGTGCTGTGACGTGACAGCACGTGAATATGGTGACCGTTATTGGCCTTGTTGCCATTCACAAACTGAGATGACACAATTAATGTACAGTATGATACACCTCATAATACCTAGTACGTTGAGAGAGAAGGAAGGCAGTGCGACATGACCCGAGTTAATAAGTATTGCATATGAACACTATGGAGAATGTAAATTTGAAAACACGTACATTTGCAGCCGGCAACATGATGAATGCCGTTAAGTGGAGCTGTATACAGGATGGCAGGCCATCTGACTGTTACCTTTGTTTGGCGTACTTGTTCAGATGGCGAAAGGAAGCCGGTGGAGCTTGAAGTGGGTGCAATTTTAATGTGTGCATCGCTTCTGTTCGCAGGCCTGTGTGCCGCATTCACCATCGCAGCAGTCACTGGCGTCAGTGACTTTACTTGTCGACAGTCGTTCCTCGCTGTGTGCACTCCAGGTATTTATTTAATGTGCGTGCCAAGTGTAGCGCACTCTGTCATGTGAGCACCTAGCTCTGGAAAGGAACAACATAAACAAAAGAAAAAGCGGACAGACTGTACGGTTCCAGATCATTCCATACTTTACTAATGATACAGTGATTGGTTGGAAGTGCTTTATTTTGCCACAGAATGTAAAATGTAAATGCAGTTGGTGGATTCACTGCTTTTTTATTTCGCAAACAAAATACAGTGACCAATGCCGTCTGTGCAATTGTTTTCTGTTCTCGTGTAGCACAGTGGGAAAAGGAGTACGTATTGCTGCTTGGTGGTCCGTGTGGAAGAAGACATTGTCTTTGAAAGGTAGCAACGATAGCATGCGGTGCCTCTGGGATGGCTTATAGAATGAAGGTTTGCAGGTTGGTTCGTATAGCAGGAACCTCAAGTGGATATACCAACCCATAGTGGTCGGCCCAGATAATAACGATGGAAAAGATATTGCTTATGGTAATCTTCCAATGGTTGCTCCACCAGCCATCTTTTGGAATGTGGAACGTGTGACATGCGTAGTAGGGTGCAACATATCTGAGTAGAAAGAGGAATAAGAGTACATGTAAGTAGCGGATATTAGTTGTAGCATACAGGACAGAACGTTGCGGGAAGGATAATGTAGTGATAGCTGAATGGCTGAGGCACAATGACGTGTGTGTTAGTGCGTAGCACAATATCTAAACTCACTGCCTTGTTGTCTGGTTTGTAGGTAATACAGTGATTGTACGGGTGCACATAAGAAAATGTGTTGGAACTGTTTGGGCAAGATGATTTCATGTGTTGCTTTTTTACAAAAGTTGACGGTGGTAGCGAGTGTAGTTGGACCAACGGCTCAATCTGTCAGTGGGTTTACAAAGAGTTATACAATAAGAAACGTAACGGGGGTTATCTTGGATTGCTGGAGAATGGAGTAGCTGCTTTGGTAAGAAGCGCGTGAAAGAAATGTGAGTTGTACATATTTGTGTGCCGGTTGACCGCTGCGTGGACCTGTGTCAGTTACAACGTTTACTACGCTGAGGCTGCGTAGTAATTGTGTGAAAGGGCATAAAAAGGGCAGAAGAGGGAATGTAGCATTGTACAAGTGCGTAGAAGGTGAGGTGCTTTAGTGTACAAGAAGCAAAAGAACGTACAATGACAGTTGCAAGTTATTGGGAATGGTGAGACATGGCAGTGTGACAGTGTTTTTTTACTGCCGCCACAAAGGTCTGCGTAATGTATGGAGAGAAAGTGAGCGGTAGAGCAAGTTTGTAAATATGTATACTGAGGAGCACGTAAATAACTGTTAATCGTAATACACGTGATGTAAAGGTGTACTTACATAATTTTGACACTTCTATCATTTTGTGAGGCTGTGAAATGGTAGTGTCCAGCATATGAGATGGTTGCAGAGTACCTTTGGGGCACATGGACAGAGGAACTGCAGTGCAAGTTATGGATCTTTTTTGCTAGACTTTTACACAATATATGACCTTGGGGCTAAACATGCTTCCCTCACAAGGTTGTATTAAAATGAGCGTGTGTTCTGTTTAAGGAGAGGTATGTTAGGTTTCGATTTCCGGAGATGAGGCAGGAAAAAAAGGAAGGAATTAGCTGGGAACGTGTTTAGAATACATTTACGAATGTTGGTAGTGTCATTACAGTGAAGGTAGTGCAATGTATAAGGAGATACGATGGTGCTGTACAAATGGTCATGTGAATGCACAGATGGCAAAATACATAAAATGTGATTTTACAGTGTGTAAGGAAAAGTAAGATGTTCACTGTTACGAGGCAACGTTGGGTAATGTGACCCTGTGTTTGCTGTTTGAGAAGACGTGGCTGGGTGGTCCATAGTACACAGTTTGGTGTTGTACTGCATGACCTTTTTGGGGGCTACTGTTTAGGAAAGGAAAGCAGGTAATGTGAACGTTTGTTTAACATTGTAAGGCGGTTATGGCCTGTAAATGGTGTTTTCTTTACAGAAGAAGAAAGGTTAACAGAAGTTGAAAAAGTAAAGAGGTACGGTAGTGGGTGCAATGTGGCTGGGGAGCTATGATGTATGCGCTGTACTGAAATATGGGTTGGCTATGTTTATTGGAAATGGTGTATATAACAATGAAAGTGGCCTAATGGCGTACATGGTGACAGTGTGAGGCAAATGTTGGAGAAGTTAGGAGAGTTATGTAAGATGTATGGATGCATGCATGAAGTGGTATTGTTGTAATTGTGCAGATTGTAGGGTAGGTTACTGCAGTGTTGTTAATTCAGTGTGTGCACTTATGATAGGGTTAGGTGACCAGTGTACGTAGGAAACAGGTTATGTATTCTATGGAAGAAGTAGTAGGCAATGTAAACTACAGTGGCTAAGGGGTAGGTGGCTGTTTTATGTCTGGGGTTAGTCGTACGTGCATTGATGTTTGTATGTGTAGTTAATGATAATGATGTGTTATTTATATAGCGCCTTAATCCAAAGCACTTTACAGAGAACATATTTACATACAATATCACCCAACTGAAATTGGTACTCATTTATCGACCTCGGAAGGATGAATGGCTGAGTTGGCCTTGCTGGGATTCGAACCTGCGACCTGCAGATCACGCTCAGATAGCAGCAGCGAGCGCTCAACCCGCTGAGCTATCTTACCGGCAGTTTTGCAGTGCAGCGGCAATAGTGGGCAGGGTGTATAATGTTTAGTGTATGGCTGGAGGCCCTACAATGTAGAGGGTGTAGTGAAGTGTGTATGGTGCAGCCACAAGCTGCATAGTGTAATATAGGTGTGCATTGTCATTGGTGCTATTGGTATGTGTATAGCAGATATAAGTGCACTTATTGCACTGTGAATATTATACAGAAGTATAATGGCAATCGTTGAAGACTTAATGTTTGCATTGAGGAAGCCCTGCACTGTGTTTTGGGTATGGAGTGTAAAATGTTGTTGTACTGGTTGCTGTATTGTCTGTGGGAAAAGAGAACACAATATGTTAGCGTAGGTAATTTGTTACTTTGAAGTACACTACATAGCATACATTTCTTTATTTTGTGGACCCTCATAACTAGCACTTCTTAAGAACTATGCTTTGAACCACTGTACTGTGCAATTGGCGGAGTTCTTGTGGTTCTTTGCATAATCATTGTGTATGTGGGGAAAATGAATCCATGCTGGATTAAGTTGCTAATATAGTGCACAATGAGTGATAGTGACTTTCAGAGTGTTTACAGCACTTTTTATGGTGTTCTGTTGAAGTAGAAGGAAATGTAATGGTGTACGATATGTGCACTATACATGTTGGTAGGTTGGGTGGCGTTCTATAGTAGGTGCTGATTTGTAAATGTTTCACTGCTTCCTTTTTGTACCATTGTTTCTTTATGCGTTTGGTTTCTGCTGGTGGTTTGCAAGTATTATAATATTGTTCAGTGGTTATGCAGATTTATGACCGTAGCTACGTAGCTGTTGGCATATTGTAACTGCTTATACTTTGGAAGTGTTTGATGCTATGTTTGTAGCACATTAGTTGTTGAAGGTTGAGTTGGGTAGTTGTAAGGCTGCAAATAACATTGTCCTATTCAGGTTGCAGTTAGATACCAGGTGGCGCATTCTAACTGTTTACAGTGTACTGTTTGTGAAGGGTACGTAGAGAAGCTTGTGCATTCTTGTGGTTATTTGGACATCTGTTTACATTTGAAACTGGTACTGCCGAGTTACGGATGTACGTGGTGCCACCTCCATATGTGTTGGAGTTGTACGAGTACGGTTGGAGAGCTGGTGACTTATTAGCGTAAGTGGTGATTTTAGAGGTTACAGAGGATAGTTTTGAACCCTCACACTTAGCCAATTCCCTTCCACTTATACAGTGGAAAATACTGGTACTGTGTTTTGTAGACATGTACTGTTTTACTGTACTCCTTGGAATCATTGGGGATGAAATTGGCAAATATACACTGTAGTGCATTTTGCAATGCTTCATGTACGGTACGTTGCTTTAGGTCGATAGTGTGGAAGGAAAAACATTTTTTGTCCACTTACGAAGGTGCTGGTTGGTGCTGGGGAGTAAGGTATACTAGGTTTGTACATTTAATGAGTACATTTTGGCCTCAAGAATATTAAGTAGGCATTTGCGGGTAGTCTGTGCTTTGGACTGATGGAAGCATCTTTTCATTCCCACCATGACGATTGCTTTCTAATGTATACATTTTAGTGGCCTGCATTGGCGGAGTCCCCGGTGTGGTAGATTATGGCTACAGTTGTGAAGGTTTTCTTGCCAGGTGATATCTGTCCATGTGTGAAGGCAGTACGTTTGCAGTTTTTGGTACCATCGGCATTGTACCTTCAGAGCATCAATATCACATATTGACTATGTGGGTGTATATGTAGCGTTGAGTGATAATCAGAATTTCACGACGTACAGAACCAACTATAGTTTGGATTTTCCACCAGTTGCTGAAATGGAATGGAGTCACAGTTGGGTATTGGTATATACACGAAGGATTTGTTAGAGACTTGCTCCTCAATTACATGGTTGCAAAGAGTGCATGTATGTCTCCACATGTAGGAAATGTGAAAGATTTCTATTATAAGTGTTTTTTCTTTCCAGTATTCGTAGTAAGTACATTATAAATTCTTGGGTATCTTCTTGTCGGTTTAAAGTGAATTTCACCATTCCAGCACTGTAGTCCAATTCTTGCCTTATTCCTGAGACATTGTAAATGGTGTCAGGATTGCTTACTGCGTTTCTGTGAAGGATGAGCATTTGCAAAAACAATTGGTCTGTGCCATTTGAATAAACGTGTTACACAACTGCTGGTATTTGGAATAGAACATTTGTTACATTTGCATAGCAATTAACACCTGTTGTATTGGAACATTTGAATGGGACAGGTCCTTCTGTGTCTGAGCCCTTTAATAGAAGGGTATGAGGTTTCTTAGCAGAGGCTTTTTTTTTTCTTGGTGGATTTGGGTTTGGTTTGTCTATTTTACTCCTTTTGTATGTGATTTTGGTAGTTGCTGTAGTTTGACTTTCTTTGACAGTACTGTGGCCCAATCATTTAGTACTTCTGATGGAATGAGCCTTCTTTTCAAAGCTTTTGAGGAATAGGGTACATTTTTAGATGGGGTGTGTACAGTGCACGTAGTCTATTGTACTGTGATGCAAGGAATGTCTTCACTGATGGCAGTTACATCAAAATAACTAGATATAGTCCTTCCAGTGTACGTAGTCGTGACAGTGCTACACAACTCGTGCCTTCTTTGAAGACTGTGTTGCCAATATCAATCAATGCTTGATCTAAGGTGAGACCTTGCGATTTATTAATAGTTACTGCATAAGCTAGCGACAGAGAAAACTGTTCTCTGAGTACATACATGTCTTTGAAAAGAAGGAATCGCGCCGTTGTACGTCCTAAATGTTTGACTTCTGAAAGTTTGTCAAACTTGAGGTTTACAAACTGAATGCTGCTGTCCTGTGGGTATTTGTGGAAGGCAACAACTGTACCAAATGCTCCATTAACTAAACCTTGCTCGACGTCAATGTTGCGCTTTAGCAGAATTCTAGTTGACACATAATGTTTGAATTTTCTCCAAACCAGCTGTGTTGGAGATGGAGTTATCTAAGGCTTGTAGTCGTGCTATGCCTTGCTGACACATAGGTATTGTCATACTCTGTACGTCCAGTTTGTCTGTGCTATGAATTTCTACTAGTGGTTTTCTCTTTTTGCAGCATTGTTGCATTAAATTGTGTGCAGCTTGCTAGAGTTGGCATTAAGGCCATACAGCTGACGTTGTTGTGAGCTAATTGGTCCATGACATCAGTATCACATGTGTTACACCTGTATAGCTCATGGATGTGTCTACTATTGAGGGTAGACAGCGGCTGTTTTGATAGTACACCGATCTGTATTTTTTTAAAAATGTTGGCATGTGTGAGGTCTGCGGGCTAACGCATGTTTTGAGTTAGTTCTCGGTATTGGAAATGTTGCCAAAGTTTACATTGCTGATGCTTCCAAGACTTTTACGGCACTGTTTATGTCCTAAGGTTTTGAAGATAGGTTTACCTTTGACTAGTGTCAATTGAAGGAGATCTCCGAAAACAATTACATGTTTTCCTCCAAAGAGTTCTTCGTTGTCTGTTTTGAGTATCTCTGCAATCTGAGGTGAATCAAAGCCAACATTAGGTTGGAGACCATGCAGACCTCATCTATCAGGAGTATTTTCATTTGTTTCAAAACTCTGCGTAGCTCCATAGCAGCTTGTGCTGAAAGTTTCTAGTACTCTAATTTGTTTTGGTGTTCCACTGGAAGGAGTAGCAATCGGTGTAGAGTGACTCCACCTATGTTGTACGCAGTCAAACCTGTAGGGGCAGTTATAATCGCAGAAAGGTTGTTTATTTGTTGGACATATTTACTTTTGTTAAGAATGTTTTACCTGATCCAGCTTCACCACTTACATACAGTAGTATACGTTTGTAGTTCTTACAGGTGCAAGTTGCACTTTCTTGTTGTATACCATGCTCAATTGTTTTACTTACTTCTTCAAAAATGGTACACTGTTCATTGTTTAGTTGGGATTCCAGTACTGCAAACTCTTCTGCAGAGTGGTCGTACTGAAGCATAGCAGTGGTTACCTCTGTCATGGCTAATTCGGCCTCATTTGCTATGAGTGGCTGTCCAATTGGTTCTTGGCTGCCTGTTTGCAAAGGTTCACTGCTTTCAGAAGTGTCTACATTTAGTTGTACTTGAAGTTCTTCTTCTTGTTCTTGGTGTTCACTGTCCAATATGGTTTTGTACCGTGTAAAGTTTCATCAGTAATTGTACTTTCATTGGCTTTGAAAGCAATTTCATAGCATGTGTAGGTGGCTAATAAATCTTCTTTTCTTCATGGTTCAAATAGTTGCAATAGAGCCATGTAGTACAGTTCTTTGTGTTGAGGAGTTTTTAAGGACAACTTCATATGATTAATTAGGCTTTGTTTGGTTAGTGTCACAAGGCTGCCTTCACAACTTTCTACTCTGTATCTACCTTTTTCCTCGTTTGGTGTAATGTTTTTGTATGAAGTTTTGGGCTACCTAGTACAAGGACAAGGTTTCTAAATTAGTACTCCTGTTTGGGTAGTATGTGTCCAAAAGGTTTTTCTTCAAAATGTCCTGGCTGTTGGGATTGCTTTTGGCTATTCTCTGTATGTCTTCGTACAATTTAAGTACTCGATTTCTAGATGCAGCATGCCCAAGGCTTAGCCACACAATGTTGTCAGATTATAAGGCTGTGCCGGTTAAGCGGTCAGCGGCTTCGTAGCTCCCACATTATCTATGGGAGAGCATTTTAATGCCGAAGCTGTAAAATGTTTGTGCCTGTGTTTTCTCAGATGTTGTGTCATCCCCGAGGTCTTTGAGCTCTGCTTTCTCTGATTTGGTTAAGTAGGCGGTGACATATCGTGCAACAGTAGTGGAATTGTCTGCAGTGTACCATACTGTGCTGTGAGCGCACCTGAAAGCAGAGGCAAGAACAGCTGATCTGCACCTGTTAGGATCACCCGAGTGTTCCACGAGAGAATTCTCATCTGCCGCGTGTTCCGCGACCCCTAAGATGGCTGCCGATGCTGCCATGGCAACCAGAGCATCACAGAAGCCCGGAGAAATCACAGCTGTAGGCCGGTGTCCCTATACGCTCCTCTGACCCGCCTGCCCCTCCCCTCCTGCTTTAAATGAAGGGGAAGTGGGCCATGAGGCAAAGCCGGGAGGAGAAGGCAGCAGGAAAAGGCCAGCGCTCCTCTTAGCAGCTATTCACTGCTCGCAGACTGCCGTCTGCCAGGAAATGCTGCACGATCTGCAAGGTAAGCAGCACTCCATGACCCTGTCTTTACAGTCTGTCAGCAGCTTCCAGACTTAAACGATTATGTATCCGAACATACGTCGCCCCACTCATCTCGCGACCACCCACCACGAGCACCCGTAACGCTCATTTGCAAGTCAGGTCTCAGAATCTATCCCATACTGGCAACCCATCTGCCTCTTATCTGCCACAGTGACACTCTACGCTGATCAGCACTAGATACGCTGCAAACCATCGCTGCCCTCAACCGTCCAGCTCACCTATTCCCACCAATGATGACACAAAACTCCTCCCCCAACTTCATACCACATTGAACATGGGACCCCATTTAACCAACCATTAATGGGCAATTTACTGACTCATATGTTACTATGCCTGTGTCTGACCCCTGAAAATGGAACCCCCATTACTACCACTGCCAATATCTTAATGCCAAATTGATCTACCCCTATTTTGCACTATGCCTGTATCTATGACCTCTGAAAATGTGACCCCTAATGCTGTAAACACCATACCCTCCACCACCAATGCCTCCTACACCCCTCCCACCACACCCACCTCCCATAGCCACCTAAACCCCTCCACCCAAGAACCCCATCTCAAATGCACCCTGATCAATGCCCGCTCCATCAGCGCTCACGCATTAGACATACATGACCGCATCATCACTCACTACCTAGATCTCCTTGTGGTTACTGAAACCTGGTTACATCAAGCCTCGGGCCCTGTCCTATCCCTTGCACTCCCACCAGGTTACGCAGTCACCAGACAAAATCGCCCATCCAAAGGTGAAGGTGTTGCACTAACAGCCAAAGACTCCCTTTCCATCAGAAAGATGGGCAAAACCATGAACAGTGACTATCTCCAGCCGAAACTCAGCATCTCCCACAACCGTACCATTCACCTTGTCTACCGCCCTCCAGGCCCTATAGGAGACTTTCAGGCCTCCCTCATTCACCTCCTGGCAGACAATCTAAAAAAATCCACCATATCCATCCTACTCATCCTGAATGACACCAAAGACCTGTCTGCCAAATCGCTCAACTCAGCCCTTGAGACCTTAGGATTCAGAAATTCTATCACAGACCCCACTCACACTCTAGGCAGAACACTGGATTGGGTTGCCCAACACAACTGCCCCCTCTCAATCACAGGTAATGCCCCCACCCCCTGGTCTGACCACCACATCCCGACTTCCAGGACCTTCCCATCCCCCCTCTCACCCTCTACCACCCGCCCTCACAAGAAGTGCTCGCCAGCTCACTAAAGAGACTCCTACCATTCCTCCATGGACAAGCCTTTCAACCCCCCCCCCCCCCCTTTCTCCAATGACCCAGAAGCCCTCAGTCAAGAGTATGACACTGCTATCACAGCAGCGATCAACTCCATTGCCCCACTCAAACCTCGCAAAACCAAACCCACTAGCCACACCAATGAATGGTTCACCTCAGACCTCCTCATGCTCAGTACTGACAAACGTTCCACCCTAACATGCTGGCAAGCCACCTAGGATGACAAAGACAAACTAGACTTCAAATCGCGCTCAAGAGTACAAGAAAGCCATCATCCACGCCAAAGCCAAATCCTTCGAAACCAGAATCACACAAAAAAATGTTTCTCCGTACTCAGAGAACTAGAGACCCCCTCACCCAAACCCCAAAACTTCACCAAGGATAAGGCATAGCGTGATGACATCCAAACAGCCATGCGCAACAAGCTCAACTCACTAAAAACCAAAATTATGAACACCAAGCACACGCTCTCCCACTCTCGCCCCCTCCTCCCCTCCTAACCCATCTCCCCTTTTCTCATTCAAGGCCATTCAGGAGCAGGGTATGATCAACCTCATGAAAACTGTTAAGCCTTCTAACTGTAAGGGTGATTCCCGCACTGCAGCAATTATCAAGGACTGTGCAGACACCCTCGCGCAATTCCGAACAGCCTTTGTCAATGCCTCCTTTGCTACAGGGAAAGTCCCCTCCTGCCTCAAGGAAGCTTGGGTCCAACCCTTCTGAAAAAACCCACACTTGACCCCACCTCACCCAATAACTACAGTCCCATCACCACCGTCCCGTTCTTATTCAAGATATTGGACAAAGCAGCATACCTACAAGTACAATACTTCATAGAAGAGAACAAACTCCTAGGGTTACGACAAACCGGCTTTCGCCTCAGGCACAGGACAGAGACTGCCCTAATTGACCGCAAAAACCATATGGACGATGCGAGAGACCAATGTAAACCGGTCCTACTCTTACTTCTTGACCTCTCTGCAGCATTTGACCTCATAGACCATAACGTCCTATGCCACCACCTCACCTCCACAGCCAAATTCTCCCCCGACAAGACTGCATGGATCACCACCTTCTTGCAAGGCAGAACCATGCAAGTTTTCTCCGATCTCGCCTCGGCCTCACCCACCATCATGCTCTGTGGAGTGCCTCAAGGCTTCTGCATCTCCCCCACCCTCTACAATATCTTTACACACCCCCTCTTTCTCATCCTTGATGCCATGGGTATCTCCTACACCAACTACGCGGATGACACTCAGATCCTTCTCACACTCACATGCAACTATAACACAGACTCCACGACTTTTTAACATCTACAATACCGTCCAAACGTGGATGGCTGTCATCGAACTCTGCCTCAACTCTGACAAGACAGAACTCCTACTTGTACGGTCCCCAGACACTCTAAAAAATAATGACACTCAGTTCAACCACTTCACCATTGACTCCATCAGAATCCCAGTATCCGACAGTGAAAACCCTCGTAGTCTATCTGGATTCCAGCCTATCCATGACAAGTATTTTTGTATTTGTTTATTATTTGTATCGCGCGCCAAACCCTGAGGTAACTGGGCACTTAAAGTTTTACACACATAGACAGGCATACAGATTATCATCAACAGAAAAGACCCGGGTTACAGGTGGGTCGAAATGTGAGATACATGAGATGAAGTACAATAGTGAACTACACAGGAGGCTGAGCCAAAGCATAGATGGTGAATGGCTAGCCAAGTGAAAACATCTTACTGAGGAGGCTTGTTGCTCAACCAGTTTTTTATACTGGCTTTAAAAGTGAGGAAGGAAGGTTCCTGTCTAAGGGGGATGGGGATAGAGTTCCAACGTTTGCCAGCTTGAACTGGGACGCTGGCTCCTCCTGCTTTTTTTAGATTGTATCTTGGAACCACGAAGTTGTAGGAATGAGATGATCTGGTAGTGTGTGGGGGTTGGGTTAAGCAGATTTTGTCTGCCATGTATTTCGGGGCTGAGTTTGTGAGGCATTTGTGCGTGATGGGCAGGGTGCGTAGTGTGATTTTGTCACGGATGGGTAGCCAGTTGGCGTTATGTCTGTTAGTGGAAACGTGACATGATCTCGGAAGGCTAAGTGCTGCTCTCAGTGAGTTATTCTGTAGTACCTGAGGTTTGTTTAGGTTGTATTCCGAGGAGCCAAGGAAAAGTGTGTTGCAAGAATCAATTTTCGATAGAGAAGTGCTCTAGCCAACGTTAAGCAACTACTTGTGGATAGATGGGATTTGCAGCTATAGATCAGTTTATTAGTGTAGGCCGTGGAGGACGCAACACTATTGACCTGTTTTTTGAGAGAGTTGAATCGAGGTATACCCCCAGTGTTTTTATCTCTTTGGAAACGTTGATTATATTGCCATCAATGACGAAAGAGGAGAATCTAGTGTCGAGTTTATTCAGACTTGCCAGAGTACCCACGATCATTAGCTCAGTCTTATCATTGAGATAAAGGCCGTTTGTGGCCATCCAGGCTTAGATTTCAAGATAGATGTTTAGCAGTTTGGAGTCGTGTTCGTAACAGCCAGTGAAGGGAATAAGTCAATGCAATTGCCTCATCTACAGCTTACCATGCAAAACTCATTAACGCGGCCAGGCCCTTTCTCGCCAAAGAGAACTGTACCAACATAGCCAGAGAGATCACAGGCTCTAGGTTGGACTACTGTAACGTACTCTTCCTAGGGACTTCCTCTAAAAAGCTTGAAAAACCAGAACAGTGTTCTGCGTGCAGCCCAAGGTATTTCTAAAAGAGAACATATCACGGCCGCTAGAAAATCAGCCCACTGGCTCCCAATAAAGGAGAGGGTTATATTCAAAGCCCTGACGCTTACCCATAAATGCATCCACTTCTCTGCACCAGCCTACCCGTCATAAAGAATCCACCCCACCATATCTACAAGGCCTACCAGAAGACCCTACGCAAACATGCCCACCATGCCCAGGATTTAAAAAAAAGCCAGAGTGGGGGGCGCTAGCTGCCCCTACCTTGCCTCCCTACACTGGAGCACCCTTCCCACTACTGTGTGGGCCGAATCCTCACTCACTGCCTTCCGCAAAGCTATGAAAACCACCTTGTTCGCTTGATCAAAACTAAAGTCCCTTGGGACCTCTCACCTCATCCCTGATAACCTGGGAATGTACTGCTACTAGCTGACTGTAATAATGTTTTATCAATGCAAAATATGTACAGTGTAAAATGTCCCCCCCCCCCGCTGCAACTAAGCTTCCCTGAAGGGAACAGCGCCACGATGCCCTCGGGTTCTTTGTGCGCTATACAAATGTAAAAATAAATAAATAAATAAGAGGGCAATAATTGCATTGTAATCATTGATGTACCTGGATGGTTCGTTCCTTTTTATGTAGTATGTGTTTTTAGGAGATTTTCCTTTGACACTGTGTCAAACTGAAGACATGAAGCTGTTTACTTGGCCTGTTGAAACTGGTCTAGGGAAACCAAAGCGGCATTTGGTGTAGTATTTGCCTCTGTTCTTGTATTTGCGTTGATAATAATTGCCACACTTGTGTCATTGTAATTGCAACATGTGTGCTCGTAGGTCACTATGGGTACTTTCCAGAGGGATTTTGCAAGTGACATATTTGTAAATGAACTCCAAAACAGTTTCATCACTCTCCTCACCAAATTTAGGAGCATTTTTAATCCACAAAAGCATGTGGATCTGTGGTGCTCCTCTGGCTTGATATTCTTTTCTCCAAAAGAAGTGTTGTACTTCTCCGAAAGGAGGAAGTCTTTTATTGCAAATGAAGTGCAGCATCGCAAGGAAGCGATGATGAAAGTAGCATGAAACATTCACTGGATCGAGAGAGCACAGCTCTCCTGCTGTTTTCATGTCTATACCTGTTTTGTTTTTGTTTGCTTTGCCTAGGAAAGTGTGCAAGTCTTCCCATGCATACTCGGCACAACTTAGTGACAAACCATGTCGGTGGGACCAGGTTGCGTAGAATACATTGTACATCTGTGTGCCGTCGGAACCAGTACTCTTTGGTGCCACGCATGTTTGCCAATACATTTGTAACACTACTTTGTAAAACTTAGTCATTTTGTTGCACCTTTTGAAGCAGTTGTGTAGCAGGCCTGTTTTGGAAATGGGAACCTGTTTTGAATGTGTGGGCAACTCCATAACATAGGGTTTCTAGTTCACTTTCAAAGAGCAGGTGGAATATGTACACCACGTTCTGTCTAAATGTCTTCAGCATACATTCGTAAACAGCGGTATTCGGAATGCTGTTGTGTGTGCTGCTTTCATCAGATCTTCCACCTTTTCCAGAGTAGAGGAAAGGCTTGTGCTTCCACACTTTTTTCCCATATACTGATTGGGACTTCTTTGACTTGCCGCATTTGCTTTGTTTCTAGTGCATTGTCTGTGGTATCTCTGGAGTGCAGTGGGTGAATTGTATAGTGGTCTAAAATACTCGAGGCTGTAATAGGATCTAGACGTTGAAATTGGCCACTTGTTGAGGAGTCCTGCATTATTTTGGTTGTTTCTCTCAGGTTTTCTTCAATGTTTGTTTCCTTGTAGTATTCATTGTTCTCTTTAAGGTACTGCAACGCCTCTCTAACTTTGGTCCACTAGGTGTTGCCAAATTTTTTTTTTGTCTTTTGTAGGTACACCATTTACCAGTATAATCAAAGATTCATGTATTGGCCTTTGCACTCTTAGAGTGTCTACATTTTCTTTCAGCTCTAACGGTAAATAAACTACTTTACCACGAATGCCTTTGAGTAATTTGGTTGGAGGTCATTTTGCAGTTTTTGGTTGAAGACGTATTATTGCTTAAAATGGGTGCACTGTTTGTATTATAATGCTCTCATACAAATGAAGCTGCTGCAGTGCGTTTGGCACTGGAAACAGTTCCAAATTATTACTAATTGCACGTGAAGGCCTTTGGTTATTGTCAAGTTTTGAAGTGCAGTATGTGCACAGTATGGAGGTGTTGGTAATATCATACTTGTTTTCTGCTAGAAAGTACAGAGCTAATTGAAACCATTGGGATTCCTCATTGCCTTCTATTTTCTGAATTAAATCAACAGGTTTGTGCTCTTTTTATAGAAAGTTCTACAGCACACACATACTTAGTTTGGCATTTCAGCAGAAGTGCTTTTGAACTTTTGTATTTCTTTTGTGTAAGTGTGATGTAAAAGGTTGATAGCTGCACTGTTGTCAGTATTGTTGGCTGACAATGTTGCAGTGGGTAAGTGCTCTTCAGTTTTACAGTATTTCCTTTGGATATGCTCAATGTCATTGCGCACGTCTTTGGCTGTAGCGTGTAGGAGAATATCATTTAAATGTTGTAGTGCTAAAGCTGGAGTTTTTGCGTAGTACAGTTTGTAGACTAGATTTCTGATTGTTGAATGGTGGGTTGCTAACATTTTAATACGGTGGAAGGTGCTTTTGCAAGCTGCTCCACAAATGCAGGCTAAGGAATGTCAGCGTATTCCAGTGTACTTGCGCACTGAACAGGAGTCCATACTTTGTAGTATTTTCATTTTTCTTTTGCTGGTGCCTTTGGCATACTGATTGAGGAATTGCTGCAAATGTTTGATTAGGCATGGGCGATTGATGTGCAAGGCCATTTGTAGGTGAGGCGTGTTGGTTTGGTGGACTGGAGAGTGCCATCTAAGTTTGATGGGGAAATTTGTGAAAGAAGTTTCTTCTTCCATCATGGTATTGGCTATCTTTTCATATCCTTGCCCACTCTGATTTAAGGCAACTTGGTTAGTTAGTTGTTGTTTGTAGGATTCTTCATTGAAGTATGGCTCTGTCGGTGGTGTGACTCCACTCACCTGCACATAGTGGTCAAAGGTATCTATGGTGGCATTGCATTTGTTTCGTAGTACTGCTTGTAATTTACCAATTAATCTTGTTAGTGGTTTAATTCTCTTTAAAGTTACTATAAACAATTTCCGCTTCACACTGATGGCAGTGTCTACAGGAGCTTCCATGATGACTTTTCTGCAGTAGATTTTGAGGATTGAGCGTGATTTCTGTCCTCTACTTGTAAGCTTGTGAAAGACCCAGCGGTGGATTTTTTTGTTGTAAAATTATTTTTTTTGAATGCTTGCTTGTGATTACACTATTTGTACGTGCTCTTGCCAGATCACCTACACTGTCTTTACTGGTAGATGGATTTGTTTTCCTTAATACCTGAATTATTTTTCTCCTGAACCTTTCAGTTTACGTTCAGGTTGCAGTGGATGAGTACTTTGTGTTTGGAGGTTGCGTGGCTCTCTTTCTGCGTTGCTTTTTACGGAATTGCCGTTTGTTAGGCATTGTTTAGTAGCTGTTGGCAAAGAAAGGTAAGTGTGGGTGTGCACATTATCACATGCATATGTACAATGTGCATCAGTGGGTGGATGGGAGGGTAGGCAGCTATTTAAGTGAGTGTGGCTGTGTGGTGGGTGTGTAAGGTTAAGTTGGGGACACTGTTAGTATGTGGGTATTTATTGTAATGGTGGCGACATAAACACTTAGCACCTGCAGAGGTGTGATTAGTAACAATGAAGTACATACTGCTGGATGGGAACACACGTATGTGCTACAGTAGAATATTAGTGCACTGGTTTAGTAAGACATACAAGAGTATGCTGCTATTGTACTTTGTTGATTGCAGAGAGTAGGTGTCTTCTAGGCTGTATTCTGAAGTGTACACTCCAGTAGCTTCCCAGAGACTGATGGGTACTGCTCTTGTATAAGAAGACGGCATGAAATTATGTTGGCTAATGACACACTGCTTACATTTGTACATTACATTTTTGAGAACTGTAGGGGGATGTCTTGGCAGGAAGACAAAGTCTGTTTATATAAATGGAAGGTCTACAATATGAAAGGTGGTTGGGAGTAAAAGCGTGTTTGTTAAAGGAGTAGGTGGCCTACTTGGGAGTTTAGTGTGTGACAGGTTATGGAAAACATGTGTGTATTAGTGTAGGCCTATTTACTTGACAAATGCAGTACTGTGCAGTGTGGGAGGATGAGACAAATGTGCGGAAAGATATACAGAGTGGAAAGTACGTTTTTTGGCGTCCATTTGCATGCAGTTCTGTGCATATGTATGCTCAGTATACCTGAGTGCAGGGATGGCTTGGGGGTTTTAATTTCAATATGAACATTTACGTATGTTACTGTTTTGAACATGGCGATAACTTTTTTTTTATTGGTTAACTGCTGTTATGGTTAATGTATGAGTGGAAACTGTCGTTAAGCTCGAAATGTATGCAGTTTGCATAGTTTGGTCGGAAAGGCTGCCTGATAGTTGTGTTTGCGAGTTGTACAAAAGTGCTAGGAGGTGGTGTAATGGGGGAAACAATTGTAAAAAAGATGGAACAAAAGAAAACCGTAACCTTTTTCATTTACCAATGCGTGTTGCGGCCAAATGGAACCTACCACTGTAGGAGCAATTTCATGGTATTTGTGATATCATCTTCGAGTGGATTGGGTCCTCCAACGTATTCCTCATCTTAGATGTATTCCATCCAGCTTTGCTGCTCTTCGGAAATTCTTTCGGCAGAGGGCGCCGTGCGTCGATGTCGTCGAGTCGATGTTCCCTCGAAGGCTTCCGTCGAGGGTCACGTCATCGGGATTCAAAAAGTGCAAATCGTGCGGGTCAAAAATGTTGATCACGGACCCGCATCGAGAGTGTTTGTGGTGCCTCCGAGAAGACCACGACATGGAGGCCTGTACGAAGGGTCAGGTGATGACGGGGAAGGCCTTGCGAGAGAGGAGAGGAAAGCTACAGGTAGGTCAAAAAACCGATCGAAAAACCTCTAACGTCGAGTCGAGATCCCGTGAGGAGAATTCTCCTCGACGTGAAAGGCATCGATCGAGGTCCCGTAGTGATTCCCATCGCTCGTCGTCTTCGTCAAAAAGATCGAAGAAACGACGCCACAGGTCTCCCTCCAGCTCGTCGTCAGACAAGTCTCCAAAAAAGATGAAATGCCCCACGAAACATTCGTCTACCGAAGAGTGGGAAGCATTCAGGGTCAAAATGATGGAGGTGTTTGAAAAAGCAAAGCCTCGGTCCGCGCCTTCTTCGGAAGCCGGCCGGGAGCGTCATCGCTCCGACACTTGCGCGCCCTTGAGCCAGGGTGATCGAAAATGGAAGGATAGGGAACCTTCCAGGACGCCGAGTGAAAAACGCTTGAGTCGAGTCGACCGCTCGAGGTCATCGACGCCGTCCGAGACCCATTATACCTCGAAGGGAAAATCTTCGAAGGTCGCCTCGACACCCTCGAAGCAGACCCTGTCGACTACCACGGTGTCGTCGACACTGTTATCGACGTCGACGCCGAAGCCCTCGGCGCCAAAGGCTCCAGCCAAGCCAGGGAAGCCAGAAAAAGAGAAGGATAAGGTTACAAAACCGGTATTGTCCTCAGAGCCAGGTACTAGACCTCTTCCTCCTCCTCTTCCAGAGAAGGTTTTCAAGCCTCTCCCCAGAAAGGAGTTTTTCAAATCCCTGACCTCAATTTTTGAGGAACAGGAGAGATCTGATGAGGAGAATGTACCTTTTGGGCTGGAATATGGCACCCCAAATGTCCCAGAATGCTTTATTTCAGAAGAAAGTAGAATGAGGGACTTGGTGGAATCATTACACAATGCAAGTGGCATTGACACATCTCCTGAAAAACGACTTTGGCAGACCAGAACCAGGAGAGCATTCCAGTCATCATACCGTCAATTAATGAAAAAGGTAGTAGATTACTTAGGATGGGCTAGACCATCAGCCCAATTCATCCAGAATGATTTAACAGATATATTGGACCATGGTCCCACCGAAGACCCAGTACTACCCTTTCATGTAGCCCTGCAAAATAGGGTGGCCAAGAATTGGGAAACTCCAGATTCTATTCCTCCGGTAAATAAATCCCTCACCTCAAAATACCGCCCGGCCAGTACCGACCCCGGTTATCTGTCAAAACACCCAACTCCCGAGAGTCTGGTCATACAGGTAGCCACAGCGTCTAACAAACTTGCATAACCGTCTATACCTCCAGACAGGGACGATAAGCGTGTGGATGGTTGGGCACGGAAGGTATTTTCAGCCGGGAGCATGGCATTAAAATCTGCCAACTCCACATGTGCCTTGGCAAAACTTTCGTACACTCTTTGGGAGTGCATTGCAATGGCGGCGGAGCACATACCAGAAGGGGAAGAAAGGGAAGGGTTCCTAGCCACCGTTAGAGATGGAAAGGAAGCCATGCGGGAATCCCTTCAATCTGGATTGGACACTGCAGATAGTGTAAGCAGGTCCATGGGCACTAGCACGGTAATGCGCAGATTTGCGTGGTTACGGAAGTCGGGTTTCGCACCGGACGTACAGAACTGCCTTCTGAACATGCCTTTTGACAGGTCTCACCTTTTTGACAACAAGGCTGACGAGAGCCTTGAGAGGTTGCAGACCTCAAAAGCAGCTGCCAAATCCTTAGGAGCTGCTATTAGGCAACCTCAGCCTTTTTGTGCGCAAGGACAGTCATGGAGGGGACGATTCTATCGTTACTACACCTCATATGGAAAGGCGAGAGGAATGGCCAGTCAAAGGGGCCAGAAAAAGGCCACTTGTGGTGGACGAGGAAAACGTGCTAAACCAGGTGCAGCCTCTCTGCCATCAGCGGCTGCAACATCCGCCACAAAACCGCTTTGAGGACTTGCATCACAAAACACCTGTAGGGGGCAGGCTGTCACAGCATCTGCAAGAATGGCGAGCCATTACTTCAGATGTTTGGGATCTAGAAATAATAGCCCAAGGTTACTGCCTTCCTTTTCTAATGCGACCTCAAAGCAATCCACCAGGGAGACACCCGTTGAAGTCTTCAAACCCGCTCCTACAGCAGGAAGTTTTAACCCTGCTGGAGAAAGGTGCTATAGAACCAGTACCTGCAGCGGAGAGGAACAAGGGATGGTACTCCCCATATTTTTTGATCCCCAAAAAGGACGGAGGATTGAGACCCATCTTGGACTCAAGAAACTTGAACAAGTTCCTCAGAAAGGACAAGTTCATGATGGTTACCCTTTCTCAGATCCTTCAGGCCCTTCAACTTCAGGACTGGTTAGTGTCATTGGATCTCCAGGATGCTTATTTTCATGTGCCGATTCATCTCAAACACAGAAAATACCTGAGGTTCGTAGTTGGCGACTCACATTATCAGTTTCGAGTCCTGCCATTCGGGTTGACCTCTGCCCCGAGGGTCTTCACCAAGTTAATGGTAGTGGTGGCAGCACACCTCAGGAGAGGGGGGATTCATGTCTACCCCTACCTGGACGATTGGTTGATCAGAGTGCGTTCTGCTGAGCAAGCACTGGATCATCTGAAAATCACCTGCCACTTCCTCCACAAACTGGGCTTCTCCCTCAATTTCAAGAAGTCACAGATGACACCTTCCCAACAGCTTCAGTACATAGGAGCTGTATTGGACACGTCATTGGGAAAGAGCTTGCCTCCCAAGTCGAGGGCTCAAGACATTCTTCAGATGGTTTACAAATTTCAAAATGCCCAAAATCTCCAGGCTTCTGACTTTTTAAGGTTGCTCGTCCTCATGGCATCCTGCATCTTCTTGGTGCCAGAGGCACGCTTGAGGATGAGATCCCTCCAATGGGCTCTAAAGACTCAGTGGTCTCAATTTTCGGGTCAAATGACGGATCTTCTTTAGATTCCGAACAGGGTCCGACAAGACTTTTTATGGTGGACCTGTACAGAGCACATCCTAAAAGGAGAACCTTTTTGGCAACCATGGCCGGAGATCACAGTAGTGACTGACGCCTCGCTCATGGGGTGGGGAGCTCATGCATACGATTTGACAATCAACGGTCGTTGGTCTCCATTGGAGTCCAAACTACATGTCAACCTTTTAGAGCTGAGGGCGATCAGACTAGCGATGAAGGCCTTCCTGCCATCTGTCAGGGGAAAGAATGTCCTGATAATGACGGACAATACGGTGGCCTAAACAAAAGAGGTGGTGTGGGGTCACTATCTCTGTGCAGAGAGGCAATGCAGCTCTGGTATTGGGCAATTCAGGAGGGAATCTCTTTAACGGCAATTCATCTAGCCGGGGAAGAGAATGACGGCAGATGCTCTGAGCAGGCAGAGCACGGTATCCCACGAATGGGAACTGGCTCAGGAAGTCATTCAAGAGATCTTCGCCCTTTGGGGAACCTCTGACGTAGACCTGTTTGAAACCGAAATCAACTGAAAATGTGAAAGGTATTGCTCTAGGGGAATATCCCCCGAAAGGAGCCCTGGGGGACGTGTTCGTGGTGGAGTGGAATTTCCGACTATTGTACGCGTTCCCTCCGATTCCCGTCATTCCTCAGGTCATAAGGAGGCTGAGAAGGTTTCGGAGCCGCATGATCCTAATTGCCCCGGATTGGGCCAGGAGAACGTGGTACCCAGACCTTCTAGACATGTCCATCTGTCCTCCAGTACGTCTTCCTCAGAGAGAGAACCTTCTCTCTCAAATGGAGGGTCAGGTTCTCCATCCAGAGGTCAAAACGATCAACCTTCATGCTTGGTATCTGAAAGGCTGAGATACAGTGATTGGAACCTTCCAGATGACGTTATGGAGGTGTTGCTTTCAGCAAGAAGGCCAGCAACAAAGTCTCTATAACATTGCCGTTGGAAAAAGTTTTGCAACTGGTG
Source organism: Ambystoma mexicanum (assembly GCF_040938575.1). Taxonomy (NCBI): domain Eukaryota; kingdom Metazoa; phylum Chordata; class Amphibia; order Caudata; family Ambystomatidae; genus Ambystoma; species Ambystoma mexicanum. Next base: position 144,583,186 of record NC_090939.1, on the reverse strand, counting down.
CAGAGAAAAGAATGTCGATCCTTTTGTATGTTCTATTCTGGAAGTATTATCTTTCCTTCTGACCCTAGCATATAGAGGTCTGAATATTGGAACAATAAAAGGTTACCTTGTGGCGCTTTCCATTTTCAAGCGCTCATCGGAAGAATGCTCCTACTTCAAAATTCCTTTGATAATACAATTCTTAAAAGGACTCACTAATGTGTTTCCTCCTCACCCATTTCAAGTACCGATCTGGGATCTAAATTTAGTCCTAAAATTCTTAATGTGTGCTCCTTTTGAGCCTATGCACATGGGTCCATTAAGATTACTAACACGGAAAACAGCCTTCTTGGTTGCTCTAAAATCAGCAAGAAGAGTGAGCAAATTGCAGGCACTGTCTTCTGGGCCACCCTATACTGTGTTCCATAAGGACAGAGTTGTGTTGAGGGTAAAACCATCATTTTTACCAAAAGTAATATCTGATTTTCATTTAAGTCAGAAAATTGTCTTACCCGCATTCTATCCTCCACCCCATCCTTCGAAGGAGGAGGAAAGATTACACAGGTTGGATCCAAAAAGAGCTTTAAGCTTTTACATCTCTAGACTTTCCAGACTTAGAGTGGACAACCAGCTGTTTATAGGTTACACAGGAAGGAAACTGGGTCAATCGGTGACAAAACAGACAATTTCACGCTGGATCGTACTTTACATTTCAGAATGCTACAGACTAGCTCAAAAAGACCCTCCGGAAGGGTTAAGGGCTCATTCCACCAGAGGCATCGCCTCCTCCACGGCCCTTCAAAGAGGTGTTCCAATAAGATCAATTTGCGAAGCAGCAACTTGGTCTTCGCTACACACCTTCTCAAAATTCTATAACCTGGATGCTTCACAGTCTAGGGAGCTAACTTTTGGAAAAGCAGTACTATACTCAGCCATCTAAGAGTATCGAAAAATCTACCCCCTCCTTCAGAGGAATTGTCCATACTGCTTTGGGAGTCTATCTAAGATGAGGAATACGTTGGAGGACACAATCCACTTGTAGAACAAGTTACTTACCAACTGGTAACGTTCTTTCGATTGGATGTTCCTCCAACGTATTCCTCATCGCCCTCCCAGCCTACCCCTATGTAGATTTTCCTGGTTATTGCCATCTCAAATCTCGCAAGGCTCATACCTGTCTGCCGGCACAATCTACACAGTACAAGATCAAACATAAAAAAGGGGAAAAACAGAACTGAGGCCAACGGGCACTGCGCGTGCTACTTATACTCCCGATGACGTCACCCTCGACGGAGGCCTTCGAGGGACCATCGACTCGACGACATCGATGCACGGCGCCCTCTGCCGAAAAAAAACTCCGAAGAGCAGCAAAGCTGGATGGAATACATCTAAGATGAGGAATACGTTGGAGGAACATCCAATCGAAAGAACGTTACCAGTTGGTAAGTAACTTCTTCTTTGATGGCATGGGTGTTAGTCCTTGCAGTGCACAGTGGTAGCCCGAGTTATGGTTGCGTAGCGTACCACAACTTGCACATTTTTGCGGTTTTAAGGTTTTACCTGTAACCATAACGTCCCTGTAGCAACTTTTCTCCATTACATTTCATAGGTTTTGTAGTGGTGCATATATATATAAGTTCTCTGTGAGTCATAAGCATTTGTTTCGTGTCTATCTGCAATAAATTGTTGTGTTCTGTGTAGCTTTGTGCATGGAAGCCTGTATGCTGCTTGTCAAACGCATCTGTCATGATGTTCGTAGTGACATCAGCTTTTTTGAGGTTCTAGTCAGTCAACTTGTTCGATCGATGACAACTGTGTCTCCTCCATATTGTCAGTCAGGTACAGTTTGAATGGCTGTCTGAGCGAATAGCATTCCTCATATCTGTGATACATCAACGATGGCGAGGAAGGGCCTAGGAGTGATGTGCATCTCTCATTTCACTGCCTTCGGGCTGCGAGTCAGGTGGGGGGGGGAGTCACGAGGGCCACACTCGGGTCTCCCTCTTCAGCTGAGCTTCTGCTTAATCATTCTGTTAATGAGGTGGTAATTGTGTGACATTCTAATCATTTAAACTGATATCAGCTGAACAAGGTTGCAATTGTCCCCTCTTTCCAATGTATCCCCATTAATTGTAATTGTTTATTTGTAAAGCACTTCTACACAAGTGAAGTGCTTCCAAGCACTTCAAGGTAGGAAGGGAACAAGGGAATAAAGTAGCAATTCCTAGGCCTTGAAGATTCCAAATGATCTAACAACAATAACTGGCATACTAGGCCAGAGGCGTTTCTACTGGTATAAGTGCGTGGCAAAGAGTGGGGAGAGAAGGGAGGGGGGTGTGGAGAGGAGAGAAGGGGGGGTGTGGAGAGGAGAGAAGGGGGGGTGTGGAGAGGAGAGAAGGGGGGGTGTGGAGAGGAGAGAAGGACGGTGTGCAGGGGTGAGAAGGACGTACAGAAACAAAAAAGGTTGGCCTATGCATCAGTATATCGGGCACAACCAAGCTAGGGAGGGGGGACAGAGGGAGGACAGACAAACCTGCTGGGCCTGGTACATTCAAGGACATGCAAGTGCGCAGACAGGGAGGGTCAGGGAGGGAGATGGCGACAAGTGCGCCCTGTCCAGCAGGGGGCTGGGTTAAGTGCAGAGTGGTTGGCACTCTCATGGAACGTATTTTAAGTGCAGTAGTGCAAAGCAGAGTGCAATGGCCCGGAGGCAAGTGCAGGACTGGTGGGGGAGTCTGGGACCTGTGAGGCTCTGGAGGTGCACCAGGCGACCAGTCAGCGAACTGAGCAGGTTGGGGGAGAGAAAAGGGAGGACAGCAGGAGAGAAGAGAAAGGAGGTTAGCAGTGGAGAGTGAGAGAGAAAGGAGAAGAGGAAGGTCTTGAGTTTCCAGAACATAAGAAGGTCTGGCTCAAGACAGAGAGAGGCAGGAGGCTGTTCCAGAGAGAGGCACCTGCAGAGGATAAGGATCTACCCCCAAATCTCTGTTTGAGAAAACGGCTCACCCGCAGAGAGTTGGAGAAGGCAGAGCGGAGGGCTCTGGAAGGAGAGTATTTAGGAAGAGAGCATTATAGATAGTACAGGCCCTTGCTTTGAGGACTAGGCAGAGGGACTTGAACTTGATCCTTGCAGCCACGGGGAGCCAGTGGAGGGGTTTCAGCACTGGAGATAGGCAGTACCTGGGCTTGAGGCCAAGGATCATTCTTGCAGTTCTTTTCTGGATAAGTTGAAGGGGTCGGAGAGTAGCAGTAGGAAGATTGACAGACTGTTGTAGTAGTCCAGTTTGGAGAGAACCAGGGCTCTGGAGACAGTGAGCCTCTGGGCGAAGGCGAGAAAAGGTAGAATAGAACCTCTGAGCAGGTGCAGCCGGTAGTGGGACTTGGATATGTCTGAGATGTGAGAAGAGAAGGATAGAGTAGGCTGGCCAGACGGAAAGTGGGAGCAGGGGTACCAATGAGGACAATCTCCTTACTGGGATTAAGGCAGAGATCATTAGCTACACACCAGGACTGAATTGCGGACAGTCAGTCGGGGATGAGCGAGGAGGAAGAGGCTGAGGGTAGCCGGAAGGAGAGCTGTCATCTGCATTACACTGAAAGTTGGAGGTGGAGGCAGAGGTCTTGTGGGCCAAGGGGGCCATGTAGACATGACAGTCGGAGAGAAGGGATGCTAGCCACGCCAGGGCTTGATCAGTAATGCCCAGGGTATCACAGAGGCGGGAGATCAGAATGTTGTGGGGTACCATATAAAAAGCATAGGAGAGGTCAAGAGGAACGAGGGAGAGTTGGAGTCCAGGTTTGAGAGCAGGCCTTCACAGTTGTTCAGAACAGTTTCTGTGCCTATGGATGCTCTGAAGCCAGACTGATCATCATGGAGACAACCAACAGATTTAGTGTGGAGGGTAAGCTGAGAGATGGCCAACTTCTCCAGGAGTTTGCCCAGGAAAGGAGTGATGGAGATCGGGCGATAGTTTGCTGGAATAGTAGGGTCGGCAGAGGGATTTTTGAGCAGAAGGGTGCACAAGAGTGCTAGAGAGAAGTGGGGAAAACTCCAGTGGCAAAGGAGAGGTTGCAGAGGTCTGCCAAGGTTGGAGCTAGAGAGTCAATGTTGTCCTTGATGGTTTTGGAAGGGCAAGGTTCCACCTGTTTGGAACAGACTTTCATAGACCAGACTTGTCTAGAGGCTTCATCAGGTGTGACAGGTAGAGGGAGTAGAAAAGGGGGGGTGTGGTGGTGGGGCGGCAAGAGATGATGGTGCAAGAGTCGGTGCGTAGGAGAGAGAGGATGTCCTGTTTGGTGGTAAAGTGTACAGCCAGGGCCCGTCAAGGGCTTTGGTGGGTGGACTAGAGGATGAGGCTGCAGTAGGGTTGGCAGTTCCTTACAGACTTGGAAGGTTTAGCCCTGTTGTTGGATGCCGCGAAGATGCAGGCTTGAATATGGACTCTTTTCTTTGGATTGGATGCAGTGTCTATATTGCCTCTGCAGAAGGCAGCAGGCCAGCTTGCCAGAGGGTGCACCTGAAGATCCCAGATTCCGTTCCGCTGCCCTGCACTTGTGTTTACGGTCAGCCAGGTCAGAGTCATACCAGGAGTTGCACTTTTTTGGCAGGCTTCAGTCTGCCCCTTATGATAGGGGCAAGGATGTTGAGAGTATTGGAGATGGAAAGGTGAAAGAGAGTGCTGTATCAGGGTGGGAGTCAGCCGCAAGAGTAGGAGTAGGTGGAGGCAAAGGCAGCCACTGACACCTTTTTCATGCGTCGGATGACTTTGAAGGTGGGAATCAGTGCAGGGTGTTCCAGTGCTAAGGAGAGGAAAGCTTCAAGTGAGAGGAGAGAAGAGTGTTCAGTCCATGAGTGAGGTAGTGAGTGAGAAGTATAGAGAGGGGTGTCTGTTTAGATAAGAGCACCCAAGGTGGGGCCAGCAGTGTGCGTTGGACCAGAGGGTAGAATGGAGAGTGAGTTTTGTCCATTCTACTCTCTAGCAGCTCCCCATGCTAGATAATGCCAGTGCCATCTCAAAATCCAACCACTTCAGTTTGCCAGTCAACTACTAGCCTTATTTCTGTTAAGAGATCCGTTTTATCTGGAAAAGAAGTGACAAGACTTTGAAGTCTTTACTTCTCTAGAGGAATTTTCTCATTGAATCCTACCACACCTTGAAATGTTCCCCTCCTCCTCAAATGGTTCATTACATATTTAAGGAATATATTCAGTGGAGTCTGCTAACGCCCTTTCTGGGTGGCCCCTGTGCCTTTCACATGTGGAGTACCTAAAGGTTCCATTATTTCACCCACCTAAAGGTATCCTTGGGCGAATTGCCGCAAGTTGTTCCGGAATCACTTTGCACAACTATGCCAACAGTACGCCGATGACATGATCCTTCACAGGAAATTGAGCCATTCAACTTGACCTCACCACTTCCACCCTCGAACACTGTAAAAGCATGAACAATAACATGCTTGCCGCTCTGTGGGCTCTAATCAAACATTCTCAAGTTGAGATGAACTCGCTTAGATATTGCCCTAGACCCTGCACTTCTCTCCGAAGCTCACATTAACCCCACAATATCTTCTCACAACTTCTCTCTTCAGTTTATCCAAAGGATTAAACCTTTCCAGCCTTTGGACAATCTTTGACTAGTTATGCTCTCCTAAATCAGACTAATGCAAAGCACCTCTGGATGTTTGTTTGGATGCTGCTCCACTGGAAGGCCTTAGTTTCCGGTCAGTGAAGTTTCTCTGGATTCACTACCTCCATTTCTATGTGCCGTTTCCAAGCCTCAAATTCTTACTGAGGCTTTTTTCTTAGGCGTTCCTCTAACCCTATTTTTTTCTCTTTAGGCTCTATTGCCGGGCACTGGGAGGTTGCATGTTACAAATGTTCAAAATATTTCAATAAAATGAATATGCACACAAACACACTCACTGAAACCTTTTAGCTGCACGTTTTGGAGACTGCACAGGTGTACCTTTAGAAAGTGCCAAAGGTGGCAACTCAAAATGTGAGTTTTTTAACAGCATTTTCACCCTAGCAAGATAGCTTGTTGTTTTTATTTTTTTTTCAGTCTAAAACAAAAATGGTAAGTACATACATACATGAATACTTAATTGCGCATAAAGGTGATTATGTAGAAGTTATATTCAAGACCACTATTTGCCACTGCATAAATATACAAAGAGTTTATTGGTGAGCACATCTTCTCATTGTTGGTTACTTTCGGGCTGATTCATGGAATAAATGTGCGCTGAAAAGGGGAACGCAAGCGGGAAAATCGCAGCGCAAACGTGAAAATCGCAGCGCGTGCCAAAGCCGCGCACATCGATTCATGGAATTCAGTGCGCATGTAAATCCTGGGATGTGCGCTAAAATCGTGGGTGGCGCACGCGGGCACACATGTCATCAAACAGCGTGCGCTTAAGCGCACAGAGAAAGTACACACAGCGCAGCTCACACAACAAAAGTGGGCGGAACATGGGGCGTAACACGCGGAATGGGGAACAACGTGCAAAAATGTGGGCGTTACCGGGAAAGTACAGGAGGTAAATGCTTGCAACGCCCACACGCGCGCCAACAACATGTATTCATGGAATCGAACAGGGGAAAGGCGTGCGCCAAAAAAGACACGCTAATCCGGAAACACGTACGCCAGCAGGAAGCAGGCGTAAGCGGCCCCGCGCAGCATAAAAGTGCACGCAAACAACAAATAAGCTCAGACACTACGATGAATATACCGTTCCTCGCAGCAGTGGTCGTGGGACACCGCAGGAGGAGGAGGATAGCCTGGCCATGTGTTTTTTTACCCAGGACTAGGGATGTAACGGTATTACGGTATACCGTTAAAGATACCGTGAACCAATTAATTGAACAATAATAACCGTCACATTGTTTATACCGGTATACCGTTCATACCGTTAAGTGTGCTTTTCAATCTGATTTGGAAAGGCTGCAGTAAGCAAGTGCTGCGCAATCTTGGTCTTGCACTGTTGGATGTGCCGTCTGCCAAGTCGTTTCAGTTTGAGCAGTTTTTAATGCCATTCCATAAACCACACGTGCCTGACACAAAATCAATATGTTAGCAATAGGAAGAATAAATACAGTGCCAAGAAGGAAAAGGGTTTGCTTTTTTTTTAATTTACATTTATTTTTAAAGCGCTCACACAGCCCGCAGGCATCGAGGCGCTGTTAAAGAAATTGTTTTTGTTTATTTAGTTGCGTAATTGTTTTTGTCTTAGTTGCGTATTTATAGCGTGCTTAAACACCCAGAGGATTCTAAGCGCGGACCCGGGGATCGAACCCGTGTTGCTTCGTGTCGTCTTGCTTCCAAGGCGCACACGTTGCCGCTGAGCTATCCTCCCGGGACTTTGGGTTGGCGGCTTTGGGGTTTATATATCTATAATGGATAATGTTTTCTAAACATATGACAATGGGGGCTTTCGCTGGTTCTATCATTGAATTTACATATAATAAGTCACACTGCGAAATTTACTCATCTCTGTGGGTATTCCCTGCTGCCATGCCAAAGGGTAACATGTCCGTGATTACTGAACACCTTTTGGCCCGGAAGTAAACTAAAGGCTGTAACGTAAGGAGAGAGTGCGTGTGCATGTGTGTGTGTGTATGCGCACAAGCGTATACTACCATCAGACTCCATTGATCTGTGGCATGCAGGTTATCAAGATGGCAACATGTTCATCTTCACCAGTAGCCAGTGGGGGAGCTAAAAGCCAAAATGACCACTTACGAAAAGCTATTCAGTTTGCTTTGCCAGTTGCAGCAGGCCCCCCCCCCCCATCTCCTCTCCACACGTGTGTTTGTGTTTGGTGGAAGCAAGGGGTGGCATTTCAGTGGAAAGTATGTTGAAAAGCCCAATTCTGGACCTGGGTGCCTGGTTTTGTTTGTAATGATAAATCTGACAATTTATGACCTTTTAGAAAATATTTAAGATTAGTTAACTCCACCTGCTATACCGTGATAACCATGTATACCGTCATTTGGCAAGAAGGTTATTGTACCGTCATAAAACTAATACCATGAAACCCCCACCCAGGACCAGCCTTTTTGGGATGCCTGATGACCAGGTGTATGTGAGGTACAGGTTTCCGCCACACATAATCCTAGAACTGGTCAGGGAGTGGGAGGATGACCTCACATCACCCACCTTGTGCTCCCAAGCACTGAGCCCCTTGGAAAGGGTGCTCAATGTAATGTACTTCTGGGCTACTGGGTCATTTCAGCGGACAAGTGCCAATAATGGGGGGTGTGTCACAGGCCTCGCAGTCACGCTGCATACACCAGGTGTTGGCCATCATGACTGCACGCCCCTCAGTCCGCAGGCACATATACATGCCCAGAACACCTGCAGAAAGGCAGGCCTTGGTGCAGGACTTTTACGGGGTGTCACACTTCCCCCAAAGTGCTAGGTGCCATTGATTACACCCATGTGGCTCTACGTCTTTCCAGGGCCACTGAGCACATATATCGAAACCGCAAACACTGGCATTAAATCAACGTGCAGGTAGTATTTGATGCCAAGGGAATAATCACTTCAGTATATGCCAACTATCCAGGGTCAAGCCATGATAGTTTCATTTTCAGAATGTCACCCCTAAACTGGGACCTGGAAGCTGGGCGGCATGGCGACACATGGCTAATTAGTGAGTATAAATGCCTCTGCACATGCATGCATGTCAGATACTGAGTAATGTGACAACCCCACTAATGATAGCCATCATCACCTCCCCAGGGTATAGTGCCTATCCTCTGAGCACCTACATGATGACGCCAATTCGGAACCCCACCACACCACCCGAAGTAAGATACAACACAGCCCATATTGCAACCCATTAGTGTGCAGGATCATAGTGGCAGCATGTGTCCTGCACAACGTTGCAACACGCTGGCGCGTGCCGTTGGACATGGTGGCGCCCCCACATCCCCAACCACATGCACGGCCGCTGCGCATGGAAGGTGAAAGGGCACGTGGTGAGGCAGCCCGTACCCAGCTTGTGGCAGATTACTTCACCTAAAATCCCACCCCTGCGGAGTGCACACAGGCCTGGCACATAACAGCTGACAATCAATGATGATGACAAAAGGGACAGTCAACTGTCACAACCATACCAGCCTGAGATTGTTCACCTGGAAGTGTTACATTGTGTGCATCCCTACCTACTTAAAGACACCCAATGCTGTGTCACAAAAAGACACACATTCATGCAGCAGGAATGATTACCCCCTTGCAAAATACCACACCAAAATAGTGACATGTCACCCAAACCCTCCCCATCTCAGCTACCCAACACACCATAGCACGGCATGCAATGTGAAAGCAACTAAATGAATGCACAACACATGACACAAGTGTCACAAAGTACAATGTTCCTAATGTAAACAGTCCACAGACAATATGCTGTGAGTAATCAATAAGAAACACCACACATGAACACATACTTACCAGCAACACAAAACATCAGTACAGGAAGAAAGTGTGGCAATAAAGTACTGCAAGTCTCACAACCTGACTAAGGCAGCACATCGACCCCTTCCAACTGCAGAGTGTTGCTGTCAGGCAAATGTCTGTGTACTGCATACAACATGAAATGCATCTGCAAAGGAGACGGCCTTGTGAAGACATGAAGAACCTACATGTATATAAGGAGAAAGACATGGATGCACAAGCACATATCAATACACCATGCAGTGTAGAATCCAACAACAATCCCCACTAGGGATGTACGCACAGTTTTGACTACAGACTGCCCACACAACTAATGGGAGCCCAATGTCACTGTGTAAGTTACTGTCACTTGGTCACACCCTTTGCAAGCCCATGGAAAGGGGAAGCAGGAGGAGTGTGTGTGTGTCAGGAAACCAAGCATCTAACCCAAAGACAGGACAAGCCTGCATGTGCCCAGCTGGAATACACAGTGGCCCTCATTAGGACCCTGGCGTTAAGGGGTTAACGGCGCCGTAAAAGGTGTGGGCGCTGTTAAACCCTTAATGCCTGATTACGAGGTCCCTTTGCGGCTCCCGACCTTAACGGCTGGTTTGGACCAGCCGTTAAAGTAGGGACCCGCAAAGGGACTTTCGAGGTAATTACGGTACCGCACTTTGCGGTACCGTAATTACTGCCTTTCCCAGTCCCATTGAGCCCTACGGGGCAAAAATGGGAATGGGGAAGGCCCAATGTTAAAAGGGGAATTGCCGCCCTGCCAACCTTGGAATGGTGCCATTGGTTACTGCCGGCGTTGTAATGAGGGCCAGTGGATGCCCACGGGAGCCACACAAAGCAACACACTGTAAAAAAAAAAAAAAAATCAAAAATGGCCATGTGTGGACCGGGGGGGGGGAGGGGAGGGAGGGAGGCCACCCAGGAGGCACGAGGTACAGGATGTTGGAGAAAAAAAAAACCTCCATGTACTCATGGCCTGCACGGCTATGCTACAGTGGGAGAACTGCCGTCACTGTCATCACCCTCTGCTGCTACATCAGGAGGTGGCCGTGATATGGAAGGCAGCCCACGCAAAATCCTGGTATGGTCCTCCATGGCAGCAAGCATGCAGGTCCGGAAGGTTTGGTTCTGCAGGATGATGGTACGGAGATCCCCATGCATCACTTCATGGGTACCACGCATTTCTGCCTGCATGGCCTCGCGTGATGCCCGAACAGGAACAGGAGCAAATATTGTGGAGTGTGACCCTGCATCCGTAACTGCCACAGGCGGACTTTCCAACACTGAAATCCCCATAGAGGGGTCTACTCCCAGTGCAGGTGGGTTGGACAGAACAGCATCCCTGCCAGAAACACTCACCTGCGATGGCACATATGTCTCACTGTCCGATTCAGCACCTGATTCATAGAGGTCTGCAGAGGTGTACCCAGAGACACCCGTGGACAGTATGGTCTGCAGGAGGAATGGGTTTTCACCCACCACCACACCACGTCCTACACTGGTGCCCGGTTGTGGCTGAGATTCCTCCTGGGTCTGCACCATCTCCTCCTCAGCATTAAGTGCCTCATCACCTGCAATAACATGAGACAACAAATTGAAACAGGCATGAGCACCATAGCACACACATAGGCCCCACGAGGCAGAGATCCAGTACATAAATTGCACATGTCCCACATGAATATAACGCTGGCATGCATGCACTGTCAATGAGTTGAAAGGGGAGGCAAAAAGCACACACTGAGGACTCCAAGATGGAAAAGCAACACATGTGCAGCATGCTGGATAGCACTGGCAGCACACATTAGCCTGTGAGTGCCATGTCCAATACACATACATGACACATGCCATCACACAGATGTCACGTAGCATAGCCATGGTACATTCGACAACTACAGCCATGTGGTACGAAATCAGTACTGTCACTCATCCATGTGAGATGGACATGATGAGATGAAACATGCAAAATAGTGTGACAAAATACGCATGTGCCACACGCTGCAACAGATCCAGTGTTTACTGATACAGTGATGGCAGGCAGATGAATACATCAACGGTTGGTGACTTCACCATGACAGAACACAACAGTCATGTCCAACATTCAAACAGGGCCCGAAAATGATTGTGTGCAGCCCATTACTCAATCAGCCTTAATGGTTAAATCATTCCAATAACAAGGTAATAAATGTGGGCCATTGTGTGGGGTCTAATGTATGACACATTTGTGTCAGTACGTCCAAAAAATGTCGTAAAAATGGCAAGGATTGAAACAATTGGGCTGAATGAACAGGAAAACATTTTGAAGAATGTAGTTGCAAGATGACAGTTGAAGGGCAACTGCAGTAATCTGGTGCAAATTGGCAACTGTGGTCAGAAGGGATACTGTCACACCCAAACCCAAGGCAGGTGAATGGTTTGGAGGGACCACATGGGTGTGCCATACCAATCATGACTACACAGCCTCACCTGGCACCCAATCAGAACACATCACCCAAGCAACATACACATGGATTGCACACACATGCATGGGCACTCACCGGACAATGCTTCAAAATCTAGTAGGTCTCCCACGCCTCGGATCTGTTCCCCTGTGACGAAGGCTCCAGCAACAGACTCATGTTCAGTGAGTTGGTCGTCCTCTGGTGGAGACCCACCGCCAGTCACCAGGGTAGAGGCATGATTGAAAGCCAGCTTGTTCTTTGCTCTGTGTTTCAGGTCATTCCACTGCTTATAGCAATCATCAGATGTGCCCCTCAAAAATCCAAGGTCACTAATGTGGTCTGCGATGGTCTGCCAGTGGGCCCTACGTTGAGCAGGCATAGTCATGCACCCTGCAGTCACCACCATTTTGCGGTTATGTGCCAACACATAGTCCACAAGTGCATCTAGTTCGGCGTCATTGAAGCTAGGCTTCCTTGACGTGCAGGAGTGGGTAGCCGTGTCTGGGGTCCCAGCCTGTAGTGCAAGAGCACCCTTCTTCTACTTGGAAGGTGGTGCGGATCCTGAGTGGTTTATGCCGCTCTGGTTGGTAGGGGCAGAAGCGCAGGTGGACTGGATACTTGTTTGCAAAGGCACAATGACCAAAGGTCTCACTGCAGGGTGATGTTGGCAGGACCAACCTCGGTGTGAAGGACTTGGACCGACACTGTCCCGACTGGGAGACTCGGAGCTGGGGTGGATTGAGCTGCAGCTGCCCCTGCAGCCTCCTCACCCTGGCTACTTGGGGCAGCAGATGACATTGCTGCCCCAGATCCACATGGCCTGGTGACAGCACCTTTCACCGCCACACGTGGCTTAGACTTGGTGACACGGAAGTCAGCCTGGGAGTCATCCTGTGCCGATTCAGTTGACAATATGGGCTGTTTAACAAGGGCTGAGCTGGGATGGTGTCAGCTACATTTCCCACAACCATTGGGGGTGGGGGCATAGGTGGCCCCGATTGGTCCTCCACACACTGGCCTCTTGGGGCACCCTACACATCCTGGCCACGTCCCCTACCGCGCCCACCTTTTGGAGGTAGGCCACCTTTGCCTCCCTTACTGCTTGGTCGCCTCCCAACCATGACACTGATGTTGTTGTGCGTATGGGATTTGCAGTAAACTATTGTCCTGGGCGATTGGGGTGAAAGGGGTAGGGTACTAGATGGAATTCGTACCCTAGTGCTCTAGCAAGGCTGTATGTGACCCCTGGGGGAAGATGACGGGTCACGCAACGCACAGGCACTCCGAAAACAAAATTAAACATGCACGCAAACCCTGGCGTCGAAATATGAACCCGCACTACGCTGTGGCACCCAGAAACACAAAAATAAGCGTACGCGTGATACACGCAGCCTACAATGACCTCTGAAGGGGTACGCGACACACGGGGGAAACCATAGTTGGAAAATGTGACTCACTGTCAGCCTGGAAAAGGTACATGAAGTGTGCGCGTTGGCAACACCCCTGCCAAAAGAACAAAAAGAACGCTGTGTGACGAAACTGGGAGTACGAACTGGAACCGTTGTGAAGTAATCGCGTGTGAACCGACAAGAAGTACAAGAATCACCAGCTCGCTCTCCACAAAAAGCACATACAAGAAAATGGTGCCCTGTGCGTACCTTTTAAGCCAGCCCACACGTGCCACGTCACTTACGCGCGTACGCGCTAAGGGCCTTTCCTCCAATTGCACGCAGTGCCACCCGGACGTGCAGTTTTTTCACGTGTACAATGAACATGCACCCGTGTTGTGGGAAACGCCAGTGTGTGTTACGTCACAGATGCGCTTACGCGCTAAGGGCCTTTCTTCGAATAACACGCTGATGTGCACTTTTTTTCACGTGCCAAATCACTCCGTATCAAACTGGCCACGCAACAACACACGGGAGACTACGCTCCTGCCCAAAAGAGCCCCCCAGAGCTCCGAGCACGCTCCCACCTGCCATCTGCTGCCTGCCTGCTCCTCACATGCCCTGCTGTTTGTTGCCTGCATGTCAGCCATCTGCAGGGGTCCAGTTGCTGTGTCCACCCCTGCTGGAACAGAAGACTCCCGACTGGGATACCATCGCTCCACAGCCCAGCCCCAGGACCCAGTTGCCCACCCACACCTGCCTCGTGGTTTGCCATGTCGGGCCAAACACCATCCGAGACCACTGGCGACCACCAGCCAGAGAGGCAGAGGGTCACCAGCTTCAGTGAGAAGGAATCTGGTGTCCTGGTGGAGCAAGTTCTGGGGCATTATGATGCCCTCTTCACACCATCGCGCGCCAACAAGTATGGACGGGAGAGGATCTGGGAGAACGTAGTGGCTGCCATCAACGCGGAGGGGGTGGCAACCTGCGACATCAAGCACGTCCGGAAGCGCTGGGAGAACTTCAGGTCCAGGACCCTCAACAGGGCCCGGCGCCTCATGAAGGCAGAGGATGCAGAGGGGTGCCGGGTCAGCCTGACCAACATCCAGATGACGGTCCTGGAACGCATAAGCCCAGCGCTACACGCCCAGATCCTTCGGAGGAAGACCCGTCTGGAGTCGAGCGGTAAGTGGCCATGCATTGCTGTGTGAAACAGGGCATGTTGCAGTGTGCTGGTAGTCAGCTACTTGCCTGTATGTGTAACATAGGCCAGGTATGGATGTGTGTGTGCAGGGACATCATGGTAATGCATGTGAGACCAGTAATGCGTGTGAGACCAGTAATGCGTGAACCACATGGATGGTGCATGTGTTTCAATGCAACATGGGGAGCAGCATGCGGAATGTACACATGAATGCATGCATGCATGCATGCCTGTCCCTGTCCCTGTTCTTGGACATGGATGGGGGGTGAGAGATGGGTGCTGCTCTCATGTACATGTATGGTGTACATGTCTGTGTGTCTGAGAAGCGTGTGTGTGACTTTGAAATGCCATGGATGCATGACACATGTCTGTGACGATGTGTAGATTCACTTATGCAGTCTAGTCACCCTTGTATCCACTGTGTGGTGTACGAGCCATGATGCATGACCCTCCGGTGATGTGTGTGCATGGGATCAGTATGAGCCATGATGCATGTGATTTTTAAGGCAACATTTATGTCAATGGGAGGCCCTTGTACATGGATGCTGATGTTGATTGCATGCGCCGTGCCTGTTTCTGCATGTGTGTTGCCTGCATTGACCCATGTGTTGTGGAGGGACAGGATGGAAGTGACGTTTGGCAGTGCCACTCATGTGTTATTGCTTCCTGTCTAGGGGACTATTGTACAGTACCCTGATGCTTGTGTTCTATGTCTCCCTCTACGCAGCGTCGAGTGAAGAAGAGGGCGGAGACGGCGCTGTGGAGCAAAGCGGTGGGGATGCCTCCACCGGGCGGCGACACAAGGCCCAGCCACCCTCCCAGGAATTGACATCCGGGTGCGAGGGGACTAGTGCCGCGTCTGCCACTACGGCTGTAGCAGAAGGGCCGGGTGAGCCCCCACAGGGGCTTGCAATGGCAGAAGACAGTGCAGAGACATCCAGGTTGGTGGTCTCCACATAGGAGGAGGAGCCCGCTACTGTCCCGCACATGGGGCCTGGTGGGGGTAGTACCACTGGTGCAAGTGGTGCAGTCCAGGGCCAGGAGGTAGCACAGGTTGCCGCGGAGGGGCCTGTGCATGTCGCTGTCCCTGACCCTGCCCACGTCATCTGGCTCTCCACTACCTGTGGATGAGGAGTCCCATGACCGTAAGGGCTCCGTCCTGATTGGTGTTGTGTTGCGCACGTGTGTCATTCGTGATGACGTGCGTGCTTCCTGGGGGGACCACGCACACCATCACAAAGAGCTGCGTGGCAACGTGGCACAGTTGGGAGGGGCCATGGTCGGTGGGTTCCTACATGTGTCGCGCACTCTGGCGGACCTCTCCTCCTCTGTGGAGACTATGCGCCAGTCGTTCTCCCTGCTGTCTTCCGGCCCAGATTCCACCAGGGCCCCCTGTGGACCTGGCCTGACCAACACAGCCAGCTTGGTGGAGATCCCATCCCTGCCACAGTCGGAAGTCAGTAGGCGAGCAGGGGTGGACATCCCAACAACTGGAGACCAGCAGATGGAGGATATGCAGGCATCATCGGACAGGGCGCATGGACAGCAGCAGCAGCAGGCTCTGGTGGGAGCGATGATAGCTCAGGGCCATCAACGTCAGAGGGGCAGGCATCGGCCAGAGGGCAGGAGGACCCTGGAATGGGAGTGTCTTCCGTGTGGCTGCGGTTGGGCCAGCGGATAGATGCGGAGCGGCGGCGGGCGGAAGAGGCGTGGCTCACCATGGTCAGGGCGGATTTCTCCACGCGCCGGGCATTCAGGCGGGCTGAGTGCCTCGAGGCAACTCGCAGTGAGTTGGAACAGGCCATGACTGCATCCCTGCGAGACCTCGGGGCCAGGGCAGAGGCCAGCCTCCAGGAGATTGACATGGAGTTCGATGATGCCCTGGGCCACAACATCAGAGTGAGCCGTAGGACTTGCCCGCCGCCATTGTATATAGTTAGTTAGTGTTAAGTTTCCTTTCTCTTTTTTTTTTTTTTTTTTCTTTTGGGACGCTTGGACAATGCCCCACGTTTTTGTATATAGTTCTTAATTAGGTCGTGTTTTTTTTTTTTTATAGGTTTCATTTCATTTGTTGGGCTCATGACCCTGGTTTCAATCTTTGTACATAGTTGAACTGTGGATTTCTGAGAAAATATTATTTTACATCACCATGGATCAATGGATTTTTAAATTTAGGTTTCCTTTGGATTTGCTTTGGTGTATTTTCATGCTTTGATTCCATTTGCTTCATTTTGTGCACAATACATTTTGATTTATTACTTCCATTTGTGGTATTCGCTCATTGGTTTACTGCATATCACATTGTGGGTTTACACAATCACTGGCATTGTGTGTGTGTGTGTGTGTGTGTGTGTGTGTGTGTGTGTTGGACATGTGTTGATGTGCATAGTTGACTTTTGGTTTGTGTCATGAAATAGGCCTTTCAGTGTGGGGTGGATGGGAAACTTGATTGTGTCTCAGGACTGGGGTGGCGTGCAGTGGGATTTTGGTGGACATGAGGCCCATGAATGTGCATCTTTATGACATGTTGGGTGGGGACATGAGTCGGGGCCTGCTGGCAGGTGCCCATCAATGCTGGATGGGTGGGGGTGCAGGGGGACATGAGTCGGGGCCTGCTTGCAGGTGCCTGTCAATGCTGGGGGCGGTGGGGGTGCAGGGGGACATGACTAGGTGCTCACTGGTGCATGATGACATGTGGGCTGGCTTGGGGGCATGGCCAGGGTGGATGGGCTGCCTACGGGACATGACCAGGGGTGCAGGGTAGTCCCCTGTGGTGTGGGCTGGCTGCAGGGGCTGGGGAGGGGGTACAGGACACACCTTGGCAGACCCACACTGCCAATTCAAGTGAGTCTCCCCGCGCACCCCTCAGAATACACGTACCCCGCTCGCACAAGGCCTATCGCGTGTGATTCTCCACGCGCACCCCCGAAATACACGTACCCCGCTCGCACAGGGCCTATCGCGTGTGATTCTCCCCGCGCACCCCTCAGAATACACGTACCCCGCTCGCACAAGGCCTATTGCATGTGATTCTCCATGCGCACCCCCGAAATACACGTACCCGCTCGCACAAGTTTAGTTTAGTTTATTATTTGTATAGCGCCGCCTGGCCCTAGGGCATCCAGGCGCTTGCGATGAATACAACAAGAATAATGAATACAACAAGAATAATGCAGCAGAAATGTACAAATCGATTACATATTTACAAATTTACAGTCTTGGTGCATGCTAGTGCGGTAGGGCTAGGCAGTTTCTTTGGATAGAAGCCAAGTTTTGGTGTTGTGTCTAAATCTGTGAAAGGACGGTTCTGATCTCAGCTCGAGTGGAAGTGAATTCCAAAGTTTGGAGGCAAGCACGGGGAAGCTGGAGCCACCTGCTTTTTGGAGCTTAAATCTTGGGATATTTAAGCAGTGTGTTTGAGCTGATCTGGTAGGGCGCGCTGGGGTGTGGTGCTTGAGGTTGTCGGATAGGTATCTGGGTGCTTGGTTAGCTAGGCATTTGTGTGTGAGTGAGATGGTTTTTTTCAATTCTTTGTGGTATGGATAGCCAATGGCAGGTGCGTCTGGCGTCCGAGATGTGTTCTTGTTTGGGTATGTTCAGGGCTGCTCGCAAGGCGTTGTTTTGTATGACTTGTAGTTTGTTGATGTTTTTCTGACTGGTTCCCAAGTATAGCGCATTGCAGTAGTCAACTTTGGAAAGGACTAGCGCTCTGGCTAAGGTGATGCAGTTGGATGGTGAGAGGTAAGGTCTGCTGGCATTGATAAGTTTACAAGTGTAAGCAGTGGCTGATGAGATGGAATTGATCTGTCTTGTCAGTGTGAGGGAGGAGTCGAGGTAGATTCCTAGGGTTTTGACGCTGTTAGAGACGGTGATGTTATTGCCGTCTATAGTGAATGCTTGATAGAGTTTGTCGAGTTTATTAAGTCTGGGTTGGGAACCTAGGAGAAGAAGCTCGGTCTTGTCGTCATTAAGGCATAGGCCATGCTTGGCCATCCATTCTTGGATAATGGAATAAATGTTGTTGAGAGCAGTGAGGTCGGTGGAGTAGTCGCCTGTTAAAGGGATCAGTATTTGGGTGTCATCTGCGTAGTTGGTGTAGATGACACCCAAGCGGTCCAGTATGTCAAAGAGGGGTTTCGTGAATACATTGTATAGAGTGGGGGAGACGCAGGAGCCCTGGGGGACACCGCAAGTGACTGGGGCTGGGATGGCAGAGGCTGTGGGTGCGAAGACTCTCATGGATCTGTTGTTAAGGAAGGAATGGATCCATGCGTTGGCGTTATCTGAAAATTTGGCTGCTGAGGATAGATGTTTGCAGAGGATGTCGTGGTTGACCAGGTCGAAGGCGGCCGATAAGTCAAGGAGGAGAAGGAGGGCTAGTTTACCATTGTCTTTAATGTTGTCCATCTGTGTCTTAAGGTCAATCAGGGCGGTCTCAGTGCCGTGTTTGGGGCGGAATCCTGATTGTCTGAGTCCTAGTAAGTTATTTTTCTCGAGGTGGTTCTGTATCTGGAGATAGGCAGCTCTGTCGAGGATTTTTAGTAGGAAGGGTACAGTCGTTATGGGTCTGTAGTTGGTGGGGACATTAGGGTCAAGGGTGGGCTTCTTAAGTAAAGGAAGAACCCAGGAGTCCTTGAGGTTGTTGGGCACTATGTTGGAGGTGAAAGATGCGTTGATGAGGGAGGTGATGAAGGGAGCAAGTTGTTTGGCAGCATCTTTAATGATAGGGGCTGGGCAAGTGTCGCCTTGGCATTTGGACGGTTTAAGAGAGTAGAATATTTCTTCGACCTCTTTGATGGTTATGGTGGAAAACTCAAAGAGGTTATTGTCATCATTTTGGGGGGTGGTGTGGGTGTGTGTAGAGGGGGTGATGTTATCGGAGAGGGTGAGGCTTTCTTTCTTTGTCAGGATTTTGGCTTGTAGCGTGGCAATTTTGCCTAGGAGTGCTTCCTGGATGTTCGTGCACCAGTGGATGTCTTTGTTGCAAGTGTCTGGAATGGGGGAGGGTGATTCGAGTTCTCTCAGGATATTGAAGAGCTCTTTGGTATTAGATTTGGCGTTGCTGATTCTTTCATTGTACATGTTTTTTTTAGACTGGATGATGGCTGATTTATAGATGTTCGATGCTAGTGCGTAGGATGTCTTATTAATAGTGGATGGTGACTGTTTCCATGCTAATTCAGCTTGACTTTTGGCTTTGCGGAGTGTTTTTAGTTTGGGGGTGAACCAGGAATTGAGGTGTGCTCGTGGTTTGGCTTTCCGAAGCTTGAGTGGTGCTATGGTATTTATGGCCTTAAGGATAGTTGTGTTGTATAAATCTACTAATTCAGTAGGGTTGGTCATGGTGGGTGAGAAGTCGATGATGGGTTGGAGTAGTGGGAGGAGTTTCTCTAGTGTGATATTTTTGTTGTTTCTTGTGAGTGTGGGTGGGGCATTGGAGGAGGGCCCTGGTGTTTGAGTGCCTTTGTTGATGGTGAAGGTAATAAGGTGGTGATCGGTCCAGGCGCATGGAGTGTTGGAGAGGATGGTAGTGTTGCAATTGAGGTCAGCTATCCAGTCAAGGATGCGGCCTTTGTTATGTGTGGGTTGTGCGATATGGTGGGTGAGTCCTAATTCTGAAATAGTGTTGGCGATAGTGTGAGCTTTGTCGTCTTTCTCATCATTGAGACCTAGATTAAAGTCTCCTAGGATGAGTAGTCGAGAGTTAGGTTTGATATTGTTAGAGAGTAGAAGGGCTATGTCGTCATTAAAGGATAGTATGGGGCCTGGCGGTCTGTAGATGAGGTGGATGGTGATAGTGCTTGTGTGCGTTGTGGATAGTTTGAGGGTGAGTAATTCCGCTGATGTCAGTGATTGGTTTTGTATGTGTCTAATGTTGATGGAACTTTTTGCAATAACGGCTACTCCACCACCTTTAGCTGTTTGTCTGTCTGCACGGTAGATGGTATAGTCATTGGGTATAGCAAGTGATAGAGAGGGGCCAGATGCTGGGTGGAGCCAGGTCTCTGTAATAGCTATGAAGTCGAGATCATTGATGGTAATAATGTCGGCAATGTCTAAGGCATGGGCGACTACAGATCTCGCATTGATGAGTGCACCTTTAATGGTTTCGGTGGTGATGCATGATTTTTTGATGTGGGTGCGGGGGGAGGGTGCGATCAGGCCGTGTGATATCTGGTCTGTCGGAAGTGTAGGGCGTGTGCAGTGAGGGGCAGATTTGGTTAAGGTTATGTTTTGTTTGTTGCCTAGATTGGGGAAGGATGCGAGTGTGTGTGTTCTGGATCTGAGTCGGGTGAATCTCGATAATCCTGAGCAGGGATAGGATCTGCTAGTAGTGAGGTTCGTGATAGTGGGTTGGCCGATGGGAGTAGTTTGTGATGCTTCTTGGGGGCTGGGGGTGTCTGCTATGCGATGAGAGTCAATGGAGGAGGTAGGCTGGAAGGGGTTGATGTTGGGTAGGAAGGGGGTGGGGCAGGGTATGGGATAATGTCTGGGGCAGGCTAGTCTGCTGAGGCCGTTGGGGTGTAAGCGAAAGTGTGACCCTGTACAAGGGGTGTCATGGGGGACCAGGCAGAATGGGAACATAATGAGGAAGGTCCAGGTTATCATTTCTGAGTTTAGAGGGAACTGACGCACATAATCGTCAGAGAGAAGCTAGTGCGCAATGTTAGTACACAATGGTGCTGCAGTGAGGGTACTAGCGCAGAGAATCGGAGAAATGCTAGTGCACAGTGCTGATACCCAGTACTAATACGCAGTGTACTCTAGGCGACCATAAGGGATTACACAATGTCACAGTAGTCTCTAAGCGACCATAAGGCACTACACAATGTCACAGTAGTCTCTAAGCGACCATAAGGCACTACACAATGTTGTCACAGTGGTCTCTAAGCGACCATAAGGCACAACACAAGTGGTCACAGTGGTCTCTACGCGACCATAAGGCACTACACAATGTTACAGTGGTCTCTAAGCGACCATAAGGCACTACACAATGTTACAGTAGTCTCTAAACGAGCATAAGGCACTACGCAATGTCACAGTAGTCTCTAAGCGACCATAAGGCGCAACACAAGTGGTCACAGTGGTCTCTACGCGACCATAAGGCACTACACAATGTTACAGTGGTCTCTAAGCGACCATAAGGCACTACACAATGTTACAGTAGTCTCTAAGCGACCATAAGGCACAACACAAGTGGTCACAAGGCCTGTTGCGTGTGATAATTCCAGCGCACCCCCGAAATACACGTTCCCCGCTCGCATGATTTCAGTGTAGTGGACCTATAAGCTGGTCCAGGGTTGGCGCGGGCCTTTGCGCTGCATTGGGGATTTCAATGGCTTTTCCTTGCTCAAGGGGCGTTCTTGGGGGCGTAACTGGCGCTGCGGGATGTTCTCTGCGCCAGCACTCAATATGGCTTGGAAATTCCGTGAATACGCGGTGCGCCAGAATGCTGTTTAGCGCACACGGCTGGCGCACGATCCCTCTCTGCGCTGCTCCCGTGCGCTGCCTCTGCGCTGAAATGTATGAATTACCCCATTAGTCTTCTGATGTATTATCCCTTGTATTCGTGCTGCTTGCTTTCTTCATTAGAAGGGACCATCATATATTATCTTTTTGTTGTTGTTGTCATTAACTGTTTGAGTCAGGTGCAACCACCATTGCATCAACATACCTTTAGTGCCAACACATTTCAGAGAATACAGTAAAGCTCAACATTGTCCATTGATAGGTGTACAACTGACCTTAACATTGGCATTCGTCCAGAGTGGTGCTGCGCTGCACTGACCTTTTTTGATCATTTTAACCATTTTCATTTTAATCATAACAAGCTCAACTTTTAAGCATTGGATCTGAAAGGGTTCCAGACCGAAAATAAAATCTCAAAGGAATAGAAAAGGCAACAGACAAAATAATAATGACTCATAAACAAATATATTGGGCTTCATTCCAATTCCAAATTTGGAATGAATTACTGACTCCGGGATTGCTGGAATTACTGGGGCATTACACCCCCGGTGGTCCGGTAATTCCAGAGCCGGCATTCCGTTACTCCCCATTCCCGTGGAAACTCCGGCACCATGTGGTAATGGTGCCGGTGTTTCCATGTCCGTCTGCGGCCGGTGGCGTTACGCCCGCCAGGGCAGACCTGGCAGGTGTAACACCACCGGCCACAGAACTCTCAGTTAGCCGGTCCGGAAACGGTGCCGGTGCGGTTTTACTGGCACCATTAAATCCAGACCGGCTAACTTGTAATGAGGCCCATTGTCTTTTTTTTAATTGAAAATGTTAATGATTCTCTGGTGTGTTCGTTCTGATTACATTCCTATGTTCCTTATTTATGTTTTTGGAAAACCAATTTACATCATGCGCAAATAAACATATACAGAATCAGATTTCTTGAAAAAGTGATGAATTTTATTACAACCGCACAAAACATGTTGCAACTACACCGTTGAAGCCTGTGCCAATGTCCTCTGTGAACGCATGTTTAAGGCTCTTTCTGGGTTTTCTGATCACAGCGGTGTTACCGGTGCACCAGATTAAAGTCTATGCATCCATAAGCAAGAACATATCCTGCTTGTGCATGGCAGTATTACTGCCCCAAAACGATGGCGGTAACGCTGCTGCTGGTATTCCGCATGCGTAATACAGCTATTCCCAAATGAACTCCAATGGGGCTTCTGAATGGGGAATAACAAGCTTCTAATTGGGTCATTCCGGAGTACTAACGGAGTAATCATGCCTTTTGTGTTATCACCACAGTCTTTCATGTACAACAAATACTAATATTATAGTAGTATTTATTGTTTTACCATGGCAATACACCAAAATCCACACGCATCCCCGATCTTAAAGAAAACGAGCAGGAGCATTATTGATTTAATCTTGTATAACACGCTTAATACCGGTCTGTAAGCGCGCGACCGGTATTTGAACCTTTGTTGCTCGATGTTGTCTTGCTTCCAATAGAAACACATTGCCCCTGAGCTATCCTCCCGGCCTAGCACAAGCTCACAAATCCAGAATTACGTAAACGTCCCATTCAGGGCTCAAGTCGAGGATACACGCGGGTGGACGGACTCCCCTACTTTTTTTTTTTTTTTTCTTTTTAAGAGTGTAGACTCATTCCCACCCTGCAAAAATGAGAAACATTGTCTTCTTTGAATTTATGAATTTACACCAACCTTGGGGCTCGAACCACGGTCTTTACGTTCGCAGGGTGGACACTTCACCACTGCATTATATTACCCGATGATAAATAACAAACAACTAAAGGTGATATGTCCCATTTCAGTGGTGCATGTTCCAGGGAAAACATTGGTAATGGTTTTTGGAGTTTAAAACATGCTCACCTTTAAACGTTTCCAAAAACACTATTCGAAGAAAATATCCTCACTTGGGTTTTTTTTTGTGTTGATTTTATGACAGGCAAATGCCATTCGTCCTGTGCAATATGGGTGGTTATGCAAAGCCAATTCAATCAATTGTGCATAATTCACCTTGATATGTGCATTCCTGGCGACGTTGCATCCAATTACCTTTAATGAGTCCCCACACTACTTTTTTTTAGGACTTGACCCCAGAGCACTTTATTAAAAACCTCTAAAAGCCCACATTTCCTTCCCGCGTCTTTTTTAACAGCTAAAGGGAAGACCACTGTTTTTAAGCATTTTGTATTTCTGTTTTTAGGGTCATGATGTTTGGTATCGGTTTTAGAAAGGCTGAAAATTAAGATGTCTTTGTGTTCACACGTTTCACCAGCCCTTTAAAAAAATTCTGTCTGCAGTATTGTCATATTAGGGGAGCCCTGGAAAGTCTCAGTGCTAGCTGAACAGACAGGTCGGAAAGTCCTGCACCCAATAACGGAAATAATCAAGGTAAATGGCAAAGGACAGTTTTATTAACAATCCATATAAAGCAGGGACTGCAAAAACACCCAAGTCCCCAAAGCTCTCAAAAGCTGTAATTCAGAATGAGTTATAAACGATGCAATACCACAATCTTAGTTGTAAAAACCTATAGGTTCAGGCAATTGGTTAGGGGAATTCTCTACATATACAATGGGTAGGGATTAGTCTTTTCATTGGACAGAACTATCTGATGGCCCCCACCTTGGACCCTCCCTAAATGTATAAAGGCAAAAAAGACATAATCTTAGCAACAAGTAATTGACTAATACAACAGTTACAGGGTGGCACAGCATTGTTTTTTTTTTTTGTTATTAGTTGGCATCTTGCTGACCAACCTGGAACATTTGGCAGTTCATCAGCACATGAGCAAAAATAGTGGTAGGTGGCATGACATCAAGGAACTGGCTTTTATTAGGATTTTAGCTCATTTTAATATGGTTGTCTTTACCCTCTCTGACCTCTGGAGACTTGTTCGAGCTATTGTTTCTTCAGCATTAAGCTTCCAATTAATGGGCATCTGGGTTTCAAAGGTTGTTTATTCTTTTACCTAATCTAATTCCCCCCACCAACACCAGGAGGTAGGTATCCAAGCCCCTCCTGCAGCACACCGTGTGCAGGAGTAGGCTGATGCCTATTTGTAACATGTATTCTTTGGAGCACTTGCTCCTTTGTAAGAAGACCGCCCTGATTCTGCCTGCAAACATCCAGATCGCAGTGAGACGGCCCATGACGACCCTCTACCCCCAGTGCGGCTTCTATGGCTGCCTTTGTGTCATCCTATTGGAGGGAAAAAGAATATTCTGCTACGACGCAAGCTGGAGGCTTGCCGGCGTCCCCCTCCAAAGGCACCCGTGTAATGCCTACTGCCTGTCCGGGTGAAAGAGGCACCTCTTTCTACCAAGGTACCTTTTTTGTTTCGCATCAGTTTGCTGAACTTCGTGACACTAGCCGACCTTAATTCCGCTCTTTCTGCCTACCGAGTTACTTTCTGATGTATGTGCCTTGACTTTCTCCAGTGCACCAAGACTTTTGTTCAGCTATGGTGTCGGCAACACCGTTTCTTTGTCTTTGCTGCCTCCTTTCTGAAAACTACTCGCCTTAGCTGCACATGAAACACTTTTCCCGTGGGTCTAACGACATGCTCTGCCTTTTCCCTCTGCCGTTACTGCCACCACATCCGTGTACACTTTGCCATCCTTGCTGCACGGCTCTGATAAAGGCTCCAGTGGTTCCCCCTTCCCGCTCGCCATGATCGCTAGCCACCCTCACGTGCCAAACTGTGAAATTACCTCCACAATTGTCCACTCTCACCCTTGACATATCCCTGTTTTTCCCAGTTGCCTCCAGCCTTGCGATGTATTTGTATATCTCATGCCCGTTCATCCACGCGTTGTAACAGCAGCATCTTTACATATCTTCAGCCTTGCATTGTAACTACATCTAACTTGCGCCACCAACCTCACGTGGTACTCTGCATTGTACCTGTTTCTGAGGTTTACGCAGTATTTGCGTTCTATATATGCTCCAACTACCTCGCACTGTAACTTGGATTTGCTTTACCTGCCTTGCATTGTAACTGCTTCTAACAATTACCACCAACCTTGCGCTGTAATTTGCATTGTGCTTGCATTTGCTAGTATCTTGCTGCGCTTGTTAACTCGCCTCCAGTCACAACTAGCACTTACTCTTCCCTGTTGCCTGCCTGTTCTGCGGGCTTCTATGTCGTATTGGTAACCTAAGCACAGGAATACAGACTTATCTTGCTCAACCATTCTTGCACAGCTGATGTAGCTGCCCTGTACCATGAGGCACAGCTTTACCAGGTGAAGCACACCCACTGATTTTCTATATTGCTTGTCTGCTCATCTGAGGTAGCCCCCGTACCACGAGGCACAGCTTTACCAGATGAAGCACACTCACTGATTTTCTATATTGCTTGTCTGCTCACCTGAGGTAGCCCCCGTACCACGAGGCGTGGCTTTACCAGATGATGCGCACCCACTGATTTTGTCCATTGCTTGTCTGCTCACCTGAGGTAGCACCCGTACCACAAGGCGTGGCTTTACCAGATGATGTTATAATACACAAAACAGAGTAAGGAACAAAAGCTTCACCAGAGCTATTTATTATATTGTGCAGTTAATGCGACCCTAACTCTTTCCCTACAGGGAGTACACTATGCTAGCCCTGCATGATGTTTCTGACCCTCAAAAGCACTAATGTGCCGGCTACCGGCAGGGAATGCATGGGGACTATTCTTGCCCTATGTCGAAACAATGAAAAACCTTTTCACAATGAACTTCCACAATAAATTTTATACATACAAATTTCATACAGCTATGGGTCATTCGCCCAAACAATTAAAACCAAAGTAGTTACGGGAAAGCCATTTCCCGGCTGCACCCTTGGATGAAACAGACAGGTCACGTGGGACTCGGCGTCAAACACTCTGACAATTTAATTGCCCTCCGTGAGGGGTGTCTGGTTGATCCAGGAGAAATTTCTAAAACATTTTGTAAAAGTATAAGTGTCGCACAAATTCTCAGCACAACATGCACTCTATGCTCAGCTCTTTTTTTACAGGTGCATGAACCATTCTCCTGTGCGGGAATACATGACAACTCTATAAAAGAAAACATAGATTCTGTGACATTGATTCAAACAATTTTTGTCTAAAAATGCATAAGTCCACTTGTGTCACTCTAAATGAGGTGACATCTGTATGTCTGGTCGACCGGTTTCAATGATGTCTTGCGTGTATCATATTCTTCAGGACCCATTATTGCTTCTTTTGACCCATTCAGCAAGCCCCATAGGGGCAGGATTGCGACATGTTCTGTGAATAATATGGGAGAAAGTCAAAATTACTTCTCTCATATATGGGGAAAAAGCATACAGCATTTCTTAATGGCTCTTATTGATGGAATGAAATAATTTTGCTTTCCAATGTACTGAACAAGTCAATTTGTGACATTAAAAAAGAGGCTATCTTCACCCTGCCCCATCACCATTAAGTGCCTGACATGTCTAACCTGACAAGATCATACCTGTCCAACTGTTTGTATATGCGAAGAAGAGGCACACTCGGTTTCAGCAGTGTTGCCACTTTCAGATAGTCAAGTTGGGACGCCTAAAATGGTACTTAATCTGCAACATAAGAACACTCATGTTGCATTATCTGTGTATGTGCTCCCAAGGTATCACATCACCTTGTCCTGAAATGTATT
Organism: Ambystoma mexicanum; assembly: GCF_040938575.1. Taxonomy (NCBI): domain Eukaryota; kingdom Metazoa; phylum Chordata; class Amphibia; order Caudata; family Ambystomatidae; genus Ambystoma; species Ambystoma mexicanum. Next base: position 144,555,590 of record NC_090939.1, on the reverse strand, counting down.
GTCCCCACAGTTGTAAATCTATTTACCTCGCCACTCATAAACATCCCTTCGATGAGATGAGCTTCTTATAGTCTTTCAACCTTATTTGTGATGCTTTTGAAGGGGTCCTGCAAGAAAGGGGATTGCAGAGCCTTAATCGCAATGGATCTTTTCTTCCATGTTTTATGTTTATCTGTGTTAAGTGGAAGAGACCATATTGCCGGTGCATTCACCAAGTGTGGACCACTCATTTAGATCTCCTGGTCATGCCCCCACAGCCCCATCGTGTGCGCTTATTAGACCTAACTGCTCACATCACACCCAATAGTGCAATCTTGTTTTAAATGTTAAACAAGCATATTACAAGGACTAACACCCTTTCGCTTCCTAGGGTTCATCAGCATGAGCCTATTCGGATTCACGTGTGCCCGGGTGAAACCCATTATGTGCATTTGTATCAGCTTAACAAGGCAACCGCACCCGCTGGGAAAATCAGATCGTATGTTTTTAGGGGAATTAGTGCGGCGCCAAGAACCCATTTCCATTTCTTTTATAGTGGGAACATGCACATAATCTGATTAGCATGTCCCAGTAATTTTTACTTGTTGAGTTCTCGTTTTCCCTTCACGATTTCTTCCGTTTCGTTTCTTTGCGGTAGACGCTAATGGTGTTCCTCGCGATAGACGCTGATGAACTTCTCCGCGTCTTATGTAAACACTGACAACGAAGGATGGTCTTGTCAGCGGCCAATAGAAGACCACGGTGGGATCACATGTCCCGGCGTCCATTTTTGGTCGGGAAACATAGCGTGTACCCGCGGCCATATCTAGGATAAGAAGCACGTAAGGGAAAAGCCGATTCTCATAAGGTTTCTCACGTGAATCCACTGGCACCAATGCTGTATTCAAGTGACAGATGTCCCAAACAGTCAAAGACTCATTAATTCTCCCTACACACAATGTTCAAATTCCGTAAGAATCCATCTAATGCATGAGGGGAACCTCATGCAAAGATTGGGGGGGGTGAGGGAGGCTAGGTGGGGGGGGAAGGAGGGAGACACAGTGGGTAGAAGCCCGAAATTCTGGTTTAACGGCAAATATATGGCCCCAACTTGTTGCTAGATATATGGAGACTCCTCAAGGGCAAGGAGGCGGGGGAAAGGGGGGGAAAAAGAAATTACCCATTTTATGGGGCAAAATGGAGAGAGACAAGGTGGATAGAAGTGTGGTATTCCACCTACTTCATCAAGGCCAGTGTATTCCACTGAATTTCTTCATTAAGCCCGTGTCTGTGTCCAGACCAAAAATCCACTGTTGTTCCTTCTTTAGAAGTATATCATGAAAATTGCCCCCTCTGCGGGCTGTCCATACTTTCTCGAGAATTGTCCATTTAAAATCATTCTCTGTGTGATGTTCTGCATTAAAATGGACCACAAGTGGCGCAGTGATTTTTTTGGTCCTTATACAGGACTTATGTTCGATAAGGCGTGTTCTGATTGGGCGAGTTGTCATCCGAATATATTTTAAATTGCACGGGCAACTAATCAAGTAGATGACACCTCGACTATTGCAATTTGTTAAATGATTCTGCATCCAGGGTGTCTTCCACCCTATGTCAATAGATACACTGCTTGTTGTCTGTTTACACATGCTACACATCCCACAAGGAGTATGTCCCACCGCGGTGGGTACATTCCAGAGAGTGTTAGCGTTTCCACCACGCTTTGGGTCTGTCAAAGTATGGACCAGACTGTCCCGGATGTTCCTTCTCCGTTTGATCGCAAAGGTGGGCAATGACAATTCCAATTCGCCGGTATTCAGGATAGGCCACAGTCTCTTAATTTCTCTTTTCAGAGTGTTAAAGATTGGAGAATAACTTAGGACTGCCACAATAGACGTCCCTTGGACGGGTTTTCCATGTTGTTGCAAGGTAGTAGTCCGTGGTATATTCCTTGCCCGTTTTTGGGTATCTTTGACAATTTTTTTGGGATATCCTCTTCGAAGAAGTTGTGATTTTAGCTCTCCCGATTGTTGTTGATAATCGGCAACTTTTGTACAGGTTCGCCTATAACGTAAAAATTGCCCAAACAGAGGCCAAATTGGCGAGACGGAATGCTTATCTAGCTAATCCACCAGGCGGATATAGGAACCAGAGAAATAACAGCTCTGCCTCCTCCAACAATTCCAGCAATGGGTCCACCTACAACGGTGCCCAGGGACAGGGCAATAGAGGCCAAGGCCGCCAAAGACAGCAAGTACACTTCAATCCACAAGGTTTTCAGGGAAATTATGGAGGGGGTCTCATGCAACCACAACAACAAGCACCCCATTTTTTAGGCCCACGCGGGGGCAACAGAGGCAGAGGTGCCCGGCTGTTTGAGGTAATGTGTATTTGTGTAAAATCCCTGTGTGTTAGTTATGCACATACACTGATTTTCTATATTGCTTGTCTGCTCACCTGAAGTAGTCCCCGTACCATGAGGCGTGGCTTTACCAGATGAAGCACACCCACTGATTTTCTCTATTGCTTGTTTGCACACCTGAGGGAGCCCCCGTGCCATGAGGTGAGGCTCCTCTACTATGTGCAAACACTGTAACTCTCATACGTTTCCTCTGCACTTTAATCTCTACAGTGCACTTTCTGTAACTAGCACCTAAATGCCCAAGGGTTTTGTGCACTGAAATAAATGCAAAAAAAACTAATGCAAAAATAAAAGATAAGCTTAATGCTTGGAAATTATTAACTTTTGTTACCTTCGGAGCCATCTAAACCTCCCCTTTCGCAGTAACTTTGCCAGGGGCTGTGCAGCCATCGTCTGGCCTGCATAGGTCTGTATTTTTCACTAATTCAGCAAGCCAAATCTCCCTGCAGCTTTGAGAATTCTTCAAGGCTTCCCATTTACTCTAGCATTGTATTCAAAATGGCAAATCGCCCTTCGTTACCATTGCATTTCTACGTTTAGCAAGCTTTTTATGTATTTCGTTCTTCTTGCTTTACAGCAAGTACATTGATTAGGTTATTTTCCTCATGTCTATATGGTGCAGGTAATATTCTTCATGTGTAAATGCAAGTGCCTACTGTTTGCGTTTCTTCATGGTGACTGCACATTTGCTTCACGTCTGCTGTATCTTGTGTCAGTTTGGCAGCAATGTCACTTGCTCTCGTCATCTTCAGCATGTTAATTTCTTTTTCAGTTTGTAGATTCATCCCTTCTATTGTTCCAGGAAAAGGTTGGTAGGGTTGTCTTAGTGAATAGTGTCTCTTCTACTTGTGGTATAGAGGCAGGGGAGGGGCCGACGCCATGAATGACGCATTAATCTGTCTCTCAACAACAGTCGCAACTCACTCTTTGAAAACTACCTTCTACTTCTCTGCTGATTTTGAATTTTTGTAATGCACTAAAACCCACCTGTTTCTGCTTTACCTTGAGCAACGCCCTTGCACGTGAGGTCTGTACTTACTTTCATGCAGGCAGTAGTATCTTGAACTCGACATGTAAGTTCTCCATTAACATGACACTTTCGATGTCTCTGCTGACCTTCTTCAGCTCACCAATCTCTTTCAGCTCCTCTACCCCAAGTGTAAGACAGTTGCACAAATGTCTCAGGATTACCTGTCTCAAGTTCAAGGTGATAAAGTTCCAAACAATTCTCTGGGTTCCCTTCCCTAAGTTCCAAGTCACATAGTTCAAACACACATAGGTCTTGAGGATCTGTTCTCAAGACAATAAGTGTAGTTCCTCAAGGCTCAGGGTTCCCTTCCTCAAGACTTTACCTTTACCATCACAATGACCTTGGTTTTCACCATTCAGAGCTCACTGGTCTAGGCGCAGTTGTCAGACCGAACGGTCCACCCATCAAAGGTCACGCAACCAGGATCTCTGGGGTTCTTTAGTACTGGCTCCTGGGCACAAGTCACCTTCACTCAGTTACTCTTTATGTGTACACTCCTTTGGCTTCTCTTGGCCGCCCACTGTCGTCAGTCTTTGGCCTTGCTGCACTGATGTCACTCAAAGTTCACTTTGCAGGTTTTTTTGTTCGCACCCCACCTGCTTATGACTGTCACACTTGCACCCTTTTCCATAATTTGTTTTCATATGGGCACCTTGGCTGTTATTTTTATTTGCTTGGCCCATAACGTTTAATACCACACCGCATTTAATATGCTTAACTTCAGGGTTTTGTTTAATTCAGCGTGCAATATGCATTCATGTTGTTTAATTTTTAAGTTTCCATTCAGTTTGAAATTCAATTTGCCTTTATATTGCTTACTTTCCATTCAGTTCGACATTCAATATGCATTTATTTTTCTTCAGTGTAAAGTTTTCAGCAACCAGAGAATTTCAAAAACGTTCTGAGACATGCGACCACTCCGATACAAAGTATTCCTTCTCAAACTTCAACAATGGAAATGTTCCTGCTCATGTTGCGTACCAAGTTATATCAGGTTTTGTCTTGACTTGACGCGTCGTGAAGAATATATGGTCCTCTGTCCCCAAGTTCGACACAGGGAGAGAGAAAACTACTCCCTGTGCGAGCCTTGAGGTCACAGGTGGTGGTTTCACAGGATCAGACGCCGCCGAGGACCCCAGAGCTGTTAGAATGAATTCAGGTATTGGCACAAACAAGCACAGTACTGTAAACAATGTAACTGTATTGAAAAGGGGCTTACATAAGTTTAATGGAAAGGCGCTAGGAACTCTGAGGCTGTGGTGCAAGGAAGCGTCAGCAATCCATAAAGCCAGGCGCCAGCAACTCAGCGCTGGCTACACACCTGATGATCCAGTAAGTATTCGTGGCACTGTGGTACTCGTGGATTACTTGTAGGCACCGTAGCAGTTCAAGGAACCTCGAAGACAGATGAGTAAGTGACAAAGCAGAGAAGGGTAATCCGAAACAATCCGTTAACCGTTAGCCAAAATCCAAAAAGTCTGTGAATCCGAGCAGAAACCAAAACTACAAATCCAAGGAGCTTGAGGTCTGTTTACAATGAATCCAAGACGTGAATCGAGAACGCCGAACAGTGTCGTGAAAACAGCTGTGAAGCGGCGAATGATTCAAATTGCACGGTTTTTATGTCTGCCGACTCCCGATCACGTGAGCGGAGCTCAGTGCACGTGACCGGGAAGTCGGCCCGGAACCAGGAAGTGGTTGCGGTCGGCTGCTCCAGCCCGCTCGCAATCTCCATAGCAGTTGCCACTGGAAACGAGGGAACAAACAAGTTGCCCTCTGACGGAGCTTTGGAGCTGATGACGCTTCCCTCGCACCACAGGTAGCGTGACCTTATGAGAGGCTGACTGTGACTTAGGGAGTCTAGCTGTGTTATGTGTCGGGGAGTCCCCGGGGGTATGAGTGTTATGTAAAGCGGTGTGTCTGAGGGTAACCTTCCTTCCGCGCATGATAGGTTTCTCATCTGCCAGAAACTCGCCAGTCCCAACAATAACTTTCATAGCAACGCGGAGCACACAAACGTCTGCTTCTGATGTTAGGGGTCCAACTTCTGCCCCTTGGAAATCATGTCTGCTCACCAACACAGGAGAACGGGCACTTTAGTTGAAAGGGACGGCCTTTCCACAAGGCTCCCTTCTCTGCCTTCAGTCTGCCCCAAGGAGTCCCAGCTCCCACGCTACTCTTCATGAAACCATCTGTCTGCAGTCACCAGTGTCTTAGCGTTCTACAAATGGCAGACCGACTCACAGCAGTTCCCTATAATGGCTCGCCTCCTCTCAAACATGCTGGTCTTCCCCACAAAGTCGACCCTATTGCTCTCTGTGGTGTTCTCTGCCGCCCATGTTATACATGTTATACACCTGCAACCCTTTAACTGTTTGCAGGGGGGCTTTCTCAATTGAGCTTGCGTGACTATGCTTAAGGGGACATGCCTTACCTTCACAACACTTTTCAGGCATCTTCCTCGTCCCAGTACTAAAGTGGGGACATTGAATAGTGTTCATTACTCTTAGTTGCCGCTTCCTCGTTAAGTACTGTCAAATATCACATGAGGAGCTGGTTTACAATGGCCTATAAAGGTCTGGGAAACGTTAGGCTGTCAATAGGTAAAGGGGATACCATGTCTCACTTGTGCACCCCACTCCCCAAGGACCCTCCACACAGGTGATACTCCCTCACTTCTCCACCCCCAGGGTCAGAATCCGGGAGCAATGGCTTTTCCCTGGTCACCTGAGAAGAGGTTACAGGGGGTTTAGGAGTGAGAATAAAGTTTCTCACAATATACACAATAGCATGGTGTGTCCTTTTTTAAAATTTTGCCAGGACGTACTGCACTCTAGTAGCCAGCTTTCCTTAGTGTATCTGATTATGAGTTGAATGTTGTATTATGTAAATCTTTTTTCTCAAAACCAATATTTTCATCATTTTACAGACTCCATTTCGAGAGACCTGATTTCAGTTTCTATGGTATCCAGGACTACACAAACTATTACTGGTAAGCTTGATTGCTTGTGCATGTCTTGGCTTTTGTCGTTGCTGTGACACTGGGATTGTGCTGTGAAACATCTGGAATTACTTGGGCAGAGGCCATTCATAAACAAAAGAGCATTTTGTTTGTTCTCACCATGTTGTATGTTAATGAGTTCAATTATGCACATAGAAGAGGCATTATGTGTTCTCCGTAACTGCATCTATGCTGTTTTGCTTTAATTTAATTTAGATTAAATGTTTGTTTATAATCAGTGAAAACTTTGTTAAAGGGACATTAGGATTAAATTACCATTGCAAAAGCCTATGAAAAATCTGTAAACATTTTGTTAATGGATTGCTATGGTTGCAATGCAGGATTACAAAACCCCCAATATTTGCTAGTTCAGGTTCAGCCACCACACCATTCATGATGCCACGTCTGACATCACAAAAGATGTCATCCATGACATCGCTGATGGCAACACACTCTGTGATAAATCCTGAAATGGAAGTTTAGTATGTTGCCTGATGTCTGTGAATAGAGCTATCACTCCTGCATTGGGAGTCGTGAATTGTGTAGGTGTACATGGCTAAAAACGGCGGGGCTCAGCAAGGGCTTAGTGCTGTTATCGGCTATGTACGCACCCCCACCAAGGGGGTGATTGCGATTCACACCCCCGGGGCACCATCCAGGGGCCAAGTTGTTTTTTCATGGGAGACTGGCTGCGCGCAGGATTATCCTAGCCCAACACCTGGCAGATAATCCAAAGACCCCAGAAGTTGTGAGAGACACCACAACCATAGAAGGGCTAAGCAGGCTGTAGCCCAAGTGGAATTAGGAGTCCGAAGACCCCAGGTGGGTGATGCGAGGAGGTGACACGTGAAAGCCGCGAGAGCACAGTCTGCGGCACATGGGACAAGAAGGGGTTAATCCAGGTGTGCACAATGGTTACAAGAGTGAATATCGGGTGTGAGCGAGGGTATGGATGCAGAGAGAGGCGGATTTGGGTTAATGAATTGGCTCGTTTTTTTTTTTTAAAGAGGAAGAGGCTGCCAGTAGGGGGAGGTCGTGCCATGAGGGACGGAGGAGACTGCGGGTCACGTGCCGGAATAGGCATTCGTCTGGGCTTATTAGCCGGCCTGGGGAAAACACTGTACCGGATAGCTGATATAAATGGACGCAGATGGCAGAAGATAGGGAATGCCACACGGAACACCGGCCACGAGGGAGCAGGTGAGCCTGCTGAAGAGAAAAGCGGTTGGTGCGGAGAAAGGCGGTGAACTCTTAGCGGAACGCCACCACCGCAGGAGTTGTTCATCACGAGACAGTCTGGGCCAGAACCGTACAAGTAGCGGACCACCATAGGAGATCTAGGACACCGGGAAGTCAGCAGACCAATGCCACTACCCACAAAATGGTTGCTGGAAGCATATTAGAAAAGTTCATGGAAGCCTTGTTCACCCGAGTACAAAGGTGGGTGAAACAACATCACCGTCCGAGCCTGACGGAGGCCGTCAATGTAGCCTCAGAATACCAGAAGGCCTGGCAGGCAAGAGTGCTGACGTATGTTTCAACTAATATAATGGTGGGAGTGCCCTCCAACCATCCTAATCGACTGGGCCGAGGAGGAAAAATGACCACGGTACCCCAGAAACCAGAGACTGAAGGGGGAATACTGGGCCGGACGAATGTTACCTCCACAGAGCCCACAATGTTACGAATGCAGAGAACGGGGCCATATAGCTTGGCATTGCCAAAAAGAATACAATTGAGCCCATGGATATTGGGCTATTTGATGCACAATGGGCTGGGACCTACCATGGAGAACGAGGCCCGCACACCTGACCACAGTACCCCTATGTCTGTGAGGCTGAAGTGGAAAGAATCCCCACGAGAGCCCTGCTGGACTCCAGAAGCCTGCAAATGGCACTCAGCGCACAACTGGTAGGTGGGGGGAAGAAACAGGGAGGCCGTATACTGATATGTTGTGTGCATGGTGATGTGAAAGTGTATCCGACCCAAGATATCAGGGTGAAGTTGGCTGTGGAGAACTTGAAAGTCAAGGCTGCGGTGCTACCGGAACCTCTAGTGGTGGGGTCGGATGTGGCGCTAATGCCTTAACTCATGCAGAGCATCGAAGAAAGTTGGTTGGCTAGCGCTCCCTTCCAGGCAGAAGAAATCATGCCTCTGGCCGGATGCAAATCCAAGAGTAGGGCAGAGAAACGGGCCCTGCAGAAAAAGTGGCAGGAACAGGTTATGATGCCTGTCGCTGTAGATTGGAAGGGGACAGTGACCGGTTGGTGCAAAAGTTAGACCCACTTTAAGAAATGCCTGAGTCGCGGGGGAGCAAAGGGAACAGAGGTCAAGGGCCGCACACGAGAAGGGTCTATACTCTCGGGTGGTTCAGCAACCCGTGGAAGAACCCCTTAAACAGCTATTGGTGCCTAGCATGTTTCGGTCTGTGGTATTGGAAGTCGCTCATGTGCAAGTGGGAGAGGACCACTTGGGAGCCGAGAAAACATTACAGAAAGTCCTGGCACGGGTCTCGCAGAGGTTTCTGTCAGCAATGTGATGAGTGTCGGAAAAAGAACAGAGCCAACATCCCTAAAGCTCAGCTGCAGACAATGCATCTAATTACCGTACCCTTCCAACGATTTAGAAATGGACATTGTGGGGCCATTTAATCCCTCCAGTAGAGGGCATAAATATTTATTGGTAATTGTGGACTATGCTACCATATAACCGGAAGCATTTCCCCTAAGGCGCATTACAACGCAACAGGTTTGCGACACCCTAATGCCTTTTATTGCCCGGGTGGGAATTCCCAAGGATATCACAGACTGAGTAACTAACTTCTTGTCCCCTATACTGAAGCAGATATGTCAGCAGATATGTCAAACCCTCCACATAGAGCATTTAAAAATCTTGGTCCACCATCCACAAACTTATGGTTTGGTAGAACAGTATTTCGAACGATCAAACATATGTTGAGGAAAACGATGACGCCCACCATCATGGACTGGGATTGAACGGTACCATGGATGCTCATAAATAAGCCACAGTCATCAACGGGGATCGCCCCCTTTGAGCTATTGTTTGGCTGACAAGTGATGTCCCTCTTAGATATCCTGAAGGAAGAATGGGAGGAAAAGCCCCAGCAAGAGATATCCTTGACTGACTGAATATGCCACGAAGTTGACAGAAAGGGTATCAAAGCTACACACACGTTTGCAACAAGCACACCAGGTCCAGCAGACCCTTTATGCCTGATGAGCCAGGATGCACAGTTTTTTTAGGTGGGGGGAAAAGGTAATGTTGCTGATTCCATCCTCGGAGAACAAAATGTTGGTGGCTTGGAGGGGCCCATATACGATAGAGCAAGTACTGGGGCCGGTTACATACAAGGTCCGGCAAGAAGGTGATTCCCAGTGCAAACCTATCACATCAACTTACTCAAGAAATGGGTGGAGCAAATCCCGGCGATAGCTCTAATCGGTACGGAACCTCAAGATAATAGTTTGGACTTGAGAAAACCAGAAAGAGAATAACTTGACCAGCTCCTCCAGGAGTTCCGGAAGAACTACGAAAGCCTATCACGAGATAAATACCACTCCGGGTACCACCGTCTGGGTACGACCCTATAGAATTCCGGAAGCCAGGATGCAAGCAGGGAACCAGGAAACACAATCCATGTTGTCCATGGGAGTCATAGAACCTTCGCATAGCCAGGGGTGTTCCCCCATAGTGTTGGTGCCTAAACCAGATGGGAGCATACGATTCTGTGTGGATGTCCGTACACTAAACAAGGTCTCAAAGTTTGATGCCTACCTGATGCCCCGGATTGACGACCTACTGGAAAGGGTCAGGAAAGCAGTGTACCTCACCACCATCGATTTATCTAAAGGGTATTGACAAATCCAACTCCGGAGAGAGAAAAGACAGCCTTTGTGACCCCTTAAGGGCTGTATCAGTTTACAGTGCTGCTGTTTGGCCTCCATGGAGCACCCGCATTTTTTCAATGTCTCATGAACTCCCTCCTGAGGGGACACGAAGAGTACACAGGAGCTTACCTCCATGACATCATTATCTATAGCACTTCCGGGAGCTCCCATCTGCAGCATCTGTAGGCCGTGTTTCCGTCTTTGGAGCCTGCTGGTCTCAACATCAATCCCAAGAAGACTTCTATAGCCTTCGCCTATACTAAGTATCTAGGATACTATGTTGGTCAGGGCACGATTCAGCCTCAACAGGACAAGTTGGAGGCTATTGATCGCCTTCCGTTCCTGGACAATGCCCGAAAAATCAGGGTTTCCTAGGCTACTATAGAAGGTTCATACTGCACTTTTCAACATTGGCAGCCCCGTTGACAGATTGCCTACAGTCGACCTGGACTGCCAAGGCCAGGGATGATCAATAAGAGGCCGAACAGGCATTCAGATATCTGAAGAAGGCCTTTGCTGAACATGCAGTGTTACACTGTCCGGATTATTCAGTGCCTTTCTTCTTGCATACGGATGCTTCTGGAGTAGGGATTGGTGCAGAGCTCTTTCAGAACCACAGTGAAGGAAAACATATGATTCTGTTTATCAGCAGCAAACTGTTGACCCGCAAAAGGGCCTATGTCACTATTTAGAAGCAGTGTCTAGCGGTTAAGTGGGCCATTGAGTCGCTGAGGTATTACCTCCTGGGGTGCAAATTTACCCTGGTAACGGATCATGGAACTTTGGTCTGGATGTCAAGGAATAAGGACTGTAACCCAGAATCCTGAGGTGGTGTCTGGCACTGCAGACTTTCACCTTTATTACTGTCCACCGGCTGGGTAAACGGCTGACTCAAGCGGATTTCTTGTCAAGAGCAGATACCCTGCCCAAATGTCAAAGCTTGGCTGGGAGGGTGTGGGAGGAGGTGACGGAGAAAGCCGAGGGAGCACAGTCTGCAGCACACAGGACAGGAAGGAGTTCATCTGGGTGTGTGCGACGGTTACGAGAGTGAAGGACTGTCGGGTGTGAGCAAAGGTACAGAGTTGGTTTAATTAATTGGCTCTCTTTTTCTTTAAAAGGAGGAAGAGGCCCGCAAGGAGGCGGAGGTCATGCCACGAGGGATGGAGGAGACTGCAGGTCACGGGCCGGAAGAGACGTTCGTCTGTGCTTGTTAGCCGACCGGGGGTAAAAACGGTACCGAAGGGCTGACTTGAACGGACGCAGAGGTGACAGCGGAAGACCAGGGATTGCCACGCGGAATGCTGCCCTCGAGGGAGCAGGTGAGCCTGCCAAAGAGAAAAGGGGTGAACTCTTAAGAGGAACGCCGCCACCACGTGACTTGTTTACCGGGACAGTCTGGGCTGGAACCGTACAAGTAGCGGACCACCATAGGAGAACTGGGACACTGTGCAGGGGTGAGGTAACCACTGCCCTACCAACAAAAGGTTGGATTACTAATAAGTAACCGTTGAGAAAATCAAATGAATAACCACGTACCACTTTCCTTGATTTTCAGCGTGCTTTCTAACAAAACCCAAGTTGTGACAGGTGATAAGTGAAGCAAAAACCAAAGTTGGGCTAAGTAGGTCCATAGCCTACACGAGGCTAGAACTAGATATAGCTGACCAGGGATAATGAATCCGTTTTGTTTTGTGAATATCGACCTACCCAGATTGGGGGAACCTGTTGTGTACACTAAATTTCTGAAGAGAGGATACTCTAGAAACTGTTTTGGGCTGGCTAAGGCAGCAGTTGTTTTGCATAAAGAACATTGAAAATATGTACTTATTTGTTTTTGAATTGCAAGGCCAAGAGCTGGAAAAAACTTTGGTGGTGGCCAGAAAACCAGCCACCACCGATTTGGACCTCAGGGTGAGAGTAATCCTATTCTAAGCAAAAAGCTTAAATTATCTTTTTCTTTTCATAGGGGTAGGGCAGATGTTAGGATGCTGTAGGTTTTGACAGAAGACTGAGGTCATTTGTAACACTTCTTGACAAGCGCCCGTTTGTTGTTTTGTAGATTAGGAAACGCATCATAGGGTTAGGATTTAGAGGAGGTTTTGTTTATTTTCTTAAATAAAATATCTTGGTGAAACATGTCCTCTTTTCTGTCTCCTAGGTCTGACTTACCACAGCATGTGGTATCATGACTGTGTTGGTCAATTGGGATTGCCATAAATATGTACCTTATTCTCATTCTGATTGTGATTTATTGCTTTAAACTATGCAAAATGATGTAGTATTTGCAACAAGTCCCATTGAGAGTTTTTTGGAACGTGCAATACCTGTCATGTTGCTCACAGAAATAATACTGCGCATATACTCATTGTTTCCCTTTTTTTTGTGTTCAACTCTAAGAACAGATTTTCCTTCATTTTTTTTACATTGCTGCAATTGGAGTACTCTGGAAAGTACTGTGATGAATCCTGTAGCGTCATCACTGAGTCCCCAGCAAGGATCTCCTCCCACGTGGCCAGAGAATGGTAGCCACTACCTGAGCCTGACCCGGGGTAGGATCATGTAGCAGGAGATGGTTGTCGGAGGAAGGTGGTGACCCCCTCAGTTCGGACGCGGTATTCTGCGCTTCCCAGAGAAGACCTCATCATTCCTAAATTCTTGATGGCTTGTTGTCACTATACAAATCCCTTCCTTTGTAAAACCCCCAAACACCTTCCTTCAAAACACCCTAGGCAGAATACCATTCATACCTCATATACACATAACCCCTACCTAACATCTCCTGTCTCGAATGTTTTTGTTCTAATCAAAAATCCAAAACAAATTCCCTTTAGAAGTCCCAGAAATCTTATCAACTCCAGTCCCATAAAATCTGAAGTACTGAGATGAGGAAGAGGAAGGAGTTAATGTGGATTGAAGGAAACACGAAGCCAAACAAGCAGACTAATTGTTGTAATGACGTCTGGGTGCAAGGGACTTTTAGAAATGTGTCTGCATTCGCATTCAGGGAAAGAGAACCGTAGAAGAAGGAATCAGAACCACAAAAGGCGGCAGCAGTATGGAAACGGCATGTCCTGGAGAAGTCAGGCACTTCAGACAGCCACTCGCAAGCGGCGTGGCGTGAGGCCAAGAAACGCAGCAGGCACTGTGGGAAAACTGTCAGAGAGGCAGCAGAGCTACCGGGAATGCTGTTGTGCTGAGAAGCAAGAGTCCTGCTGGCAGATGTGTACGCAGAGCTGTTGGGAGAGCTGGAAGAAGGTCTACAGAGTGAGAAACGCTGTCCGAGAGAGGAAGCTTCACTGATGCAACGTTCCTTGGGTCGGGGATGCTGCTAGACACTGGTGAATCTGCCCAGAGCCATTGGGGACCGCATGGTGTACCGACAGGCATGTAATTAGATAAGAATATGTGAATAACGAGCAAATAAAGTGAAAAGAAAGAACTTTAACAAGTCCCCATGTATGAGATATCAATGTGGGGAAAGTTGGAACAAGTAGTACCTCAAGCCAAAGAAGTATAGGCACACTGAAATAATACAACTGTGCTATACTAGAAAACCATGAACTCCGAGAAGTCGTGGTGAAAGGAGCACATCAGCCAGTGAACATTTTGGGGCAGTGGGGACCTGACAGAGAAGCATACCAGGGGATCTGCAAGACCCCAGAAGGGGATTCCTGACAGGGGAGAACATCAGGAAATCCATTCGAAATAGACAGAAGAATAAGACATTGTAGCAAGATAACTGGCAGGAGAGTATTCAGAGGGGATCTAAAAACCAGATGAAGGGAATCCCTCACAGTCAAAACACCAGGCAATTTGAAGTTGGTGCCCAGTCAATTTACTGGAAAATTGTCAGAGTGGTACATTTCACCGAAAACCATAATACCGAAAATGTTAAACATAGGGTAGTGGGGTAAGGGGTTGAAATGGGTTGGGAAGTGGTTGGAGTGGCATTACAAGGATAGAAAATCATGGGGTTTAGGGGGGTGGAAACCCCCAAATAAAAATACATTGAAAAGAGAAAATTCAGTATTGTGCTCACGATAAAATGTACCACTCTGAATCTTCTGTCAGTACAATCACATATAACCTTTGTAGTTATATTAGCATGTTAAAATTGTGAGATGATACCTGGCAGGAGAGTATACCAGGAGATCTGAAGAACCTACTAAAGGATTCCTGGCAGGGGAGTATATCAGGAAGTCCACTAAAAATCACAGAAAGAAACTTGCTTTGCAAAACACATGGTAAAACAAGCATACAAGATACTCTGAGATAACAGGCAAGTTGAAGTTGTGAAATTGAACAAAGACCTTTTCCTGTTGAAATCAACAATACCTGGCAAAAGGCTATAAGCAAAGACCTGAAGAGCTCACAGGAGGATTCCTGATGGTCAAGTACACCAGGTAGTCAATAAGGTATCAAAGAAGTTAGGCACGTTTGCCATCTTTAAGAAACTTTTGTTTGAGAGACACCTTTGCCATCCTTCCTAAATAATCCAGGGGAAGGGAACCACCCTCTGGATCCATGGATTTCCCTGTGGAAAAAAACATTTTTGTTGGATTTATCTACTTGCTTTAATTGTGAACACTTTTTGCCTTAATCAAGTCGGAGAAATGCCCTTACACTCTTAGTTGATTTCTAGTGTGCGGGGTCATAGTAGTATGTTTTGGCCACAAGGACAGTTTATATGTTTTGCCAATGAGACATAGACTGATCTTTTTGTTTTAGTTTTCTAGGTAGGGAAACTCTTTTTAGGATAGGGACAGAGAGGCCTTTATCCAACCTTTTTATTTTAATAGAGTCTGATAATGAAAATATTACAACTTTGTGTCTGTCTCTCCTTTCTGACCCCTCACAGTACTTCAAGCATAATTTGTAAATAGCCTGATTATTATGTGTGATGGGAAATGTGTAACACTATATTCACTGATAGCTCTTAAATCCTTTTTACGGGATGAGTTATTTTATCCAGAAACTACTTTTGGCTTCTGTTCATCAACTTTTTATTGTGATTTATCGTATCCTGGTGGTCTAGTTGATCTTTGACTTTCCAGTTGACCCTAGCAAATCTGTGTTGAATGCCTTTTCTGGAGTCTTGGCAGGCAGGTCTCGATATGCTGGAGAAAGCAATTGCAGCTGATAACTGGATTTTGAATTTGCTCCAGCAGTCTGCACGGTTTTTCCATAGATAAATAGGAGCACTTTTTCGTCCATATACTAATTAAGAGAGCAATGTTCCTGCCCATCCCAGCTGAACCCCCACCCCACCCCGGCCAGACCCGAAAGGTGCGCCCCCTTCCCTCTGGTTGATCATCACTGCAACAAGTGTCTCATAATTTGCGGGCGGAAGAACATCTGTTCCCTTTCATGTACAAAGTCAAGGAATGGAGCCCTGGTGTGAGAAAAACGTACCATCTTCCAGTTATGTATGCTGTTATTTTTTCCATTGCAAAGATGTCCCAAACGTTGATCCACCAATATGTGCCGGCGGCTCCCCCTGAGTCTTCCAGAACCGCGCCCTGTTTAGTTTTGCTGCCTGTAACAGTTGTGTAATCAGATCTGCCCTGGGGCCTGAAACTGGCTATATGCCGTCTTCAGGGACTCCCCCTAACAACAAGACACATGTTGGGGGGGGGGGGTGAATGGGGGTTAGTTCAAAGACAGTAATGTCCCTGATTCTTGACTTAATTTCCTCCCAGTATGTTTGTTTGTATTACTGGACACCGTCACCACATGAGAAAGAAGTCCCCTAGTTGGCCGCATCTGAGCCAACAGTGGTCCGAATGGTCTGTTGAGAGCGCACAAACGCTGGGTTGTCATGTACCACCTAAAACGTATTACTCAATAAGGAAGCAAGAAAATAAAAAAAATTAGCAAACTGACAGCTTATTTACGTCTTTACTCATTTAAAGCCATTCACTGTACTGTATTGCATAAACAACCCCGCCTATTAGCATCAGCCAGAATCTAGGGTGCATCTAAAACACCAAAAACGGGCTTTTTTGCATGTCCCGCCCTTTCGAACTCTGAACATCCCTGTTACTCTCACATTCGGCAACACCCCATTCATATGTATGTCATTGTTTGCACTGTCCAAGTCAAAGCAGATCTCTTCCTTACCTTCCACTATATAGTAATCCTCCAGTACTTCCCAATCCCTAGGTGCACCCGCAGTCGGTGTCAGCAGCAGCACGTCAGTGCTTGTCATATTTTTCCCCAGTAGCATGTTGCATGTTGAATACCTGGCCGCTGAAAACTCTCTCAGCAGTCCATGGAGAACAAATGACAGCCACTCTTCCCTCTGTGTGTCTTTCACATCCATCTGTTTGAACTGCTCCTTCTTTGGCACCTCTTTCTGTGTTTCCTTCCACTGAGCCACACAAATATCCATGTGCTCCTGCCAGCCTTCCTTAGCCATGGGCCACCAAGCCATCTCTGTCGGGCACTGAAATGCATTGTCTTGCCCTTTCTCTGCATTGAGAGGCTGAATCATTAGTTCATCCTCCGCTTTCCAAATGGCCAGGAGGCACTCACATTTCCTTTGATCCTGCTTCTTGCTCTTCTGTAGGATAAGCTCCACCACTTCAGGCTGTGGCCCCTCCATCGCATGACACGCCTCATCTTCTATGGATGCCCTTAGCTGTGGCTGTGGATCATTGTCAGGTGCCAAGGGCCACTCTCGCTCAGATGCAGTTATCATCTTTCTTCCCAGAGCCAGCACCACTGATTGTGCTTCACCATGCTGTGCTCTTCCCCCCCCAAACACTATTAAGTCACGCTGACACTGACCACTTACTTCATATGTGGGCCTGTCAATGTCCTTCTCTGGTGTACATGCCCTGAAAGCGTCCTGTTGTGATTTGACATTCTGACATGTATTCGCTCGACACGATACCTTTCACTTGCATCTTGTTCACTTCCTTGTCTAAGGTGCACACTCCACAGTCACCCGTCCCTCTGAACAGTTCATTTATTGCCACTTTGTCTGGACATGCCTCCCCCCATTCTGACAGGACCCCGTTTGACAAATCAGTCATTGCATCTCTTTTTTCCAAAATGTCCTCCCTCCCCTCTGTTGCACACAGTTCCCTCCTCCGGTACCCAGTCAGCCCGTGTCTTTCCCCACTTTCTACCCTTTCTCGGAAATACGTAGAGCCAGCCCCACAGCATTGTGCGTCATCCACCCCAACCCCCACAGACACTGGTGCTGGCACCTCACATTCCTGCTCCTCTGTGTGTCCTCTCTCCTCCCCCTCCTTCATTGACACTGCTTTTTTCATTCTCAGCCATGCGTCATCAGCTGCATTCAGAATGTCTGCCCACCCCCGGAAAGATCTTAACTTTTCCTCCACATTCCCTTCCACCACCCTCCTTATCTCGTCTGGCAGTAACTGCCATATTGTGCGCCTCATGAACATTTCGAAAGCATTAATTCAAAATCTGAGCATCTCTGATCACTCTGTACCTCCATCCCCTTTGTGATATATTTGTGCTTTGCTTGTAATTCAGCACTATTTCCCTTGTCCCTTTCCTGCGCTACCCTTTGTAATTGATGTTCCTGGGCAGCCCCCACCTCCATCTTTTGTGCCAACTGGGGGGGATCACATCCCAATTGTGCAACATGCTCTTCAGCCTTTCCAGCACAGCCCTTGCCCCGACTTATGACCGATCTCCACCTGCCTCTTGCCTTGTCAGTGGACCGGCATCTGCCATGTTGCCACTGAAACTGTATGACCTCTACAGCATCAACCCTACACCCACTCTCCACGACGCGGTGCTCTGACTGTATTAGTCACCATATGTGTTGCTAGGAGTCTAGTGGGATCTCTCCCCCCACGTCAGCCTCCCACGGTTCCGCTGGTCTTCTCCCTGGGCTGTATTCAGAACAGCACCAGGAGATCCTGTGGGTGGTTACCCCTTCTGTTAGCTGGATTTCGATGCCTCTGGGCGGGGGACGTGTACCTGCCTGTTTTACCTTCTGGTTGGAAAACCAGTGCCTGATCTGGCAGTATCTGAACCGCTCTGATTCCCAGAGGGTGCATTTATCTTTGTATTCTAGTAAAGTCAAGGGGGCACCCTCCTTGTATAGGTCTCCAAGTCTCAGAATACCCTGCGGTTCCCATCTGTGCCCAGCCTGTTGTAAACTCTGGATTCTGCAATACCAATGTTAGGGGGCCTAGCTTGGCTTTCATCCCTATGCGTGCCCATCCGTGACCGGGCCCCGTCCCAGATGCTTAGTGTTGTGCGTGTAGATTCAAATAAGCCCACCCTGGCCTGTCTATTCAAGAAAGGCACATTAGCTAAGGGTATGCCAGATGCCCTCTGCTCCATCCCCACCCATTTCGGTTTGATTTGACCTGAGCTCCAGACCAGCATAGGGGCCACCTGGGCTGCACGGTAATATCTGTGTACAGAGGGAACCCCCAGTCCTCCTAATTCCTTTGTCCTAAGGAGCGTTTGTCGCAGGATTCTCAGGCATTTCTCTTTTCAAATTTACTGCCCAACAGCCCCCTGCAGATTCGTCAACTCTTTGTCGGAGATAGGAATTGGCAGTGCCTGGAACGTATATGAGTCTGGGCAAAATTTGTCATTTTTATTGCAGCCACCCGCCGGAGCCACGATACTTCTTGGGACTCCCAGCTCTTCAGAGTGGCTTATTGTTTCCTTCCATAGCTGATGGATAGTAGCCCTGTGAAGAGCCCTGTATGTGTTAGTGATTTTTACCCACAGGTATGTGAATTCTTTCTCTGCCCATACAAAGGGAAAGGCTGCCCGGAGTTCTAGCTCAACCTCTTTCGGAATCCCTATGGACATGCCCACTGATTTCTTGTGGTCGATTTGGAAACCAGAGACCTCGTGGAACTTGGCCAGCAGGTCCATCAGGGAGGGCAGCAACAGTTTTGGGTTCTGTAGAAAACAGATGACATCGTCCGCTTAAAAGCGCTACTTTGTGTTTGATCCCATGTGTGGGGACTGTTCCGGATCCTATGTGCCAGAGGCTCCATGGCCAACGCGAAGACCAGGGGCGACAGTGGACACCCCTGCCTTGTTCCCCTACGCAGAGGAATTTGGGGAGAGCCAAACACGTTAACCCGGACCACCGTAGAGGGAATCTGAAAATTTGATAAGATTAGGCTGCTAATATTCTGTCCAAAACCAGATAGAGGCAGACGAGCTTGCAAAAAATCCCAGGCCATGCTATTAAATGCACGGTGTGCATCTAGGGAGATGAGCGAGATTCTGGTAGAAGATTTCGTGGCCAGGGAAATTAGATTAATTACCCTCCTGATATTATTGTGGGCCCCTCTGTTTTTAATGAACCCCATTTGGTCTGCGTCTATGATGTGTGGAAGAACTTCCCCCACCAAAGCCGCAATGATATTGCTGTATAGCTTTGCGTCCATATTGAGCAGACCTATTGGGCAGTAGGAGGAACCCTCCTCCGGGTCCTTCCCCGGCTTGAGCAGCAGGGTAGTTTTACACTCTGCCATAATGTCGGTTACCAAACCAGAGGTAGGGAATGAATTAAAAAGATCAGTGAGATGTGGGGTCAGTAACCCTGCATGTTTTATAAAACCAATTTGTGAGGCCGTCTGGTCCCGGGCTTCCCCCCTCTGTGGAAAGACTGGATCGCCTATAGGACTTCTTGGGCTTAGATGGGACGCTCCAATGCCTCATCTCCTCTGGAATCCTTGGGGAGCTGGATTTCTCCAAGGAAATCCTTAACACGGCTGAGGTCCCCCTCATTTGGAGCGGAGGCGTTCTTCAACTCCTCCATGACCTACAGTTTCTGTGGTAACCCTATGCCCATCCCTGTCTTTCAGGGCAATTATCTGGTTACGAGTGGACTTCTTTTGGAGCTTCGCCATCAGTATCTTATTGGGCTTATTACCACTAGTATAGTAAAATTGTTTAGTCATGAGTAGTGAGTATGCTGCTTTCCCCATGAGGTGGGTTTCTAACGCCTGCCTGGCTAATCTAAGATACCTTAATGCCCTCTTGCTACTGCTGAAGGTATGAGTCTCTCTCTCTCCCTCTCCCTCTCCCCTAATACCGCCTTCCCTGCGTCCCACACAGTGTGGATATCTTGCCCCTCTGTCTTGTTTTCTTGAAAGTAAAGGGTTATTGCATCTTCTATAGCTGATCTTGCTATCATGTCCCCAAGAATACATTCATTGAGCCTCCACTAGCGTTTTTGCTGGGGGGCCCCTAGTTGCCAGGTCTAGCACCAGTACCACCGGGGAGTGATCCGTAAGGGCCCTCGACATGGTCTCTATGGTGCTGACTGACGGTATAAGGGTGGGAGAAACCAAAAACATATCCAACCTGGAAAAGCCCCCATGTACTGCATCAGTGATAGTGACCTCAATAAAGTGGTAATGGCGTAAAAGTTGACTTGGTCGGGGCCAAGGATTTATCTTATGTTGGGGACACCACTCAGTTGAAGTCCCTGCCCAGTTTTACCTCCCCTTCCATGAAATCCTGGACAATCCCGCTAAGCCCATCCACTTCCCTTGCTTTTCATTCGGGAAATAGATTGCTCCCAGTGTGACCCTCCTAGTCCCCAGGTCCCCTTTAACCATTAGATATCTCCCTTGTGAGTCCCTCAAGACATCCCTTACTCGCAATGGTAACCCCTTGCGGACCAAGATAGCCACCCCACATTTCTTCTGCTCGCTTGACGCAAAGTACACCCTGGTGTACCCCCTCCCAATCGGGCATTTTTCACCTTCCTTTTATTAAACGGGTCTCCTCAATGAATGCGATATCTATCTCCAGGGAAGCGAGCCTCTGGATGATTGCTCTTCGCTTTATAAGCAAGTTTAAGCCTCACAACATTTAGGGTGAGGCATTTAATGCTCGGATTGACTCTCGTATTATATACCTGTTGCTGTGCGTTTCCCTACATGGAGGGATAATACTGCTTCAGCCAAATCGCCAGGCTGGGAACCTATCACTCTGTATGTGTGTGTCCTAAAGAGAGCTGTGAACCAAGAACCAAATCCCCACAAACACCATTCGAACAACCCTCCCATCCCAAATTGTGCAGATGTATGCACCTACATGCTGACGCGACTGCCATTCGTCAAATAGGATAACAGTGAATTAGACCCTTTCCTTTCATGACGACGTCAACCCCCGTGCACCATGGCCTTCATCTACTGGTGTATGTGCCCGGCTCTTTGTCTTGAGGAGCGGTGGGTCTCGCCTCTTCAGTGGATCTAGGGCCCAACCTTCGCTACAAGCCCACACCCCGGCCGAGGCTTCTCATTATTGTTAGTCACCCCAGTCTTTGCCTGGGCTAGATGTCACCTCCAGGGGCTTCTTCTGCCTCAGCCTCCTGGCTTTGTCCCAGATAGTCTCTTCATGGCCTTGGGACCCCTCTCTCGAGGCCAAGACCTCCTGTGAACCACTCATCAGTGGTCTTGCCTCCTCTTCTGAGCCAATCGCATATTTCTGGTTTTTATATTCGAAGAGAAGCTTGCATGGGAACCCCCATCGATATTTGATCCATTGCCCCTGCAGCCAAGCTGTCACCACGTGTAGTTTCCGCCTGTTTGCCAGTGTCCTCTGCGCCAGGTCCTGGAATAGTGCTACTTGCTTCCCACATAACTGGACCAGTTCTTGCCTCCTCGCCGCTGCCATGATCTGTTCCTTGTGCTGAAAGAAGTGAATGCGGGAGAGCACATCCGGCAGAAGGTTCCAACGCTGTTGTTGCGCAGTGTAGACCCTGAGCGTTAGATCTATTTCCACCTCTGCAGTTTCTGAAAGGTCCAACAAAGCCTGAAACAGTTCCTTCACATAGCCCCCCAGATCCTGGTCAGCGACCTCCATCGGTATTCCGTGAATCCTAATGTTAATTCTACGAGAGCGATTTTCGAGGTCCTCCTGCCTGGCCCACAACATTTCGATCTGTTCCTCTAGGCCAAAGATTCTGTTAGAGAGCTCCGCCTGGTCGCAGGCGTGTTCGCATAAGGTGTCCTCTACTTCATTTACCCTCGTCTCCAGCCCAACCATATGGGAGGTTAGGTCAGTTACTGTCCTCAGCATGGACTCTTTTGTGTCCTAGATTTCCTTAGTGAGATCTTGCATTAGTAGGGAGAGCATTTCCATCAGGTCTTCCTTAGTCGCAGATGTTGGTATTGCTTTTCCTGGAGGGGGTGAGTGGTTCTCTGCCACAATTTCTTTAGGGCCAGCCTCTTTCTTTTCCCTGGATCCCCAGTAGTGGCTTGATGTCCCCTGTGCCCGTTTTAGGCTTCACCCCGCCCTTCGACATCTTGCTGGCTACTGGAGTCCCTAACCGTGGAAGCTCCTCCAATTTTACCCCGCAGCGTAGGCACAGCAAGTAGAGCCAGGCGCCACCTTCAAAACTCGCTGTGTAGCTGGCTGGATGCTACCGCCGCAGGCGCCAGCCCTTTTGCTTTCCTAAAATGTCCAGGTATCTCCTTCCTGAGCGTTCCAGAACCACTCCCCTATCTGAGTCACCTCCACCCCTGGTCCCTCCTCTGAGACTATTGTGGCCGGTATGTCTGCTGTGTGTCTAGAACTATAGCCTCTTGCGGGTCGTAGGGGACTCTGCCCGGCCAGTCAGCTTCTCCTGTGCTAGTTATTCACCCAGTGGGAGGATGCCTTTGCCCGAGTCATCCTTCAGCCTATCTCCATTGTGTTAGGGGGGGTCTTTCTCCCCATTTGCCACTTTCAGGACATGGCTGACCACCCCACGAGGCTGCCAACCCTTTCACTCAGGCGGCGTGACACGTGGATGAGGAGCACTCACCCCAGTGCACCTGTACCTGTTTCTGCCGATAGGCGGCCCATCCGGGGGAAAGGCAATTTCAATCTTGCGTGATGAATACTGTCACAAGCTTCCCTCGTCTGGATGTCTTGTTTGTTCAGCGAGGTTGGTTCCTTAAAAGTTTTCACCCAGGCTGCCTGCTATGATTTTAGCCGTGCACCACCACCCCCACGCGGTCCGCTCTATCTCTACCGTGCCAGGCTTCAGCAGGCAACTACGTTCAGAGCGTGGCTGCCAGCGGTGCAGGGGCAGCTCCAGCCCAGCCTGGCATAGATCCCAGGGCCACTGCTGTCTCCAGGCCCCCCCAGCTTCCCCCTGCGCCCTACTTGGGGTGGGGGGGGGGCTCTTGAGGTCCGGCTATTCAGTGTCTTCTCTCCCAGTGCCAGAGCGAGTATAGAACTCGCTGTCAGGCTTCACGCTGCAATGCTCACAGCTCTGGCAGCTGCATGTTCCCAGTGCTTCCCATCTGCACCCCGACCGCCTCCGGTACCCCCTCAGCACAGGGGCAGGCAACTCGGGCACAGGGCGCCGGCATATTTGGACAATATTCCATGGGAGAGGAAGGCGGCCATCACTCTGCGCCCCCAAGCGGTCTTCACCTGGCATATAATTTTAAGTAGATAGAATTTTATGGGAATGCTTGACATATGTACAAGTGTCTGTCCTTGGATAACTGCCATTATCTTAGTCCCTGGTCATTTGGGTCTAGCGCAGCGCATGGTATGGTATGAGATGTGCCTATTGCCATAATGTTGACACAATTTGTATGATGTTGCCCATCTCCTGCAGGGGAGGGCCCTTTCCATGTGGCCAGGGCAGTGCAGCCACAATCTGATAGTCCCCCTTAGGGTGGAATAATGTGAGAGGATCACGGGGAGGGAAAACCTGTGTGTGATGGGGACGACGAATCAGGAAAGATGCAGTATGTACCTTCCTGACTTCCCTCACCCCTTTACCCTCTGCATGGTAACTTAATCCCCCAGGCTCCCATGCACTATTGCAAGGTAGACTCTCACACATCACTTCCTTATTGAGAGGCCACTATCTATGGAAGTCTCATATATTTTCTGAGAGAGGGAAGAACGATACCTCACTGAAATCTAATGCTGGAAGTACTGGGATGAAGAAGCTGTCCACAATAATGAGGAACCCTCAGAAGAACCAACACATGCGGTGTAGTCCATGTAGACCAAAAGGTACAGAGACGAAGGAGGAGTGGAGGCCTGATGATCGATGCATCCAACTGCAGTAAGCATTCTAGTTCCCGGTGGACGCCTAGCCAGGGAGCAAATCATGAAAATGGCACCCAGGCTGTCTCAAAAGAAAATCCGTTCCTGGAGGTGCAACAGATGGAGTGGGATGCATATACAGGAGTAAGCCGGTGGAAGGAGGGTTGAAGGCGAGACAGCTTAACTGACTGAAGGAAGAATACTCTTGGCAGCCCTGAAGTCTGGCAGTTAGTGAAGCACCACGCCAGTTGGAGAAAGGATCCCGTGGCAGAGCCACCACAAAGCAGAGGGAGACCCAGAGAGGCAAGGAAACTCTCAATGGGGAAGGGGTTGCGAGAGGCGGTACCGGCAAGGAGAGAGAATGGCAGAGCAGGGCACAGAGTCAGGAGCAGCACAGTGTGGAGTGGGTTTGATGTGGAAGGACTGCTCGAGAAGCTGACAAGAGAAGGCTCCTGGTTCCACTGCAAGAAGGCAAACCTGGGAAGCTGAAGCGACAACTGCCGAACAAATATGGAGGCCGGGGAGCAACTGAAAATTTTAAATAAGACTGGACAGCATACCAAATGACCCGAAGCATGCATGAGGACTCGAACCACTGCGGAACACAGTCAGGTACGCAGTTGGTTGGGAACACTCGAGGTGATCTTGAAAGAGGCTGCAAAAGATGCAGAGAAACGAGAAGCCAAGAATATGGGGCTTGGGACCCCTCGTTAATAAACCGAACCTTTACTATGAGGCCATATTGTGTCATGGCGTTTGGCAGGAGAGTAAACCAAGTCCATTACAGTAGGAGGAGAAAAACCAAGCGTGCAAGTCTGGGACCCGCCCCCATAAAGTCATAGGCAGATCTATTACTCTTGAAAGTGACAGCGCCAAACAGGACAGTGAACCAGGTCAACTATACATTGGGAAGGGTTTATCGAAGGCTACCATTGAGAACTTTGTGTTTTTTTTCAAACTGTGCAAGCCAAGATAAAGGAGCTATTTTCTGGGCATCATGAAGGAGTTGAAGTTAAATAGTAACCAGGGGAAAGGAGCCATTTCCCCTGGTACTTGGGAACATTGTAAAGAAGTCTTGGGAAGGGAGACATTTCCCTCAGTCAACATTGTGAAAACCCAAGGAAAGGGTCAAGCACCCACCACTGCCTGGAGAAGTGTCCAGACACCACCACCTTCATCGCAGTACCCGAGAGCCAGGCCTGCCAACCAGAGACTGGGACCTATATCCTCCGACAAGGATGAGACATTTTACCACCAATTGGACACGAACTTTGGAGAACGTCCAAATCCTGAATTACCCTTTTTGTCCAGGGGAAGAGGATAATTTCCCTGGAACAAGGAGGACACCCTTTTATTCAGTTTTGCATAGAGTGTAAGGAACAGATTTAGGGTTTCGACGTTTGGACTATGGACTTGTTGCTTTGACATCCTGACTGACTGCTTAGTTTATGATTTTGAGGCAAGTAAAACACTCTTCGTTTTTGGGCTAGTATGGTATTTCTCCAACCCCACCTTGTTTCAATAAGTTATGATAACTATAATAGGGCTGTGTCAGACTCATACTTCTGAACCCCTTAGTGTTCTTTTTCTCTTTGAAAACGTTTACTTCAGGGGCTCGAACACTATAGTCTGGTGAGAATGATGAATAACTGAGAAAACAGTCTGTTCATTAATATGTTTTAACACTGGTTTCTCTTTTGTGTTCTGGGATATTTTGAACAACATTCACTGTTCTATGTTTTTTATTATTTACTTTAATTTCTATTTTCCATTCTTCTGTGGCTGAGTGATAAGAGGAGAGAGTGCGATGGACTGTGATGGAATGTAATCTGCAATACTGGGAAAGCCCTAGATTTTTTGATTTTCAGTTTTAAAATGATGAAGGCAATTCTGTTTATGAAAGGGCCAAAATCTGTCTCTTGACATCTCCAGCAACTGCCCTGCAGTAGGAGCAGGGAAGGTTCAAAAATCACATGCATATTCCTCACAGGTACTGGAACATAACGTTCAACAGGCAGAGGTGGATTTCTTTTAATCGTCTGCACCTCTAATTGAAAACAATTGTCTAAGCTAGTCAGCTTGGTTGCACATTAAACTATAAATATAAGCTATGACTAGGTATTACATGGTGGCTGTTATTTGTTTGTTTGTAGCGCAGGCCAAAACCCTCAGGTAGCTGGGCGCAAACAGTACAAGGATACTTAAGAAGCTTAGTTACAGAGCATACAAAATACATAGGAGACTTAATTACATAGTTGGGTAGGTACATACAATGTGTAATGAGCAGTTATAAACAGTGATAGCTAGAATGTAACCATAAATTAGCAGTGACCAAGTGGTCCCAATAGAAAAACCAAAATACAGGCAGAGGGATGCCAGAGAGTATACGGTTGGCAGTGGCCAGCATAGCGATCCTTAGGTCATTCAAGAGTGGGTAGGGCAAAGGGTAAGAAGGGTCGGAGGAGGTTAGCAGGTCAGAAAGGGCGGTCAGGTTAGACGTCATTAGTCCGTAGCCAGGTGAGGAGTTTCCATCGGAATGTGGAGTAAGGTTGGTCAATTCTGAGATCTAGGGGGAATCCATTCCAGGATTGAGCAGCTAAAACCGGAAAGCTAGAGCTGCTGGCTGTGATCCGTTTGTATCTAGGAACCTCCAGGGTGTAGGCATAAGACATTCTCGTGGGTCGGTCAGACGTTCACTTGTTTACTCTTTCTACGAGGTAGGGAGCGGCTATATTATTAAGACATTTGGACGCGAGAGAGAAGGTTTTAAGGCAAATTCTGTCCTTAATTTTGAATGCAGAGATATGCTCTCTGTTCGGGATGTTTAAGGCTGCTCTGAGGGCATTATTTTGGAGGCCTGCAATTTATCACCAAATGCACATCTATCCTCTATAACGCTATCGCATCCTTTGCCACCCCTGAACTACTACCCTAGAACTACATTGTACGGCTGGAAAAGGGAGACAAACCCAAACTGTCTCCGGTGTGGAGAGGAGGAGGGAACCTTCTTTCATATCCTGTGGTCATGCCCCTGGATCCGCACCTTCTGGGACGCTTGTTGTGCTGAACTGACCAGGATACTCCCTTGCACTATACAATTGGACCCAAGGGTCCTAGTCCTGGGAGTACCAGATGAGACCAAACTTAATAAATGGGAAAAGCTGCTTTTAAACACAGCTGCGGGCCTAATGAAGCGCAATATTGCACAAAAATGGGGAGTGCCGGAGCCCCCGACAATGGAACAGTGGGTAATGGACATGGACACATGCACTATGATTGAACGTCGGATATATTACGCAAGAGGCTGTCCAACCAAAGCTTCTAAAATATGGGGGAGATGGGAGGAGGGTGGGCCTTAATGGCCACGGACAATGGTGATGATGACATGAATAGATATACAGAAGGTCAAGGGAAATGATCTTGGTGCTGGTGATACTAATATTAATGCTAACTTATGATTGGAAATGCTGGACCTCAAATGCTTTTATTTTTCACTTTTTATTTTCTCGTTTTGTGGTTGTTTTGACTATGTTATGAAAAACAATAAATGTTTTATCCAACAAACAAAAAAATAATGTACTTATTAGATCCCGCATATAAAGCATTGCAATAATCCAGTCTGGATAGAATAAGTGTATTGGCTAGTGTGATGCAGCTAGTCTCAGAAAGGAATGGTCTGCAGGCTCGGATCAGTTTGCAGGTATAAGCTGTAGAAGAAACTAGAGAGTTAATTTGCTTCTTGAAGGTGAGTGCCGAGTCAAGATAGAAACCAAGGGTTTTAACAGCAAGCATCATTACATTGTCGATGTTGAATGATGCGTAACTAGGGTTACGTTTTTTTTTATGGCCGTCTCTGAGCCTAAGATCAGTAACTCAGTTTTATCGTCATTCAGGCAGAGGACGTGGGATGCCATCCATGCCTGAATGAGGAGATGTATCTTATTTACTAAGGCCGAGTCCTCCAGGAAGTTGCCCGAAAGGTGGATGAGGATTTGAGTGTCATCAGCGTAGTTGGTATAGGTGACACCCAATCTGTCCAACTTGTCAAACAAGGGCTTAGTAAAGATATTGTACATCGAAGGAGATGCACATGATCCTTGAGGGACGCCGCAAGAGACGTGTATGGGGTCAGCAGCTTCTAGAGGGGAGAAGACTCTCATTGTATGATTCACAAAGAAGGATTGCACCCAGGTTATGGCATCACTTGAGAAATGGGCAGCTGACCTAAAATGATTGCATAAGACTGCATGATCCACCGGGTCAAAGGCTGCCGATAGGTCAAGGAGGAGTAGCATAGCTGGTTTACCATTGTCTTTCAGCTCGTCAATTTGGGTCTTGAGGTCGATCAAGGCTGTTTCTGTGCCATGAAGGGGGCGGAAGCCAGACTGGCGTGAGCTTAGTAAATTATTAGTTTCTAGGTAGTCCTGAGTTTGTAGGTAGGCTACTCTGTCAATAATTTTAAGTAGGAAGGGGACTGTGGTAATAGGTCTATAGTTAGTTGGGATGGATGGGTCTAAGGTTTATTTTTTGAGCATAGGTAGCACCCAAGATTGTTCGAGGTTCTCGGGCACAAGATTCGTCTTAAAGGATGCGTTTATAAGCTTCGAGATGAAGGGGGCTAAGTCTCTAGCTGCATCCTTTATAATTAGGGCTGGACAGTTGTCTCCTTTGCAATTGGAAGGTTTGAGTGAACGTATACATTTTTCTCGACAATGGATGTTTTTCTAAAGCTGAATGGTAGTGAGGAGTTAGTTTAGAGGTGGTTGCTGCTGGGGTGAAGATTCATCCTGTAGGAGCAGGGAAGCTTTCTTTTTTGCAATTTTAATTTGGAGAGAGCTAATTTTATCGGAAAGGGCATTCTCTATGATGGTACACCAGGGCTCATCTTTGGGAGTATTGTCAACCTGCGGTATAGGTGATTCCATTTCGCGAAGGATAGAGAATAATTCCTTAGTCTGATTTAGCCTTAGATATTCTATCGTTGAAAGTGTTCTTTTTAGTACTGATAATTTCCTTTTTGTACAGTTTGGAATAATTAGCTTAATTTTATTCTCCTCGGTAGGTGAATGGCGCCAAATTGATTGCAACTTTCTTTTTTGAATCCTTAGTTCTTTCAGTTGCAGTGTGAACCAATTATTCAGGTGAGAGGTCTGTCTGCCTTTGCGAGTTCTGTGCGAGGCGATGGCGTCAAGTGCATTTGTCATAGCGCTGTTGAAAACTTCCACAAGTACGGTGGGGTCCGTATTGTTAACTGGATTGTCAAGAGTAGGGAGAAGATGTGGTAGTAAATTTCCCACAGTAATGTCTTTTTTTCCTCCTGGTAGGGAGTGGCGGTACCATAACTATCGGTTTAGGACGGATGAGGTCAAGTCAGGCAGAGAAGGTGATTAAATGGTGGTCAGTCCACGATTGGGGAGTTATATTAGTAATGCTAATGTTACAATTCAGGTCGGCAACCCAATCTAGGGTACTTCCTTTAGCATGTGTAGAGATAGACTTTGTGTCAGCCCATAATCCTTCAGTAGAGAGGCAACAGCTGGGGCATATTTATCATTGCTGTCGTTAAAACCCAGATTACAATCTCCCAGCAGCAGAATTTGCGCATGGTCATTGGTATTATTGGTCAGGATACTATTTAAATCCTCCTCAAACGAACCCAACGGTCCAGGTGGTCTTTAGATCGCATAGATGGTGAGGGTGCGGTTGCTAGAAAGGTGAAGTTTGGCTGTGAGAGTCTCACAGGAGTGGAACAATGGGGTAGTAGTGAGTCTGATAGGTTAGATTTGTGGATAATGGATATACCGCCGCCTTTAGCGTCTGGTCTGTCAACTCTTAGTAGTTAGGTAATTTTCACTTACTGCTGTTTAACCTCTATATTTGTGGACCTCCCAACCTTTTGCTTTTTGTTTCAGCCTCCTGACCTGACATTCTGCCAGTGAATCACAGCCTTCAGCTGCTCGCCACTGGGCTTCGCTTATCGTTCTTAGTACTGGGAAACATTGCCACTTTTGGCAACTGTATTTCATTGTGCAAAGTACATTACTATACCGTGCGCTTGGGTCCTTGTGTTTCCGGGCCGTAGACCTCCCTTAAAGATGTTTTGGTAACTGGAGAATGTGCCTCGGAGTAGACTGTATGCAGCAGAAGCTTTTTGTGTATTTTTATAAACTTTTACCGAGCCATAACGCACTTACCGCGTTTGGCTCATGACTGTGGCTAGTGTCAGTCATGGCCGTGCCAGGAGGTCTTTTGTCTTCTCCTTTGGCCAGTTTGTCCTTTGGCCTTCTCCTTGCTCTTTGTGGCCCGGGGAGTCCTTATTTGAGCATGCATACACCTGTGAAAGCCAGTGCTTTTTGAGGGCTAATGCATGTCATGTGTGTGGGTACCCAGGAAGTGGGCTGCGACTGTCTGGTCCCAATCAACACCAGTGGTGCCAGGATGTCTGGTGTGCATGAGAGCTGCAGTGACCCCTGATTGGACCACTGCTAGCTTGCATGATTGGGGCAAATCCCCTCATTGGCCAGCTGGGGTGCAAACACTCACTGGACTTTAGGATGTGAGGAGGGGCTCTGAGTGCAGACCCTCGGATCACCCTGAGGTTCAAATCGACATCTACTCTGAGCCAAGTATCCTGAGAACCGAAGCAAATCCAAAGACTGTCTGGAACTGCGCAGAGAAGGTTTGGCAACCTGAGCCCTCTGTTGTCCTGGTAGAGCCCTGCGTTGTACTTGATCTCCGAAGACCTGGGAAGGTGCTTCAACCCTTTTGAGTGGTGGGACCAATCACTCTCAATGTCTCCTTGGTGCCCTGCAAACAAGCCTTCTCGGAAATGTCCCTGGGCCCTCCAGTGGACTCACTTACCCCTCGGCACCGGTGCTGGAGTGTTGCTACATTGAGTGTTGCTACACCTTCTTGCCAAATCTCATCCCTACTGCTTTGGGCCGCAAGAGAGAAGGGTGCGTTAGTCAACGATACTTGGGTGCTCGTGCGTCACTGTGCGACAGTGGCGGTTGCTGCTGGATACTTTCCCACATTTCTTCAAATGTCCTGAGACCAGCTGCATTTGTGTTTTCTTTGTCTTGCTTTCGAGACAATAGGTACAGTTCCTGATGTAAATCAGACCTGCATCCGCAGAATCTGTGCACTTTGAAGCATAACCAATGAGGGCATTTCGTAGTCCAGGCAACCTTCAAACCTGCCAAGTTTGAGCCTGGAGTGAGCTTAAGGGTGGTGAGTAATCATACCACTTACCGTCGCCCCTAGTTCATCCATATCCTTTTACGCACGAAGGATCCCCTGTGCTCCTGTTCTTGACTTGGTTGGCTCTTGCTTCCTATGGTCATCCGAAAGTTGGGGACAGCTTTGTTCTCCGTAGCAGACCCGCCTCTGACTCTTGGAACCAAATTCTTCACACTCCAGTTTCCTATTCTAACTTTTGCTTCCCATTGAAGTTTGCCCCTTTTGAGCTTTACTCATCGACAAGAGCTTTTACGCATGAACATAACATTGAGCACAAGGCTCCAATCTTTGTAGGGCTGGACTTCTTAAGTTGGGGATACCCATTTCTGGAGTTGGCCATTGTGTTAAAGTTTGTGTGCTTTCCATCCTTACAGGTTTTGGTGGTAATCCGTATATTACCGCATTGACTGAAAAGTGATTGTACCTATGTTTTATATAGTGTGTTTAAGTAGTCCTACTACTGTGTTCATCCTTATTCACTTGTGTTTGTTAAAGGCCTAATACATTGTATGTGCTTGATATACTACTGTCTAAGAGTAATTCTTGTTTCTTACTGTGTGTGCTCACCCAAGACCTCAGATCACCCCCACTACTTCTGAGACGTCGCCTTGACTGTTCTCCAAGCTACCTTGAATTGTCTTTGCGAACTTCGCAGAAGTGTTCCTTGTTTCACTAAACTAGGGTGGCCTCCTGAACAAAAGTTCACCAGAGCAAAGTTCAGAAATTCATTCTAACAGCGGTGACTGGGATCACACAATTATTCAGTGATGGCATTTTGGTGTTGCGTTAGTGTCTGCTTGGTAAGCGGTGCTTAAGTCCTGACATGGCTAGTGTGCATCAGCTATCTGGCCTAGGTGTCTCCAAAACAACCGTTTGGGACGCTGCCCAGGAAGCTACTTGCCTTTCTCCCGAGAAAGGCTGACACCTTCCTCCAGAACACAGGAACCCTTCCTTGGGAACTGCTGTTTTAAAGACAGTCCTTATTTAACAAAGATACTCTCAGACCAGGGTAGTGATTTCTGGAGTGCCTTTGAAGTAGACAGACATAGGAAGGGGGAGGGACAGAGTTCGATTAGCCCAGATGAGAGGTTTAGGCCGAGAGAGGGTTTCCATCTTGAATTCTGCTAGGTCTCCCAAGGCTTCCTACCCTTCCTCACGTCTGCAGGCAAAGAACTCTGGGTATCACATCAGAAGGCAAAGGGCACATGTTATAGCTGCCTGGATTGGTCACCTGACAACAGGCTGCTTTTTACCAATCCACCGTAGCATGTTGCTTTTTCCACCAGGGGCATGGGAGGGGCTGTCCTTAGTTAATACATCTTTGGACTTAAAGACAAGGATTCATCTGAAACTCTGGTGGGCATACAGTCAATTCCAAAGTCCTCTGCCATAGAGGTGAAGACAGAAGTTTCCATGGACGAGGAAAGCTGTTATCCCTACCTACCTCGAGTAAATTTGGGGTAACACTGTTGGAGCAATGCCTCTCTACTGCTTGTGCACTTGAACCAGTATCCCGATCACTGGAGATGGACCATCTTGCAGGAGTGGAAGTGCAGATAAAAAACACTCACCCTGGAGTAGGCCTTCCAGCAACCTAGAAGTCGAGAAGCAGCTCAGAACCCTGTTTACCACTTCAGGACCTCTTCGAGCCGAATCAGCCTCAATCAACTCACTTCCAAGCTTTAAAGGACCTGCAGTGCTGCTTTTGGCACTCTCCAAAACCTTGAACTGCTTAAGTGTGCATCAGGTCGTCTGGATGCTGACTAGACTTATTGGAGTAGACCACCTTGTCTTGACCCGATCATCGGCTTAAGTCTGCACAGTTCCAACCTTCTGGAAGAGCTTGTCTTGTGCAGCAAATCCACTGGGAGCCAGCTCCTTGAACCGATTTGACGCTGACTCGCCATTGGGAAAGTACTGGCTCAACTGAAGTAAAGCACCTAGAAGCCTAGCTCAACCCTGTTGAGCCCAAACGACAAACACTGCACTTTAGACTTTAAAAGACCTATCCTTTAACATTTGTTGCTCATATCATTTGCCTGAACCCTTGCCTTCACCCATAGTGCCCCTTTATTCTCGGTCTGCTTTCTGTGTTCCTTTACAGCATTGGGTGTTCAGTGTTTTTAATTAGTTGTATGCACTGTTTGTTTTCATTTGAAGTTCCTATTTTTCAGAACCTTGGTTGGACATGCTCATTGAGGTGCCCTCCATACTATTGTTTGCATCATCTCCGACCCCTCCTGAAAAGCATAGCCTGTCCTCAGCCTGTATTACCAAAAGAGGTGAAGGAGGTAAACCTGTTGGGCTTGGCATGATTAGGACCACTGCTGGTTTACCACTAGTGTGTGGCAAAGTAGGCTTTTTAGTCATTTTGTCTCTGGGGAGACTTGTATAGCACACACTGCATAACTGGATCGATTCTTGGTGCTGGTCATCACTACAGAGGCTGTTATTAATAAATGTGAGCACTGTGGACTTTGTCAGAGAAAAGCAATGTCTTAATGGTGGAGGGTGGGGAATATTTGGATGCAAAGAAAACGAAGCTTTTGAACTTTTATCCAGTTTATTTCTCTTGAATGCAGAATGTCATCCCATGCTTGCTACTCTTGGGAGAGTTTTCGGTTCATGTGTAGCCTTATTTGTGGTCTGGTGACTCTGATCAGCCGTACTAATACCAAAGGACAAACTGCACACTGGCCCAGGAGCTTCAAAGTAATGTAAGGGTACTAATGCACCTCAGTCATTAGTGAGGAAACCGTTTGTTACACAATGTTAAAAAGGAGCATCGGCTTTGACTCTCTAGTGTTTTCACCATACCTCCTTCAAAAACTGCTAACATTTGTTGACTGCAAAAGTTCTTCGGCTCCCCTGCCAAGCTCATGGGCTTGTGTTGGACAGTTATGCAGCAACTGCAACCCTCTGCAAAGGAACACTGGGTGGTGCAGCGACTGCACTCTCAGACAATATACTAACAGTGTATCAGACTGTTCCTCCTCCAGTCCAGGCTCACAACATAACCTGGAATGCGCCCTGAGATCCATAGCAGTCTGTTCTACACTTTTGCATTGTCCTTTCACGCAGTCTAATCTAGACGGGGCCCCATCAGGATTTCGGATTTAGCAGTCCTGAATTACTATTCCAGAGTTTGCCCCATGGAAAAATGTAAAGCACATGTTATTAACTACCTATTACCTACTACATAGTGCTTCACATAGACCATCGGTTGCATGCCAGGTAGGCTGAGAACATACCATCCATTGTACGATACTGATCTATGGTCCCCATGATTGGACCCACACACACCGAAGTTATGACAAAACACTTATTTTCCCCTTCTACATCAACCTTTCCCAAGTCTATGGTATTTCACCTGCTTCCCCATCCTCTTATTTTCTCTGCACTCCTTTTCCTAAATAGACTGAAGTCTGGATACGCTTAACGAGAGAACAATACGCCAACCACCAAACAAGCCAGGGACTCTGAGACCATTACGGTGGGGATTTGGTGCATTTTACATGCCTTGCAATAGAGCAGTATTCCGTCTCTAGACTGCATTTCCTGGTCTGCCTTTAAGAGACAACCCAGGAAATGCCACCTAAAGGGCCTAATACTAGAACAGGAAGTGGCCCAGAAGATGTAAAACACTGGCACAAGGGAGCAGGCAAAGGTGTGTGTGGGAGGGTTGGCATGTTTGTAACGGGGGAGGAGTGGTGCCAAGGGGTGTTTTGGGGGACTGAACCACCCCCTCACCCCCGCCCCAACAGAAGGAAAATCTTGCCAGTGTTGGAGCGGGGGGACAGAGGGTGTTTTCTTCAGGCACAGTGGGGATGGGTAGAAGAGCGAAAACGATGGGTATTCAGAGGTGACAGTAGGACAATCCCACCCTTTGGAAGCCAATCCTGGAAGAGCAACAATGTTTTTTTTGGAGGAACTGCCTCCATTGTGCGGGATTATTGCCTCAAACTAGCTTAACATACCCGCTACAAAACCTCCAGAACCTTGCTAATGGTTATTCCCGAGCTCATACTGAGGCACTCTGATCTTCCTGTAACTTACACATGACACGATTCCCCTCACTGTAGGGTTCCTAGGAATGCATCCTACTGTACTTGTATTATCTAACCAGAAACCCATTCTCATTTTCTTTCTGAGCCATCATGGTCCACACTATCTTGTATTTCTATTGAATCGCATGTATTAAGGGCCTCCGAGTGTGATGTCCTTGAAATTCCTTCATTTTGCATGCATTGTCTTTTGCGCCTGAATGCTTTTAAGCAGTTCACTGCTATTTCATGCTTTAAAAATCTTCAAGGTGAAACAAATATTGGTTTATGGAAAGTGGCATGCAGATCATCACCAACCTTTTGCTTTTCAGGGCTGGTGATCCGACTCCAACTCAAGTTGCTGATAGCATCATCCGTGCCCTAGAAGACAGTGAGCAGTCAAACCCCCCTCTGCGAGCAGTTATTCAGTGGGACAGAGAGCAGATCATGAAGGTATTCGTTATACAAACATATATGGTTTACTATCAGTAGTGCAAATTGTAGAATTGGATTGCTGAGGTAGCCTGCAAGGTTGCCATCTTTCCATGTTACCAGAGTTGTCTTTATCCAGTCTTGGATTTTTAACCAGCAGTATGGTATGTATGCTGGAAACTGTAGGATTTTAGTTATAAGAGGAAAATTGAGCTACCAATTCCAACATACAATGTGCTGTTGGTTAAAACGCCTGGACTGGATGAAGGGAACCCTGATAAGGAGCAGTTGGCAACCCTGGTCCTATTAAGGCTAGGAAAAACCTTGCACGGGTTTGCCCTCTTTGTGAGCCTCACGTTTATTTAAATCTCCATTGCAGGGGAATCAAACTCACACTTCTTGTATGCATTGTAATGTAACGGGGGCTTGCAAAGCACAACTTCTTAACATAGGCTGTTCCAGGCATGTATGACCTTAGTTCTATCCTTAGTTTTGCACACCAAGGCAGTCTGTCGATAATCGTGCCTGCTACTAAACTAGAAAATAAAAATAAAAGTAAATAAATACAGATTCCATGTGCCACTTCACCTGTGCACCAACCGCTTTGATCTAAACCCCAGAACCGATGCTTGAAGCACTTAAGCAAGTGAAGTTGATTTATTCAAGGCATTGTTTACAAAATGTGCAAATGGTCAGGCTTCCAAAATCTCTTTTTGCAGAAATGCCTCCCATCCAGGGCCCCCCTGTACTTCTCACCATGCTTACTTCCTTCATCTTAAATCCCAAAGTACGCTCCATTCAGTAACCCCTATTCTTGCAGATTTTGCCTTTTTACTGCCTTGTTAGATGAGTTGCAAACTGGTGGCTGCACGTTTGACACTGGCTTTCAAACTTTGTAGCTGTCTCCCCCTTTCAAAACCAACCTTTTGGCCTCCAACAACGATATTGACCTCCCCCTTCCTTGCTGTCTTGGAACCAACGCCAGTAGACCTCCCAGGTGGGTGAACATCACGTTCTACAAAATTGGGCGGGGGAAGGTTTGGGGCCAGTGGTAGCACATTCTTGGTTTGTGAGGGGATGTTCTCTTTCGAGGGGATTGTGTCCTCCGACATATTCCACATCTTTGACATTGATTACCACAGCTGTGCTGCTTCGGAAAACTTTTTCGGCGTCCTGCGTCGATGACGTCCATATGCTCCCTCGAGGACCTCCTCCGACGTCACCAGATGTTATATGTAGGACGCACGATGCCCGTATTCTCAGTTTCGCAGAAAAAACGGATGTGTTTGCTTCGAAATCTCGGCACGCCTCGCTTCTCTTGTGCATCGGTTCTTCGAATATCGCTGTGTTAAATGAAAATATGTCTTCGTCTTCTGCTATCCTGAAGTCGGGCTTCAAGAAGTGTTGGGACTGCACTGTCTCTGACGGACCTGCACAACGTCTGCCTTTGGTGCCTCGGTGAAAGCCACGCCACGGATGACTGCGACGAATGCCAGTCTTTGACATCGATGGCCTTGCGGGAGCGGAAGAAGCTGTCGGCGGGTAGGGTTTCCAA
This sequence comes from Ambystoma mexicanum, assembly GCF_040938575.1. Classification (NCBI taxonomy): domain Eukaryota; kingdom Metazoa; phylum Chordata; class Amphibia; order Caudata; family Ambystomatidae; genus Ambystoma; species Ambystoma mexicanum. The sequence goes on along the minus strand of NC_090939.1, from coordinate 144,517,956 downwards.
ACCCCGTAAATCAAAGTCCGCTGGACTCTTGACCGACGATTCGAGGGGCGACTCTCCGCGTTGGCGTAAGTCCAGGGGGGTCTCGTTCCAGGAGTGGGTCCCGCCTTTCCTCGGCCTCTTTGAGGCATGCACGGAAGCACCGTGCTCAGTCGCCTTCCCCGTCCTCATCTGCATTCATCTCTGGCGGGACACCTTCCGTAAGGAGATGATGTTGATTTTTGAGTCGCAGGGCTCTGTTCCGTCGGCGCCATGTCCGTCGAGGGAATTTCTCAAGGCTCCGGCTCCGAGGAAGCCATCGACGCCATCAAAGCTGCTGTCATCGGCGGCGCCTCGGTCGACGTAGACGCCCTCAACGCCTTTTGAAGAATATTTACCGGAGGTACCCCGGAGAGCTGTGGAAGCTCCTAGGAAGACGCTCAGCAAGTCTGTGCGGCCTATACTCGACCCATACTCTGTTCCTCCTCCCAGGGTGGACTTCGTCCAACCCTTGGAGTACATTCCAGAGGTTGAGGAAGGGTCTGAGGCTGAGGTGCCTCGTGAGGTTCCTGATGACGGTTGTCTGGTCATAGCCAATTGGAAGACCTTCGTCAATCTTTACATGACGCAAGTGGTCTTGATAGCTCCCCGGAGGTTGAGTTTGGCAGGTCTGAGCCTGGTACGCATGCTGACTCCTCGTACAGGCGACTCATGTCGAGGGTGACAGAGTATCTGGGGTGGTGTGCTCCACCTGTGGATTTTCTGCAGGATGACCTGACAGATATCCTTGACCAAGGTCCACCCACTGACCCCGTGTTGCCATTTCATATGGCCTTACAAAGAAGGGTGGCAGCGGCTTGGACTGCTCCGGAGAGTCTTCCGGCAGTAAATACGTAATTACTGAAAAAATACCATCCAGCCAGTGGCGACCCCTGCTACTTGTCCACGCACCCCACTCTGGAGAGTTTGGTGGTACAGGTGGCTACGGCCCCAGCAAAGCAGGCGGTGTACCCTACAATCCCTCCTGATAGGGATGACAAACGCTTTGACGGTTGGGCGAAGAAGGGATTTTCTTCTGGGGGTATGGCTTTGAAAGCAGCCAACTCCGTTTGTGCCCTTGCAAGATTGACGTACACTCTGTGGAATTGTGTATCTTTGGCGGCTGAACATATTCATGTGTGAATCCGTTCAGTCGGGTCTGGACGTGGCAGACTGTGTCAGCCGGTCCATGGCAGCGAGCACAGTGATGCGCAGGTTTGTGTGGATGCGGAAGTCAGGGTTTGCTCCTGATGTACAGTCTCAACAATGCCCTTTGATGGTGTCCATCTTTTTGGCAGCAAGGCTGACGAGAGCCTTGAGAGGTTGCAGACCTCCAAAGCTGCAGCGAAGTCGTTGAGCGCTGCAGTACATCAACCTCTGCCTTTTCGTCCTAGGGGACAGCAATGGAGGGGAGGTTCCTTTAGATACTACTCTTCCTTTAGTAGATCGAGGGGGGCTGCCAGTCAAAGAGGCCAACGTAGGAGTACCAGAGGTGGAAAACAAGGTACTCGAGGAGCCAAAGCCACTCGGGCAGTTGCCTCTTTGCCCTCAGCCACTGCCGCAGCCGCTTCCGCTCAGTCATGAGGCCATGTCCCATGGTTCGCCGGTTGGGGGAAGGCTGGCGCTGCATCTTGTAGAATGGCATGCCATTACTGCAGATGTGTGGGTTCTGGAGATCATAGCCCACAGCTACTGTCTTCCTTTCTGGCAGATGCCTCACAACAATCCACTGGGGAAGCTCTCTTTGAAGAGTCCAGATCCGCTCCTTGCGCAGGAAATCAAATCCCTGCTGTAGAAAGGCGCCATAGAACTGGTGCCTGTAGTGGAGAGGAACAAGGGATGGTATTCCCCATATTTTTTGATGCTTAAAAAAGACTGGGGATTGAGACCCATCATGGACTTGCGTGGTTTGAACAAGCTCCTCAGGAAGGACAAGTTCAAGATGGTTACTCTCAAGTCCTACAGGCCCTTCAACTTCAGGATTGGTTGGTGTCTCTCGACCTCAAGGATGCTTACTTTCATGTGCCGATTCATCCCAAGCACAGGAAGTACTTGAGGTTTGCGGTTGGCGACTCGCATTTTCAGTTTTGGTTCCTGCAGTTCAGATTGACCTCCGCCCCGAGGGTCTTCACCAAGCTCATGGTGGTGGTGGCAGTGCATCTCAGGAAAGGGGGGGATTCACGGCTACCCCTACCTGGATGATTGGTTGCTCTCCCAAGCAAGTCCTGGATCATCTGTACGTCACCTGCCACTCCCTTCACAAGCCGGGCTTCTCCCTCAACTTAAAAGAAGTCTCATGTGACACCTACCCAGCAGCTCCAGTACATTGGGACAGTGCTAGACACATGCCTGGGGCAGTGTTCGTCTCCCCAGGTGAGGTTCACGACATTCTGCAGATGTTGGACAAATTTCAATGTGCCCAGAATCTCCCGGCGTTCGAGTTCTTGAAATTGCTCGGCCTCATGGCATCCTGCATTCTACTGGTGCCAGAGGCTAGGTTGCGGATGAGATCTCTGCGGGTGGGCATTCAAGATGCAGTGGTCGCAGTTCTCCGGCAGGATGTTGGACCCCGTTCAGATTCCGCACTCGGGCGCCCAGGACCTTCTGTGGTGGGCCGTTGAAGGAAATCTGTTCAAAGGGACTCTGTTTTGGCAACCATGGCCGGAGGTGACGATCGTGACGGACGCATCCCTCACGGGTTGGGGAGCTCATGCCAACGAGTTGACAGCTAGCGGCCGTTGGTCTCCGTCGGAGTCCAGACTCCACATCAATCTGTTAGAGCTGCGGGCTGTCAGGCTAGCCCTGAAGGCTTTTCTGCTGTCTGTATGGGGGAAGAATGTCCTGATTATGACGGACAACGCAGTGGCCATCCACTATCTCAACAAAAAGGGGGGCAGGGTCACTCCCACTGTGCAGGGAGGTGATGCAGCTCTGATTCTAGACCATCCAGCAGGAAATTTTGTTCTCGTCAGTTCATCTGGCCGGAGACGAAAACGCGGCGGCGGACGCTCTGAGCAGACAGAGCACGGTCTCTCACGAGTGGGAGCTGGCACAGGAAGTTCTTTTGGAGATCTTCGCCCTTTGGGGAACACCACAAGTGGATCTGTTCGCCACCAGTGTCAACCGGAAGTGCGAAAGATTCTGCTCGCGGGAATTTCCTCCAAGAGGAGCTTTGGGGGACGCGCATGTAGTGGAGTGGTCCTTGCCACTGCTGTACGCGTTCCCTCCAGTCCCTGTCATTCCGCAGGTGTTGCAGAGGTTCGGTTCTCGGGTTAATCCTCATTGCTCCGGCATGGGCCAGGAGAGCGTGGTACCCGGACCTTCTAGACATGTCCATCTGCCCTCCACGTCGTCTTCCCTACTGAGTGTTAGGCAGAATCCTGTGCAGTTCCCTTAGGGAGCACCACAGAAGATTAGGACTACAGGTGAGAGCAATAAATCCCCTTTGGTATCAGTCTGTACCACAAAGATTTAGTTGATAGCTGTGGCTGAGCAGTCAGCCTGATCTCAAGGGGGAGATGAGCAGTATTCAGGGTTTACACAATAGGCCTTCAGTGCTATGGAACAAGGAAACACTGATCAAAGCTTTGTAGTAAAAAGTATATATATATTTATTTTATACACTTCTAGTTAAACACATCTATCACAGTTCTTAAGCAAGTTAAATTCAGTCAAAGAAAGTATACACAACTCCCTAGTTAAATTGTAGACAAGTTTGAGCAAGAGTGAAAACTGAGAAAAATGGCAGTGAAAACCACACACAAATGGCACTTTAGCAATTTCTCACAAGGGAGGGAAAGCACAAGTTATACAGAAATATCTTCTTACACACCCTAGCAACACTTCCCTTAAGTTTGTGAACCAGATTAAGCAAGGCAGTACATCAGTATAGAAAATACTTTAATGAAAACTGAGCAAAATGGCACTTCACAAGGTTTAAAAGTGGGGAAAAAGGATGGTTATAAGAGGTAGGTGCACCAACACAGTTCTAGTTGAGAAGCAATCTAGAGAAGGCAGTTCTAACAAATTTAGCCATAGTCAGTAGGCCTGTGCCAGAGTCAGTGGTACAGGGCAAGGGCACAGGAGCAAAATGTTCTTGTAGCTGCAGTCAAGTCTTTGGTTAACGATTTTGAAAAGGTGGATGCAGAAGGTGAAAGACAATGTTGAGAGAGAGGGGCGGCCAACCCAACAGATAAGTAAAGGATTTAAAACACCTTTAGCTCTACCACGCAGAAAGGGCGGCCTGGTGGAACAATGTACCTTTAAAATGAAGAAGTGGCTCCTGCGGTGGCGGTTGTTCCTGGTAGTTCCTGCAGTTCGGGGGATCCAGCAGAGGAAGAGAGGCTCTAGTCGTGGAGGAAGGTTAGAGTTACTGCACTACCCAGGGATGAAACCAGCCGCGGTGCATCCCGACAAATAAAAGGTACGCTCCTTTAAATCGCGGTCCGGGTGGACTGGTGCCTGGCTATCCAGCCTCCGAGTACAGGGTACTGGCGATTCGACCAAGGCAGGTCCGGGAAGGCGATTGGCAAACTGGTTGGCCCCACCAGCTCAAGGGAAGAAGGCTCTTTCAGATGAAGATCTTCTCTCGTTGTGTGGAGGAAAGGGGCGAGACGCTGCAGCAGGGCTTCACCGGTGGTTCAGTCGTTGCAGATGTCTTTGGCTTCTCTCCTCTTCGGCCTCTTAGTTCCAGTGGCGACGTCTTGCTCTTCCAGTCCTCAGGACCCTGCTTTTATGCAAACAGATCCCCATTCATACAGCCTAGCTGTCACTTACACTGTGGAGTGGTCACCTTGGCGGGAGACCCTCCAGCTTATCAGGATAGAGTGCGACATGGGTTGCTGAGGCAACCCTGTCCAGGGGTCCTACTCCCCCTCCCACACAATGGACCCACCCCAGACTCAGTGGCGCCGAAAGGAGGGCTTCTTAGCAGAAGCCCACCAAAAGGACAAACAAAGGATCCCCGACCTGGGTTAGGAGTTTAGAGAAAGACACGACAAAGAAGTTATATTAAAGTTCTGGCAAATAAAACCTACCGGAGTCAAGTTAATATTAAAATACACCGGCGGTATGTTAGAGGCTGTCAGAAAATGTAGTAGCCTCGAACAATAGGAAAATCCCGTAGGAAAATATTTGCAGTCGAATATTTAAGGTACTAACCACTGCCACCAGCCAGAAACTTTTGAGAGAGGGACTGTACCGTACCCTCTCGAAAATGAACATAGGGGAAAAACTATTAACCCTTTCCAGTACCTCCATAGTAAGATCGGTTGTACTGGTTTAGTTCATACAAATTGACTAGTAAAGTCAATGGGGACTTTACATGCCCTGGGAGACAGTAGTCAGTCCGAGGGTATGGAGTCTATGTTTGGGGGTCGCTACAACACCCCTTTGTCACTGCACGGAGGGTGCAGTGTAACACTTGTGAATAAAGATGGTTCCTATGGAGGTGAGAAAACCCCATAGACATTAAACACAAAAATAGCCTAGAACACACAAAGCAAAAATGCCTAAGAGTGGGGAAAAAAGTCTCACTCTTTGCAGGAGAAATCACAAACCCTTCAAATCCAGCAAGGCTGCTGGGGGACTCTATAGGTAAGGGAAATTAGCCATAGAATGAGAATTCTCCCCAACACCGAGACGATCTGCTCTCACGGGAGGGGGGTTGAGTTCTCCATCCAGAGGTCAAGTCTCCCAGCCTTCATGCCTTGGTATCTGAAAGGCTGAGATATAAGGATTGGGACCTCCCTGAAGACGTGATGGAGGTGTTGCTTTCGGCCAGAAGGCCTGCAACGAAATCCCTGTACCGTTGCCATTGGAAGAAGTTCTGCGACTGGTGCAGGGTACATAATGTGGATCCTTTCCAATATTCCATTCCTTTGGTTTTGTCTTTTTTGCTTTCTTTAGCCAACAAGGGCCTGCCAGTAGGTACCATTAAGGGTTACCTGGAGGCGCTGTCCATATTTAAGCACTCGTCTGAGGAATGTTCGTATTTCAAAATCCCTTTGATTTCTCAGTTCTTGAAAGGGCTAACTCATGTATTTCCACCATCACCTTTTCAGGTTCCGGAATGGGATTTGAATTTGGTTTTAAAGTTCCTGATGGGAGCTCCGTTTGAGCCGTTACATTCTTGTCCATTGCGACTGTTGTCCTTTAAAACTGTATTTTTAGTTGCGGTTACTTCCACACGCAGAGTGAGTGAGTTGCAGGCACTTTCCGCCAAACCTCCCTTCACTGTGTTCCATACGGCCTTCCTTTCTTCCGAAGGTTGTGTCGGAATTCCATCTGAGCCAGAAGGTAATTCTTCCGGCATTCTATCCTCCTCCACATCCTGGTAAGGAAAAGAAGAGGCTCCATAGGTTGGATCCTAGTAGAGCTTTGAGTTTCTATCTCTCACGGATGTCCCGGGTCAGAGTGGACGATCAGCTGTTTATTGGTTACGCTGGAAGGCGTTTAGGTCAGGCTGTTTCTAAGCAGACCTTGTCTAGATGGATCATTTTGACGATCTCTGAATGTTATCGTTTGGCGGGGAAGGACCCTCCTCTAAGTTTACGGGCCCTTTCTACTAGGGGTATGGCTGCCTCCACTGCAATATAGAGGGCCTCTGTCCATACTTTTGTGAAACATTATTTCCTGGACTCTATACATGGGCAAGATTTGGCCTTTGGCAAGGCATTCCTCTATTCTGCAATTTGATTGGGCATTCTAAAAATGTCTAAATTCTTTTCCCACCTCCTTATGTTGATACTGCTTTGGGAGTCTGTCAAAGATGTGGAATACGTCGGAGGACACAATCCTCTCGAAGAACAAGTTACTTTCTTACCTGGTGATGTTCTTTCGATGGGCTGTTCCTCCGATGTATTCCACATCGTACCCTCCCTACCTGCCCCGCTACAGAATTTCTTTTGCAATTGCAGCTTCCGTTTCCGCAAGGCTTTCTGTCGTAAGGCTGGCAGAAGATTGGTGCCACACGTTCTGGGGAAAAAAAACTACAACTGATGCTATGGGTGTCGTGCGTCTGACATATAACATCTGGTGACGTCGGCCGTCGGAGGAGGTCCTCGAGGGAGCATATCGACGTCATGGACGCAGGACGCCTATGCCGAAAGTTTTCCGAAGCAGCACAGCTGTGGTAATCAATGTCAAAGATGTGGAATACGTCGGAGGAACATCCCATCGAAAGAACGTTACCAGGTAAGAAAGGTAAGAAAGTAACTTGTTCTTTTGAGGAACCTTTTAGTCGTGCCAGACAACTTCAAGATGACACGAATATGTTGAGCAACCACACCCTGAAGCTGTACTCCTGTCATGATTGAGCGGAGTCCCGCTACATTTACCCCATTCACCCTCTTAAAGGGAGAAATATGTAATCCCACATTATGGGAAATACTACAGGTTTTCACCTTTTGTTCCTGACGGATGGAAATCTGATGGAGTACATCAATGAATTTGTAAAGGAGGGTGTGCGCATTTTTATTGTTTACATTTGCTGTACAGCTCTCAACCTCATAATCTGCTGATCCTTGTTGTGAACACGAAACATGCACATAGTTTGAAACTACTAAAGCACGCACAATCTCATGAACACACACAAAACAGTCTACCTGGGTAAAAAAAAGTGGATCTATATTTACAGTCTAGTGTATAGCTATTCTGGCAAAATAGTCAAATCGGTACAATTGTCAATTGCCATTTCAGCTAAATCTATGAAATTGGTTACCCTAAAAGCTATTCTGTTTTTCGCCTAGTGCTGTTGGTGCTAGTGCTTGTGAATGCTCAAGCACAACTGAACTCCGCAGAAAAGTAGCGACCTCCAGCCTTGTTCCATATGAAACCATGGGGCAAAGTAACTAAGCCCTCTGTCCATTCATTGAGCCCTTTGAGCTTTTGGGCTCCCACCTCATTGGCCAGGAATTTGTCCACCTTGAGGGGGATCTTCTGTCAAAAGCCCCACCTTGATTTTTGCTCAGAGATGGTGAGAATTTCCCAGCTTTATGTATAGGCCCCTGTGTAAAATCCATCTGCTTTTCATGTTACAAAGACGTTTTGGGGTGGTGAACCACTATTGTGTTTAGCCAGCACAGTAGTTTGTTGTCTAGGTCTACTGTGCACTGCATCACTCTGCTTTATCTTTCTTTCTAAGAGATTTCAGCTCAGGTACACAACGGAGTGTTCTCAGTCCTCCAGATCCCTCTAATTTAGCCCAGCCCTTGTCCCCTATAGCAGAGATATTGTTCTGCACTATGTATATGATTAGGTGCCGACAGTAATCTCCTTCAAGTCATTGCATCCAGTTTCACAAGATGATGTCCGGACCATACCGCTCCACTCGCACACCTTTTGGCGGGTGTCACTCGACATGTAATTACTTCACTCGACCGCTAAGCCCTTTACTCGCCCCTACACGTTAATGGGCTGTCTCATGATGAAAACAAATTTGGTGGTTTTCATCCACCACAGGGACACACAGGTTGAGTTGGTGGTTCTTCTGCATTTCAGGGAGGCGACGCCATGGCTTTGTGGCTTAAATTCAGGTTTCACAATTCCAGATCAAGGGAAGCTATCTTAATTTGAGCTTTTGGTTCCATCTCTATTCCTCGTCCCACAACATATCTGATGAAGTTAACTTCTCAAAGATCAAGATGGCCTCTGTCAGCCTGAAATTGAGTTCGGGGAGATCATTTAGAGCGTTGCTAGGGTTGTGTCCAACGTGCCTCCCTGGGTTCCTCCTGAATCTTGTTGTTGGAAGGGGGCAAAGGAAGGGGCAGTGTTGAGCTAAAGATGTAGGAGTGGGAACTTTTGGAAATGTTTCTCGCTCCCATTGGGATCCTTACTCGCCCATTTCCCCTTTTGTCCACCTCAGCATCATTCGTTTAACTTACCTTTTTATTTATTTCCACTTTGTATTTATTAAGCATTTCAAATATCAACATTCACCAAACATTCCCAACAAATAAGACATTTTGTTCCCTGTTCCCCCCCTCCCCCACAACCCACCACCCCAAGACCCCCTACCCCACAACCCACCACCCCAAGACCCCCTACCCCCCAAACAGAGAGCTACACAGGATTCAATGAGCAAGAAACAAAACGTGCATGAAGGTTAGAGCGGAGGTATTGAACAAGGTAAGACTTTTCTACAACTCATCCCCATCGGTAAAGTCCCAGGCAAACACCCAAACGCACGAGGCATACTTAGATACCGGCCACCCTCTCCAAACTTCAAACCCAACCCCATGCTCGAGAGGATTAGAGCCTTAGGGCTTCACATTTCGCATTTAACAGCACAATCGTCCATTCCTGCAAGAAAGAGGACATGTTATTATTGGCATCGCCGCATGTTTCTCGTACGTAGGGATTGCCAAAAGTTTATTAAACCATTCTGTCTTCGTTGGAGCATGAGGACTTTTCCATTTCTGTGCCAGGGCCATTCTACCAGCTCTCAACATAGCACCCGTCACTCTAGAGAAGGACAACTTCTCACCCTCGGGCTTGGGGACACCCAGAAGGATCTCCATGGGGTGAAGGGAGGGGCACGTTCCCAGGATGCTCTTAATCCAGCTGAGCAGATCCACCCAATAGACCTGAATAATCGGACACTCCCACCACATGTGAAACCACATTCCTCGGCCAGAGCACGCCCTGGGACACATAGGGGACACATTAGGAAACATCTTGGTCAGGGTGGCGGGGGGCCGATGCCAAGAATGGAGAATCTTAAAATGATGCTCCATGGCTGAGGTATATAGCTTCCCTTCGTAAGTTGCCCTAAAAACGAGCTCCCATGAGTGATCATCAAGGGCCTCTCCTCGCACACATGTTTAAACAATTGCCTTCCCTCTAGATTCGCTGTAACCAGCACGTTATACATTTTGGAGAGAGATCCCTTCCTGGATTTGGCCTCCACAGAGACTCTCTCAATGGGAGTCAGAGGACGGGAAAGGGGCACCACCCAATCTCCCTGGGTAAAAATGCCCTTAAATCGCAGGTACTCGAAAATGGAGAGTGCCTTCTCTGGCACCACTTCCGACTGGGCAAAGTCAATAAAGCGCCCCTGATTAAACAATTGTGCAGCCCTCTCCAACCCCTGGTCCGACCACAACTGCGTCCCCCGAAATCCTCTGGTCCCCAGATTGAGCAGGGGGTCCCACAAGGAGGACAGTGGGGAATGCCATGAAGAGAGGAGCTTGTTGTCCCTATTCGGCTTCCATAACGCCCAAAGAACCTTAAGGATAGGATGGGATTTGGCCACCGCCGGTAAAGATCCTGAAAGGGTCCAGAGCAAATCCCTGACCTTATAAGGATGAACCTGCACATCCTCAACATACGTCCAATACGTCCTAAGGTCATCCCTGAGATGCTCCAACATTAACCCCAGCTGGGCTGCCTTATAATACAGTTTACAGTCCGGAAGGCCGAAACCTCCGTACGCCTTTGGGAGGGTCAAGATATCGTATTTCACTCTGGCGCTCTCACCACCCCAGACAAAACGAAGAAGGCGAAAGCGAAGAGATTCAAAGAAAGAGTTCAGAATAGTACAGGGGAGAGGCGATAAGAAATAAAGAAGCCGGGGGAGAATATTCATCTTCACAGAGGTCATATGCCCAAACCAAGAAGGGGTGAGTAGAGCCCATCTATCCAGGTCCCTAAACATTTTGGCCTGCAGAGGAAGGAAATTCAACTCGTAAATCTTTCCCAGATCCCTAGGAATAATGATACCCAGATATCTAGTATTAAAACTCTCTCTACCCTCATCCCCAGCATCTGTCATGCCGCCAACTTCCCGGTCCACCATACCCATCGCCATAATGCAGGATTTGGGCACATTGATTTTAAGCCCGGCGAACGCCCCGAAACAGCGAATTAAGTCTAACAATCGTGAAAGGGAGTAGCGAATCCCAGTCAGATACACCAAGATATCGTCCGCGAAGAGAGACAACTTAAATTCACAATCCCCACAACGTACCGTAACACCTGCGTCGTCCCTAATCGCAATGGCAAAAGGCTCCATTGCCAGCGCATACAAGAGGGGGGGAAAGAGGGCACCCCTGGTGAGTCCCTCTAGATAGCGAAAAGCCCAGGGAAGTACTGCTGTTAACCAATACCCGTGCCGAGGGACCATTATATAGGGCCGAAACCCACCCACAAAATCTGTCACCGAAAACTATTCTACGAAGCCCTTTTCCCATATATGGCCACTCTACATGGTTAAAGGCTTTTTCGGAGCCAAGCGAGAGGAGGTAAGCCTCAACTCCCGCTTGGACACCTCATGCATAATACCCAAAGTTTTCCGGATATTGTCGGAACCATGTCGCCCGGGGATGAAACCATGGACTAACTAGGGAAGGAATTTGGATAGCCTATTCGCTAGGAGCTTGGCTAATATTTTAACTTCGAGGGGATTGGGTCCTCCGACGTATTCCATATCTATGACATGTAATCACCACAGCTGTGCTGCTTCGGAAACTTTTTTCGGCGTCTGCGTCCTGCGTCGATGACGTCGATGTGCCATCGTCGAGGACCTCCTCCGACGTCCGTCGTCATCCGATGTGATAAGTAGGACGCACGACGCCCGTAGCCTCAGTTCCGTTTTTTCTGCGAACGTATTGCTTCGTAAATCTCGGTTAACGCCTCGACTCTTTGGCGTTCTGTTCTTCTCGGTTCTCCGAACCTGTTCATTTTTGTGAAAATCCTTCGTGTGAAGATGTCTTCTACTTCGTCTTCGACCCCGCGTCCGGGCTTCAAGAAGTGTGGGGAGTGTGGGTCCAAGATGTCGGTGACGGACTCGCACGACGCCTGCCTCTGGTGCTTTGGGGAGGCCCACGACACGGATGACTGTGTCGACTGTCAGTCGCTCACATCCAAAGCCTTACGTGAACGTAAGAAGTTGTCGGTAGGTCGGGTGTCCAAGCCCCGGAAGTCGAAGTCTGCGGGGCTTTCGACGGATGATTCGAGAGGAGACTCTCCGCGTCATTGTCGGAAGTCTCGTGGGTCTCCTTCTAGGAGTCGGTCTCTTCGAGGCATTCTCGGAAGCGCCGACAGCGGTCGTCTTCCAGGTCCTCTTCGGAGGACTCTGCCCGGCACGTCGCTTACACCACCAGCCGTGCGACGCCGGAGGAATGTGCTTCCTTCGGGAAGAAAATGCTGGAGATTCTCGAGTCGCAGGGTACTAAGCCGTCCGCGCCCCCGAGTGGGGTCGGTCGTGAGAGGTCGAGAGACACTGCTCGCAAGAGTGGTCGGCACGAGTCATGGGAGAGGTCCCGTTCGGACAAGGGGACTCGTTCTCGACGTACCCGTTCCAGGTCCCGGTCCTCGACGCGTTCGAGACCGTGTGCACCTGTGATGTGTTCGAGGAAGATATCGACGTCTGAGGCGTCGAGGGCGTCGACAGGCTTTCTCGAGGCTCCGGCTCCGAGGAAGTTGTCGAAGCCGTCGACGCTCAGGTCGTCGAAGGACACGCTCGGAGCTCCGGCTTCGAGGACTGTGTCGACGCCGTCGATGCTGGCGGCGCTGCATCTGACGTCAACGCTGATCCTCTCGGCGCCGATGCCTGTTCTCTCACCGCCGGCGCCGATTCACTCGACGCCCTCGACGCATTTCGAGGCCGGGGTGTCGGAGGTACCCCATGGCTTGGGGAAAACCCCTAGGAAGGCTCTGGTTAAAAGCAAGCACTCTCGGGTGCCTTCTTTTCGCCACCTGGAATATATTTCGGAGGCGGATGAGGATTCTGATGGCCTGGTTCCTAGTCAGGTTCCAGATGAAATTGTCTCGGGCCATAGTCAGTTTGACGATTTGAGGCAGTCGCTGCATGATGGCAGTGGACTGGACACCTCTCCGGAGGTGGAGTTTTGTAGGCCTGAGCATGGCTCTCATGCCGATTCCTCGTAACGGCGCCTTATGGCTCGGGTTTCCGAGTGCTTGGGATGGTCTGCTCCCCCAGGGGAGTTTGTGCAGGATGATCTTACGGACATCCTTGATGTTGGTCCCCCAACTGTGACCCGGTACTGCCGTTCCATATGGCTTTACAGAGAAGGGTGGCGGCGGCTTGGACTGCTCCGGAGAGTCTCCTGGCGGTTGGCAGGTCCTTGTCGCGAAAATACCGTCCAGCCAGTAGCGACCCCTGCTACTTGACCAGGCACCCCACTCCGGAGAGTTTGGTGGTGCAGGCGGCCACGGCCCCGGCAAAGCAGGCGTCGTACCCTACCATCCCTCCTGATAGGGGTGACAAACGTTTTGATGGCTGGGCGAAGAAAGTATTTTCTTCTGGTGGTATGGCGCTTCAGGCGGCCAACTCCATTTGTGCCTTGTCTCGTTTCACGCACACTCTGTGGAACTGTGTTGCGTTAGCGGCTGAACATCGTCCCGAAGGGGACGAACGGGATGGTTTCCTTGCTATGGTCCAGGATGGTAAGGATGCCATGTGTGAGTCCGTTCAGTCCGGTTTCGACATGGCCGAATGCGTCAGCAGGTCCATGGCGGCGAGCACCGTGATACGCAGGTTTGCGTGGTTGCGGAAATCGGTGTTTGCTCCTGATGTGCAGTCCCGGCTCCTCAACATGCCCTTTGACGGTGAACACCTTTTTGGCAGCGAGGCTGACGAGAGCCTTGAGAGGTTGCAGACCTCAAAAGCTGCAGCCTTTTCGTCCTAGGGGACAGCAATGGAGGGGTGGTCCCTTTCGCTATTACTCCTCCTTCAGTAAAGCGAGAGGAGCTGGCAGTCAAAGAGGCCAACGCAGGGGTTCCAGAGGTGGACGACATGGTACCCGTGGTGCCAAGGCCGCTCGGGCAGTTGCCTCTTTGCCCTCAGGTAACGCCGCAGCCACTACCACTCAGTCATGAGGCCATGTCCCATGGTTCGCCGGTTGGGGGAAGGCTGGCGCAGCATCTTGTAGAGTGGCGTGCCATTACTTCAGATGTGTGGGTTCTGGAGATCAAAACCCACGGCTACTGTCTTCCCTTTCGGCACAGGCCTCGCGACAATCCACCGGGGAACCTCTCTTTGCAGAGTCCGGATCCGCTCCTTGCGCAGGAAATTCAAGCCCTGCTGGAGAAAGGCGCCATAAAACTGGTGCCTGTAGCGGAGAGGAACAAGGGATGGTATTCCCCTTATTTTTTGATTTCGAAGAAAGACGGGGGATTGAGACCCATCATGGACTTGCGCGGTTCGAACAAACTCCTCAGGAAGGACAAGTTCAAGATGGTTGCTCTCTCTCAAGTCCTCCAGGCCCTTCAGCTTCAGGACTGGTTGGTGTCTCTCGACCTCGAGGATGCTTGCTTCCATGTGCCGATCCATCCCAAGCACAAGAAGTACCTGAGGTTTGCGGTTGGCGACTCGCACTTTCAGTTTCGGGTCCTGCCGTTCGGATTGACCTCCGCCCCGAGGGTTTTCACCAAGCTCATGGTGGTGGTGGCAGCGCATTTCAGGCAAGGGGGGATTCACGTCTACCCCTACCTGGACGATTGGTTGATCAGGGGGAGCTCTCCCGAGCAAGTCCTGGATCATCTGTCCGTCACCTGCCACTCCCTTCACAGGCTGGGCTTCTCCCTCAATTTAAAGAAGTCCCATTTGACGCCAACACAGCGGCTCCAGTACATCGGAGCAGTGCTCGACACTTCCCTGGGGCAGTGTTTTCCTCCCCAGGTGAGGGCTTTTCACATTCAGCAGATGGTGCACAAGTTTCAGCATGCCCAGACGCTCCCAGCGTTCGAGTTCTTGAGGTTGCTCGGCCTCATGGCATCCTGCATTCTTCTGGTGCCAGAGGCTCGCCTGCGCATGAGATCTTTGCAGTGGGCACTCAAGATGCAATGGTCGCAATCCTCCGGCAGGATGTCGGACCCGGTTCAGGTGCCGCCCTCGGTCGCCCGGGACCTTCTGTGGTGGGCCGTCGAAGGCAACTTGATGAAGGGGGCTCCATTTTGGCTTCCCTGGCCGGAGGTGATGATCGTGACGGATACATCCCTCACGGGATGGGGAGCTCATGCTAACAGGCTAACAGGCTGACAGTCAGCGGTCGTTGGTCTCCGTCGGAGTCCAGACTCCATATCAATCTGTTGGAGCTAAGGGCCGTCAGGCTTGCCCTGAAGGCTTTTCTGCCGACTGTGCGAGGAAAGAGTGTCCTGATCCTGACGGACAACACAGTGGCCATGCACTACCTCAACAAAAAGGGGGGGGGGGCAGGGTCACTTCCTCTGTGCAGGGAGGCGATGCAGCTCGAGTTCTGGGCCATCCAGCAGGAAGTTTCGATCTCGGCAGTTCATCTGGCCGGAGACGAAAACGTGACGGCGGACGCTCTGAGCAGGCAGAGCACGATCTCTCACGAGTGGGAGTTGGCTCAGGAGATTCTCCTGGAGATCTTCGCCCTTTGGGGGACCCCTCAAGTGGATCTCTTCACCTCCAGTGTCAACCGGAAGTGCAAGAGGTTCTGCTCGCGGGAATTTCCTCCAAAAGGAGCCCTAGGAGACGCGTTCGTGGTGGAGTGGTCATTCCCGCTGCTGTACGCGTTTCCTCCAGTCCCCGTCATCCCGCAAGTGCTGCGGAGGTTACGGAAGTTCGGTTCCCGGATGATCCTCATTGCTCCGGCGTGGGCTCGGAGGATGTGGTACCCGGACCTTCTCGACTTGTCCATCTGCTCTCCACGTCGTCTTCCCTACCGAGACGATCTGCTCTCACGGGAGGGGGGTCAGGTTCTCCATCCAGAGGTCAGATTCCTCAACCTTCACGCTTGGCTTCTGAAAGGTTGAGGTATAAGGATTGGGACCTCCCTGAAGACGTGATGGAGGTGTTGCTCTCGGCCCGAAGGCCAGCAACAAAGTCTCTGTACCGTTGCCGTTGGCCTAAGTTCTGCGACTGGTGCAGAGTTCAGAATGTGGATCCTTTTGCATGCGACATCCCCATGGTTCTGTCCTTTTTACTTTCTTTGGCCCACAGGAGCTTGCAAGTGGGTACCATTAAAGGTTACCTGGCGGTGCTGTCCCTCTTTAAGCGCTCGTCTGAAGAGTGTTCCTACTTTAAAATCACTTTAATTTCACAGTTTCTGAAAGGGCTCACTAATGTGTTCCCTCCGTCACCTTTCCTGGTGCCCGGTTGGGATTTAAACCTTGTTCATAAGTTTCTTATGGGTGCTCCGTTTGAGCCTTTACATTCTTGCCCTTTGAGGCTGTTAACTCTGAAAACTGTGTTTCTAGTTGCGGTTGCTTCCGCTCGCAAAGTGAGTGAGTTACAGGCACTTTCTGTTAAGCCACCCTTCACTGTATTTCACAAGGACAGGGTTGTCCTTACAGTTCGTCCTACTTTTCTTCCAAAGGTAGTGACGGAATTTCATTTGGCCCAGAAGGTTGTTCTTCCGGCATTCTATCCTCCTCCGCATCCTGGTAAGGAAGAGGAGAGGCTCCATAGGCTTGATCCTAGGAGAGCTTTAAGCTTTTATGTTTCACGCATGTCCCGGGTCAGAGTGGACGATCCACTCTTTATTGGTTACGCTGGAAAGTGTTTGGGACAAGCTGTGACGAAACAGACTTTGTCTCGCTGGATTATTTTGGCCATCTCGGAGTGTTACCGCTTGGCGGGTAAGGACCCACCGGCTGGCTTGCGGGCCCATTCTACCAGGGGTATGGCTGCATCTACTGCCCTGCAGAGGGGTGTTCCTATTCGCAACATCTGTGATGCAGCCACCTGGGCTTCAGTACATACATTTGTACGTCACTATTCCCTCGATTCCATCCGAGGACAGGATCTGGCCTTTGGCAAGGCGGTCCTTTGCTCTGCTATTTGATTGGCAATTCTAAATTTTGATTCTAAATTCTTTCCCTCCTCCTTGCTCTGGTACTGCTTTGGGAGTCTGTCATAGATATGGAATACGTCGGAGGACCCAATTCCCTCGAAGAACAAGTTACTTTCTTACCTGGTAACGTTCTTTCGATGGGATGGTCCGACGACTTATTCCATATCGCTCCCTCCCTGCCTTCCCCGCTGCAGAATTTCTTTTGCGATTGCAGCTTCCGTTCCGCAAGGCTTGGTGTCTGACTGGCAGTTGACTAATGTGTCACGTTCTGGGGGAAAAAACTACAACTGAGGCTACGGGTGTCGTGCGTCCTACTTATCACATCGGATGACG
This sequence comes from Ambystoma mexicanum, assembly GCF_040938575.1. NCBI lineage: Eukaryota > Metazoa > Chordata > Amphibia > Caudata > Ambystomatidae > Ambystoma > Ambystoma mexicanum. The sequence goes on along the minus strand of NC_090939.1, from coordinate 144,500,827 downwards.
TTGGACGTCGGAGGAGGTCCTCGACGACGGCGCATCAACGTCATCGACGCAGGACGCAGACGGCGAAAAGTTTCCGAAGCAGCACAGCTGTGGTGATTACATGTCATAGATATGGAATACGTCGTCGGACCATCCCATCGAAAGAACGTTACCAGGTAAGAAAGTAACTTGTTCATCTATATTAAGGAGGGAAATGGGTCTGTATGATTGACAGAGCGACGGGTCCTTCCCTTCCTTCGGAATAACCACAACAAGAGCTGAGATAATGGAAGGGGGGAGACGACCAGTGTCCAAGGCGTTGTTATATACCTTAGCTAGAAAAGAAGCCAGTGTGGACCGGAATGTCTTGAAGAACCGGACAGTGAACCCATCATCTCCTGGAGCAGTACCACTCTTCAAAGAAGAAATTGCATCAGTCACTTCCTGGGGCGAAATGGGAAGCTCCAGGGAGGTAGAACTCTCTTTAGCGAGACAAGGGATTGGGAGAGAGTCAAAGAACCGGTCCACTTCAGCTCCGTCCCCAGTGTATTCAGAGGTATAGAGCTTTTCGTAGTAACGCATGAACTGTTCCGCTATTTGGTTGTCACCGAGCAATTTCTCACGCACTTGATTAGAAATAAAATTAACTCGCCTGCTTTTACGAAGCTCCCTCAACCTCCAGGCCAAAATCTTGTCCGCTCTCTCCCCTTTCTCCATGTAGCGCTGCTTTAGAAACGCAAGCTTTTTCTCCGTCTGACCCACCAGGAGGGCAGACAACCTCGCCGTAAGATTTTGGAGCTTCTCACGCTTGTTTGGACCCATCTGCGTCTTCAACCTACCCCCCGGCTGGATGGCAGAGATCTGCTCCCTCAACTTGAGCTCCTCTGTAGTCCTTTCTTTCTTTCTCCTAGCTCCATCAGGACACCCCTTATTGTGGCCTTAAACGCGTGCCACACACGCTTAATATTCACTTCGCCTGTGTCATTTAACAGAAAGAATTCAGTGATGGAGGCCAAGAGGGACTTCCTTATCTCCCCATCCATAAGCAGGGAGTCATTACAAACCCATCATGATTTACTCCGGGCCATCGGGGGGACACCCAAAGTAACTCGGACTAGATTGTGATCAGACCAGGGGACAGTCTCTACACTAAATTCAGAAATAGTCATGGATCGAGGAGTCTACAAACACATAATTGATCCTGAAATAGGATTGGTGCACTGCGGAAAAGTAAGTATAGAGGGGATCCCGGCTGCCACCAGCAAGATGCGCATCAACCAAACCCAGCTCCTCATTTACACGACAATGTATCCGCCAGCTTAACCTGGGACCTAAGGTCAGGGCAGGGCTTGGAGGATTTCCTGTCTCTGTCCGGGTTCAGAACCATGTTGAAATCTCCGCCGACTATCAACGCTCCCTCTGCAAATTCTCTAATTTTCCCCCCCATCTTCTGCCAAAAGATGTCCTGCCCTTCATTCTGGGCATACACCCCCACAAGAGTAAAGATACGCCCCTTCACATCTCCCTTAACCAGAATATAGCACCCTTCCGGGGTCTACTCTATGGCCCCTTGGAGAGAAGTGTGCATTTGGAGAAATCAAGAGAACGACATGAAGACCGAAACAACTGCTGGACAGCTTTGGATTTGAGAGTAGCTTCCTTCCCACTAACCCAATGGGACTCCTGCACAAAAAGAAAGTGAAGCTTAAGCCTTACAAACTCCCTCAACACCAAAGACCTCTTGGCTGGAGAGTTTAAGCCCCGCCCGTTCAGGGACCCCACCGACAAGGATTGGACAGAATCACCCATAGGAAAAACCAATTAACTCATCCACCTCCCGTAGGAGGTCTTCGTACAAACCCAGGTCCATATCCCCAGTGCACTCAAGACAACCAAAAAGTAACCTGTTGAACCCTATAATTGTGGTAGCTCCAAACCCTCCCTCCCCAACAAAGCCAACTCCCCACCCCCCGCCCCTTCTCCCAACTTTTGAGCGCCTGAAAGGACTTCGACATCCAACTGCCTAGCCCCCAGACCACCATGGATATCCTCCACCTGGGCGATAATCCCCTCTATACAACACAATGTTCTGAGCCCCCCCTCTGCTATGAAAAAGTCAAGCATTCAATCAGCAGTTCAAGCAGAGATGCAATCAAAAACTCCAGCTTGGTCTAACTCCTGTTATCTCGTTCCAAGGACATGTCAGCACCGCTGTCAAACAGACCCCACCTTCCCTTTCAAGGTACTGGCTGTCCAGGAGAGGGTGGAGTCATCTTTCTGTACTTCCTATTTCCTCGGACACGACGCCACCCCAAGAACTCCGAGGATCCCTTTTGACGGCCCTTGTCAGAGCCTTCATTCAATTTAACATGCCCCACAGGTGGGTCCCCAAGCAGCTCATTTATCACTCTCTGTATGTCAGATTCTGAGGTGAGTGAGTACTTGTCTCCATTGACTTCGAAAGAAAGCGAAAACGGGTGACCCCACCTGTAACGCACTCCCTTAGATTGTAACCATTTCGTCAAAGGCCTGCAGAATCTCCGACGCGTAAGCGGCGAGAGGTCCTGGTAAATGGCAATCTTAGCTCCGTTCCAGTCAATTGGACTACTTTGGCGAGCCAACTCCAGGGTCTTGGTTTTCTCCACAAAATAATGAAATTTCGCCAGAACGGAGCGAGGACCTCCCGCTCTATGAGCCCTGTCAATGGTAGGGACGCTGGTATTTTCTCCACCAAACAAGGTACTGATGATTTCCTTAACCTTTCTCTCAATATCTGCCTGCGTCTCCCCTTCTTGCTCACAAATACCAAGGAATCTCAGATTGGAGCGTTGCTCCCGAGTCTCCAAATCGTCAAGCTTGAGCGTGATCTTTTCCTCCCTCCTCTCCAAGTCTGCCAGCCGGATATCAAACTGAGTTTCAAAGAGGTCGGCCGAAGATTGATTAGCCTCAAGGGCCTGGACGCAGTCCTCCACATCAACCACCTTCTTATCAAGGGAGTCCAGTCTTCTACCTATATCGGCCCTAAAACCTCGAATCTCCTCAAGCAAGGCCGCCATGCTCCAACTCATAGACTGGGTGTCCGCTGCTGCCTCAAGCAGGTTAGCGTCCTGCATGGTAAGACCTCCCTCCAGCCGCTGAGGTGACCGCCTAAACCTTTGCAGAGCCTGCAGTCCGTGCATCAAAGACGTACCCAGTGCACCCTCTGAATGGGGGGCCGAAACCTCACGGGATGGGGGGAGCACGCATCTCCTCTCCCTCCCTCCACTCCGAGGGGAAGCTTCACACTCCCAGCCAGCCACATCGTGGTCCACTGTCTGAGGAGCTGCCACCTACCAACTCGTCACAAGAAGTATTCCGACACAGGTAAGTCACAAAAGAAAGGGTGGCTAGGAAACTTCCCTTAAGTAAAGTCCAGGGACCTGCCCAAGAGAGGTGCCAAAGTCTCAGTGGCCACCTAAATGAACGTCCAGGCGTATGGTGAGGCGGTAGACAAACCAACAGGATCCCTTCACAGTTACCTAGGCAGGGGCAATCCTGCAAAGGAAAAGTGCAGAAGAAAGGGCCTATTTGCAAAAACTGGACCACAGGGGGAAGGGTCCTCAGGAGCCCACTGCAGCGTCAAAGGCTAAAAACTCCAAGTAAACCGTATCGGGGAAACTCCATACAAAAAGGATCCCAGGCACAAGTTTATTTCCTCAGTTCGGGCTCAGGAACAAAACCGGCAGCCCCACCAGAACGAAGATCGAGAAGTGCAGGGGGGGAGGGGCCAGCCGCACACCCTCTGCGCATACAAAACCAGGTAGGCCCTTACCCGCTCTCCCGTCCTCTGTAGGGGCGCGCGGCTCGCCAAAACCCCTCGGGGCTTCCAGGGTACTAGGCAGCGTCCCTGCGGACTGTCGACCCTCCAGGACAGCGGGGAAGCGAAGGACACCTCCAGACTCTCGTCCGCCACTCACCCCACAGTCTCCAAGTCCCTCCTCCGCATGCAGCAGGATCCGAGCTGCGAGCGAGGAAGCACAGACCCCACACCTCCTTCCGTGCGCGGCCGCTCCTCCTTCTCTTGCAGCACGCCAGGCTGCTCACCAACGGCTCGGTTGGCCGCTGCACACCACGAGTCCCTCCGCTGCAGGCTGCCAACAACACTCCACCGCCAAATCCTCGCTGCGCCTGGCCTGATGACTCCCCAAGCACAAATCCAACGCGGTGATCCTCAGATGTACAATACCGCAGGACAGGGACCTCCACTCCAACGGTGCGGGCGTCCTGAGAACCTTTGCCCCTCCCCCACCAAGATCATTGACGCGCGGTTCTCTCGGCGGGGCTACACACCAGACTTCGTCCGCCGCCAACCAAAAAGGCTGCAAACTCCAGGTTCCGGGGACCTCCCGAGAACCGGATTTACGCCCTTCTGACTATGGTGCAAGACAGCACCGGGGCGGTCAGGGCTCGGCTCCCACAGGGCTGGGGGCTCAAAATTAAAAAAATTGCATGCCCAGGGGAGGAGATCGGCAGAAAGACTTCAGCACATCTCTGCGCCCCCTGGTGGCTCCCCTTAACTTACCTTTTTATTTTGGAATCACATATTTTAACTCTCATTGTCCATTCACCATTCACAAGATGTGACACTTTCCCCTTACACCTACAGTTCCACATAGTGACAAAGCTACCTGTATGATTCCACCAAGGTGCCTCTCCCAAATTTCTCAGCCTTCTGGAATTTCAGGGGATTTTCCTCACGGTGTACCTGTAACAATGGACTTGGTATGTTGACACATAGTCAGGCCGGTAAGATTAAATTGTACCCAAACTCTTGCCAGTGTTTGCAAATGGGAGTTATTTGATACTGAAGATGCCAAAAACATCATAGCATACCAGACCTGGACTGGAAACAAAAAGCATCCCTGGAGGTTTTGCCATACCATCCACATGTTGCACCAAGATTGTGAACCAAGACTGCCTGAGCATTGATTGGTGGGCTGTGTGTGAACTTGCCCCCAGTGTTGTTTTTATTCATTTGTTTTTATGTAAATAAAGCAAAACGGTTCATAAAACAACATATTTTGCAATATGCACTGGTAAATAAGATCACACCAAACCTGAAGGAACTCCCAATATCCCATATGGCCAACCCCCAATGTAGTATAAAGGAGTACAATTCTTCAGTACAAGTTAATGAAGGTTTCTGTGGTGGTCATCCTATTAGTGCGAGATTGTGGACTTGAAGGAGTCAATTTGCTAGTTGTCTGATTTGTGTCCTGGGCACTTACTAGGGACCAGCGGTGCGGCGCAAGTTTAATAATTGTATAAAAGATGGATTTTTTGGAACCGTCTATACCAGCATCTGCAACACAGGGCACAACCCTGCTGTCAGTCTGTTTTGATTGGTCTCTTGTTGTTGGAGCCCACACTCTCATTCTATAATCTCACATTCACCTGGTGCATCACAAAGTCAGAAGGAAACAATGCCTCTTATTCAAGGATATTGAAAGTATAAGGTCTGCGACCATTCTGATGTTACTTAATACATCACGCTGTTCTGGGTCTACAGACAGTGTTAGGCCAGCTAAAACAGCAAGAGATATCCTTGTGATTTTCCATAGTGAGATCTGTCATTCATTCAATTGTTTGCTAAAAGAAGGTAAGATACAAGAACATTGGAAAGATGGCATTAATTTGACCCTTCTTTTAAAAAAGAAAAAAAAATAGGTGTCAGTTTTAAATGCAGCCAATTTCCCAATTACCTGTTTGGTTAGAACAATTGGAATGTGGGGTAATATCTCCATTTAGTAATTTTGTGCAAGAGACTTTTTTTGGATAGGTCCCAGAGTTATTTTTATTTTTTTTATTTATTTGAACTTTACTCAGTGACAACTAAGTTTTGTCAAAGACCTTCCCTATCTACAGAAGCAGTTCAGAAAGGGACGTTCGAACGCCTCCTCTACTTGCTGGCCAGATCTTCTAACTCGCCGGTGGGCTAGTTCCTTGAAGGATCACAGTGTGATGTTTATTTAAGCTGCTTCTTGATCTAGTACAGATCGACCATCGGGCCGTAGCTGTTTGATCTGGTCAAACGCTAGTTCTATCAGTTTGGCCAAGGCTTGAGTCCATCTGGTGTTCTCACCAGAAATTAATCTATTCCATAACTCGTATGTTTGGAATAGCCACAGGTTTTCGGCCAGCGAAGGGAGGTATGTGTTTGTTTTCATTCGTGTTCGGACATTCTATCACAAGGTGCTTCAAAGTCTAGATGGATAATTCCTTTTTACATAATCGACATCGCTTCTCGGCACCAGCTCCTCTGATTGTTTTGATTTCTCTGGTTGGCAACAGGTTTAACCTTGCTCTCATGATCTTATTTCTCAGCTTCTTATCTGGAAACTTGGCACAGTATTTCAGTGGTTTTTTCACCTTATTGAATGTTGGAGGTAGGTGTTTTAGAAGTTTGTTCCCTACTGCTTTCTCTATTGTCAGAATCCAGTCTAGGTCTTCAGTTTTTCTTTTAATTCGATCAGGATTTTCTTTCAGGTCTTTTTCGCTGCATTCGATTTTTGCCAGGTCATCCTTTCTGGCTTTGACCCAGTTTTTAAGGGCCTCGCATTTGCCTGTTTCAGTTTCCTCATGTATGATGTTGAAGATGGGGAGGGTGTCTGACATGATAATTCTTCTGTACAGGCGCATGGCACTTTGACCTACCATTGACGCTAAGGACACCAACCCCAACTCTCCCCTGATAGCCGGCATGGCAGTAGATTTCGGTAGGCCTAGTACCGTTTTCCAAACATGGCCTTCAAGTTTGCTCCAGATGTTACGCGGGAAGTATAGAGGCCTCCACGCCATAGGTCAATGCCGGGACAACTTTGGCTTTATAGAATGTTATTGCCGATACCAGAGAGAATTTTCCAAACTTCCGATCGACTGCTCTTATTTGGGCAGTCAGGCGTTTCGGTTTTTTCCAAAGTTGGTTTTGGAGACTCTTTTCTGATCTGGAGTTATCCATTTGCATCCCCAAGTATTTGAAGCTGTTATTTCAATTTTGGTGTTTTCGAGGAACAGTTCTATTTTGTTCGTTGTTTTACTGGGGACTTTTTCAAAGATCATGATTTTTGTCTTCGATTTATTCAGTTCGAGATGGTTTTCAACAATATATGACTCCAGATTGTGAAGTTTTCTTTGAAGGCCCACTTTAGTTTTGTCGATCAAGATGACATTGTCTGCAAACAGTAGGCGTGGAATCTCCATTTTCCTTATTTTTGGCGGAAAAGAGCGAATTTTGGATTCTGAGAGTTGGTAGTCACCAAGAAATGCTGTAAACAGAGCCGGCGCTAGGGGGCAGCCCTGCTTAACTCCTCGGTTCACACTTATCTCCTCTGACAAGGCACCCTGACTCTGATTTTTGTATGCGTGTGAAGAGCTATTATGGGGTCCAGTATTTCCGATTGACACTTCCACCCTTGTAGCTTTGACCATAGACTGGGTCGGTCTATCTTATCAAACGCCTTTGAGAGGTCCACGAAGGCCAAATACACCTTTGGCGCGCCCTCTTTGACTTTTGCTTTCAAGATGTTCAGTACCATTAGATTGATGGCGGTGGATCTGTTTTTTTTGAAAGCCCGTTTGGAGATGGTCTTTGGACTGACTGTCTTTTGCCCATACACGAAAATGCTCCAGCAGGCGAGTTGCGTATAATTTGCCCAATATGTCTAGCAGAGCAATCGGTCTGTAGCTCGCTGGTTCTTGTCTCGGGCCCTTTTTATAAATAGGGACTATCACTGCTTGCAGCCAGGTTTCAGGCACCATATTCGTACTGCCGCATTCGGAGAATATCTTACTGCTCAATTCCGCCCATTTACCTGGGCACATTTTTAAGTCCATGTTTGTTAGTCCGTCAGGACCCGGGGCTCTTGATGTTTTCAATTTCCGTATGGATGCTTCGATGTCTTCAGCATTAGAGAGATCAACCCATGGTGTGACCGACATCTGCTTTGTCCATTGGGTGTCCATAGTAGTACCCTCAAATTCTGTGGTGAAGTATTGGATCCACCTTTCTTCGGCCACTACATTAGACAGCGGGCCAGTCTGAGTGGAGTTGGACTCTTTTATCGAATTCGCTCGATTTCTTAGTTTGTAATTTCTGCATCATGACTTCAGGGTCATTTTGATATTGTATGGCTCTCTGCTGTTTACGCCAGTTTTTGTAGCTTTTAGCTTCTAGGCACCAGTTTGTCCAGGCCTCTACGGCGTTAGATTTCTTTGCTATTCTTAGCAGTCTGTGGCCCACTTTTCTTTTTACCACCAAATCCTTGTCATAAGTATGGTTCGTGTAGACAGGTTTCCACGGTTTCTTTGAGCCCTTTACGTGGAAGGATAGTAATAAGGGCAGGTAGTTTGGTCTTTCTTTCCTGTCCTTCCGGGCATGCTCGGTGGCTCTTTTCCCAAGTTCGTTTGATTTTCACAATGTCTTGTTCGGTTAGCCGTAGACGAGTCTGTTGAGCATTTGTCTTGATCGCCCAATCACACGTTCTTAAGTTCAGGCTTGTGGTATGCCACGTATAGCGGAGTAGGTTGTGGTCACTGTGAATGGTTTTTTGGACCTTGAAACCTGTCAAACCTTTAGTGAGACCATTTGAAACAAAGATGTAGTCCAGCGTGGCTTTTGGACCCGTTGCGTTCCCACTTTGGAATATTCGTTTGATTGGGGAACAAAGAGGCCACATTCTGGATGCTTCTTGAGCTAATTACTACGTTCCAGGCCTTTCCTCTCACTATGGTGGAGTCAACACTTCCCTGTTGAGCGCTGGGGCATTGGTGTGCCGCATGGGCCTCCATACACTTTTTTTTTTTTAAAAAGAATTTTATTAGTTTTTCAATTCAACCAACAATACAAACCAAACACGCAGTGCAATCCACAATCATTACATTAACATCAATTAGTTTTTGTTCACTGCCCCCCTGTTCCCACCCCCTTCACGAGCCTCTTTGTCCTTCACGCTCAGTATCTGCTGCACATGGCAGGGCGTCATTTTCATCAGATTCCTCTGGATCTAACATTGTTCCAAATAGTCCAGATATCAATGCTTTCCATGCCATCAGGGTACCCACTTCTTCCTCCCAAGACATGCTACTTGCCTCCTGCCACACCACCATTTCAGCCTCCGCCCATTTCTGTAATTCCTTCCACCACACCTCCACCCGTGGCTTATGACACTTTTTCCATCCCATAGCTATCCTTCGCTTTGCAAGCACGTACGCTAAGTCTTTCAGTTTCCCAACATGCTTCAGTTTCCGTGGCCTAGGAAACCCTCCCAACAGGCAGGCCCAAGCCGTATCTACGGCGAGCGTGACCCCTTTCTCTGCTAGCTTTTGTGCGACTTCTCTCCAGAAACACTCGATCACTGGGCATGACCAAAACATGTGTGTCATATCAGCATTCTCCTCATCGCACTTAGGGCACGCCTGTCTCCCAGCATTCTTGAATTTAGATATCCTCAGCGGGGTCATATACGCTCTATGCGTTACGTACAGCTGTATTTGCTGCAATCTGGCATTCCTAGATACTTTCTTATGGTATCCCAGGGCCCGCTCCCACATCCCATCCTCCATTTGGGCTCCCACCTCGGTTTCCCAATCCAATCTCAAATGTGTCAATTCTTTTCCAACTTTAGTCATCACCATCTCATACAATCTAGAGATCTCATGCCCCCCTTCAGCTGTGTCATATATCATTTCAATGATGGCGTCCGGTTCCTCCGCCAACACTGTCTCAGGCCACGTTATCCGAATCTTCCGCACCAACCTGTGATACGTAACATACTGGCCCCCGTGTAGTCCTGCCTCCTCCAAGTCCTTCAAACTCCCTGATGGTCCCCTCCTGCAATATATCTCCCAACGTTACTAGCCCAACCGACTCCCAATAGGTTCTGATGATCACCCTCAGTTGCTCATCTCCTCCCGCCAAAGCAACCAGAGGTACCTGCGGGGAACACGGGAACGGGTCCCCCATCATTATACATGCTCGTCGCCACATTTTCCACCCAAGCCTCATCATCCCCGGGCACTCCTTTATTTCTGACTCAGGCAACCAGATAATTTCTTTCAGGTAAAACTGGGCACAGTCCTGCCCAAACAATCTAAATTCCGGGGTCGCTTCATCGGAGAGCCATTTGGCCACAAACTGTAATTGACTAGGCCTCAAAAGTAGGTAGCTTGACACCCCCTTTTTCCTGAAAGTTCTGCAACTTCCAGAGCGCTACTCTATTCCGGGTAGCATGCCACAGAAAGTCTCTACACATACCATTTAGTTGAACAAAAAACCTCTTGGGAATCATATGTGGAATATTGCTAAAATAATGTAGGAGCCTAGGTAGAACGACCATCTTAAGCATCGCTCCCCGCCCCATCATCGCTAATGGCAATTTCTCCCAAAACCTCATACATTTGCGGATTTTCCCAACAGCCATCTCGGTATTACGCCTGTGTTCCTCCTCTGCCGTATGGTACACATCTATCCTCATATAGTTCTCTATAGTAATCCGCAAATTCCCTGTTGACTCCCTCTTGGGTGTCTGCCACCTCCCCATCTTCTCTGGTTATTGTCCTAATCGGGGGCCTATGGGTTTCACTCTTGTATAGCCACGCCAAGAGCCGGCCCGTTTTTTCTCCGCTCGCATGTTGTCTCTCAACGTACTTTTTGTAATTAAGGTTGCAGAGCCTTTCCCAGTATTCCGTGCACTGTTGCTGTAGTTTAAGCACCAGCTCGATGTCTATGCTTTCACTTTTTAGTTCTCTTTCCAATTCCTCTTCCACCCTTTGTAAAGCAGCCAGGACCCCATCCTGCAGGCCTTTCGATTTAGCGATGGCCACACCCCGCACCACCACTTTAAAGGCCTCCCACAGTGTCCCCGCCGAGTCAACACTGCCTGTGTTCACCTCAAAATAGCTAATGATCTCATCTCTCATATCCTCCCGAAAAACCGGATCTTTAAGCGCCTCCGCACGGAGGCGCCACGTCGGAATCCGTGCCCTAGGGCGGCAGTATTGCCACCCCAGAACCAGGGGCAAGTGATCCGACAGGACCCTCACTTTATATTCTATGTGAACGATCTCTATCATTACTTCTGGTGTGGCAAAGGCATAATCAAGTCTGGTGTGCAGTTGTTGTGGGGCCGAGTAATTTGAATATTGCCTCTCATTAGGATGCTTTGTTCTCCACACATCTACCAATCCAAAGTCGTCTAGCAACGACTGCAATGCCCTAGCTGCTGGGGCAGGCCTGACCATCTTGTCATCCGACCTGTCTATTTCGGGGTTTAACACACAATTAAAATCCCCTCCCCAGATCACCGCGCTACCCGCGCACGAGCTCAGGCTGGTGCACATAGTCCGGAAGTACTCCGCCGTGTTTTGATTAGGGGGCGTACGTGTTTACAATGCACACCTCTTTATTCTCTACCAACCCTCTCACTATGACCAAACGCCCTTCAGTTTCCACCCTTTCCTGTATCGGCTGAAACGGGACGTGCAGAGCCACCCAGACCAGCACACCCCTAGCATAGGCCGAGTACGAAGAGCCCACTACAGTACCTTTCCATTTCCTCCCCACCATCTCCAGTTTTTCCCGTGTCAAATGCGTCTCTTGTAACAATGCAATATCTATCTTTTGTCTTTTCAGATACAACATGACCTTATTCCTTTTTAGATAACTATTGAGTCCCCTGACATTCCACGTCACTATTCGAAGATCCCCCATGGCTCGTCAGTACCCATCTCCCTCCCTCTCAGCCAACCCCATCCGCCTGCGCAATACAGATACAATTCTAGGGCTATTCCCTGTAGGCTCCTGTTCAAACTCAAACTCCCCAAAACTATATACGCATCAAACTCCCCACCTCCCTCCCCTCCTCCCGCCCATCCCTTCCCCAACAACTCCCTCCCCAACTGTTGCCCAGCTCCATCCCTGGATCTCAGGCACCCCCACATCTAGCCCTGTCTGGTACGCTCAGAGCTCAGTAGGGTGAAGTCGCCCTAATGGCCACTTAACTATTAATACTTAATGGGGGTGCGAGGACTGGCCCTGCAAGGCTCCTTAATAAAGCTACAGTCACAGTGCACGCTATACATTATCTATCCTACTCCGGCCCCATCTACGAACAGGCCACATCAATGACTATAATCCAGTCCCATAGTCTTAAACCGCACCATCTCCCTGCATTCTCATTACTCATTACAGTGGCTGCGAGGATAAAGTTCAAAACCCTCTGCATTGTCCACAAGGCCTTCTGGGGCCTTGGTCCTAAATACCTTCAACTCTCTCTTCCCAAATATCTTCCTTCCCGAGCCCTTCGCTCATCCGCCTCCAACTCCCTCAGGGTCAGCCGCTTTCTCGAAGCAACGAGCTGGGGGTAGATCTCTCTCCGCGGCAGGGGCCTCCCTCTGGAACAGCCTTCCTGCCTCCCTGAAACTTGAGGAGAACCATCTCCGGTTCCGGAAGCACCTCAAAACCTTCCTCTTTGCCTCTGCTTTCTCTCTCCCTCTCCCCTGAACAGCTAATATTCTTCACTGAAACTGCACTGATTCTGCAACTGGACCACTCTTAACGGCCTCGGTCCTGGGCCCAGCCACTCTCCACTTGCACTGATGCCCTGGAACCCCTCTGCACTGCGGGACTGTCTCTGTATCCCTACAGCCCCGCCCCCTTTTCCAGCACTTGTTCTGCACTTACCTTGCACTTGCCACCAGCTGGCCCTATTTATTTATTACTTTACGCCACTTACCTTGTACTGCACTTCCCCCCCTCCCCTTCCCCTTCCACTTTTCCCCCTCCCCCACCCCTGCACTTGCGCGATCTGAATGACACCTGGCCTAGTAGGATCGTTGTCTGTCTCCCCTTGTTTCCGCCCCTCCCTGCCTCGTCGCGTCTTGAAACACCTGTGTATAGGCGCGTTACAAATGCCATATCATATCATATCATACTCTTTACTTATCTCGTCCGCCTCTTTCTTCCGTCTGGATGTCAGGCTCCTGGGGGCAGCCCTGCGTATCAAGCCATCCCATGGCATCCTCCGGAGTGTCGAAAAATAAAGTTCTGTTTTTATGAAAAACCTTCAATTTCGCCGGGTAAAGTAGCATGTATTTCTGGCCCGCCTCCCTCAGTCTCCTCTTGACAGCCCCGAAGTTCATTCGGCTCTGCTGCACCTTCAGGGTATAGTCCGGGTAGGCTGTTATGTTTGCCTCCCCTCGCTTGATTGTTCCACCTTTGCGAAAGTGTTCCAGAATCCTTTCCCGGTCCCGATAGTTAAGGATCTTGGCAATAACTGGCCTAGGCGGATTGCCTGGCGGCGGCCTCCTCGTCAGAACCCTGTGTGCTCGTTCCACAGCGAATCCTTGAGACAGAACTCCTCCGGTTATCTCCTGTAGCAACATGTTTTCGACAAACTCCGTGGGGTTGTGGCCCTTCATCCCCTCCGGTATACCCACAATGCGGATGTTGTTCCTTCGGGCGCGTCCTTCCGCTTCCTCCGCTCTACTCTCCAGGTTGCCCACTCTTTGCACCAGGGCATGCAGTTCCGCCTTATGTGAGGCGCAGTCCGCTGTGTTCGAACTCCCTTCTTTCTCCAGGCTCTCTGTGCGCTCCGACAGGGACCTTACATCCTGTCGGAGTAGATTCACCTCCTCCCGCACTTCACCGACCTTAAGGTCCAACACTGTTTTCAGTTCAGCCACAACTATTTCGAGCTTGGCCTCCCAGGCCGCTTTCAAGTCTGCTTTCAAGTCCGCAATTGCAGCCAGAACCTCTTGATTTGTACCCGCGGCGGCCATGCCACCTGAGGGGGCTTGTCTTTGCTCCTGGCACTTTCCGGGCCCAGCGGTGTTCTGGCAAATTCGTCCAGCGTAGGTTGCTTCACTTTTTGTCTTGGAGGCTTATTAGACATGACGCAGAAGCCGTATGTTGTGGGTCCGCCCACCTCTTATGCTCCACAAGTAGGGGGGCGCACACTCCGTTCCAATGTCTAAGGCCTTACCCAATCATGGGGGCCTCAGAACCTCAAAAGCTCTGCCTGCCTCTTCCGTGGCATGCCCTAGTAAATCAACCAGTGGTCAACACCTTTGTATTTATTTAACGCGCTCGTGATTGCACTCGAAGGTGCTCCGCTGCAATGCGGAATGTCATCAGGGTTCCATACACAGGTTCCGGGTTACCACTTTCCAGTTCGTAGGGTTATCCACACTCGGGAGGGTCCCCTCAGACTGTTCCAAGCTGGCCTTTCTTAGCCGCAATGAACTGCGCTCTCCCACTTATCAGCCCGGGTGACCGTCACCTCCTCAACTAAAGCATCCCCTGCTCTCAAAGTTGCTTTGCCGTGTCCCAGTCGCCGCACTCTCTCCCACGTATGCAGCACCACTGTAGCTACGCGGCCAGCCTCCTCCGGGCGGGCTGCCTTTGTATGTAGTCGCAGGCGTATACCAGATGTGCCTGCCGCGCCACCGGTCTCGGGTGCCTCAGGCGTGTATGTTGGGTCCGGTTGCGGCGCTCAAATCAGGCTCCTGCGCCCATTTGTGCCCTGTCCCCATGGGCGGCGCTGCGCGTGGGTGTCAGTATCTCCCTCTCTGCTTCATGCAAGCATGCATCCCCTTCTTGCCGTCCTGGCGGGGCTGGCAGTCCTTCAGTACCACTTTTCTTCGTTGCTTATTGTGCTTGGGGTGCTCCCATCTCCCACCCTACAGCTGGTGTCTTCCATGTACATCCACCACTTTGTTGCCTGTGTTGCGGGACGCAAGGCTTGCTTGTTCTCTGATCCTGTCTCCCAGGCACTCAGTATATTCACCGGATTCACGTTCCCCTTTGCTTCTCTTAGGTGTGTTATGGCTTCAGTAGCTCCTCTGCTCGGTGGCTTATCATACCAGCCACGCTGTCCTCCAGCCTCACTCCTCCGCCCCTTATCGTTCGGTAAAATATGGATGCAAACGTTTTTTTTGCCCCGCTCCGGTTACGTGCAATCATTCGTACCTACCACCCATTCAGTATCGTCCACTTTTATGGGAGAACATGCTGCGGTGAACCGGGAGTCGCTCTCACACGGCCGTGCTGTGTGCAGCCCGACTCGTATTATTTTTGCGTCTGCCTTCTACAGACGTGCTTCGCCTGGCAATACTGTATCTCTCCCTCGATTCTTTCCTCAGTTCCCGGATGACTTTGAGTGCGTCCGATACATTTGTGCACTTTTCCTTGCTGTTGTGTTTCACCTCCACTCAGCGCTGGGACTGCTTCATGCGCGCGGCCACCGCTTTGTTTCCCCAGCGCCCTACAAAGTGGAGCTGTTTCAGTTCACCGCCCGCTTGCAAGCTCGCGTGCACACTCCTTTTGCCTGGAGCTCAGGCGCACTCGGCGACCACGGTTCTTCCGCGTTTACTGGGCCTTATCCGTGACAATGTATCCGCCGCGGTTCCGCATCAGAGCCTTTCTCATTCGCTTCTCTGAGCGCAGTGGGGGGCGAAACACATCCGAACCCCAGCAATGTCTCTTAGGCTCTGTTTTTCATCCGGGAGCTGCGTTCCTTTTTGTGGCATGAGCTTCCTGCTTTTTCGTTCTCTCCCTGCTTCTCCGTTCAATGCTCCGGAGGGGTCCGTATCTCACCTCCGCGTTCACACCACGCATTCATACCTCCTGGGCTGTACGGCGGCCGGGGCTATCACGGTCTTCCGCCTGCAAGCCCAATGTGCACTCCCCTCTCCACTCGGAGCACGAACGCCCTTTGCGGCTGCATTTGCTGGGCTGATTGCGCCTCCTCTCGCTGTGCCATGCAGACCCTGCGTTTCGTTTCTCAGTCTCGCTGACCCCTTTGTTCTGTGACGCCGGCCATTTTGGATTCCCTTTCTTCAGCTGGGTACAGTTGCTTCTTCAGCCCGTAATTATGTATCTTCAGTATCTCTGTTCTCCAGTTTATTCCCATGTGAGCCCCTGTTATTCATGTATCAGGCATGTCATTTTGGAGCACCAGCAGTCCAATTTAGCACAGTTTTATCCGAGGATCATTACGGATCAGCAGGAGCTCGCAGGAGACACGTCCTTCTACATGGCCATGAAGCCACGCCCCTTCGGGCCTCCATACACTTTGCATTCAAGTCGCCACAGATGATGAGCTCGATATTATCGAATTCCGCATATAGCTGGTCAATTGTTTCTGACATGTTGTCGCAAAAGGTTTTTGTTGACATTCGCTGAGGATTCCAGTAGCAATTCAGAATGGCCACCTGCCTCTGCCACCCGTTTTCCATCTTTGCCTTGCCCTGGATTTGCGAGGTCAGCGTGACCAGCATTTCAT
Organism: Ambystoma mexicanum; assembly: GCF_040938575.1. Classification (NCBI taxonomy): domain Eukaryota; kingdom Metazoa; phylum Chordata; class Amphibia; order Caudata; family Ambystomatidae; genus Ambystoma; species Ambystoma mexicanum. The sequence continues at coordinate 144,484,529 of NC_090939.1, read as the reverse complement.
ATGACTGTTTCCACTTTCGTGGTTCGCTCAGACCCGTTCCTGTTTTTATGGCAGTCAAAAGACCCGACGACGGTCTCCCAAGCAAGCATTTGACTGCCGGAGAGGTCACCACTGAGAAACCGTCCAGTGTTGGTTGGTTGACAAGCCAGGTTTCTTGTAGGCATAAGATGTCGTATAGACCAAGATCGACATCTCCCGGTATCGTCAGGTGCGAATGGCCTCTTGTGTTCCATGAGCCCAGAATGCACGTTTCCTTTATGGGTCGGTCACTTCTTTTTTCGCAGGTGTTGTCGTCGAAGCAATCCTACCCTGGTCGCTGCTATGTACCATTATTTTTATTCCAGCTCGACATTGGCCACTTCCATGGCCCTTTAGGTTGTCTTTCATCTTCCATTTTTGCCTCGTGGGTTGCATGGTTCTTTTTCCTGTCATCTGGCTGTTTTCGCTGTGGATTGCTGCAAGCGATGGCTTGAATCTGTTCTTCTCTGTTGTTTCTCGTTTGTTTCCGAGCCCAGACCCCCTGGTCCTTTGCGCCTCGCTGTGGCGTTGAGATTGAGTCACCTCTCCATCATTTCAGTGGTCCCTTTGCCGCCCCTACGTTGATATTGTGCTCGTCTATACGTTTCATGCCCCTCCCGGGGCTTGTATCCTCGCCTTGGCGGTATAGGTCCTCTGTTTTGGATATATAGTGATAATGGGTTTTCGGGTTTTCCAGCTTTTCTTCGCCCAGCTCTTGCCTGCTCATCTTCCTTTTTTGCTCCGTCAAACGAAAGCCCATTTGGTCAAATTCTTCATAGGCTGACTCATCCATATGTCGGATGGCGGCTGATTTTAAATGGAGAAATGCTTTCGCCGCCTTTTCCCTATGATAGGGTTCCACCAGCACCAGGTCATCTGTTCTGATCTTTTTCAAAGATTTCATTCTATTCGTTATTTGGAGTATTGCCGGTTGGTTTAAAATTAGGAAGTTTTTGTCTACTTCCCTTTGGTCAAGCTTGAAAACTTGTATCTCTTCATTTGCTTTTTTTTTGTTTTCCAATTTACTTTTTTCTGCACAATACTTTCACGGACTTCTTCGGTTGTTGTCTTTTTGTTGAGCGTCTCGGAGTTTGGATGGGCTTCTTCTTTGTCTGGGTGCGTGGCTGTAGATCTTCTCATTATCCTCAGTCGCTTGAACCGAAACTCTCTGTACGGCCCTCAGATTAGTTTTGTTACTATCCATCTGGATTGGACTCTCCTTGTCCATCTTGGCCTTTGCTGTTTGGTTCACAACCTGTTCAGGACCGCGCTTTTTAGCCTCGCCTTCTATACCAGGGGGGCTTGACTCCTTCGAACCCTTTTCTGAGTATGTAGAGATGTCCATTAGGTCTGTACATCCTAAGAATTCATCTACTGTCTCAGCGATCTCGGGGTGGCGGTTTCCTCTGATCGTGAGCTTGGCTTTTGTCGATTATTATTGGCTTGTGGTTCGCCCAGGCCGAGACCCCTCACGTTAGATTTAGCCGGTATTGAGGTAACCTTCATGAGGTTAGACTTTCTTTCCGTCAGGTCAATTGAGGGTGGCTGCGCCTTTTGTCCTCTAGACGAGTTCGCCTCTTCCATTTTTTTCTAGTGGCAATAACAACAGGGTTTTCTTTTTTCCATTTGTCCGTTCTCCAGGCTCATCCCTTGGTTCTTCGCAGACTGATATCTTTGTAAGAGCCTTTCTGTTCAGAGTTTCCAAGGTTTCAATCTTTTTTTCCAACGCTTCTATTTTTCTTTCCCAGTCGGTTTTCTGAATAGCATCGGTCTGGGGTCCTTCCGGGTCAATTGATCTTACTAGTAGGGTCCTGGTCATGGTTTCCATATTCGTGATCTTTTTCTCTACAGCTTCGATTTTCCTTTCCCACTGTTTTCTGTACAGGCGCGTTTTCAGTATTTGCTGGTGAGAGGCTCTCCATCTGGGCCAATTTCTCCATCATATTTGATAGAATTGCTGAGTTATCTTGTACGTTTTCTTTGATTGATTCGTACAGTTTACAGAATGGTACTAACACAATGGTCATTGCTGACATGATAGCGATCATTTCTGGTTTCTTATTGGGCGATTCGTTTTGTAGCGCCACCGCAATTTCACTGAGTCGTCTTTTTTGGAGAGGCTTGGATTTTATCCGATCTTCTCAATGTGGCTGATGAGTCCAGTGCCGGGCATTCCTCTATGGATCTTGAATTTCTGTCAATATTCACGCCCCTTCTTGGTGATTCGATTTTCGAATGCGGGTTTTCCTTATACAGTTTTGACTGCTCCCCTTTAAAGAGGGGCATGACCGTGGGTTGCCCCCTGGACAAATGGGGCTTTGTCCAGGCCAGACGGTCTTCTCTGGGCTGCAGTACCTGCGCCGATTGATTTGGGTCCCCATCAGATTGGACCCCCTTACCCCCTCTTCCTCTCGGTCGTCTTCCAAAACAACTATCTCCTCTATGTAGAAAGGAACCCCATTGGGGGCGCTTTGCGCCTGGGAACTCTCAAATCTAGTCCTAGGATGGCCGTTGGGTTTCAATTGGCCGGATGCTGGGCTCTCAGCCACCTTTGATTTTTCGGTATTCTTATGTGGATCATTTGTAAGTATCGCAGCTTTTTCCTGTGGTGAGACGTCGCACAGTCCCTTTTTCTCATTAATTGCTGACGGCGGGTCAGTTCTCTGTTTTTGAGCGTGCTGTGTTTCAATTGCTATTTCTAGCATATCAGCGTCTGAAATTTCCGTCTCAATGCTCTGTTTTCTTTTATGTTGCTGCGTGAAGAACGCCTTTAGTGAGCATGATAGCAAGGGGTTGGGCAGCCCTCTAGCCATTTGGCCGCCTCTTTTGATGCCTTTTCTTGCTTTTTGTTCCCCCAGTATGGGATTCTTTAACGATCTCATATTTGCCGTCTTTTTAAACCTTGGCTCCTTGCTTTTGCCGGGGTATTGGTTTTGTTTATTTTTCCTTTTGGCCCCAGCTCCCGTTTTCAATTGCTCACCGTCCGTTTCCTTGTTCGAGTCCTCAAGCTCTTCTTCCGTTTGATTGTCGCTCTCTAGCCCCTCTTCATCTGATTCGGCATCTTGATCGGGGTCGGTTACTATCACTCTTTCATTGGGAACTCTCAAAGACTTAGGGTCCCTAGCCAAAGATTTTCTCACATCTTGCGTGGGTTTCCCGCTATCGCGATCTGACTCATGGAACATAGCTTGAATGCAGATCACCTTCGGCACACCATCGCCCTTTTCTATCAGGAGTCGCGGGTTTGTCGGCACTTTTCTTTCTGTGCCAGTGGTTTTCTTCTCCCCCCTCAGTTGGTATTCGGTGAGGGGATATTTCGATTGTTTCGGCAGGTTCCCTTGAAATAACTCCCTCTTCAATCACCTGTACCCCCCCGTACATCCCTGTTGGTATGCGTGGGAATTCTGGAGCCGCTCCGCCGAACTTCAGTATCTGTTTCTGGTTTATGCCGGGAGAGACGTCCAGGTTGGTCCGTTTTTCGTGCCGGGTCTGGGTTTTCATCGTTCCCTCTGGCCAACTGCCGGTCAGAGCCAGGTGGACTCCGCTCGCCAGCCGCGCCCAGCCGCGTTCCGAATTGTGGTACCGGACTTGTTCTGTGCCCCTGCGCCCTCTGCGGGGGCATGCTTGGCTCTACCGGCCCTCGGTCTTTCCGAACCGTCAACTGCCGCTGCTCATCTGATCGGTCCTCTCTCAAAGACCCGCTCATAGGGATTGGCTGGAACGGCGTCAGCGGGCGGAAAACTTGCTCTCGTGGTTCAGGTAAGTCAATATTGCCTGCTCCGTTCTTACACCCAGGTCCGTGTGGTTGGACTTGTACATGTGTTGGCTCTGGGGTGTTATAACAGTTCAAGGATAGAGGGGGTCGCAATCGGCCTTTGTGCCGAGTCAGACTTACTCCTCCCCCGTTGACCCGGGCTCATTCCCCCCCACCCCCCGACTTCAGTGTTTTGGTTGACTGTATATCCTTCGGGAGGGTTTTTACACTTTTCTGGGCTTTCGGAGGATGTACCTCTGGCTCCATTCTGCTACGGCTTCGCGTCTGCAGCGGACTGCTGCAGACTGGCTCGTACCTCAGGCTCACAGCTCCGCTCACCGCTCCGCGGTGTCACAGGGTAGAAATAGGTACTTCCTGCACCTTCAACACAACTATGTGGACTGCTGCAGACTGGCTCGCAGCTCCGCTCACCGCTCCGCGGTGTCACAGGGTAGAAATGGGTACTTCCTGCACCTTCAACACAACGATGTGGACTGCTGCAGACTGGCTCGTACCTCAGGCTCGCAGCTCCGATCACCGCTCTGCAGTGTCACAGGGTAGAAATAGGTGCTTCCTGCACCTTCAACACAACGATGTGGACTGCTGCAGACTGGCTCGTACCTCAGGCTCGCATCTTCGCTCACCGCTCCGTGGTGTCACAGGGTAGAAATAGGTACTTCCTGCACCTTCAACACCTCCAGCTGAGTTTTATAAAAGGAGGCTGCACAGAATTAATTTCAACTACCATCATGGACCAAATGCAAAAGGAGTTGGATGCGAACGAAGCTGGAGTTTTCATTTTACTTGATCTGTCTGCAGGTTTTGATGCAATGCACCACGTGGCATAGTACTTGGTTGGACGAAATCCTTTTTACTCAAATATAGTCTAGCAATTGGGATGGATTACTTTTCTGCTCAATCAAGAGTGATGGTCTGTAGTTTACCTCGAGACTGCTCACCGCCTCCATTATTGTCTAACCTGTTTAATCAGCTTCTTCTAGCTCTGTCGGTAACTTGGGCCAATTGCCCTTAACTACATAACTAAGATTTATGTGCGATTTCAAGGAATTGCGACGGAAAAACGGTCTGGTAGTCGTAAAACACTGTTGTGTCAATAACTTGTAAATAAGCCCCAGGAAAACAGAGATATTGACCATTAATACAACAAATAATCTATGGAATTTGAGGTTTTGGCGTGAGGAATTTGGGGAATTTTCCATGCCATCACAGTTGGGCATCTTGATGTTATATCCGAGGCAGATCTTTCCTTAAATGCACAAATTACTCCTGCAGTAAAAAACATAATTTAAGGTGAATGCTTCCTCGTCTCCCTTTTCCTAAAATAGTAATGAACATCATTGTGCTAATATTTTCTAGATTAGATTTTGCAAATAGTATATATGTAGGCCTTTTAGAAAAGTAATTGAAACATCTTGTAGAGGGTACAAAATGTTGCGGCTAGAATGCTCTTGACAAACCCAAGATATGAACACATATTCCCTCAAATTGCAATACTGTTTGATATGATTGGTTATTTATAACGCGCTTATCGAACGTGTGTTGCTCCTTGTCGTCTTGCTTCCAAGGCGAGCATGTTGCCACTGAGCTTTCCTCCCGAGACTGTGCAAATGAGAGCTGTTTTTAAAGCATTGTTTAACTCACAAAGCAGCAGAAAAAGCCACTTTTTAAAAATCTATCCGACTTTTATTTTATTCCCCTTGAAGAAGTATGAGTTCTTAAGCACCCTGCTTTTACAGTTCCCAGGTTCAATAAAACAACAGTTGGCGGCAGAGCTTTTTCTGTTGCGAGCTGCTAAACTTTGGCATGCTCTACCTCTGTTCTGACTATTAGAAAACAATATTTCATCATTCAAAAAAAGATTTATGCCTGATTATTGAAGTGCACTGGTTGATCATAGCGAATCTCATGGCTACTCTTTTATGGTATATAGGGTCAAATTACTTTTGAGTGACAGCAGCACTTTATACAACCTAGAAACTAAACTAAATAACCAGCTCTAGAAGAAACCAGCATTCATACCCTTTCGCTTGATATTGTTGGTGGAAGAAACGAAAGCCAACCTCATCCCGCGGCTTGCCACAAATGGTGATCTTATTATTGCTGTATTCCTTTCCCTCTTCCTGGCCTACACCTGCACCCAATATAACTGCTCCCTGCTTCCTTTGTGTGCAGACCTGTTTGTTTTCCTGTTGTTTCCTTTAAGTGTAATCTCCCCAGCACCTCCACCCCCGTCTGCCCCTTTTGCTGTGGTAATGTAGACGATGAATGTAATGCTGTGGCAAGATGAACCGGCACCACCTCTCACAATTTGTGAACCTCTGCCTCTGTGTGTATGTCCGATATCACACCTTAGTTTATATAGAACAGCGTAGATCTTGTCCACATAAACCCAATTTTGTATATATTCTTATCATTGGGGTATTTATTGAGGGGAGACCTGGGTTCGGGTAGCAGCAGAGAGCTTTACAAGTGATAGGGGGCAGTGCACAGTGAGGAAAGCAGAGATACAAGGGAGAAAGGAGCTTACAATGGGGATGGCGTGGGTGGCCAATTTGGCAGCAAGGTTTGTTCAAGCAAACGGGTGGAAATGTATTCATTGAGATTTGTACAAGTGTTTCAAGCAAGTAAATCATTTCAGAGCAGAGTGGCGGGGCCATGGATGGCAGGGGCGGGATGGGGAGGAATATAACATGGGACCAGGGCTAAAGGTAAAAAAGTATGGGTACAAATATAAAGCCATTTTTAGTCATGTGGAGGCCGCTTTACTGGTGGTGGTCCACAGTAAACGAGCAGGACCATCCACATGGTGTTCTATAACCATTAAACATTTTTTGCACTGAATAGTGTTTCAGAAGTTCTGCTTTCATTGCTTTTTTTTAATCTTTGAACATTTTATTTTGAAGATCAGCGGGCTAGTTATTTCGGAAGATAAGGTTTTGAGCAGATACGTCTTGCCCAAATTCTAGTTTGATTGTACCAGTATTGTTGGAGTCACTGCGCTTAAACTGCCTTGAAGGTTGATAATGGGACCTAAGGTTTGCTGGGTATTGCTTTTTCCCAGAATATGTTGTGGTTTGTACCAAGGGGTTTTAATTTTCAACCAGAAGCAATTGCAGGACTTAAAAGCAGCGGAAATTATGGTTGTGAATGTTAAGGCAAGTGATGAGACAAACGGCCCTATTACATCCATAGTACCCCTCACTTTTTTCCTCCTCCTGGTCACCTTCATTGTCTTTTCTTTAGTCTGAAAACTAAGAAGCTTCACCAATATGTTACGTAGCTGCTCATGTGGATCCTCATTCAGCGGGCCCTCCGTGCGTGCCCGGTCTACATCATAGATGTACGGTAACCAGAGATGGGATGGGTGGAAGTTTTTGAATAAATTGGAACCACTGGAACTGCTCTGGGCAACCTTCCACACCACTGTTTTTTAGCCTGTCTGCCCCATTGCAAAAGGGGTCCAGTCATAAGCAAATCAGTCTGGTACTGGCACCAATAGGAGCCCAGCCCGAACTGCTAGGCCAGGTACCCTCTGCACGGAAACACAAGCAACCCCAGACTTGTTTCGGCCTTGTTGGACCTCCTCAGTGAGGCGCAGCTTGGATTCCTATGGCGCAGCGAGTAAGGGACCCATGTCTGGGCATACCCTCTGTCACATAGGGAGACAAACTGTAACCAAAATATCATAGATAAATGCACTGGATCGCCCATTAATGAGGCAAATTGGGTTGACAAGACACCTTTTTTGTCAGTTCCATCAGATTCCTTTTTCATCCTTCTGACTAAGATATTTTCTCTTCTTGAACGGTTTTCCAGGTCTTTGCATTTTTCCAGAAGCATCTTTATGGTGTCCCTTAAATCTAGCAACGCTTCTTTAGTTGGCCAATAGGCATTCTTAAGAACAGCCAGATCTGCTTCACAATCTGCGATCATAGAATCCAGAGACTCCATCTCCTTTGCGTTCTCTTGAATGATCCTGATGAAAACATTCCAAAACAATGTCATTTCCTCTTTTAGAAAGTCCTTAGTGTCACTTTCAAGCTCTAGGAGTGAAGCAAACGGGGGCTCTCTCAGAAGCACTGGGGACCACCATAGCTAATCCTCGTGGTGAGCTTTGGGAGTCGAAGCACTGAAATAAAAATAGATATACAATTGAATAATGACAAAGAAGAAAGCTAAATACAACACAAAAACAATGTGTCCTAAAGGCCAAAATTAAAATAAAAAATAGAGTACCAAAACATTTAAGGATAAACAAGAAAATAAGAGTTTCAAGAGCTTTCATAAAACATAACATAGAAGATAGCCAATTAACAAGAGGGAAATAATTCCACGTTTGAGGAGCAGTGATGGAGAAAGCCTGTCAAAATTAACATGCATATTCATTGTAAGGTATCGTTAGTCTAAAGATGTCGGCATGACAAGTTGACCTCGACCCTCCAAAAATTGATACTTTTCTGCTAAGTAGAATGGTTGGCCAAGATTGTCAATTAAGCAGAAGATCCTGAAAAGTGCTCAAAGGCAAATGTGGAACCAGTGAAGAGAAAATCAAACTGGAGCAAAGCATTCTAATTTCCTTGTGATGAGGTTAATCGCAGAGTGTAATGCTGTCCTATTTGCTCATATATGCATATAAATCGTATCAGAAATACTGTCCTCAGAGGAACTTAGGACAAAGTGAGCAAACCAAAGAAAACCTCATTTTCGCAATCCAGGTGGAATAAAACAAGAAGACAGCAGCAGAGAAATCTGATGGAGACTAGAAAGGTTTAATGTTCTGAAGACTTTATTGAAAAAAACATTGAAATGTATGAGAAATATGAATTTTGAAATCCGGATTAGAGTCAAGAATGAAACCCAAAGATTTTAGAGAACATTCGAGAAGGAGTGATAACTAGCAGAAAACAGCAGGGGTGATCTACTTCTGTAAATATGCGGTGGAGGAAGTGACAGAAGAGACCAGGGGAAACAATGCTTCAGGTGGATAAGGTTTAGGAGAAGGAGAGGCCATGCTATCCGCAGTGTGACCGAAACAGTCCCACAGGCGGAGGACGTCTGCAAGGAATGACACCTTAAGACAAATGTGAGTGTTGGCACATTAGTTCACCTCAAGGCATGACCTGCAGATCACATCACTTCAATCAATTTTAATGCAGGGATCATGCACCCGTCCTTTTTTTTAATGTTGTTGGTCAGTTCTGCTGCTCTGTATAATTTGTAGTTCTTTAGGCATCTTTCCGGGTAGGCAGCCATATATACTATAACAGTAGTCTACGCTCATCGCAATCAGACTCGTGCCCATCCACATGTATTTCAGAAAAGAAACCAAGACCGTTCTCTTCAAGGGGTTCTTCTTCAGACTTTCTATGATACACCCAATCCTCCCAGCCAAGTATCCCCGCTGAAAACGGTTAGGAAAGATTTCTCTTTTTGCAACTTTCCCTCCATAATTCTGATGGACCCCCATTCTTTTTGCTCTGTTTATAAACCTGTTCTTGACTTTTTGAAGGGGAGTAAAGCCTTCAGCTTCACGCTCCTTGCTTTTTGCTCATTGCTCATTGTTATGGGGAAGCTGATCAGTCCTTTAGACTATCAGTAATGGAAACTGAATTCTTGTACTTAACATTGCTCACAGAACCTTACAGTGCAGTGCTTTGAGGATACTTTCATATCACCTTAGCTTTTTACACTTAGGATTTTTGGTTACTTTTATGTGTGCCTAAAGACGAGCTGGTGGCAGCAGATATATTTTTACAATGGTTGCATTATTTCTAGTGTGGGCATTTGCGTTTACTTCGTATGGCTACTAAACCTGGCTAGTGCCCTAAAACGACTGTGCCATGAGATTTTCACTTGCTTCCTTGGCCATATTGTTGTTTGGCCTTCTTCCTGTCTTGCCTTACCATGAAATCCCTTGTTAGATCCTGCATTTGCCCGGAAAATCTGCCACTTTTGCATGCTAGTGATGCCTTTGTGTGTGTGTGTGGCCCAGGAAAGGGATTGGACCATCTAGTCCCACTCCACATCCTTGGTGCCAAAAGGTCTAGGTGTAGGGCAAATGTGAAACCAGGATTGGACCACAACTGGCTGTTTCAATGGTGCAGATGAGTTTTGTTGGTGGGCTTGGACTTGCTTCCAGCTCGGATTTTGAATAAGATGAGGACCTCTGCAGCCATTTCTTGGATCATCGTTGGGGCCAAGAATCCCTCGAAAAAGAACAGCCTGCTGAAGATTGGAAGACTCCTGAAGTGGCCAAGCATTCCTTCCTGTGTCCAGCCCAGGGAAACCCCGTTTGCCCGATCTCTGAAGGCCCTGAGCAGTGCTTCAGCCCTTGGACTAGTGGTACCCATTAGTATTGATGACTGCTCGAGGATCCTGCCCTTCTGAGCCTTCGGAGGTGTCCCTGAACTGCTCGGTGGACTGACGAGCTCTTGGTGGTCGCCAGATTGCGCCACAAGTGGCCTTCTCCCCAAGTTGCAGCCTCGCACGCATTAAGAGGTCCTGTCCTGGAGCAGCTTCTGTGACCATGACTGGCAGGACACCTGTCGCCGCCTGTGTGCGGAGACTGTGCTGGAACTTCCCTTTCTCCAACCTGTGAAGTGTCCCGAGTAGGTCTGCATCAGTGTTTCTTGCATTTCTTCATCGACGGAGGTTGCATCTTGACGCTGCACTTGACAGCAAGAATCCTCAAACCTGCAACTTTTGACTCTTCTCACCAGAACCAATGGCGGAAGAACAAGCCCCCATCATGCACCAGACGATCCACAATGACATCTGGGAAAATCAGAGTCAGGTGTGGGGGTAAGTAAATGCATTATATATGAACCTTGGCCGAGTATCCTGCCCCTGGGTTAGCTTTGAGTCTGGACTACAAGAAAACATTTACATACCTTTACTAAAGTAGTTGAAATTTGAAATTATCAACAACACAAGCCTGTTGAAACCCGTCTGCAGAGACACCAATCTGGTGAGAAACATTGTGGCTCCACTGACCTTAGGGCACAAGGCCCCATATTTCATAGGGTTTGGACTTCTTAAGTTGGATCATTGTCTTGTGATCTGGTTCCATCATTGACTGCAGCTAAAATAGGTCAAATACTTACCTACTTCTGCTAACCAAGTTATTTGATGCATATTTGAACGTATGGTAAATGTATATATGTGTAATGTTGTGCGATAATGCTACCGATTAGATTTATTTTCCAGTGTGTGCAAAAGGCCTATAGTAAATGACTATTTTTATACATGACTGTCTAACTTGAATTATTGTGTGTCACACTGTGTTGACTCATTGAGGGCCCCCGACATCCTGTTCCCGGTAACTAGGGTTGCCTCCTAAAATACGTCTTGTGTCTCGGGAGGATAGCTCAGGGGGAAAGTGCTCGCCTTGGAAGCAAGATGATGCGGAGCAACACAGGTTCGATCCCGGGTCCACGCTTAGAAACCTCTGGGTATTAAGCACGTTATAAATAAACAATTGCAATTACCAACAACCACTCTCTACCGCCCACATCCCTGTTCCTCCCCTCTAGCACTATTCCCTGATAACATAAATGCCATGCAGGTAACACATTCTATTTTTGAAGGACAGTTGTTCCGGTAAACATCTAATATATCCCTCTAACCCCTACTGATGTATAGCATTCTATTGAAAGGATCACGGTTCAAAGGATAGATGGTAGATCCACTTTGTTGCAGAAATCTAGAAGTGGAAGGATTGCATTCAGGGTTGTTATTTTAATAAGGGTTCGACAAGAGATCCAAGTAATAACACTTTCTTTCTAGCTGTATAAGCTGGTGTTTGAAATGAGACCCAAAGTGGCTGGCCAAGAGAGAATGGCCCAACTGTTAGCTTTAGGCCTTCAGGGGAGCATTACTTCTGTTTTAAAGACATTAAGGCACCTTTAGTAGGAGGCATCCCACAAGCCCCATGAGTAATTTGATTTGAATTATTTTATATTAAGCATGCTCAAAAGGCCGGGCAGGACAACCTGCATCTGGGTACAGATGATCTTAGGCAACATGCTAGGAAGGGTGAGCGAAGCAATCGACCGTGGATATTATTAAAACAAATACATTTTCAATTTTTTCCCAAAAATAGACCATTGCTGCAATTCCAAGGGCTGCTGGTTCCACAATCTAGGGCACAGAACCGAGAATCTTCTGTCCCCCTTGTGATGTAACAAGAGCCTGAGTATTTCAAGAAATGGAGGTTGGAGGAATGCAGTGATCTAATAGGGCAGTAGGGCAGATCATCTCATTGAGATAGCTTGATGCCAAACCATTAACACACAGGAAGGTTAAGCAAAGGATCTTAAAGGTAATATGATGGTGCACTGGTAGCCAGTGAAGGGCTGAACATAAACTGGAAACATGGGATCTCTTGGAAATTCCCAAGAAAGCTGTACATCTGCATTCTGAACCCTCTGGAGCCATGACAGCTGTTTATTGGGAAGACCTGGAAAGCGAATTTGTGAAATCCATTTGGGAATAGATGAGAACACCCACAATTCGAGCGTGGTCTTCTTTTTGAATAAACCGAGAAGTTATCATATGCAACAGAATCCGAAATAAATACGTTCTTATCACTTGTTTTTTTGAGGTGTAATTGAGAGATTTGAATCCCATGCCACTCGGGAGCTTTTGACTTTGGGAGCCATAGTGGTGGGTAGTCCAAAAGGTACAGGGTGAGAGGGGGGGGGGTCAACTACCGAGCGATGAGGACGTGAATCCTCTGAGCTCCGGGGGCTGCCAGCTCAATCCTGAAATATATCCTGTCAACCGAAGCGTCTCATATCTCTAAAACTACCGGCCAGTAGGGAAGAAGCACCTGATGAAACGAGTGAGATCTGGCAGACACCCGCAGCACACAAGTGAAGATATCCACTACGGAAAGTCCTGTCCGCCGACGCGTCTGCCTGGCTAAAATGGCCACTGGGTGTGAGCTACGCCACGAGGCTTGGGGGCGCTGCGTGTGAGGGCACACCTGGCCTTGGACCAAACTGCGGGCGATTTGGTGAACAGGAGAAGAGAGACCTGAATCAAGGTGTCGGACCCGGAGCAGTGGTGCGCTCCAATGGCCTTGGGAGGTGGTGTCTGTGGAACGATGACACAACAAAGATCTGGGTGCCTGGGACTGCCGCCGAAGTGTCAAGTCTTGACTCAGAGTGGCAGCTGAAACAGGTGGGCCAGCGGTCCACTAGACTTGGTCAGGCCCCCACTGCGACATCACCCGGTGGAGAGAGAACTGGTGCTAACCGAACACACCCGACGACAATATTCTGGTGGCAGGGGTGTAGTGGCAGTCCCCCTGCCGCTCCTGATAGCCGACGGGGGAGTCGGCACCCTAAAAGCCTCACCGACTGGTCCCGGCTGCAGCACAAAGGAAGGACATGAAATTTGCAACAAATCAACCCTGCGGATTGAGGAGAATGCTGCAGCGCTTGCTCCAGAGCGATGTCTCAGTGAGTGCACAGCAGGCGTGCACGACTGGCCCGCCGGTGCGCAGCACACACTGGCCCCACAAGGCGTGACTTTGCCGTTCTGGGACGGTGCGCTGAGCGGATGGCAGGAGGATCTAGCTGGCCAACAATAACTAAACAATTCACTCACCCCCGCACCTGTCTGGGTGCGCTTTGTGGGGCCCTCACCCAGAGACACACTAGTGACCCGCATGAATGTGTGGAGGAATGACAATGACGCACCCGGCTACCCTCCGCTGATCCACAGCCGTGGATCGGGTGGGCTGATCTGGACCCGAGGGGCAGGCCCCTCCAACGAACATAAGGACCCAATGAACATAAGGACTTAGAAACGGCTGTCCACTGGAGGTAGCCTCCTCCACCACCCCCCTTATGCAGACCCAGGCGACCGAATGTACTACTGGCAGCAGAATGCAGAGGTTATGCAGTCCCTGTGCTTGTGAAACACACCCTGAGGTTGAACGTGGTGGTCCCCTCCAGTTCCTGCTAGGGTGCAACGCAGTACCAACACACCGCGGCCACAGCCCACTCCTCTGAGGGGGCCGCTGCTGTGAATTAGGGGCCTCCTGAAACAAACCATTGCATGCATCTCTGCGCTGTGGCTACTGATAGATGGTGTACCTTGCAACTCCACCCACGGGTGCCCAATACTGACCCTGTAACGGAGTCCCGCCTGACCCTTGTCAGCCAAGGGACCCAAAGGACACTTAACTGGAACATATATACCCACAACCTGGGGGAAAGGTCCGACAGTGTTGATGGAACCCCCCACACAAGGAAACACAATAATAGGGGAAGAATGAGCAATGTGACATGCTGAGTGGCTAAAATCTGAGACATATTGGCGCCGAAACCTGTGAGGAAAAGATACTGGGCATGCCTCGCCGTATGCAGGTTGGATCCACGATACAACATACATGAATGGTCCGTCTGGTGCCCCTGGTGGATCAGACAATAGTGTAAGACGCCTGCAACCGTCGAAATGGGGCACCCTGGCCCATCAACAAAAAGGACAGACCCAATGGGAGCATGACGTGTACCAGATGGCACTGGTCTGACGCGGGCACTGAAAAAACTGGACCTCGCGCCCCATGCGCAACCTGCCACTGAAACTATCCGAATGGAAACTAGCCTGGTAGCCCCTGAGCCGCCTGGAACGGAGCAGAACTCCCTTGCGCCCTGCCTTCGCCACACCCAAAACACTAGACAGCTGGGCAAATATGCACCTGGGACTGCATGTCACCATGCTCAAAGACGAAGTAAGAAAGGCCCCCACCCAAAGCAAGATGAACCAATTCGATACTCCAATGTCGTCTACTACAGTTGCTCAAGGACCATCAGATGCCGTGACAGATCCGAGAGACAATATATCACTAAATGATATCATGAACGCAATCGCCAACTCGCGTGCCTCCATGGAAAAAAAGATAGATGGAATTAGTGTGGATGTTTCTCTTCTGCGACATGATCTGCCAAAACTGACATCTCGCACCGGGGAAGCAGAGCAATGTATATCAGGAACAGAAGATGGAATCCATAACCTGGAACAGCAGGTCTCCAATGTCATGGCGCGACGGAATACACTGGAAGAGCGAGTGGACGAAGGTGAGGGAAGAGCGCGGCAAAATGTCTGCCTCCTGGAACTGCTGGAGAAAGCGGAGGTGCCAAACATGGAGTTGTTTTTGGAACAATGGCTAATAGATATGTTCGAACCAAAAAAATTCTCAAACTTTTTCTCAATTGAACATGCCCATCGAATGCCGATTAGGCAACCAACACCGGGTGCACCACCACGCACAGTCGTTGCAAAACTCCTGAATTACAGGGATCGGGATGCAGAACTCCAGAGGGCCCGGGTCAAAGGTTCGATTACTTACAATGGCTCCCGGATTGCCTTCTTTCCGGATTATACAATGGAAGTCCAACTGGCCAGGCAGTCATTTGATCACCTTTTAAACCACTACAAGCTCTGAACATAAAATACAGACCGTTATATCCTGCACAGCTCAGGATCTACTACCAACGTACAATAGTACACTTGACGCACCCTAAGGAAGCATGGAGATGGGCGGAACAACATATTGAGGGGGATTGGACAACGGCAAGAACAAATGGGAACAGACGACCCCGTATACCTCCAGAACGGAACTTGCCACTATAGCCGCCACAGGAGCAGGCACCTGACCCACCTCTAATCATGGTAAAGGACTAGCCTGCCGGCCTTGTGATTCAAGATACTACGCCTGCTAGTTGGAGATGCACCAGGAGCCGCAATGCTTCCACACAACGCATTGGGAATCACCTACCCTGTTAAAAGCACACTAAAAGCTGAGTGGCCCGAGGCAAGCATAGGAAAGCCACCCACCCCCCCAAGACGAACACTTCTGCAAGACTGGGCCCAGTTGAACAATTGGAACCGGTGATACAGCTTGGGTGAATGGTTTAGATTTATTTGTTTGGCGGTCAATTGTTTTTCGTCTATCATTTGTTGTTCGGGTGACAGATGCTTCAGGTTGGGAATGGAGTATTGGGAGGGGGATGGGGAAGTTAGGTTGTTCACAGATGCACCAATCATTTCACACATGTGCCCTAGATGTGCATCTTGCTGACCTGCTACCAACTCGCAGTCCACTCTATAGATAACTGATACTCACCTGCACCCAAAATACCCGATATGGCTACAGCTAGCAATAATCTCAAAACCCTGAGACTTCTGACCTGGAACGTAAATGGCTTGGGCAGTGGGATCAAACTGCTTCTAGTCACGCAATTCATAAATAGACATACACCCGATGTTGTACTACTCACAGAAACACACTTGGCAGGCACAACATGCAACCTGTTTCGACATACCCGTTATCGCATGGCAGTAGATGCAGGTTTTTCTATGGGCTCGAGAGGGGTCCTGATACTACTCCACAAAAGACTCCCCTTTAAGCTCTCCAATATGACACATGACACAGGAGGTAGGTTTATCTCCATACAGGGAACACTATGGAACCAATCCCTTGCTATTCTAGCAGTCTATTCCCAGCCTTCGCTCATAACTGAGCGAATTCTTGATATTATGCCTGTAATCACTAACACGGCAGACATCCTGGTAATGGGGGGGGGGGAGACTTCAATGAAGTCGAATGTAGGGGTGGACCGTACACATCTGAGGGGCTACAAACCCCAGAACAAATACCAAACTTGCCACCTTCACCTCAACGCTTGGGCTGAATGACTTGTGGCGAGACTTGTATCCGAATGACCGTGAGTACTCCT
Source organism: Ambystoma mexicanum (assembly GCF_040938575.1). NCBI lineage: Eukaryota > Metazoa > Chordata > Amphibia > Caudata > Ambystomatidae > Ambystoma > Ambystoma mexicanum. The sequence goes on along the minus strand of NC_090939.1, from coordinate 144,467,987 downwards.
ACCACTCTGGGGTCCACGCCTCGCTTTTGAAACAGGACCATTTCTTCCTCCCAGCAACTGACACACATAGAGCAATAGAGGTGACTTTGCTCCCGCGTGGCATCTCGGATCATTCCCCTCTCTTCATGGTACTCGCAACAAAGACCACTCCCCCCTCCCTCGTGGCACATCAACAGCTACTATCTGGGATTCCCAGACCTTATAGAACACATCCAAAAGGCTACAAACACATATTTTGAACTGAACACTGGGTCGCTGGATAATCCGGTACTCCGGGGCGATAATCTCTCCTGGATGTTGGCCAACAGGAAAGCCCACCAGCAGGCACTAGTGGAGGCAGAGCAGGATGTGCGGCAGAAGGAGGCGGTGTATGTTGAGACTGGCTCACCTGATACACTCTGACCCCTCCTACTGGCCCAAGAACGTCTCCGTAACATAGCCCTGGACAACGCGAAACAGGCACACAGGGCGATGTGCACAAGTCTGTATGAGAGAGGTGACAAAGCTGGAAAACTATTGGCATGGTTGGAATGGAGGTATGATGGCCATCATCAAGTCGGGGAAATTAGAACAGACAGCTCGGAACTATTACAAACTGAGTGCGACATTGCGGAAGGATTTGCAACCTTTTATGCCGAACTGTATAAACCCCCAGAACATCCCGTAGACACCACGGTGCTTGATGGGAACACGCTCCCCCGCTTAAACACCACTCAAACGGCCCTTCTTGAAAAAGACATCATGGAAGATGAAGTGGCACGAGCTATAGTGCAACTGCAGCCCGGGAAGACACCAGGACCAAATGGTTTTCTGATTGACATATGGAAAAAGCTGGGAGGGAACAAGATAGCCCCACACCTACTCAGAATGTTCCTACACTTTAGGGAGCAAGGAACCCTGTCTCCTGACCTGAGAAAATCTAGTATAATCATAATTCCCAAGGCAGACAAGCCCCCAAAAGGTGTAGCTCATATAGACAGATCTCCCCAATCAACGGCGAGACTAAAATCATGGCTAGTGCTAGCAAACAGACTGCAAAGGGTGATAGTCTCGCTGATCCACCCGGACCAATACGGATTCATGTCGCAGAGGTCCCCACGCATGAACCTCCGCAGACTTCACCTAGCGCTAGAAAGAAGCCCCGCCCTTCAAGAACCTCTTGCCCTACTGGTGATCGATTTCGAAAAAGCTTTTGATTCTGTTTTCTGGTAAGCCTTATGGGAAAACATGCTTCAAATGGAATTTGGGGAGCAATTCATGGGATGGGTACAACTCCAATACAGTTCTCCTGAGGCAGAGGTCAGGGTGAGTGGATGGCCCTCGAAAGTCTTGGTAAAGGAACAAGACAGGGCTGCCCCGGTCGGCGATAATAATTGAACCCCTACCTATAATGCTAAGAGACGCCGCCATGGAGAAGCTTCCTTTGGCAGGAAGACTGGGAAGACAGTCTTTCCCTGTATGCCGACGACCTCCTTATATACTTGGGAGATCCGGCCAACTCTTGTCCTGTGGTCACAAATCTATTAGAACGATATGGGTCATTCAGTGGTCCATGGGTGAACTGGTCCAAATCCATGCTCTTCCCGGTAAAGGGTGCAGGGAGTGTTGTCCCGGATAATTGCCCATACTGCATTGAAACAGACAATTTCCGCTATTTGGGCATTCAGATCTCTGTTAATCTCACAGAATATGTGGACAGGAACCTGCACCCGATTATGGACAGATTTCTAGAAGATGTGCGTCACTGGATTTTACTTACATTAACCTTACTGGGGAGAGCAGCGCTATTCAAGATGTTGGCCCTACCTCGTTTTCTGTACATTCTACGAAATGCTCCGCTCCATGTACCTGCCCTAGCATTCCACAAAATAGACAGCACTCTCAGAATGCTTTTATGGGGTGGAGGACATCCTTGGATAGCGCTACAAACACTTCAACGTTCCATTTGGAAGGGCGGCATTGGGTTGCCACATCTACAAGCTTACTACTGGGATAGTGAGATGGCAGTGGTCAATGATATACTACACTAAGATAAAGACCTACCCCACATTAGAGCAGGGATTGCTGCGATGCAGGAGTTGTCCCCATTAGGATGCCTCTATCAGATATGAAACCCCCACTCCTGTGCTATATGACAACGCACACTGCGTTGATCTGGAAAGATTCTCAGACATATTGTTGGGACAAGAAAATTACCCCAGTAGAAGCTCTGTGGGAGAATAGAAATTTGCCCGAACTAAGCAAACATCCGGCATGGCTGGGTTGGGAAACATTGGGAAAAACCAAAGTGGGGGATGTGATTGTGAACGGCAAGCTGACATTTGAAGACCTAGCTACCCGGTTCGGTCTTCCCACCACTGGGCGATATCGCTATATCCGGTTAAAACACGCACTGCATGCACATCTCCCCCTTCTGTCTGACATGCATGAATGTACACCGTTGGAGAGGAATATTGTCCTCAATCGCATTGCTAATAAAGTTACCTCTGTTATGTATAATGTCCTCCTTCGCAAACGCCAGAACTCTGCAACCTGAAACGTAAATAGGAGGGAGATATTGGTCCAATAAAGCCTGAAGACTGGGTTGGTATCTTAATGTATCCGTGGGAATCGACCATTTCTGCTAGGCTCCGACTGATACAGCTCAGTGTTACACCGAGTATACTACCCAAGAGTGGCTCTCTATTGCTGGATTAGAGCCACAGACACCAACTGCTTACACTGTTTACAGGAGGAAGTTACCTTCTTTCATATACTATGGGAGTGCCCCCGGATTCTGGAATACTGGCAACATTGCTGCGACAAACTGTCCTGGGTCGCACCATCTCTAGAGACCCCAAGTTGATGTTGAGGAGGAGGGAGAAATGACACGCTTTGAGAAACTGTTTCTCTCGACGATCACGGGATTAATCAAACGCAATATAGCAAAGCTACGGGGATCCAACGTAACCCCGCAATATGAACAATGGGTAACAGATGTGAACATTCGTATGTCAATGGAGCAGCGAATCTACGCTGCCAGAGGATGCCCCGGGAAAGCCAAAAACATCTGGCAGAAGTGGGAAAATGCACATTAAACGAATAACCTCTATATAACAGCCAATATCTGAAGCTCATAAGCTATGGATATAATGTACTGTATTACGTCCAACGATGGTGCTGGATCTGTGCTTGTTTTGCTTTGTTTATTCGATTCATTGTACTGTTTTTCTTCCTTTTGATGTAAATGTTCAATGTGTAGGCTACACTAAACGCCTTTAAAAACGAATAAAATGTATTCTCAAAAGGTACAGGGAGAGATGGTAAAAGGAGTTCAGTGGAGATAATGACAGACGCCTTTAAGAGAAAGCATTTTCCTACCATGTGGATAATTTTAAGATTCTCTGAGATCCATGGCAATACATTATTTTAGCTTGGAGGTCTGTCCTTGAGTGAAGAAAATTATAGTTGCATAAAGGGCAGTGTGATGGGTGTACCCATATTTTGCAAAAAGAAGTCTGCGAGGAATGAACATGCATGCTCTCACTTTGTAATTGAAGCATCAAGAGTTCAAAGATCTTTTACACAACATCCATTTTGGTACAAAGTTGGCCCTATCAAGCAGGAGGCAAGGCTCTTTCAAGTGATTCAATTTATAATGGTAGTGAGGTCCAATGTCATCAGATACCCGTTTGATGGGAAGAAACCTCTTCACATATTTAACGGATAAGGTCTTCTCAAAATATGAAACATATTTTGTGAAGAACTTATTCAGTGGTCCCTTGACAAAACTAGTCCGTCCTCAGAATCCAGACTTTCTTTCAATCTGCATAAGCCTTTCAGTCCTTCAAGTCTAGGTCTCACTTTGTCTCCAGGTTTTCACCTACAATCCCAGATTCCCTATTCTGGCCGAGAAACAGTCCTTTGAAAGGATGCCCTGGCCTCCCCTTCCCATCCTTGGACTAGTGCAAAAGGTACCAATTACACTGAGGCCAGCTTTACACTGGCAAACCTGCCATCCTTGGAAACACAACCCACGCCACTACCACTAATGAATGGTTTTAGATCATCTGAGATGCCTGGGTTCTCGGTCATCCATAATGGTTATGTATGCCAGCTGAAACAGACAATGTAGTGCACCCAGAGTCATTGACAGTGACCGAGATATGAATATTCTTATGTTTAGTGGATATAGTGGAAGTACACACAAAAGAGGGGAACGAGCTTCTATGGCTGCCACTGAATGAGCACCAGGATAAAAGGCAGTTTGCATTGTTGTAGATCGAAGTAGAGTATTTTCTGCCACTTCAGAAATTTGGAATACAATAATGTAACTAAACCAACTTGCTCAGGCTTTTGTGATAGCCGAACATGAAGACTCGCTGCGTTAGGACAAGCTTGAAAGTTACTCTTTTTATGAATAATTTTATTAACACAGCAGACAACTTCTTCATAGAAGATTCCAATGAAAGGCACTACCCTTTGCCTTGAATGCTACCCTGCGGGTGTTAACCCAAATACAAACTCCAGTGGCAGGTTTCCTCACATGCAGAAAGTTAATTGCCACCGCTCTTTGGATAACTGATTGATAAGCTCTATTTCAACACTCGGCTCTGTAACAGTTGGGATCTAGCCCTTCAAATGCTTTTCGCTTTGGGTCATATAGTTAGTATTTCAAAATAGTATTGAGAGGCAGTTAGCCAAAAAAGACAGTGAATTTCTATCTCATACTCATTCATTGAACACCACAGACTTTCCTGAATCAGAGGCTTCTGAGCTTGTAAATGTCACCAGACTAGACCACGTAAGCATGGAGGGGCCTACATCCCAGCTTCACATCTCCTCCCTAACACCAGTCTGTTGGAGGTCTCCCCATTCCATTACCTACACTAAATTACAACTGATGCTTCAGTGTTTGGTTGGGGACTAGAATTTTGGACGGCTCTCCTTAAATTCATTGTGGGACAAATGTGATGTCTTTCTTTGTGCCAAAATACTCTTCCATATGGACATTATGACTACACTGCATGACACCACTTAAGCAAACTAGGTAGCACTCACTTCCTTCCATATTGCAAGCTGGATAGGGCCACCTACCCGAGGGGATTTCTCTCCTGGTGTGCCACATTAAATGCAAGTGTATGCTCACAGTAGAAGTCTTAAACTCCCCATGAATGAGGGTTCAACTAAGAGGGTTTTTCACTCTATATGAATTAGACTGAATGAAGGTCTGTGTCCCCTCGATCCATATGTGTTTGTGTGGGAGACTGTAAACGTTGGGTTTGGCTGGCCAAAATCGATTGCATGACCTCCCAAATTTCATAAGGTGCATGGATGTTGATTGGAGAGCTGTGATATCCCAAGACCTTGTATGTGTCAGACTAATGAGACCGTGAGCCATTCTAGACCATATTTACTAGAAATATGTTGCCTGCATGCGAGCCTCCTGTAACTTGAATTCTAGTACTTCCTCGTTGACGCTGCTGCTGTCGTACCCTCCACTCAGTTGGCTGCCTGAAGGGTTTCCTGAAAAGTCACATTCATAAAGTTCTTTGGCCATCCATCCCCAGGTGCTCTGCTAACTGACCCTACAACAAGAACACGCACAGTAACCAAAACTAAAACCCAATGCCAGATTTCACCTCTGCATACATGATCCTGGACTCATTGACTACTTCCAGAAGCCTAGGTCACATCCTTGTGGGCTTGTGACCTCCAGTCGTTTGCTAATCCTCTTCCCTAAGGCCTTACCGCTTTGCCTGTAGTCCTTCTTCAATGACCCGCCTAATTGCATCATCCACTGCAGTGGAACTGGACTCCATCTTTGCAACTCATCTTCTCTGTGTCTATGGTCATTGATTCTGGGTCTGTAACAGCAAAGGTTGCCTCCTCTATAGCTCTTGTAAACATCTGGTAATACTTTTTTTTTTTTTAATTATTTTACAATAACTGCAATCTGTCCACAAACTTCATCCTGTTCAAGTCCAGGGATAAATCTTTGAACTGTCTAAAATAAGTGCTGCACAGACTATGCGATTGACGGATGATTTGAGACTGTGTGTGGGGGTCATTACGAGGTTGGAGGTAACAATGCCGCAATTTGCAGCATGGTTATATCCTTACCGGGTACCGGGTCTGGGTTCCTCCAATGAGGACTTAACGGGCAATTCCAACATTGGAGGACCCGGTAATTCATCATTCGAGGAACCCGGAACTGGTGAATCCCATTCGAGCCCAAATAGGGATCAATGGGAATGGGGAGGGAGCTAATAACGGGCCCGTTGTTAGCTCCCTGGTCTGCTAGCGGGACCCGGTCCTGCAAGCAGAATCGTAATAGGGCGGTAAGGGGTTAACGGCGCCGGCACCGTTAACCCCTTACCGCCCAGCTTGTAATGTCCCCTAAGGTCCGATTTAAACAAAATGGATTGTCTTCAATATAATCCCATGGGTTCAATCAGACACAGCGTTTTCCAATTCCAAGGATTTGGGGGAATAAGTGAGAGAAATACTTGCAGCAACCACAGCTAACCTACAGTAGAACTGTGGTCATGAGTCCAAATATTGCCTTCTGTACAGAGTGGCTTTCTCCTCACGAAATTGTACAAAGTCATATACGGTTCTCTGGGTTCCTCGCACCTTTCTCTAGTTGTTGCTATCATTGCCCCGATTCCCTCTGAGCTGTGATCACTTGGCTTTCAGATGGAAGTTGATTTCTCCTCCGTCTGTCCTGGGTTGATTTTCAGGCTGCAGTTATTGAGCCTCTCAGCCAAGGGTGAGGTTAGTGAGTTGTGGCACCTGATATTTACTACGAATATACCTAAACCAAAACTGGCTCGCAATTCCCTCAAGCCCGCCACCAACCTCTCTCTGGTTTGATGCTTGTATTCCTCTCGCCCCTGGTATTCTTTTTCTTCTCAGAAGCTCTATGACTTGGACTTACTCTGGTTTCTCTTGATTGAGAACTCCCCAGCAACCTTTCTGGCTGGAAATATGGACAACCCCTCTTGTTTCCGCACCTTGATCCAATGATTCTGTGTTATCTTTGGCAGGTTTTGTGGCTTCCCCGCCAGAGTAAAGCTGGCCTGCTTCTATTCTTTTGATCCTCTCGCAAGAAAGTTGTATTTATTCTCTTTGATGAACATGCAATTCCCACCAGCAGAGAACTATGGTTCTTGGCAATTTAGCCTCTTTGTACAAGCAAGTATTTGCCAGTACCACCAGTCTATCACTTGTCTTACTTTTAGCTATCCGCTGTGTTTGGGTCTTTCAGTTTGCTGCCTACAAGTCTTTACTCCCATGCCCAAAATACTGCTAGCTGCACTAGATTTGGTACCTTGGCTGCACCCCAGCTCCAGGTCCACTCTTTTTACCTTTCACTTCAGTGCTCAATTTTATTGACTTTCATTGCAAGTAACATATAGATCAACTTCAATCAGTTAAACCAAAGTTCGACCACATCAAAATCACGGTGCATCCCTACAACCCGCCCAATCCCCCTTCCACCCCTCACTCCTCCGAGCAACCTCTCAACCTCTCTCCCACCTGGTCATTGTCTCTCCCCCTTAGCTCACCCTCCCTCTTATCCCCCCAACAAACTGGGCACAAGAGGTGGCCTATTCTATCTGTGCCATCTGGCCCATATGTTGGGGAATTTTTGGGGGCACCCCCTGTCTCTATACACCCTCTTTAACTCTGCGCAGTGATCCATGGTGCAGGGATACCCCATTCTGCATCCAACAATGTCTTGCCCAATGTCGGCCATCCTGATCAGATTTGTCCCAGGCACTTAATCCGGACTAAGACCACATGTGTAACAGCACCACCTTAGGAATGTCCGGTAATGTTTCACCTAGCATCTTACTTCTAACCCGATCCCAGAAGGCCTGCATCTCGGCATTCCCAAAACATATGATAAAAGGAACCCACTCCCACCACACATTTCAGACACATTGGATCAGCTGCCCGTCCCATTCCGTCCCTGCTATAGTACACTCTGTTACACCTAATACTGTATCAACCGGAGTCACAGGATTATGCTCTCCTCCCTCTGTGATCCCAGTGCCTCCACCCAGTCTTCTTCTTCCAGCGGTCCCAGGTTCCCTTACCATGTATATCTCAGCTTTGTCAGGGCCTTGGAAGTGAAACTGTTGAGCATTTGATATGCCCCTGTGATCACTTTCCCTCTGATCTCCCCCTCCAAGAGATTGGCTTCTGTTGGTGACCTATCCGTTATGTCCCACATGTCTCGCCCCTCCCAGGACATTGCGTGTTGCAGCCGGATATGTATATATCGTACTCACCCCTCCCCCACCCCATCTGCCCCCCCCAACTCCCCTCTCCCAGGCCATATCTGCCCTGCAGCTGCTGGAAGGAGGTGAGTTGGTTTTGTGTCACAAGATCTTTTGTGTAATGTCCTACTGCCCCTTCTTCTGCATACCCAATTTGTGCTCTATCGGCAAATATACATTCCCCTATATGGGCGCCTCTTTGGTCATAACATTTTTTTAGTTTGGTATGGGGATGAACCGGCCTTCCCCAATACAGTGATCTATCTACTGCTGGTCCTACCATGTAATTAAAGTCCCCCTGCCCAACCCCCCCCCCATATTTCCCAGTAGAGTTTGCACCTGCTGTAAAATTCCCCCTTGTAGTGTTGGAGCTGCATACATACTGTTTCCCCCATAGCGACCCACTCGGGAGAATCACCCTCCCCTTGATCCCCTGCTACACTTCTAGTGGTATTCATTTCTGAACAAGGAATGCCACTCCACCCAGAGCCTCTCGTCCATCCTGCATGTTCCACTACTGAGTAATGGGCCGTCCCCAAGAATCTACAAGCTGTCCCAATCATGTGAATCTCTTGCAGAAGCACTTTGTCCGACCAGCCCTCGCTTCATCTTGTCCAGGGGTCCATTAACATTCCATGACATGCAAGTCGCGGCCTATCCTCCCATGACATACCGGCTGAAGAAACGCATCAGCAGGGTCTGTGTTGAGCTTGCATACCCCACCGCCATTATCCCTCATCCTTTCCAGAACTGTGTAAATGCACTGAAGTCACCTAACCAAACAATTAACTTCCTCCCCTCCTTTTGGCTCTACCCATGATCCCCCCGCCCCAATTTGAAGAGTCTGTCACCTCACAACTGTGATCATCCCAGCCCTCTGGTAGGCGATCCGGGGTTGTGTGCTCACAGCATTCCTCAGTTCTGCTCCGGCGATGTTCACTCATTTACCATGCTTGCTTCGGTTGCCCCGGCTCAGATAACAATTTTTAATCCGAAGGTCTGTGTGTTAGCAGTCTTTATACCACCCAGGCCAGATATACAGTGGGGCGCGATCCCCTTCACCATACGGGACTTATTTCCATTTGCCTACGCCCTCACCATCAGCCCAGTCCCAGGCCTCTTTCGGACTTTGGAAAAACCGGACCCATGCTGGTCCAGCCACACAGAGTGGCCGGAAAGAGCACGGCATATTGGATCTCGGCCTCTGTCTCCTCTTGACCTCTTCGAAGGAATGCTTAGCTTTCTGTACTGCCCTCAAAGTCTGGGTAGATAGTCACACTGGCGCTGTTAACTAGCATTGGTTCTTTCTTCCTTGAGGCCTGCAGTATTGCATCCCAATAATTCAATAATTTTGCATTTTGCCACTGGGATTGCCCTGCTCAGGATTCTCTGGGCCCTTTCCATGGAAAATGATTGTGAAAGCCCTGATACCCCACCCAGTCAGCCACTTTACTAAATGCAACTCCATGGAGGGCCCCCGTTTTTTTTTCCAGGCGGCCCAAGACCTTGATGTTACATCGGCAGGCCCTCCCTTCCACGCCTGCTGCTCTGTCCTCTAACAGTTAAGTTTTTTTTTTTTTTTTTGAGATCCTGAATGTCCTCCTTCATGGGCTGCAAGGAGTCCTCCACCTCTGAGATTCTGTGTTCCAGTTCCCCCACTCTGGCTGATATTTTCTGCAAATCCTGCCGGAGGAAGCCCACCTTGGCCCCAACCTCATCCACCTTCCTTTCTGAACTTGCGGCCACTGGTGGTTGCGGACTTGGTTTTGAGTCGGTTTATGGTCATAATCTCTAAAAAAAAAAAAAATCTCTAAAAAATCTATAAAAACATTTTTTTTATGACGTTTTTTATTCGAAATGGGGGGGTTCCCCCCCAACCCCCCTCCTTTTTTTTTTTTTTACCATTTTTTTTTTTTATCCCGGACCCCAAAATAAATATATAATTTTACAAAAAAGAGAAATTTGACTTTTTTTTCTGTCTTTTCGACCTTATTGTTCGAGATCTTTTTTTTCGATATTTTGACTGACCACCTTTGAGTCATCTGGACTATTGTTATGCATTGTACTTGGCCCCAACCTAAGGGCATAGTCCAGCGGCTGCAACGCCTGCAAAACAACGTTGCTCCGGTGGCTATAGGCGCCCCTTATGGGGTTCATATCTCACCTGTTTTGCTCTCCTTGCATTGGCTGCCTGTTCAGCGCATTAGGTTCAAGGCTCTCTGCCTTGTACACTGTGCGGTGCACAATCAAGGGGCTGAATATCTTCGTGCGAAATGTATTCGCTATCTCCCCACACAGCCATTACGATCAGCATCAGTGTGTCTGCTTTGTGTTCCATCCTTTCGCCGTTCTCGTATCGGAGGTCAGGCTTTTTCAGTGGCCGCCGCCCAATTATGGAATGACCTCCCACTTGCACTAAAAAATCAGTCTAATCGTCTACCATTTAGAAAGGCTCTAAAAACCTATTTATTCTAGTTAATTTAGGCTAGACGGGCGTATGGAGTTGATCTTCCCTCTTTAGCGCCATGATACCCTTGGGTGACCGTGCGCTTTACAAATTCTCATAACATAACCTCTTGGTCTCAGTAATCAAAATGGTGTCTTACTGCGCCTGCTGGTCACTGCCCCCTTAGTGTGTTCGGCAGGGCTTGGTACTCTACTACCGCAATCTCCAGCTCCTCTGCCCTGTGAAACATTTGTGGGGGACAGGCAGCCTCCTATTATTATTGTGGGCCACTCGGCCTGAATTTTCTGACTACTGTTGCCCCCGACCCCCTCCACCACTGTGGGACGGGTGGATGTTCACACTTACTGTGTTGATCCTGGGTTGGGGCCCCGCCCACCACCTCCTTTCACACTCTATGGTGCTTCACTGCACCTTTGTGAGACTGCCGCCTTGGTGCCTGCGGTAGGCCTGGCGCCCCCTCACCCCACTGTTTGGGCTCATCTGGTTCTCAGTGTGGGGCAGGTCTTGTTCGTTCTTCTCGGGGACCCCCCATTGCCCGGGTCCCCCAGCCATTCCTATCCTCAGCAGCGGGGCGGGAGAATGTTTTTGCTCCATTTGCCGCTGCCTCGTTTATCATTCGGGGACGTGCCGTGTAGAGATCGCTCACCTAGACTCCACAATCCTGACTGTGGCACACCCCATTTGGGTTGCTAGCTCTCCCTGCAATCACTGGTTGACCAGGAATGTCACTAGGCCCCTGCTCTCTCCTCTGCCAGGCCGCCGCCTCCTTCCCTAATCTCAATTTCCTTCTCCCGCCGCCATGATGGCTTTGCCAGCATGCAGCGTATCGCGACCAATTTCTGCAGCTCCCTGCCAATCTGCAGGACGGAAACCACCTCCACATCTTCCCGAGCCAGTCCACGTGCATTGGTATGCCAGAAGGCGCAACTAATATTCGGTCAGGTGGCCCGCGGGCCCCCCGCTAGCGAGGCCGGAGCATAGCTAGACTTCAGCACGTGCACTCGCCCATGCTGCGTAACAGCGCTCTCCCCGCCCTCCCCCTCTCCTGAGTGCCCATCTTAAATGTTGGCCCTCTTGGTTTGGCAAATGTGACTTATAACTCTGGACCAACTTGTTCACTGCCAACACCTTCCTTCAGTTGGTTTCTTCCTTTGCCTACGATTACCTTCTCTTTTCTCCATCCCTCCAATCTTCTCCTTGTTTTGTTTTGTCCTTCTCTAATGTGTTTGTCCCCTCACTATCCTGCTTTCTCGCCTTTATACATTCCTGTCCCTTCGCCGATTTTTCGTTTTGCAGCTTTTACATCTTTCAATATAAACATCAGCATATGTGCTTACAGTTTGTGTGATACTGACCTGATTTATGTGAGTTTGCTGTTTTAATGTCATTCACTTGTTTTGTTGTCACTTCTTAGTCTCTAAGGCTAACAGTGCAGGGCGACGTAGTGCTCCCTTAATGACAATGGTATAGTACTACTACCTCCCTTATGGACAGTAATGCAAGGGAAACTTGTTCTCCATTTCTTTTGACTTTATGGGCATGTTTTAGTTGCACTCCTTTGCATCTCCTCTTTTATACAACACAGTAGCCATCTTAATGCTGCAAAGGCCAAACTGGCTAACCTCATTGTTTAAGCCCTGTGATTTTGGCTCACTCTTTGTTGGCTGTTTCCCACCCTGGGTGAGGGTCTACAGAAAGCCCAGTACACATCCCAAATCTTGCGTACAGTCATGGTGTTACCGGAGTTGGCTGTCCATGATTAGTCATCCAGAGTTTGAATATTTCTTGTCCCTTGATCAGTGAACTGTAGTCCCTCAGCTACGGTGTCTGCATATCAGAGGATCTGGTGCAATTCATTAAATCACCATCGGGAGCAAAGAATCTAAAGTACGACTGGCTCTAAGAAGACACCTATTGTCTAAGCCAACTACCAACGGGGGAAGCTCTGCTCTTTCATTGACAAAGGAGTCTTTCCATCGTACCTCCCTTCCTTGAACTAACATGTTCCGAGTCCTGCATTGCTGTGATCGTCGTCCTGGAGCACAGAAGATTTATTGGCATGTAGCTGCCTCGCATTATCCAGAGTGCAGTCTCTTCCTTTGTCTCTCGCGCAGCTCTGGGCCTGTGAATCTTGCAGTGCGCCTCCACCGTGGGTCCTTTGAGCTCTGCAGATTCTGCTCTATGCCAAGAAGAGGTGCCTTGCCAGAGCATGATTCCTTTGTCTTTTGTCTTCATTTCCCAAGATCCTCCGTGATTGAGGGAATCTGAAGCAGAAGTTCTTCATCTTCAGTCTGATTTTGGGGTGGCGGTCTTCAGAACACAAGGTCATTGAGGGAGAAGAAACTGGAACCAACTGTCAGTTGTCAAGACTATCCCTCTGCAGCTGCATCCAGCAGTGAAACCATCTGTCTCCAATGGCCTAGACTTGCCCATTGTCCTTGTCCCTCCTAATTGAGTTCTTGAGGTGGTGCTTAGCATACCGATTTCTGGGTCCCCCTGCACCCGCTTAAGTTCCTATAAGATGTAAACACTTACCCTGCAGCTATCTTTGCCTTACCTTTGGTGGTGAAACCTGGTGTCACAGCCCGTTGCCTCCCCCTTGTATTTGGCACGGGTGGTGTCATAGCTAGAAGTTGCCAAGACGCTTAAGAAACTGGGGACACACAAGACACTACATGTCCCCGCATCCCAAGCCCCCGAAGTGTCATGTCCAGGGGCACACAATTAGACTGGTAACTAGAAATATGGAAAGTTTGCCAATGCAGAACGAAAGCTACAGCATCTTGCAATCTGTGCTCCTCAACAGTGTCCTCGTCCGTTGAGTAACATCCAGTTTTTGTCCTGCTGATCAGTTTTTTGATTTCCAGGTCACAGATTACCTGTTTGTTCCTCTTGACTATGTGCTTGGATTGCCCCTGTCTTACTCTGGACACCCTGGTGATTTAACTACTCTGATCTGGCTTGGTTTACTGGTAATGGATTACTCTATTGAATTTTCCTTTTGGCACGACGACTTGCTGGATTGCTTCCTTGAGCTGGACCTTGAGTGTACTCCTTGGATTCCAACCGGATTAGTGTTTGTTTGACCTTTTCCTTTTGAATTCACCTTAGTCTTAAAGTTTCTTCTGCTCTCTTACTTTCTGTCCTTGTGCCGTTTGGGTCAGATCCCTGCAGACTTGTGGTTTTCTTTTGGATCTGTTGGACCACTTGCAACACCTGGTGAAAGGACTTGGCACTATGCGGTCACCCGGTTTATGGACTCAGACGCATCTGGTGGAGTATGTGGGGCACCTAGGTTCTCTGTCTGTTCACAACATCTGTAAGGTAGGAGAAAGTGAGAAGGGGAAAGGTAAGAGAGTGTGGAGTTGAACTCAGACATACAACCTGTCTCTTTCCTTTGCAACCTGGGAGAGTCATGTTCTCCAATCCATGCCTTTTCATCAGACCCTACCCCTCAGCAATGGTACCGTCTGCTAGTAGTGGTGAAGTACGGAGGAAAACGGGCAATCCTTCAGGGTACCAGCATGTCTTGGTGGGCCCTTGACACCTGCATACAGGATTCCTGTCTGCAATCCCCCTAGAAATCAAGGATTGGTAGTTGTGCCTTTCCTATCATTGCCATTCTGTGAGAAGTGTCACTATCTAATACACTAGACTACCGAATGGAGCCCTTTGTTTCCAGTGGAAGAACTTTAATAACTCCCCTAAAGTAGCCAAAACATGGTTGCTTAATTGAAGCTTGTTGAGAGCTTGTTTCTAGGTTAGGACTCTTTAAATTTAGTTACAATTTGCTGGTGTTGCTATTATTTCAGAAGGCGTCCGATAATCAACCTAAAATTCCCCCAACCTAAGTAAGCTCTTGTATCAGTGTTGCATTGAGTTGTATTAATTCTAAAGTGTGCTACGTGTCCGAATTGGACACCTTAACAGTGATTGTGTATATGCTTTTTTTCTTGCAGTATACTAGCTTAATGATTAAATTAATAAGTATGCCTAGCTGTGTGAACAATCTATTGCTTGACAAACTCTTGTGTATGTAAACTGCACTTTACACCTAGGCCTTAATGTCAATCCACTCTTCCAAGTGACAGTTTGGTTAACCCTTTGCAGGTACACAAAGGTTGGCTTCCCAGAACCCTACACCATTAGTGGTTCTGTAAAACCCTTCTAACACTCTCTTAATCTTTTTCTACTCCAGCCACCTCCTATGGCCCTCCTCTGTCCCTTCTCCCTTGCCCTTCACTTTCCTACTTAACTTGTCTCCAGGTCCTAATCGTGATGGGGTCAATGAGGGTGCGAGTGAGGTCACCAGCCTGAGTTGATTGAGCTTGTCCCATATTGGGTGATGGTTCTAAGCGCTGGCTTCAACCCATGTGGGGTTGCTAATATGGTATTACATGGATGGCAGTTCGTGGCTCCTTGAACGAGGCTACAAAGTGTGGGGTCGCCATCTTGAAATTAGGCGGCCCTATCATGGCAGTCACCTGACTCCACAATGATCCCATAAGGTTTGCTTGCATTTGTTCTGAGTTACTCTTGTATGTGTATGTAGCGGCAAAACTACAGAAGCTGAGAACAGGCAAGAGGCCCTGAGAGCCCCTGCGCACTCCTCCAGGGTTGGCAACACAGAGTTGGCGGCCTTCCTCATTCCTTAGGGTGACCGTGCTTCATTCCCCAGCCTTAGAAGCGTGACTCCTTCACAGTACTTAATCATTTTATTGACAAATTAAATTGTACTAAATGCTTGTTTTGGTAAGTATTGGGGCAGAATTACATTTTGGGGATTCTGGCCCATTTCATGGAACCCCTAAATGTTTAGCCTACCGGCCCCCGGACCCCCTTTTGAGTTCTAGGATGTCTGACTCTGAAGTCCACGTGTTACTGGAACCTTGTTTTTAGTATATAGTCCTATGGTAACCCTATGGCTTCTAGGAAAGGGGTGCTTTTGAAGCACCCTGTTTTGGCACTACAGTGATAGTTTTGATAAGTAGGCTAGGGACAGCTGAGATTTAGTTTTGGCTTCACCAAGGGGTGCAGCCGATTTTACCACATTAGTTGCCAAACTTACATTTTTGGTATCCATTGGCATACTAATGTATTTTTTATTTATGTCCTAGGTTGAGCCATTTTGTTTTTTAACCTGTCCTTTGGGAAACCATGAGGCGGGTATAAACGGCCAGTGTGCAAACATGGTCTCATTCTGGGCACAGACCTGTTTCATGATTAGTAGTTGGGGCTGGTTTAATTGTGATTTTTGGTTCTACAGTTACAACCTTTAGTCCCAGTTTAATTGAAAAACAATTTTCCAATAAGTACTTTTTCCTTAAAACGAAAATTCACGATTCTTCAAGTGATAACTGGTTCTGAATGGCAATTGAGAATTTTACAACAGCTAAGGTTATTGATATTCTTTCACCGGATTGCATCATTTTCCACCATAAGTCTTTTGATTTATGTCCATACTTTTTTATAATGGGATTCATTAGAATTTCCCTTTGTGACAATCAGGCTGGACAATCCATCATCAAATGGTTCAGATTTTCTGTAGTCTCGGCCTTATTACATAGTCTACAAATCAAGGGATTAACTGCATGATTCCGAGGCCAGGTGGTTTCTCTTGTTTTGTTTTAATTAAATTCAACCAAAATCTAAAAAACTGGTCTCTGAAATACTAATGAGGAAACAATCTTAGATAGTTGGGTAGTGAATTTGGTTTTTCCTTTTCCTCCCACAGTTTGCCATAGATTTTACATGCCGACCATTCTTTTTCAGTTCTGAACCAATCACAGGGCTAGAGCTTCTTTTTAATTTTATCAGGGTTGTTAATCAAAGTATCGACGTGCTCTCCTGCAGTTTCTAGCAAACTTCGGCATTCAACTTGCCATAGAGTCAGTGTAGGACCTTGTTATTCCATGACGGCTTTCTTAAGGCAATTGAAGCCTCCTTTAGGTTTATCGTCTATGCATTTTCTGTAGAATGAGAGCATTTTCCATTCTACAATTGCTAGCTGTGACGCTCACCTGGCTCCCACGGAGGCGCTGGTCTGGGTTGCTGTGGCCTCTTCAAGCGTGATGCGCAGAATTCGGACCACCGATTGAACAGGACCCCCAAATCTTGCTTGTCTGGCCCGTAGGAATATCCTTCTGCAGATGAGAAAGGGGATTAACTGTCTGCTGAATAGTGTGCTTGCTCCCCCCTTTTCCCCCTTCGTTCTTCTCTGACTTCCTCCAAAACCCCCGGTTTAAGCTCACCTTATGGTTTGGAAGGATGAACTCTCCATCCTGCTTCTGGTGCAGGGGCGCATGTTCGTCCAGTTACTTCACTGGTTTTCAGAATGGCGCTGGCAAATCCACTTGACTTTTCTGAGCGATAGGCCGTAAGTATGAAGATGCAAAAGTTCAAGTCTGAGCCTCCTTTTATGTTGTTTTTTCCTAACCTGTGATCTGTCCTTTATTTCAGGTGCAGAACGAAGGCGATGCGTTGAGGGGTTAAATTGCCGGTGGTAAAATCAGGTGAGTTAGTGCTGAGGGCGACCCCTCTAAATGTCTTTATAATTCCCCAGTAATGTCTTTTGTCCTTTCCCCATAGGGGCCGGGGTGCGGTACCTGCCAAAGATGCGGCGCCGACCCGAGATGTGGAATGGTTCACCAAGAAAAGCCGGTAAGTAATATGGCTGAAACTTCGGCTTTCCTCTTGTGTTTCCTTGCTCACCTTTTGTCTCTTCTTCTCTCCCCTAGGTGCAGGGATGTGGCGACCAGTGCTGAGAGCCACGATGGAGCCGGGCGGCGTCTCGGGAACAGGTGAGTGAAGCGCAGCGCTGTAGCGAACAACGCGGTGCTTTTAAATGGAAGTCTTCCTTCAGGAATGCTGGCGTGAAGATTCCGAATGCAGGTAAGAAGGTTGAATAAGTTCTTGGTTTTCACCTTTCTCTTCTCCTCTTTCCGTACAGGTGTTCCAGGTTCGAGGCGGGCGTGGCTGGAGTCCAGGTGCAGGAGCTGACACGGTGAGCGTTCAGCTGCTGGGATGCAGAACAACACGAAGCACGTGTGGCAGTCCGGGCGTGGCTTAAATAGCCTTGGAAGAAGTTCCAGGTGAGTATTCTTCCACAGCCCCACCCAAGTAACAAAATAGTTCCTTCAGAAAAATAGTCCCTCTTAAGCCTCATTTGGCTTGGTTCTTAATGCAGCATGGTCTGCATCAGGTGAGTATGCAGCATGGTCTGCATCAGGTGAGTATGCAGCATGGTCTGCTTCAGGTAAGTGCACCAAACACTTCCCCTTATGAGCCTGGCGCCTATGGCGCCAGGACTGATGTCCAACATGAGCCTGGCGCCAGGACAGAGTCCAAAGAGCCCCTATAAAGGGCCGCTGGGCTTTTACCCGGGGGCGTGATGCCTGCTCCCAGGGGTGCTGGGCCTGGCCTGGTGCTCCGGGGGTAGGCATCATGACACTAGCAGAGAGGTTAAACCCAGCTCCCTTTGTACTGCTTGTATTGGAGTGCCTTTAGGTAGTCGAAGTGTACTGTTCCAAAAGTGACCTTCTAGTACTGCCCAATTTTTCTTCTTGAAGTTAAAGGAAGTTTCAGCGCCATAGGTTAAGATCGGAACAACCTTAGCTTTGTAAAACCTGATTAGAGGAATTAGACTGAAGCCACAATAGCGTCACAGAATAATTTTTCCTAGACCTGCCAGATTTGTTGCTTTCTTTCTTAGCGCTTGGTATCAAGGATCAAGTTTAAACATACCCCTAGGTACACAAGGATTGCACTACTGGGATTCCGTTCCCAGTAGAGACCATCACATCGTTTTTGATCGTAATTGGCCTTTGTGAACACCAAAGGGTTAGATAGCAAATTTTTTTGGATTAATTGTGAGTCCATTTTTTGCCACATAAAGTTGGAGGGCATTTAACTGTCTCTGAAGACGTATTGGGGTCTGGTCTATGAGAACCACATGATCGGCATATACAAGTCGACTTACGTGGATGTTTGCTGTAGGTGGAGGAAAGCATCTTATATCGTTGGCTGCAGAGACTATGTCAGAAATAAATAAGTTGAATATTTCAGAAGCCATTGGACATCCTTGCTTGACGCCTTTATTAGTTGGAATAGGCTCAGTTAGTAGACCTGTTTTGTTCAAGCGAACTCAGAGAGGGGTGTCTTGATGGAATTCCTTACTAGGGTCTATGATGGAAGACGGACAACATCAGTCTCTCATTTTGTTCCATAGCCGAGGACTGGAGATGCTGTCAAACGATTGCGTTAGATCGATGAATGTAATGTATGTTTTTATATCTTTCCTTCTCTCAGTGCGACTTCAAGATGCAGTCCCGATGCCTCTCACAAAACCTGATTGCCATGGATCAGTGTGACCAGAAGATGTAGCCCATGCTCGCAATGATTGTAATACAAGGGTCCCAAAAACCTTGCCCACAGCGTCCAGCAGTGCAATAGGGCTATAATTGGCTGTATCTTGTTGATTGCCCTTCTTATAGATGGGTGTAATTATGGACCCTTTTTCCATGAAGTTGGCATCTTTTGAATTTTTGTGATGTAGTTAAATAGAATTGATAAGAAGTTGGCCCATTGTTGTGGATCTTCTTTAAGGGTTGCATTGCTTATCCCATCGGGGCCACATGCTTTTGAACTTGATAAATTCTTAATGACACTCTCAATATTTTCCACTGCAGTGTCTATTCATTTCCATATCACATCTTTTTTTGGAAATGTCGTATTGTCAAATTCTTGGTTGAAAATTGAATTGAAGTGGGAGATCAAAGTAGCGGGAAGGATCAGTGTCATTATCAATGAATTTTGATCAACCTCCAGCTGGTTTATTTTTCTCCACATTTCTGCTGTGTTAGACGATCTGATAATATCCAACATTTTTTCCGCATCATTCCGTTGTAGTACATTTTTGTACCGTCGTAGCCAATTTCCCGATAACGCTGAAGAAATTGTTTCCTTTTTATTACGGCTGTTATGGAATAATCTCGGTTTAGGCTATTCAAACTCTGCCTACTTAGTTTTTTTTTTAGGATGATTTCATTATCATAAGCATGATGATGTATAATCTGCTTTAGAGAAGTCAATTTTGATTTTGTCTCAAATGTTCTAAACAAGCTGAGATAGTTTAAGGGTTTAGTCCTGCCTGCGAGTATAAGTAATACACTAGATTGCTTAAGTTTTGAGTCCATGAGGGATGTTTGGTAGAAGGAATTTTGATTCGATTTCTTCCCATATTGACTTCTACAACCGTCGTGTTTGCGAAGGATGCATTATTAAAAAGTGGTAGTAATTTTAATGAAATCAAGTTGTGATCACTGTTATCCATTTGTTGAACTTTAATCTTATTTTCCAAGGAAATCATTTCAGTTGAGATGTGTATACATAGTCTATAATATGACCACCATTCTGACTTTTTCTCGTGATGTTAGCTGGTATGCCACCACTGATGTTTCCATTGAGTAGATGTAATTTGTTCGCATGCATTGTGATGTTCCACTGATGGCCTCTTTTCTGCTGGTGTGGCTGAAATGGTAAGTGTTACGAGTCCTCTTTTCTCATCCCAACATTTGGAATTCAGATCTCCACAGATGATGAACCATGGATCCACCCATTTTTGTTTACAGTGCACTATCCACTTTTCAATTTGATCTGGGAAGTTCAAGCTTACAATGGATGCTGGGTTCCAGTAAATGTTTACAACAATGAGCGTTGATGATCTGAATTAGAGAGGTTGGTGTAATTTCCTTCACTATTGAAAAGTCAAGATGGTTATTGATCAGGATAAGTAATCCTGACGTCGGTCTGCCAATGTCTCCTTTGATTGCTGGATTAAGATGACTCGAACAGCCTTCAACTACAGGGGGAGGGGGGATATGGATCCAAGTCTCTTGAAGGCAAAATAAGTCATGATTTCCGATTTGGTTACTTCCTTTTTGAAACAAATGAGTGAAGCCCCTAGTGTTCCATGACACGATTGTGAGGGGCTTTGAATCTGGTGGGGGCCTGTCCTATGGCAGCTTGATCTCATCCGCCACTAGACCCATGAGCCATTTCCAATTTTCTTCAGTACCTGCCATTGGCATCTTTGGATCATGTTTACTTGGCGATCTTGCATGGCCATGTCCTTTTCTAGGTTTTGGTGGCATTGAGACTTCTTGCCTATTAGAATGCCTGTGGTAGTTGGTCATGGCTCTGTCTGACCTGTGTTGATCCAAAAGGCAACGTGAGCTGTCAGACCAGTCATTTTTATAAGGGCGCTGGTTGTGAGTGTCAGTAAATGTGGGTCTTTCATCCGTTCCGTTAGTTCTCGAAGACCACTTGTTATGCCTGTAAGCTGATTTAGGTGCAGATTTTGAATTCAGCTCAGATGGAATGTGGGCGGTTTTTGATGATCCATACACGATTTGTGGCTCAGTAAGACCAAAGCCTAAATATCTTAATTGAGATATTTCTTGTTTCAATGATTGAGTGATTAATGGAGTCATCAGGTAGATGAGTACTCGATCGAGCGTATTCTCTTCAGGAAATTCGACTCTCGCTACGTCATTAGAAGTTAATGATCGGAGAGATGGTACGTGATGTAGTAGTCTTATGACATTTGCTCGATTCAAGATCAGCCCGTCTTCTTCTGTGCTGATTCTTTCGAGTAAGAGACCATCTTCAAAGACATTGAAATTATTTGCATGCCTTCTTAATTTTTGTTCTTTGTAATTTTTCGAGGGAGGTGGTTATTTGAGTGGCGAAATATGGTAAGTGTCTTCGCTTGATTCCACCCATGAATCATCATGCGTTTTATTGCGTTTACTGGTTTCTGAGGTAATTTCACCCTCTGCGCCCGCAGTCAGGCTTGTTTCTTTGTTCATTAGTGTCTCTTTCTCTTTGTTGTTAATGGTTTAGTTCTGTTTTGAATCTTTTTGAAGTGCTGAACTTTGTCAAATTTTATACCTGGCTTGATGGATGCAGGATTTGGCATAGGCTTCTCTATATGCAAATGGTGGGGCCCTTTTGGAACTCTCTTCTCATCTGGTTTAGTTTTGAATTCTGATAATCCATCCTCGATGTCTGTATGAGCCGAGGAGACGCTGACATTTGCCACCTCATAATCTTCCAGAGCTTCACTTGTTTTTTAAAAAAATTAATTTTTATTATTTTAAACAAACAAAACCAACAAACAATACAGCTTTTCGGGATGCACATAATCAATATCATACCGTCACATTATACAGTGTTACTCTCTGTCCTCTCCCCACCCACCCCATAAACTTGAGCCGGCTCATCCGTGTCATCTACGGGAGCGTTTTCGGGAATCTGTGCTTGTAGACTCTTCTGTCTTCTATTTCATGGTTAACCTGGTGGGGGTTTACCAAAGAGGTCACTAGTTGTCGCCAGGCTATCAGGGGGCCCACTTCCTCCTCACCACCCATGGTAACGGCTTCAAACCATACTACTGATTCTTCTTCCGCCCATCTCAGGAGGTCCGCCCACCATGTCTCCACCCTGGTTTTGTGGGCCACCTTCAAGCCCATTGCGATCGTACGCTTGGCCAGGATGTAAGCCAGGTCCTTCATCTTGCTTATGTGCTTTAGATTGCGTGGCCTGGGAAAAATCCAGAGCATGCATGCCCAAGCCAACCCCACATCCAGCACCACTCCCCCACCGGCCATCTTAGTCTTTATTTCATCCCAGAATCTGTGCACCCCGGGACAGGCCCAGAACATGTGTAGCAACCCCGCCTCCACCTCCCCACACCTGGGGCATTTCTGTGTGGCCGAGCCACCAAACCTGGCTATTTTCCCGGGGGGTCAGATAAGCCCTATGGGTGACATACAACTGGATCTGTTGGAGTCTCGCATTTCGGGACACCTTTTTATGGTACCTTTGAGCTCTCTCCCATTGCCCCTCTGTCATGGGTCCTCCTACCTCCTCCTCCCAGTCCTGCCTCAGTTGAAGCAGTTCCTTCTCAGCCTTAGCTCTCAGGAGCTTGTATACCCTGGATATTTCATGCCCGCCCTCCGAAACATAGTACATCGTTTCCAGGGCGGCATCAGGTTCTTCCGCCAACACCGTCTCAGGCCACCTCTCCCTCACCTGTTTCGTGAGTCTGGTGTAAGTTTTGTATTGGCCTCTATGCACCCCTGTCTCCTCATGCAAACTCTGGAATTCCAATACCTCCCCCTCTTGCCATGTATCCCCGAGGGTGGCCAAGCCCATCGGTTCCCAGTATCTACAGACTACCTCAAGCAATTGGGGATAGTTTCCACACAGCGCCACCAGCGTAACTTGCTAGGAGAGCGGATCTGGATCACCCACCCTTCTCCACGTCCTGCGCCAGACCTCCCAACCCAGTTCCAATAGTCTCCCTCTTCCCACCAGTTTACTCTTTTGTAGCCACATCGTCTCTCTCAGAAAGTATTATCGAGCCAAGTCGCCCTGCAAAAGTCTAGCTTCTGCCGAGTCCTCTGACGACAACCACCTGGCCACAAACAACAGCTGCCCCGCCAGATAATAAAGCTCAAGTTCGGCAAGTTTATGCCTCCCTGTCACACGAGTTCTGTAGTTTCCACAGGGCTACTCTGTTCCTGGAGTTGCCACATATGAAGCTCCTGCACATACCATGAGGTCTCTTGAAAAAACTTCTGGGAATCAAATACGGGACATTTACAAAAAAATGGAAGAGTCTGGGCAAAACCACCATTTTGAGCAGAGCTGCTCTCCCCATCATAGATAGGGGTAATCTAGACCAGAACACCATACTATTCTTAACTCCCTCGATCGCTTTCTCTGTATTATGTTTGTGCTCTGTTTCCGTCTGTGATAAATGTTTACTCCCAGATACCTAAATGTCTCAGGTTGCCAGGTTATTTGCAGGATAGCCAGCCTCTCCAACGGGACACTCTTATACCTTCCCAAGGGGAACAAACTAGACTTCCCGGGGTTCACCGATATGCCCAAGAGAGTGGCATAACGATCCATCACCTCCAGTACATATTGCAGGTTTTCCTCCGGGTAGCGCAAATAGAGGAGCATGTGATCTGCATACAGCGATATCATGTGCATGCCACTAATCGTACGAATCCCCACCTCCCCGTATTGTTGTCCCAGGCATATTGCCAGCGGCTCTAGTGCCAGTATGTATAACATGGGTGACCAGGGGCATCCCTGTCTGGTCCCTCTGCTGAGTTGCCATTTGTCTGAAATTGTGGATTCCGTTTTAACTCTCGCTACCGGGGTGCTATATAACATCTGGACCCACCTGAGGTATCCAGGGCCCATTCCGTATCCTTTCAGGGTCTCTTTCAAACATGGCCACCGCACCAGAGTCAAAGGCTTTGACCGCGTCTAGCGACACGATAGCCAAATCACCCGTGTCCTCCCCGGTGTAATCAATGATCTGGTGCAGCCTCCTGTGGTTGTCTGTGATATTCCTACCAGGGACATAGCCCGTCTGATCTGGGTGTATCAACTTACCAATCACCCTCTTTAGCCTATTGGCTAATACTGCCGTGAGTATTTTACTGTCCTGATTGAGCATGGACAAGGGTCTATAGGACCAGCACTCCATGGCTGGCTTGCCTGGTTTTAGAAGTGGGATGATCACTGCCTCGCGGAGGAACGGTGGCAGTTCCCCCCGCTCGTAGGCTTCATTAAACATGTCAAGCAACGGCTGGAATAGCTCCTGCTTGTATGTCTTATAAAACTCGCTAGGCAACCCATCTGACCCAGGCGCCTTACATGTGGGCAGATGTTGGATCACCACTTCCAGTTCGTCCGAGGTAACAGGGGCATCCAGATCCGCACGTTCTAGGTCATCCAGGGTGGGCAGACCTATATCCTCTATTGTTCCCAGTATGTCTTGGTTCATATCCTCCCCTGTGTCCTCATATAGTTGTCTATAATACTTGAGGAACTCCTCATTTACCCCTTCCTGGGTGTTACGGGTTCGGCCTTCCGCATCCTTGATCTCTCTAATCACTGAGCGGGGGGTCTTGCTCTTATACAGCCAGGGCAGCAATCTACCTGGCTTATCCCCCCCCCTGCATGTAGTCTCTGTGTATTTCTTGTAATTTAATTTGCATAATCTATCCCAGAGTCCATTGCAGGTTAACTGTAAATCTTTTATCTTGGCACTGTTCTACCGGGTTGTCTCCTCATTTTGCATGAGACCCTCCAGCTCTCTTTCTGATTCCTGAAGTTCCTGTTCAATGCCCCCTAGGAGCCCTTTAGATTTCGATATAGCGACCCCCCCCCCGCACCACCACCTTAAACGCCTCCCATACTGTACCCCCAGAGCGTACACTGCCTGTGTTAGTTTCAAAATATTCCTCGTTGGCCTCCCTCAGGTCCTCTCGAAACCCTGCGTCTTGTAACGCCTCAGTTCTGAGTCTCCATGTTGGGATGCGTGCCCTGGGGGGTTCATATCGCCACTCTACGACCAGAGGCGAGTGATCAGATAATACCCGAGCCTTATATTCCGCTCCCATCATTTCTCCCAATATCTCGGAAGCTGCAAACACATAGTCTAGCCTCGTGTGCAAGTCATGTGGTGCTGCGTAGTGCGAGTATTGTCTATCCAATGGATGCAGTTTCCTCCAAACATCCACTAGGCCTAGGCCTTCCAACATTGTCCCCAGCGCTTTAGCCGCTGGCTTTCCTGATTTGTCATCTGACCTGTCTATTCTAGGATTCAGGGTACAATTAAAGTCCCCGCCCCACAATATTGCGCCACCCGCCAGGGGGCTAATCTTACTGTATAGGGACCTAAAGTAAGCCGCCGTATTATGGTTAGAGGCGTACAAATTGATGATGTGCACCTCTCTGTTCTCCAGGAGTCCCGTTACCACCACCATTCTGCCCTCTGGGTCTATTGTCGAACTGCACACCTGGAACGGCACATGTAGTGCCACCCATGTGACCACCCCTCTTGCACATGTCGAATATGTGGCCCCCATGACACTACCCCTCCATTTTCTCCTGACCACCTCCAGCTTCTCCTTAGTGAGGTGGGTCTCTTGTAGCAAGGCTATATCAATACACATCCTTTTTAGATGCAGCATCACTTTGTTGCTTTTTAAGTAACTGTTTAGGCCCCGCACATTCCAGGTCACCACTCTTAAGATTACCCGATGCCATCTACTCGGTGTGCTCCCAATGCACTCCTCCCTCCGATGCTTCCCGTGATGGCCCGTTTACCGACTCTTACCCTTCGCAGCCTCAACAATTCCCCCCCCCTGTACCCAAACTCCACCCCACTGCACACAACCCAACCCCTCCCCCCACCCTACCCTGCCCCAACAAATGCCCAGCTCCATCCCTGGATCTCAGGCCCACCCGCGTCTGATCCTATCTAGCGTCCGAGGACTAGTATCCCGCAGGGCGTCACCGATCTAACAATGACCTAACTAGGTATACTACTAATGGGTTCAAGGGATGCCTCCTAGGTGCTCCCACTTATCTGTTTAGGGTTGTTGCGCCCAGCGGATCCCGCCAGCTTATCTTTCCGTGCACTCCCCACAAGCTTAATTGAACTCTATATTCAAGTCCCAATGTCCTAGCCATGTCCCCGAGGAGGACACAGCTGCGTGCTCCTGCAGCCCCCATCTGGATAGCCGGTTCCTGAGGGCGACCCTGCATATCCAGCCATTCCATTGCATCCGTCAGCGTCTCAAAGAACAGGGATTTGTTCTTGTAGAACACTTTCGACTTGGCTGGGTAAAGCAACATACAACAATTGCCTGCTTCTCTTAATCTTCTTTTCACCGACCCAAAGTTCATCCTGCTTCGCTGCAGCGTATAGCATAGAGTCCGGATATGCCGTGATTTTTGCAGACCCCCTTTGAATCGTTCCTCCCTCCCGAAAAAATTTGAGTATCTTCTCCCGGTCTAGATAGTTCAGAATTTTTGCGATCAGCGGTCGTGGGGAGGGGTGGGGTTCCCAGGGGCGGTCTTCTTGTCAAGGCCCTGTGCGCCCTTAACCGCGAACCCCTGGGTCAGCGCCCCGCCAGTTATCTCCTGCAGGAGCATGGTTTCCACATATTCTGTTGGGTTGGGCCCCTCCATTCCTTCCGGCAAACCGACAATTCGTATGTTTCGTCTGGCCCGTCCTTCCGCCTCCTCCGCTCTGTCCTCCAGGTTGCCCACCCGCTGCACGAGGGCATGTAGCTCCGATCCATGTGCGGCGCACGCCACAGTGTTCGGGGCCATCTCCTTCTCCAAGTTCCCGGTGCGCTCCGCAATCGTCCGCACGTCCAATCTCAGCAGGTTCACTTCCTCTTGGACCACACCAATCTTGAGGTCCAGGCCCACCTTCAGTTCGTTCATTGCCTGGCCCAGTTTAGTCTCCCAGGCCACTTTCAAGTCTGCAATTGCTGCTAGCACCTCTTGGATTTTGCCCGGTGCCTCCGCCTCTGTCGTGGGGGTCTCCTTGCTTTTGCCTCCCTCTGCACCTGGGGGTGTCTTGGTGTAGGCCTCTATCGTGGGCTGTTTGGTCCTGGGTCTGACAACTTTATTAGACATCCTGCTGGGTTGTGCGGGCGTAAGCCAGCTGCATCTCCCCTTGCACAAAGGTCTGCGTGGCACCAGGCCACTCTTGGCAGTATAGGGCCGTAGCGGCTAAGCCCATGTGTCTTGGTCGCTCGCCTCACCCTTAGAGTGGGCTGTGTCCACCCACGTACTTGCGCACTCTCGGTGTCGTGACCCCGGTCTCTGCCTTACTCCATGGGCACCTTCCAAGTTCAGTCTGGCTTCACTGCGGGCCCAGCATCAGCCGCAAGTTCGCGGCGGGTCTCATCAGTTACCATCCATGCGCATTCGGGCTCCGGGCGTCTGGCTGTCTCGATCTTATCTCTCGGCTCGCAAAGCATAAGAGCGGCCCGGGCAGTCCACCTTCTTTCCTCCGCTTCTTCACACCACGGCCCCTTCGGGTCTATTGCTTAAAAAGCTTCAAACAGGATCCTGAAATCTATTACTGGTACCGTCTGATTCTTCCATCAGCTATCGCTGCATAGCGCCCATGACTCTCGGTGATCCCTTTGTTCCCGCGGCCATTTTGTTTCCGTTTTTCGAGTCGGGGCCCGCAGTTATACAAATGGGTATAACTTTGTGTCTGTGCATCCCATGTGCACCAGAAGTTCAGCGAGTACGGCCCCCACCTTCATAGTCACGGATGTTAATTCACAGCGCTGGCGGGCATCCGTGCACGCACTTTTTCCCCAGGATCGAAGGAGCTCCTCCGGAGCACGTCCCTTTACATGGCCATCCTAGCCACGCCCCATCTTCACTTGTTATGGTGCTACTATCGACCGAATAAGTTGATGGATTCATCGTCTGCTGATGCTACGTCATTTTCATCAGTGATTTCCTCCAACACACAATTCTTTTCCATAGCTACTGTTTGAGGATGTTTATCTTGTAGGCTTTGCTTTTTGCAGTTGTTATGCTTATTATGTTTAGAGTCATCACAAATTGTTTCTAATGATGTCTTTGTTTTTTGATTTGTTTGTGGCAGTTTCATTGATGACTCTGCATTCATCGAATCACGCGCCTTCTTCTGTTTGTTTTTACTTGACAATTGTCAAAAGTTAATCTCAGGCGATATTTTAATTGTGATTTGAGCCTTTTGATTGTTTTTTGTTTGATGTTTGCTTGGACTCAGGTACTTTAATTTTATGATCTTGTTTGGGTTTTTGATGAATTTTTTGTTGATTTTAATTTAAGTGTTGTTGCTCCCTTCAAGTGGTGAAGCGGAATCGAAAAGTTGTTGGTCAGAAACCTCTGATCCTCCAAAAGATGGGTCATGGAAATTAGTGGGATGGAAGCGTTTATTGCCAAGTTGCGGCATTTCTTGTTGGTGAAGGCGCCAGTTGTCTCGGCTTCCAGTGTGTTACATATGAATTTCTCTGGAAGATGATAGGGCATGGATAACTGCTTTCTTGGGAAGATGTTGCTTTACTTTGCCTCCTGATAATAGCGAATCACTGGTGTGCTTATGCACATAAGCTTCGGCTGGATGTGATTTCTGGTCGTTGGCATATGAACGGTCATTGTTCCCGGAAGAGTTGATTTGAGCTGATGGTAATGTACGAGGATTGGCCACTCTATCAGGCGTCCTAATTTGGCATGCTTGAAATTCATAGTTCGAGTGACATATAGAAGAAGACATTCCATCATTTGATGTCATTTGCATTGCTATTGTAGGGTGAACATGATTATCTCTTTCTTCCGGCACTGCCTCGAGCGCTAGCTCAAACACTAGCTTGGTTACAGGCATATTGCACAGTCCATTATCCTGAAAACCAGCAACTGGCGCTCAAGGTGAAGCTATTGAAGTTATTTTTGTGGCTGACAAATTTTGATGTTTTTCAGACTCAACTTTACTTTTTTGATTGTTTATATGCACATATGATGGATTGCAAGCCTCCAGATGTAAAGCAGAGGCAGCGCACATTGTGCAGATGATTTTTTGATCGAGCACAGCCTCTTTATGCTTAACAAAGCTGAAACTGAGGCAAAGTCGAGGATGCTGTGCTATGAGTGGGCAGAGAAATGGAAGTTTGAAGGGGAAGTACTGGGTCAAGCTGTTGAGCTGTCATAAGAGGTGATAGTGTTTGGGCAGCAATAATTATATTAATGCTGTTTAGCGGACATGAAGGCATTTTACAGTTTATGTCCAGCGCGCCACTCACCTCATTGTCCTTCTCCGTGTAGATGATGGCAGGTATAATTTCCAATGCGGTTTCCGACGAAACCTGCGGTGTGGGTTCCATGATGCGCCGTTTGTACTGTTCCGATGGGTTTTCCCTGAGAGTGCTGCTACAGGGTTGCAAAGGTGCAAGGACGAGTAAATGACTCGGGATGAGCTTCACTTGAGCCGAACACTCAGCCAAACACTCCGCTCGTGGCAAGTGTTTTAGTAGATTGGCCCCTCCTCTTAGGATGAGCAGAGTAAACAGACTCTGCAAGCGGCCAAAGGAAAAAAGAAACGCAGCAGTCTCTTGTCATGGCCACACTTGGCCAAAGACTAGCCATTACTAGGCCAAAACACATACTGTGGATAGGCCTAGCGGTTTGGGAATTTTTAGGGCCAGCCTAATTGGCTGGTGCCAAAAGCTTCGCGTAAGTGCCCTGGTGTGTGATTTGGTGAGCTGGCTTAGGGCAGTCTATGAACAGATGGTTATATCAAGGGACTACCCTGATCCTTCCTCAACTATTCATCATTTCTTATAGAATTCTGCAGGCTATTTACCTGCTGGTGGAGTTTGCCGCAAATCTGTTGCTGCATTTTAGGACCAGTATTGGCCATACTGGCTGGGCCCTGTGTACTTACTTTTGGCTCTGATTTGTATTTTTGGCCGATGAACGTCTGGTCTTCTCTGTGCACTCCTTACTGGATGGAGTGGATATCCTATGCTTGGATTGTTTCTGGGCCGTTTCACTGCAGTCTTTTTGAGTTATCCTCTTGGTCGTGCATCTGGGTATTAGAAGCTGCAGTCATCCAGAAGGACGGTAGGACACCATCTGAACCTTCCTGGGTCACCACCACTGTTTACTTTGAGAACCATGTTTCTGCTGGCTAGCTGCCCCTATTTGCCCATTGATCTCTCTACATCCGCTTGGTTGGGTCTTTCCGGAATCTTCCTCAACATTGTTTTCACTTCTGGCCGATTTTCCTTTGGAGTTGTCTGGGTTGTCGTTGGTCTGCCTGTGGGTGACCAAATCATGCATCTCGGCCTGCTAGAGAAAAGCTGTACTCACTGTGGTCTTTCACCATTCCTGAGCTGTGCTTTCTGGAACTGCCAATGTGAGTACTACCCTCTTGATCGTGGGCTGGTGGGATATTCTTCAAGCTTACTTTCAAGTGTCCCTGTGGGTTTTTGCAGGTCCCTATTAACTTACATTGACCCTAATACTGCTTTGTTTCACTGGGTTTCAAACCTTGAGCAGGGGCTCTTCAAGAGGGTCTACTCTGATGTCCCCTGAGGTAGGTTGCGTCCCTCTTTGAACCTTTGGGAGAGCTCGGACCTACCTGGTTTTCTTGTGGGAGAACTCAGACTTACTTTTTTTTAACCCCCATAACTGTAGTACTTAGCTGTATATTGGCATTTTTCCTGCGTCCTACTAGGGTCACCAGAGTTTCCTACAAAAGACTGGTATTCTAGCATGTGCTTTTGATCGTACCTGTATTTTTAAAGCCTTGATAGATCACTCTTGTCTACCGAAAATGTTCTAAGTTGTATTGTATAACTGTTATTTCTAAATGTGTATATTTTCTAGGAGTGTAATGAGACCTCATTGTTCCCGTACTATGATTCTAATCTAAATGTATGGTGGCCCTCTCGACTTGGCTGTTAATGTTAAGCACTTTCTCTCCCTCTGGGTTCTATATTCTCTATGGTGTACATTTGTAGCATTTATGCTACTATGTGCTAGAGGCATAGGAGTTATTGTGACCATTTTCTTTGTAGCATTTTCAGTCCTGGTCTTGACTGTATTCAGGTATTTATTGTCTAGGGTTCCATTTTCTTCCCATCCCGTAGCTTATATGTTTAGTGCCCCCCACCAGGTAGTGTGCTTACATTTATTATTAGGAGCAGGTTGGGTCTTCATTAACCCTTATTGCTTGCATACATATACTGTGCTTTTCCTATGCGGCATGTTTAATTCAAAGTACCTGGCTGTCCTAGTAAATTTTCTATATGGGATTTTACCTGAGGGATTAACTGCACGTTGCTGACAGTCCCCCACGCGCTCCCACCCTTGAGTTAAGCCCAACTGCTCTACCACAGGTATAATTATAGTGAGTCTGGGCTACCTTTTATTTGAAGCGATGTTTGACTGTTAGATTAGTTGGTTTAAAATCTGTCAGGGCTGTAAAGTAAATCTCCCGAACAATATGGGTTTTAGAATTTCTGGTATATCGTGCTCATGTTTAACTACCTTTCTTTATTTCTAAGGATTTGGTTGCTATTTAAAACTTTTCCAACACATTTCTGGCTTCTGAAATAGCTTGTGCATTTACTCACATGTTAAACTGTATGGTACTACTTTAGCTTTTGTAGCTTGTGTATACTTTGAAATGGCTCTCCATTTCTGTTATAAGGTTTTACCTGCCATGTAGATATTTCTTGATGCATGGCATTTTTTATAAAGAGTATGTGTCTAACTTAATATATTGTATAGACTTCTCTTTTTGATGTGGGATTAACTTTTCACTAGCATCACACCTCTCTAAGAGTGAGGTCATATTGCTCAGGGCCATTTGCGACTGTGTCAGTCAGGATTAATTTGGTGGAAACCTTGCACATTCAATGCAGGCTGGGCTTCACGTGTCATCAGCAGTGGACTTGTAGAAAAACCTCCCAACGCACCTCTCAACTCACTATTGCAAGGTCCAGACCTTGTGAAATGGATCCTGTGTAATAGCATAGGTTTAAAGCACCTGCTGTCAGCCATTGGAACAAGCCCTCTGTACCTCCAGGGTTTCCGCTGTCTATTCACATGTGGCATGGCTCCTCGTGGCCAACATCAACCAGCTTTGCCAAACCACTTGGGTTTGTGGGTGGCAGCAGCGGATTTAGTTTACTATCCACCGTGTGTAGGTTATTCCTTTCGTACTCTGCTTCTTCTTCCTACTTTGCCTACTTCTTCCTATGGCTCAGGCAAGGAATTTTGAAATCCCCTTTTGAAACCAAACGCCTTTGAACAGAGTTGCCTGGGCCACTTTTTTTGCTACAGTTACCCGCAACAGGCACTTTCTGGCGGTACAGTTCTATTTGAACAAGGCCATGAACATTTGTGAAAAGTATCTGTAGAGTATGGTAGTAATAGTGTTATGTCCAGAACACATTCTTGACCACCATACAATTCTAGCCAGATGGGCAGAGATGTATATGTTGGTTATGGTGAGGTTCCACAATTTGGCATTCAGTCTTTAAAGCGGGTCACCTTGGAGGTCTCAAAGTGCACTTTACACTTAGCTATCCTATGACTGTTAGTGGCTTCTCATAGATACACTTGGATATTATGAAGTTCTGCTCTGCATATAGGCCAGTTTGATGATTTCACTATTATAGCAAGGATGTCTCGGGAGGATAGCTCAGCAGCAACGTGCTCGCCTTGGAAGCAAGATGACACGGGCAACACTGGTTCGATCCCCGGGTCCGCGCTTAGGAACCTCTGGGTATTAAGTTTGTTATAAATAACCTATCATATCATGATTTAGAACTGTGTACGATAACTGCATTGTTTTTGTAATTTCTTAATATAGGTTTAAAGAGGATACATTCGTGAGTGAAACCTCAGAAAGGTATAAGAATGCCTTCTATACAAGTTTGTTTTATTAGCGGAACATTTATGATGGATTACTTTTCTTAGTACTATTGTGTATTATATGCTTTTATAGGTAATGTAAGAATGTCATGTACATATGACGATTCAAGCCTAGTGAAAGGTGGGTACCCATCAGCACAGAAAATTATTGTAACGGCATCCCACAAGAAAGCTGAGCTTTTCAGAGTTGTTGTGGATTCTTGTACCACAGTGTGGGCAGAGCATGGGGATGACCTTGATCTTTTCCAACAATACAGTTCTGTGATTGTAGATTCCCTTGCACACTTTGGCCTCTTTAGCAGCACAGTGGCATACTATCTGACCAGGCCATGACTAACATGTCTAACTCATGAATTACATGAAAAATGTAGGAAAATCGTAATACTATTGCTAAAGATGATTTTACGTTTTGGTACTTGCCACATATATTTATTTTAAGAGGGTGTTGTTTTGCTCAATGTATACGTTAAGACTTGCATATTGTAGCACACTATATATTTACGTGTATGATATTGCCACAAAAGAAATCCCTGCATGCCCTCTCTAATCAATGCCATGTCTTCTGTGTGCACCTCTTTGACTGAGCAGAACCATTTAGCTGGCATGTAGCTCTGCCAACCCTGGCTCAGTGTGCGATGTAGACTAACCACATCTCTTTTCTTTTCCTTTAGATGGCAGAAGCCTCCACAGCACGTTACAAAGATCAGAATCCTCTGTCGCCACTCGATGGCATTCCTATTTGTGTGAAGGAGGAGATTAAAGTGGTGAGCAACCTTCAGAATTGGGAATTTGAAGTTCCCAAAGCAAATCCTTGTCCTATGGATGCTGGGGCAGTGGGAAGTCTTCATTCTGATATGGTCCGATCCTCTCACTGATTTGGGTTGGTGGATTTGGTGGGGTGGTTCACAAACCATGACAAGAGACTCAGTTGACAGGGGAGCATGCAACGTAGTCCTAGTGCAAAAGATAGTTTATCTCAATAGTGCACAGGACTCCTTCTACACAGTGATCAAATCCAATTAGATTTTCTAATACTCAAATAATAAGGGATTGGCCATTTAATCTTATTCTCCATGAGTGGAATGATGATCGCATGTGTACCGATCCCTCATACCATGTATGCTATACCCCATGATCTGCCCGGTCTACCATCTGTCGATGTTACTAGGGGTAATGAGGTGCCCTAATGGCAGTAAATAAACAGCCCAAACATTAGGAGCATTTCTTCCAACCCCTATATGTTTTGCTCCACTGATGATGCATTCTCTGTCATTACCCATTTAATTAACTGTGTGCCATAGCTCAGATTTTGGAGGAAAATGATGTACCCAATGTTGTGCTATTAGTCACTTCAACAAAATCAGGGTCAAAGAAACCACTTGCTACTCCCTCATAATTTTTTTTTACTTCTATCTAAACTCTCAAATACATGTTACAATATAGGGAAGACAATCATTTTGTACAGTGCTTGCCTACCCAGCATTAAGATTGGAATCCTGTTTTAGACCACAGCTAACCTTTTGAAGGGCTCTAATTCATTCAGTAAGTACTGTAGTGGATCGCCTGGGTCATGGTATATGTGTGACACCAAGTTTTTAAAGCTCAGTGGTGCCCACCGGATTCCAGTGTAAAGACGTGGGAGCTCTAATTTTGCCCAGTGGAACATACATGACTTTGGCAAATTTACTCGCAATCCCGTTGTGTTCCCATCATTTTCAGTGTCTTCCCAAACCAAAGAATGGTCCCTATCTACGAACTGCATCTGCATCCTGGCCGCCAAAAGCTCAATTGCCAGGACAAACCGGAGTGGAGACAGTGGGCATCCCTGCCAAGTTCCCCTCTACAATTCATACTATGGTGAACAGATCTGAGCTGTTCTTACCCTCGCCATGGGGATTTATAGAATATCTTTACACATTTTGTAAACTCTGGCCCAGATCCGAAGATCTTCAATGATCTCCACATAAACTACCAACTCGATCAGTTGGATGCTTTTTGTGTATCTAGAATCGCAAGTGCCATTGGCGCTTCTAACTCAGTTATATTCCGATACTGCTAAGAGCCTGAAAACACACATTAGAATTTCGTTTGTTTGAATCCACACTGATCCTCGTGTACCAGCAAGCCTGTCGGGTTATTATAATAATCAAAATGTTAGTGTCTGTGTTCAATCACAACAGTGGTCTAAGGGATGCCCTGAACTCTGAAATCTCTCCATTGGCTCCCAGTGGATGCAAGGATTACATTCAAAACCCTCTGCATTGTCCACAAGGCATTCTGGGGCCTGGGTCCAAAATATCTTCAGCTATCCCTCCGCAAATACCTCCCCTCTCGAGCTCTTGGCTCCTCTACCTACCTCAGGGTCAGTCATTTTTCAAAGAAACAAGCTGGGGGTAGATCTGTCTTCGGCTGGGGCCTCCCTCTGGAACAGCCTCCCTGCCACTCTAAAACTTGAGGAGAACCATCTCTGGTTCCGGAAGCACCTCAAGACCTTCCTCTTTTCTTCTGCCTTCGCTCCCCCTCTCCCCTGCTGATCTGTTCTCTCCTGGCACCATGCACCTGGCCACCCTCTGTCCTCCGGGCCCAGGTACCTGCTCACTGTGCCACCCTCCCGCACTGCCTCCCGGCCACCCCTTGCACTGGGGTCTGTATCTGTACCCATACAGCACCCCCTTTTTCTTCCTGCACATATCGGACCTACCCTTTCTGCTGCCTTAAACGTAGCACTTGCAAATTGCTGGCTGCACTACCACTGTTTGTGCCTTTATTATTTATTATTATTTATCTGTTTCTCCCCTGCTTCGCACTTTCCACTTCTCCCCCTTCCATGCACTTTTCCCCTCCCCCTCTCCCATGCACTTCCGCGTTCTCAATGTAACTGGGCCTAGTAAGATCACTGTTTTGTTCTCGCCTGTTCCCCTCCCCTCCCTTGTTGAGCTCTGAAACACTTGTGTACGAGCGCGATAGAAGTAAAATATCAATATCAATATCAAAAGAAAAGGCCTTTTACATACTTCGGGATTGTGGTCGCAATAGTGTCTCATCGTATGAGGAAAGCACTGCTGATCATGGGTCTTTCTCACACTAACAAGGGGTCAATATATCTGCAAAACCTTATTGCCTTTAAACCTTCTCCCTTGGGTGATTTACCCATATTAAGTGATTTAAAAGCTAATAAAACACCCTGTAGTGCTATGGGAACCTCCAATAATGACTTCAAAATTTCAGCATAAGAGGGAAGGCCCACTACCTTCAAATAACATTTTAGTATCCACCAGTGCTTTTAATTGGCTATACAAGTGATAGAACACATTATTAATACTGGTTTGTGAATGAACAATCTGACAGCCCATTCTCTCATTTGTCCAGAGCCTCAAATGCTTTGTATGTGCCATGCTACAGCAGGCTAGTTCCTCCGTCTCTTACCCACCTTCCGATCCAATCCCATTAAGCTCCCATTGTGACATTCAGCTTAATCCAGTGATACCTTTCTGACTCCTTTCCACTTGAACACTCCCTCCCTAATGAAGGCCTTCAGTGTTTCCCCTACAGCCAAAGGGGATTGTATTGCTTGCAATTGAGTCATTAAATCCTGCACTGCTTCTCCTATAGACAGCTGAACTGCTGTATTTCGAGCACACCAGTATTGAACTTCCAATTGAAACAACTGGTTACCACCACAATAACCTCCAGGTTGAACCTAGAGGGAAAGTAGTCTGGCAGCATTCTGGCCCAGTACTGATCTCGAAGCACTCAGGTAGGTGGTAAACATTAATGAAAATACAGTAAATCCTCTTATGCATTCTATGTTCAGGTGAATACATGGAATATTGCTTTTGCAGAGGGTGGTGGTATGCCACAAGTAAATTAGTTCATAGTCTGACACCATTGAGTGAAGTGGATGGGACAAGCCTACATGGTGGAGGCCCCTAATTAGGCTGATTGCCATCCTGTTCTGGGTTCAGGGCAGTATTGAAATGTCCACCTCCTACCAAAGGGCACCCTGCATACCCCTGTAATAATGCCCCAATTTCTGAAAAAACTATCTATCAGGTATATTAGGTGCATAGGTATTCACAAATTCTAATTCTAGACCATGCAACGTCCTATAAATCCAAACTTAGCATTCTGCTATGTCAGCATAAGTATTTATTATATCCAGAGGAACTCCTGGCACTACCCAAAATAGTACTCCTCTGGTATTCCTCGTGAAGTGCGAGGCAACCACCGAGCCCCTCAAGCTTTTCTGCAGCCTATCGCTATCTTCAATCATCGGATGTGTTCATTGACAAATAGCAATTTGTACATGTCTACACTGCAGAAAGGAGCTATTTACTTTCACTGATCGCACTTTGCGGCATTATGGCAGTAATTTTGCAAGATTCCAACAAGATTCTCTTGGTAAAATGAACATTTTCTCCCCTAAATGGACTCCTAAGCCCCATTCTAAATCCTCCCCTCCCTGCACATGTGATGTGCTCTCCCCACCTGTCGCTTGATATTAACACTCCCGTTTTTCAAAAGCAGGGTGCACTCCTTTCACCCTCGAAATATATTTTAAATGGATGGATTTACCGTAACCCAGCAAAAGGCACATCTGCACTGCCTTTTACCTAATCTGTTTATTTGGTGCAAATCCGTCCAGCAGTTTTCGCATTATGCATGTTCAATCAAATCACTTTTTCTCTATGGAAAATTGAATGGGGCTAGGCCAAAAGAGCATTTGTTTTCTTAATAACTTTTTCACCTTTTAATGAAGTTACTCCAAAATGTTCAGTTTGGGGAGTGCCCAACATTTTGTTTGGAAAGTTGTATCTAATCCATCCGGCGAGACAAAAGTTAATGGCAATAGTATGTTGGGGAAAGTTTACGTAGTTATTTGTTTTTTTATTTTGTCCCTGATCTACATCCCACTTTAACACTCATAAACTGGCTCACCTCATCCTGTCTTCTTTGTGCTTGATCATCTGTTAATGTTATTGTACATCATTCCTAATCAAGTTTTACATCCCCATTCTTCAAATAAATACAAATACAAGTTACTGTGCCCACTGCATATGTTAACTAAACTACTGCACACTTAGTTGCAAGGCACTCTGAGGTACATGGCAATTATGATGCGCGCCCAAGTCGCTCTTTGAAAGGCAAGGCGTTGTCCAGTAAATAAAGTTGCGAGCAAATGAGTTTGGAAAACAAATGCTGTCATGTTGGTCTACTATTGCAGCTGTATTCAGCAAATGTGAGAGTACGTTGGGAAGGGAGTGTGAAGAGTAGCGTAGG
Organism: Ambystoma mexicanum; assembly: GCF_040938575.1. Lineage (NCBI taxonomy): Eukaryota > Metazoa > Chordata > Amphibia > Caudata > Ambystomatidae > Ambystoma > Ambystoma mexicanum. The sequence continues at coordinate 144,429,644 of NC_090939.1, read as the reverse complement.
CATTTGGGAAGAGGGGTGGAAGAATAGAGTCAGGAAAAAAAAAAGAACTAGCAAGCATTGCTGGTTAAAGATGTGCACTTCCACTTGCCTGTCTGATAGTATTTATTTTAAAATCTGTTTATTGGCATTTCAATAATCACATTACATCAGGATCCAAAATGCAATCTGCTCAATGTAAACAGAACCAAGTAATGGAATAATGGAAACTATAAACCTATAACTTGGGCTTGTATGAACGGTACATTTTACAGTCAGCGTAACATGGGAGATTTAAAGGGGCCCCTTCAACAAACAACTCAGAGTCTAGAGATGGGTCGTCAATCATCTTTGAGATTACATAGTCATCAGCGAGTTTTCTTCCGGCTCTCCCATTGACGCATAGCTAACAATCACCCACATATAGCTCAAAAACTGGCCCTTAGGGAGGCCTTCCTGTAGGAACAAACTTTCCATATCCCTAAAATCCCACTGACATACATATCCCCCCAGGCAGATATACCCAAGGCTTCCCGTCACCTTACAACCTTCAGCTCACTCACACCCACGCATTCACCCAGAATGATCAGGCCATTAGGTGAGTAGGGGTGGCACACTCAGAGTAACTTCAGTGCTCTGGCCCAAATCTGGTTACCCAGCTTCACAAGCAGTGGTCGGGTCTGGTATAGCCCTACAGGAGCCAAAGGACTTCCTTAAGCCATGCGGGTCTCACCAGTGGTAAGAGCAGTTCAGATTCAGTTATAGTATTATCAGACAACCATTTAGCAACAAAAAAAGTGAGCTACTAAGTAATGCAGTCCAAATTTCGGCAACTGCACCCCACCATCCTTGTAAGACCAGCACAACACATTAATTGCCAATTTATGTTGCCTCGCGCCCCATAAGAAATCTCAACAGGACGTCCAGGGAACGAAAGAAAGCAGCCTCAATATAATAATGAACATTGGTAAATAAGTACAGTAGCTTGGGGAGAATGATCATCTTAACTATAGCAACCCTGCCCATAAGAAAAAGCACTAGTTTGGACCAAGACCAAAAAGCCATAGAGTTCCTAATACCATCTACTGCTCTAAGCATTTTACACATGTGCATTTCACGGGGGGTGTGTGAGATGTGGATACCCAAGTATCGAAAGGAATACTGGTCCAATGGCAAGCACAGGTTGGGAAGAGTCCCTTTATCTAGCCCACGGAGCACCGCTAAAGGAAAAAACAGGACTTATGTTTATTGAAGAGGATTCCAGACAACCCAGCAAACTCATCTAAGATGTATATGCAGGTTATGTTGGGGTTCACACAAGTAAAAGTAAGTCGTCGACAAAGTGGTATAAGGAGCATGTCAGCCTCCTGATACTCCTGTTGCCAATACGCAGCTACAGGTTTCAGAGCAAGTATGTACAACATTGGGGAAAGAGGGCATCCATGGCGAATACCCCCCTTTGTATGTTCCTCGCGGCCGATACCGGTCTACCGGATTTCACTCTAGCCATTGGGGAGGAATAATGTTAACCAGCAAATTAAACCATTCGCAAACCCCAAACCTTTCAAAGTCGAAGGCTTTGACAGCGTCTAGGGATGAGACTACACAGCATTTGTCCCGGAAATTGGTTTGGTCGATGACATGCTGTAAACGGCAAAGATTCAGGGTAGTATTATGGCCTGGCAGAACCCAGGTTGATCTGCATGTATTAGGGAACTAATATTCCTACACAACCGGGAAGCCAGTATCGTGGTGAGTAATTTCACATCACAGTTCAGCATAGCCAAGGGGCGATAAGAGTCACACCGCTCTGCGGCTTCCATTGTTTAAGAGTAGGTATTACCAATGTTTTTCCTCATGCTAGGCGGGAGTATGTGACTCTTCTATGCTTCCTTGAAAACTTTCAATAGGGTTGGGGATAGGGCAGAGCCGTGTTCTTTATAAAGTTCCACTGGAAAACTGTCACTTCAGTGTTTTACTAGTAGAATGAGAGGCGATTGCTTTGCTAATTTCTGCCACCGTAAGAGGTTGATCCAGGGAGGCACTCTGAGCCACAGTAAGTTTCGGGAGTTGGATCAGTGCAAGAGCTTTAGATATCCTGTCCGGGGGCACCTGAGCATTATGTTTTTACAATTGTAGGTAAAAGGTCCTAAAGACATAATTAATTGCAGCCTGGGAGCACCATAGCTCGCTGCATAATAGTGTAATCGGGGGCCTAGGCCTCTTGCGTTTGCACAGCCAGGCCAGAGACTTCACAGATTTGTCTCCCTTCACGTGGGCATGTGCTACCCTAGTAGCATAATCAAATTTGACAGTCTCTCCCATACCTGCAGGCATTGAGATCGTATTGGAGCAAGCTCCCTCAACGAATCGTAGTCCAGGGTGCGTGGCCTCTAACGCCTTTATGCTATTCTCCATGGCCTGCAGTTCCCCCCCCTCAGTTGTCTGCAAATTCCCCCTGCACTAGCTAGAATTTCTCCCCTTACAACCACTTTCATGGCTTCCCAGACAATAGCCCAACTGTTTACACTACCAATACGTTTTTCTAAAAAGTTAACTATGGATTCCCATAGGGTGTCTCTGAAAAGAACATCTCCCAAAGTCTCTGTGGGCATACGCCACATCGGGATAGTGGGTCTGGGACCCTTACGTTCCCACAGTATCACCAGGGAGAATGGTCTGAGATTGTGTGGCCCATATATTCTTCACTAACAAATTCAGCCATTTGCTTGGAACCGACAAAATAATAATCAAACCTGGTATGCAGCTTGTGGGGGATGAATAAAAGGAGTAGCCCCTAGCGTCTGGATGCAGTTCCCTCCACACGTCTACCAGGTTCAATTTAGACAGCACCTTGTTCAGGGCATTAGTGGCAGGCGAAGGGCCAGAACAGGCAAACAAGTTTCTTTCAAGCACAGGGTCCCTTACACAATTAACATCTGCTCCTCATATAAGGAAACGTCACGTCTGGACGCAATATGACCACAAACTATGCATACATGGTCCGCTATTTTCCGATTCGGAAAGTAAGAGTTAACAATACATATTTATGTGCTGGAGGTGGCCCTGCAGAATGAAATATCTCCCTTTCTTGTCCCTTACCACCTCTAATAATTGAAATGGTTATTTCCCATCTATCTATATAAAGACACCTCGAAGAACTTTACCTCGAAGTTCTTCGATGAGACTGAACAAAGAAAGTTATTGGAGGTTGTAAAATGTCAGTCAGCTTTCTAGATCATGTGAGCTTTACCATAAATGCACTGATGCACCAAGTGACTAATTAGAATTGTATTCAAACTGAGACAGGCAGCTAGTGGAGGTGACGCAGGAAACTTGATGGAGAACATTCAGGATTACCCTAGCAGTTTTATTTTGCAGCAATTGGTGTTGACATAGGAATTTTGCAAGACTCCTTTTGAGGGACATACAAAAGTGACGTTTCAAACAGATTGTTCAAACAAAGAAGACCATACCTAACTATCAATGTACACGACACAATCTTTAATGGTAAGAGGTGCTGTTCATCGATAAATTAGGTAAAGTAGCAAAGTCCAAGGATGTGTCAAAAGGACATCTAAGAGTCCACATGCAATAAAGATGAAAGAAGATGTGTACATTTACAAAGGTGTACTGTCACTAACTCGTTTTGGCAGTGTTTGGGCTAGGCAGTTGCTTTGCATCCCTACCTCAAAACATTGTGATTGTGAGCAAAGATACCTGTTCTAAAAAATATTTGGGTATCGTCTCCTTAGCAGTGATACCCAATATCCAAGCCAGCAAGTAGTTCAAGAAAGTGTTTTGCATAAGGATTAAACAAAAAGGGAGATGGGGTTGACCCTTTGGGTACCCTATTTCAGATCAACAGATTCAGTAAGGAAACCATCCAAACTCACAGTAGCTACAATCTGAAAGAAAAGATGCAAACCAGTGCAGACCAGAGTCTGACACCCTTGCCACTGAAGTCAGTCTATGAAAGACCTGATAATCAAGGGTACAGAATACCGCAGATAGAGTATTTTTAGGATGGAATAGTCGTGATTATCCATGTTCCTAAGTAAACACACTCTAACATCTAATTATGCTGTTTTGGTACTAGGCTGCTGCCTAAAACCAGATGGCCCCACACCAAGTAAATTGTGGATCTCCACAAATTCTTGCAATTGGGTAACTGCACACTTTTCAAGACTTTAACAAGGAAAAGGCAATTGGCAATAGGGTGATTAATTCTTGAGGTTAGGATCCGGGAAATGTTTCTGTGGAGTAATGGAAGACATTTTTAAAGCTCAAGGAATAAAGCCCAAAGATTTTGTTTTTTAAATCAAATTTGCTTAAGTGTCAAATTGCCTAATTTTTGGCCAACAATAAATGTGTAGGGAATGGATTGACCGGGCAGGTTTTTGGAGGTGCAAGGAAAAAATAAAGGTCGGAAATTATTTCAAGGAGATGACCTTAAAATCAAAATTAGGAAGTGAACGATTAGCATCGGGTCCAGAAAAAGACTGGGCTACAGGGAGTAAATGATTGTACTCCAATATATTCATATGAGCGTAAAGTTTGAAATATGACTTTTTGAGAATTTCCAGCCAAGTTAATTTTGCTCTTCCAAAAACATTTCTTGGCTATAACAATTTGTGACTTGCATTTAGATCTAGCTCCTTGTAAAGTATTGACTTGATTTGTTTGCCCCCATGCCATTATTCCGTGCAAAACACATGTTCATAAAGCTCAGTTAATTGCGCTCAAGGTTTAGACATTAGTCCCTTTAAAAAATGTTTCTACATTCTATGAGTAAAAAATACACTAAAAACTCATCCCCCTCAAAATATGCAGCAGGATGCTAGTCTCCTGCTAGGTTGAATATTTATTTACATGATCTCCTTTCGTTTTTTCGGTTTTATTCTGAAAGTTGAAGTGTCTCCCTTTTTTCAGGTGCCCTATCATCACAGAGCGGGAACGGCGTATCTCGGCAAAGAGCCTGAGACCGAAGATGCTACAGTAGTCAGGAAACTAAGGGAAGCTGGAGCATTAATCATTGGTGTGTCGAATATGCATGAGCTGGGAACTGGAACTACCGGCTGCAATCCAAATAGGTGAGGTGCCCTCCATCTATGACAGTCACCTTAGTGTTAGTGAGTAACACAGATAAGTGTAAAGCCATTGTTCTCTAACAAGTCTGTCTTCCAACTTTCTATGAGTTAACAAAGCAGCTGTTTCTCATAACTTCCCCTGATCTTGTGAAGTCTGTAATATTAGTCTACAAAAGCATATGTGGTGTGTTGATTTTTTGAAGTCAAAGTAGCTTACTGTTGCAGTCGAGCCAAGGTTGACAAAATTCACAAGCAAAATAAATAATTTTCCATTGTGGTTCAACGCAAAGGTTTGCAAGTCTCATACCTAACCTACACACTGGATTGCACTTGCATGCTAGCGGTTAAAAAAAGAAATCATCGATCAGAGATTTTAATGTATGCCATGTCAACCAGTTGGATGAGATGCAATGCGCCAATGTTTTGCTACCTTGTGAATGTTCCACTATGGGCTAGTACATGGTAGGTTTTCTCTTTTCCTTTGAGGTCATGTAACCGATACATTATGCTAGAGGCACATCTGAGAGCAGTGAGACAAGTGTCCATGGTCTTCAGAGTTTTAAACAATGAAAACAAGTTTACAAAGTATGCACTTGTGAACATGCTCTCCAATGTTTATTCTTTCAGGTTTCATGGCACCACCAGGAATCCATATAACCCTCAGCACTACACTGGTGGTAGCTCAAGTGGGTCTGCTGCAGCCGTGGCTTGTGGTAAGGCTTCTAGTCCTGGAGTTGTATTTTTGGGTTTGAGTTTGATGAATATTTTCTTTTTTTAATTTAAAATTCCAAATTGTATTGAGTTTTATGAGGATCACAGTTTACACATGAAACATTGGATCCGTTAGCCGGATCAACAGCAGTATAACAAATTACAAAGAAAACAAATTGTGAGAGCGTCCTTTGGCCTACCCCCCAATCTCCCCACCCTTTAGCTCCCCATCCCCCAATCCACTTACAATCAAACTGCTCTTTCGTGTTCACCTTTGCTTCATTACACCTCTGGGGGAATCCTTAGTCTTCCGAGCAAGTGACAGTCCCAGTTTGTGTATGTTAACCATTAGATGGTAAATCCAAGGCTTTGTAACTCCCCTTCATTGTCCTATTAGGCAGGTAACCCCCCGGTCTATTGAATATATTTTTCACAGAAATCCAACCATTCCATTTCCACAGACCCTGCATGTCCGTGAATGGTCGCGGTTAAACAATCCATCCGGTATAAGTTACAGGCTGTGATGACCTATTCACTCTTTCTCGGGGGAAGCTCTTTTCTAGAATATTGCCAGACATGCCCTCCCAGCACGGAGCAAACTATGAATCACCTCGGCAACCTAATGAATTCTCCTTTCTGTTCTTGCAGGCCAAATAATATCAGCATCTGTGTTTTCCCCCCTCGTAACTACGTCCAGGTCTTTAATCCAACTAAGGACCTCGTCCCAATAAGAATGGACCACCTTACACGCCCACCACATATGCCAATAGTCGGCTCTCGAACCATACTCGTGCCAACACACAGGGCTCGCTCCTTGGTACATCTTGGAAAGCCTGATCGGGTCATACTGCCACCTGTGTAAGAGTTTGATACCATGTAGTTTGTACTGGCAGGAAATGGATGTCTGTGAGGCCCCCTACGCATCTTCCATGTCCGCGGAGAAAGTTTCCTTCCTAACCCCCCTCCCCCCTCCCAGCACTGTCTCAACCTGTCTGAGCACTTCTTTTCATCTTCACTAGGGCCCTGTAGAATGCACCTATTAGTCCGCTGGAACCTGACCTGATGTCCAAGATCTTCTCGAAAGGTGTAAGTTCCCTCTGTAATTTCTCTTTGCAGGCCTACCTCGTCATCACCCCCTTCAACTATAGGTACAAGAAGACTGAGAGCAAGCCCAGCCCCAATGCCTCTTCTAACTCCTGTATTGTAATTAAGTTGCCACCTCTCCATAATTGTCCCGCCCTTTCCAGACCTGCTTCATACCAGGTCTGGAACCTGATCCCTTCCAGAAATGACCCAGTGGGGATGGCCAATCCCGCTCCCAGTCGCCCAATGCTCCAAATGGTGCCCAAAATGGAGTGTCCCCTTATCCTATGGAGTTGTTTCGACCAGGGAACCATAACCATTCACCGACCGTCGCGGGCCTCAAGTGGTGGTTAAGGCCCACCCATTGCCAGTCTTCCCGTTGTCCGAGATGTGAGATAAGAACCCTGAGTTGAGTGGCTTTATAATACATTATGTATGTCCAAAAGTTCCCCCCCCCCCGCCCCTACTGTCCTTTGGTAGTCTCAATGTTACATTAGAGACCCTAGGTTACTTCCCTGACAGAGGAACCATGTGAGGGTACCCCTGGTTGCCTTAAAGTAGTCGGGGATCTGTATGGGGAGCATCTGGAAGAGATAGAGAATCTTGGGGAGAACAACCATTTTAATCACATTGAGTCACCCTATCCAAGAGAAGGTAAGCTTGTTTCACTGCCCCAGGTACTTCTCAACTACCATCATCGGGGGGCAGAGGGGTGGATTTGCCTCGTATAGGCCCTTTAATTCTCTTGTGACGTTAATGCCCAAATATCGCATCATTCCCAGACTTGCCTCCAAGCCCAGAAATGAAAACTGCCCCTTCTCTCCATCCCTGCTTTTATCTAATGGGAAAAGGACCAATTTGATATGATATATTTTATTTCTATCGCAACGTTCTTACTAGGCCCAGTGACATTGAAAACATGAATGTGCATGGGAGTGGGGGAGGGGAAAAGTGCATGATTTACCTGCGTTTATTTTAAACCCTCCAATCAACCGTATTCCTCAATCACTCGTACTGCGGCCGGGCTCGAGGTCAGCAGATTCACCACATGGAGTAGCAGGTCATCCGCATACAGGCCCAATTGTAAGTCCCCGCCCCGCACTCCCCTAACCACCATTCCTTATACCTGCTGGTCCTGTCTTAGTCTCTGAGCAAGAGGTTTCAATGAAATAAAAATGAGAGCTGGGGAAAGTGGGCAACCCTGCCTCGTCCCCCTTCCCAGGCTAAACCAGCTCAAGAATCCCCCGTTAACTGAGACACAAGCCCTCTGGGATGGATAAATTGCAATAATACCCCAGATAAGTCTCTCGCCCAGTCCTATCTTAGTGAGAACCGCCTCAAGAAAGCAAGAAAGTCCCATTCCACCCTATCAAATGCCTTCTCTGTGTCTACTGAGAGAAGAGTGGGGTCCCCCTGCACCCGCCCCCCCCTGGGCCTCATTTATCAAATGCAATGTCTTTCTCTTGGTGTCAATGTTTAGGAGTGAGATTGGGCTATCGGAACCACAGGTCCCGTGGGTATCGCCGTAATGAGGGCCTGGGCAAAGGAGCCTGGTGCTCTCACAGTCTCCATAATCTCATTAAAGAGTAGCGTCAAGAAGGGGAGCAGGTCCGCCAAGAAGGTTTTGTAGAAGCCCAGGGTAAAATGGTCATCACCCGGTGCCTTCCCTAGGCCAAGGCGCCCTATAGCATTCTGGATTTCCTCCCCTGTAATTGGGGCTTCCAAGGCCTCCGCCTCGGTCTCCTGCAGGGAAGGTTGGTGGGACCCTTCAAGATATTCAATCTTCCTCAGGGGAGCCTTCCCCTACTTTCTGTAAAGGATCTCATGGAATGCGGCAAACACTTCCTAAATACCCTCTGCCGTACATATTCCCACATCCTCCCTTTCCTCAGCCAGAAGGGCGTTGGCCTGAACTCCTTTCTCATAAAATTTCTGTTTAAGAAACTGTAGGTTATGAAATATCTTCCCCTCTTTCAACAGTTTTTTTCTTTTGTCAGACCCCTAGCTTCCAGGATACAGTCCTGTCTATCTACGGGTGACGACTGAGCGAGCCTTTCCAAGACTCCCATTTTTCCACGTAACCCTTACTCTATGAGCGTACATTCCCTTTTCTTACGGGCCCTCTCCCTGATCAGCAGGCCCCTCCATGTGGCTTTAGCAGCATCCCATACCATGCCTTTTCTCACCTCCTCTGTATCGTTGATGGCAAATAAGTCTCTAATTCTGTTCTCCATTTCTTCTTTAAACACTGGGTCCTTCCACGACGAATCATTACATCTCCACTTGGAGATCCTGGGGCATCATCCCTCCCAATTGATGTCTACAGAGACCATGTCGTGGTCTGACCACGAGATCGGGTTGATCCCCTATTTCTTCCCAAAGGTCCCTTAATGCATACAGGTAGTCTATTCTCGTGAGAGTACTGTGTGGGAGAGAATAGAAAATGAATCCCCTCTCCTGTGGGTGTAAGTTCGGCAAAATGTCCCTCAGACCATAGAGCTCCGTGGACGTACTGAGCTCCACTTCTCTGTCTCTGAGGTTCCCCCTTTCCTTCATGCCTTAACCTGCTTATCCAGGTTCGCCTCCATCTAAACATTGAAGTGCCTGCCAAGTATAAGACGCCCTTGCGCCTCGCCCATTATTTTCTCTACGGTCCTTTGCAGGAATCTCTTCTGATCCTGGTTCGGGGCATATTGTTGCAAAGGTAACCCTTATTTTCTGGATCAAGCCCGATATCAACAGGGCCCACCCCTCTGTGTCTGACCATTTCTTCATGACCTCCATCCGGAGCCATTTCCTTCCCAGAATTCTAACTCCTGCCTTTCTGGAAATTTCTGACCCCCTGTAATCTCCCCCTACAAGGCCACAGGGTATCTTTTGTTCATCGCCCTTCTGGTATCTAGTTTTCGAGGGGATTTGTTCCTCCGACGTATTCCACATCTATCACAGGTAATTACCACAGCCGTGCTGCTTCAGAACATTTTTCGGCTTCTGCGTCGATGACGTCGATACGCTGTCCTCGAGGGCCTCCGTCGAGCCGACGTCACCGGATGTTTTAAGTAGGACGCACAACGCCCGTAGCCTCAGTTCTGTTTTTTCTGCGAACGTGTTCGCTTCGGAGATCTCGGCGCGCCTTAGTTCTTCTGATTTCTATCGATTCTTAAAAGTTGGTTGTTTGTGAAGATATCATGTCTTCGTCTTCTACCCCGCGGTCGGGATTCAAGAAGTGTCGGGACTGCGGTTCCAAGGTGTCGCTTACGGACCCGCATGACGTCTGCTTCTGGTGCCTCGGTGAGGACCACACCACGGATGACTGTGACGATTGCCAGTCTTTGACGTCGAAGGCCTTGCGGGAGCAGAAGAAGTTATCTGTAGGTAGGGTTTCCAAACCCCGAAAGTCGAAATCCGCTGGGCTTTCGACCGACGATTCGAGGGGCAACTCTCTGCATCGGCATAAGTCCAGGGGGTCCCTGTCCCGGAGTGGTTCCCGCCATTCCTCTGCCTCTTCTAGGCACTCGCTGAAGCGCCGTCACAGGTCGCCTTCCCCGCCCTCGTCCGAGGACTCCGCCAGACAGCGGGTAGCTTGTCCTACCAAGAATTCCTCTCCTGCGGAATGGGACGCATTTCGTAAAGAAATGATGGCGATTTTCGAATCGCAGGGCTCTGATTCATCCGCGCCTTCGAGAGAAGCCGGCAAGGAACACGCTAGGGCCACCGCTCGCACGCCTTCGGGCTCGGGCGGTCGGTGCGATCATCGGGAGCCATCGAGGTCCCGATCGGACAAGGTAGATCGCTCTAGCCATGCCTTCTCCAGGTCCAGGTACTCGACGCCCTCGAGACAGTCGGAGCCTGTGAGGTCTTCTAAGAAGATGTCGATGCCATCGGCGCCATGCCCATCGAGGGACTCTCTCGAGGCTCCGCCTCCGAGGAAGTCATCGACGCCATCGGCGCTGAGGCCGTCGAAGGACACGCTTAGGGCACCGCCCTCGAGGCCTTTGTCGAAGCCATCGGCGCCACGCTCTACGTCGACGCTGATTCCGTCAAAGCCGTTGATGCCTTTTGTGGAGGCTTTACCGGAGGTACTCCGTGCATCGGTGGAAACTCGGAGGACGGCCCTGAAGAAGTCCGTGAGGCCTGTATTTGAAACTTTTTCTGTGCCTTCATCCCAGGATTTATTGAGGTGGATGAAGGGTCTGAGGAAGGTTTGGTTCCTGATGAGGTTCCTGACAAACTCTTGTCTGGTCATAGCCAGTTGGAAGACCTGCATCAGTCTTTTCACGACGCCAGTGGTCTGGACACCTCTACGGAGGTTGAGTTTGGTAGGCCTGAGCCTGGCACACACGCCGAGTCTTCATACTGGCGTCTCATGTCGAGGGTGACGGAGTACTTGGGGTGGTCTGCACCACCAGTGGATTTTCTGCAGGATGACCTGACAGATATCCTTGACTAAGGTCCACCCACTGACCTGGTGCTGCCATTTCATATGGCTTTACAGAGAAGGGTGGCGGCGGCTTGGACTGCTCCGGAGAGTCTCCCAGCAGTGAGCAAGTCGTTGCCGAAAAAATACTGTCCAGCCAGTAGCGACCCCTGCTACTTGACGACACACCTCACTCCGGAGAGTTTGATGGTGCAGGCGGCTATGGCCCCGACAAAGCAGGCATCGTACCCTACCATCCCTCCTGATAGGGATGATAAACGTTTTGATGGCTGGGCGAAGAAAGTGTTTTCTTCAGGGGGTATGGCTTTACAGGCAGCTAACTCTGTGTGTGCCTTAGTACGTTTCACTCACACTCTGTGGAATTGTGTCTCTTTGGCGGATGAACGTATTCCCGGAGTGGAGGAACGGGATGGTTTGCTTGCCCTTGTTCAGGGAGGCAATGGAGGGGAGGTTCCTTTCGATACTACTCGTCTTTTGGTAGATCGAGGGGAGCGGCCAGTCAAAGGGGCCAACGTAGGAGCACCAGAGGTGGAAAACAAGGTACTTGAGGTGCCAAAGCCGCTCAGGCAGTTCCCTCTTTGCCCTCGGGCACTGCCGCAGCCGCTTCAGCTCAGTCAGGAAGCCATGTCCCATGGTTTGCCAGTTGGGGGAAGGCTGGCGTGCCATTACTTCAGATGTGTGGGTTCTGGAGATCATGGCCGACTGCTACTGTCTTCCTTTCCGGCAGAGGCCTCATGACAATCCACCGGGGAATCTCTCTTTGAAGAGTCCGGATCCGATCCTTCCGCAGGAAATCCTGCTGGAGAAAGGTGCCATAGAACTGGTGCCTGTAGCGGAGAGGAACAATTGATGGTATTCCCCACATTTTTTTATCCCAAAAAATACGGGGATTGAAACACATCATGGACTTGCGTGGTTTGAACAAGCTCCTCAGGAAGGACAAGTTCAAGATGGTTACTCTTTCTCAAGTCCTACAGGCTTTTCAACTTCAGGACTGGTTGGTGTCTCTCGACCTCAAGGACGCTTACTTTCATGTGCCGATTTATCCCAAGCACAAGAAGTACCTGAAGTTTGCGGTTGGTGACTTGCATTTTCAGTTTCGGGTCCTGCCGTTCGTATTGACCTCCGCCCAAGGGTCTTCACCAAGCCCATGGTGGTGGTGGCAGTGTATCTCAGGAAAGCGGGGGATTCACGTCTACCACTACCTGTCGGAGTCCAGACTCCATATCAATCTGTTGGAGCTGAGGGCCGCCAGGCTAGCCCTGAAGGCTTTTCTGCCAGCTGTGCGGGGCAAGAATGTCCTGATTCTGACGGACAATACAGTGGCCATGCACTACCTCAACAAAAAACGGGGGGGGTGGGGCAGGGTCTCTCCGTCTGTGCAGAGATGCGATGCAGCTCTGGTTCTGGGCCATCCAGCAGGAAATTTCGAACTCGGCAGTTCATCTGGCCGGAGACGAAAAACGTGGCGGCGGACGCTCTGAGCAGGCAGAGCACGGTCTCTCACGAGTGGGAGCTGGCTCATGAGATTCTTCTGGAGATCTTCGCCCTTTGGGGGACCCCACAAGTGGATCTCTTCGCCACCAGCGACAACCGAAAGTGCGAAAGATTCTGCTTGCGGGAATTTCCTCCAAGAGGAGCCTTAGGGGACGCGTTCGTAGTGGAGTGGTCCTTCCCACTGCTGTACGCGTTTACTCCAGTCCCCGTCATTCCGCAAGTGCTGTGGAGGTTACGCAGGTTTGGTTCCCGAATGATCCTCATTGCTCAGGCATGGGCCAGGAGAACGTGGTACCTGGACCTTCTTGACATGTCCATCTGCCCTCCACACCGTCTTCCCTACCAAGACAATCTGTTCTCACGGGGGGGGGGGGGGATCAGGTTCTCCATCCAGAGGTCAAGTCCCTCAACCTTCATGCTCTGCTTCTGAAAGGTTGAGGTATAAGGATTGCGACCTCCCGGAAGATGTGATGGAGGTGTTGCTTTCGGCCAGAAGGCCCACAACAAAGTCCCTGTACCGTTGTCGTTGGAGAAAGTTCTGCGACTGGTGCAAGGTTAAGAATGTGGATCCTTTTTCATATGCCATTCCTGTGGTTCTGTCTTTTTTGCTTTCATTAGCCCACAAGGGCCTGCAAGTGGGTACCATTAAAGGTTACCTGGCGGCGTGGTCCATATTTAAGCCCTCGTCTGAGGAGTGTTCTTATTTTAAGATTCCTTTGATTTCTCAGTTTTTGAAAGGGCTCACTAATGTGTTCCCACCGTCACCTTTCCAGGTGCCCGGTTGGGATCTGAACCTGGTTCTAAAATTCCTGATGGGAGCTCTGTTTGAGCCTTTACATTCTTGTCCTTTGAGACTGTTGACCTTTAAAACTGTATTTTTAGTTGCGGTTACTTCCGCTCGCAGAGTGAGTTGTAGGCACTATCCGCCAAGCCACCCTGCACGGTGTTCCATAAGGACAGGGTTGTCCCCCTCCTGCAGGTGACCACCGGAGAGACCCCAGCAATTTCCCCTGCGTCCCCAAGGGATGTAGCTGGGGGTGAGTTTCTGTTGTGCGCGGCCAAGAGCACAGGGACACGATCTCCGGTCCTCCCTCAGCACCCAGGGCCCAGTGTCCTGTAGCACCTGGCAAGACCCCAGTCCAGGGGGCCACACCCCCAGCTCAAGGCTTCCTCAGGGGCTGCCACTCAGCCCAGAGTCCCTGTGCAGGTCCCTTTCCTCTGCGGTGTCCCGGACCCAGGGGGAGACACCGTTTCCAGGTACCACGTCTCCCTCCTCCCTTTCGCAAAGTATCCTTTTGGGCCAGCAAGGTGGGCACACGCCCCTTAGGAGGGGGCCCTCACCCTGCAAGCCGTACACTGCCGTCCCCTGCCAGCCGAATCCTCGAATGTTGGGCCCCAGGCTCCTCAAGTGGTGTTCAGTCCTCTGAGCCCCGGGGCCGTGGCAAACTGTGAATTTCCCTCCACACCTCCTGGCGCGGAGGGACCAGAGCCTCTGTGCCCTCGCACAGGCCAGGCCTCCAGCGCTCTTCTCCAAGCCTCAGGGGCCGGTGTGGCCGCAACCGCATGAAGCAGGGCATAGCGGGGGCCCACACATCCTGAAGAGCACACAGCCTCTTCTGTGTGTCAGAATGCCTCAGATCCTCGCAAGGGATGGGGGCGAGAGCTGGGGTTCCAGGTTCAGCATCGGCCCTGGCTCTCCTTCCAGTGTCTCTCCGCATGTGGAAGCGTGGGCAGTAGCCGATCAGGGCTTACCCTCCACTTTCACTTTTGCCACGTTGAGGGACAATGCCATTTCTCTGGTTCTGGTAAACCGATTCCCTCTGGGTTTCTGCCCGTTAAGAGCCCCTTGGTTTAGCCATCCTTGCATGGCAATATTTCACTGTGTTGGGGTGCGCAAGCACACTCGCGGTTTAGGGGTCTGGGTGATGGAGGAACACGTTCAGGAGTCCTCCAGCAACGCGCCCCCTGGTGGCCTGCTGATAACTCTATTTTAAGCATTTTTCAAGCTCCTGTTCAGCCAAAGACCAATGAGGACAAAGCTAGTCATTGACTAGAGTTGAACTGTTGCAGTGTGAGAAGCCATCACTAGATAAAGGCAAGATAATTGTGGACGCAATTCTTAAATGCAAAGGAAGGGTTCAAGAATTGAGGGCCTCCAAACCCCCAACCCCCCACCCTTTTATTGTGTTAAACCAAGGGAATATAAACCAGTTTAATTGACTAAAGCTCAGAGAACACATGAGTAAGGACCAATGAAATCCACTAGCTGTGGGGGCAGAGGGAACAAGAGGAAAAGCTCTGTGAATAGTAGACTGGCTTGAATCTAATCCACAGTTTCATTGCAAGCAAGTATTTTCAGGGTTTATTTCGGTAAAACAAAGCATATCATAAAAATATTACAGCAAAGGTAACAATCAACAATATTAAAAAAAATGAAAATAACCTTGGTTAGGCCCAACAACCATAAAAAGACTTCAATACTCAAAACTGATCTTAATAAAGATTCTCTCCAACTGAGCATGTTTTTAAAAAAAAGTCAATATAGCCCAACCTATGTGTACACAATCCGCCTGCAGCAAATACAATGCAGTCACGTAACAACAAAAGCCCAAAGCCAACAATACAGGTTTCAGAGTATGTTCTCTAATGATTGAAAAAGCTGGACAAAACAGTGTGCCAAGTCCTCCTTGGGTGCCCCACAAAGCAAACACGATTGGTTGACAGCCCCCTTGAGCCTCAGCCCTTAAATTAATACAGTTAAAATGTGCCCTAGAAATAAGGATACGTTGAAACGGATGCTGAGCCCAGCTCAAATACCTCTGCAGACCAGGAGACCAAATGATCAACTGCCTTCTATTGGAAGGCTTCATCATCTCCAAAGAGACTCTTGGTCTGAAGAGACCGGAGCATACAGTCTTTTACCAGAATTTACATCCTTCTTAGAAAGGACTGCTGTAGAAAAACAGTGACCCACACCCGCCTCCAAGAATACGGTTTTCACATACCTCAGTCATGGAGTCTTCAAAAGGGCTTCCCTGCACACAAGCTGACTAACCAATTCCCGAGTCAAGGTAGCTTTGGTGTTGCCCCAAATTCTTAGCCAATGACTGGCCGGCATACCAGTATAAACTGGCACTCTGCTTGGCGAAACAGTTCATAATCTCTGCAGACTGGGATGTCACCAGCATAATGTATGCATTCTGAAGTAAATGATACTTCCTTATTGGCACTGCTATTATCCCAAAGTGAAAGATATTCCAGTAATCTTACTGTGCTGAGATGAACATGGTGATCATGCTGGGTTGTGACTGGATGGTATACATGTGAGAACATTTTTTAGAAGTTTAAACCGGAATAATCTGAACGTGCCACTGAAATTATCTGTGGGGTACAAGAGAAATAATTATCCAGCTTGAATCCCATTTTTTAACCTGAGGCATATTTTGTATGTGTGATTTGCAGCTTCACTAGAAAGACAGATATTTGCACAGATATCTGTACACATTATCAGTGCACATCTACAATTGCATGCTGTGAAGTTTAGGTTCCTGTGTCGCAGGAGCATGTAAATGTTGAATAGCAGCGACGATAGGTGCAATAGAGATGATTGTAATGTATTTTGGGGCAGCGTCTGTTCTTTTCATCCCATTACTGTTATGTCTAAGCAGTGCTATACCTTGGGGTCCACTGCGCCATAGCTGGATGGTAGTTGACCAATACTGGTGCTGCATGGTAATCTTCATGTAGGGAGCTGAGATCTTTTCTGATATTTGCCTTTTCAGCTGTGTTTCTGTAGGGATGTGAAACTAGACCAGCAGCTGGTTTTTCACTTGCAACTGGGTCCAGTTCACAAGAGGAATAGGTGATTGAAATCTTGAGAAACCATTGGAAAATCTACGACATGTCACATTTTTGAGTAGTGGTTGAGTGTCTGGCCTTGATTTTAGGCTAGTTGGAGGCCAAGATTATAATCCATCTGTGTTCAATTCAATCCTATAGATTTAATGAGTGATGGCCGTCACCTGTTTTTTGTAATGCGTTTGAGCTAATTTTATCTTTCCTGAAAAGTGTCTAAGTGAAAATGTAATAGATTTGTAACTGAATAATAGAGATAGGAAATTAGGTTTTTGCATTATCCCAAAATAGGTATTTTAAAGTAAGTTGCTTTCTTCTACTCAAGTAGTTTGGGATCCGATCACAAGAAATGTTGCTACCGGAGAGCTTATGAGACGTGAATCATAAATGTTTAGGTTATCCATCATCAGATGTGGTCAGTTCATTTGGATTCATCCTCATAATTAGAAATAGTTTGGCGCTGTGTGAGTCCAGTTTTAAAATCAAACAAAACACAGGTGTTGATACTTTTTTGTTGGTCTAAGGGGGAAGTATTATGGAACAGTGCATTAACTTTTGTTGTCCCATGAACTTCGTCAGATGGTGCAGAGTGAAATGCCTGAGAATGTTTCACCCATTGGTCAGTTCTTCCTCAAAGAAATGAAGAATTCCCAGTTTCAACCTCACCATTGGTGAAGGGATAGCATGCATGGGATGCAGGTCCATAAAACTGCTGGAAGAAACACACTGCACACTTTGTACTGAGAGCACTACACATTTCTAGCAGTATTGCATTTTTAGAAACCAAACCTAATCCAAATGTAACTGTTGACTAATATGTTCTCAAAGTTAGGCAGTGGTAGTCTTAAAGGGGCACCCAGTCATTTCCTAAAATTACTGATGCTCTTATAGGAGCACATTGAAACAAACAATTTAAAAACACACAGTTTGAAAGGAGGGCATGATGTGCATTTTCCTCACACTGTCTAAAGTCTGTTTTGTGTCCAGTATGCAGTGTTGGGACCATTCAGAAATGATCTTGCTCTCTATATATATAATATCCTTGCTAATTACCTTCCACCCCCTCCTCCTGCTCACCTCCTCTCCCGCTACTGTCTTACTTTTCCCACACCGACCCTGATGACATTATTGCCCTACTCAAGGCTAACCTTTCCTGTGCCCCCACTGTCCTCTTATTTACCTTGTCGACTACTCTCTTGACAATGCCACATTTCCCTCATCCTATAAGACCGCTACTATCATTGCTATCCTTAAGAAACCTAATCTAGATCCTAACTCTCCTTCCAAATTTCACCTGTCTCTTCTACAACACTTCACCAGTATCCTGGAGGCAGTACTATTCAATGGTCTCACTGAGGTCCTTGATACTCACAACCTCTGAAACGCTCTTCAATCTGACTTCCAACCTCTGAATTCTACCGGGACCGCTCTTCTCAATGTCGCAAATTCATCTCTTCCTCTCAGCATGCACCTTTCATCTATTCCTATTCTTCTTGACCCCTCTGTGCCCTTCGATACTGTTGACCATTCTGGCCTTCGCTCTACATTATCTCTCCTTTGTATCAGAGATAAGGCCCTCGCTTGGCTTGATTCATACCTTTACCAGAGACACTTTCAGGTGTCCTAGAACAGCCTTACCTCCCCACTCACCCCCTTTATTGTTGGGGTTCCCCAAGGGTCTCTCCTTTGTCCACTTCTTTCCACTCTATACTTCAGCTCTTGACGCCCTGATCTCCTCTTATGGCTTCTCCTATCAACTCTTCCTGATGACACTCTGATCTTCTTCTCCTTTAACGCCTTATCCGATGAGTTGTTAAAAATGTCAAACTGCCTCTCTGCCATCCAATATCGGACGTCGTCTCACTCGCTCATGCTCAACTCCACTGAGACTGATGTTCTCTACTTCCCAGCCAAACAGGTTATCTCTTTCTCTCTTTTTCCTCTCTTCTCTCCTGATTACCTTCCTTGCTCTGCTTCTGCTCGTAACATTGGTGTCGTCTTCAACCCATCACACAACTTCTCGCTCTTCATCTCCAAATCTGCCACTGCAGCCAGACTCTATCTCCTCAATATCAGAAAAATCTTTCATCTTCTTCCTTTCAATACTGCTAAACAGCTAATCTTCTCCTTGGTCCTTTCTAGCTCTGACTGCTGTGCCAGTCTCCTCTATGGCCTTGCAAACTATGCTTTTTCACCTCTGGACAAAGTCATCAACTTTGCGCAATGCATACTTTTCAAAGTTTCTGGCTTTACCTCTATCCTCTGCCCATCGCCCGATTGGCTGGCCATCTATGAAACAAAGGGCTAAGTATACACTTCTCATCTTCAAAACTATCCATGTGTCATGACTGGGGCCCCCAAGGCACACCCTGCACACATACATACCTCGCACATAACCTCTAACGTACAGTACAGCATCCCACAGTTACACGAGTTAGGCAGATGGACCACTTGGTGTTTGGATGGAGGTGGATGCAACATTCAAGATGGCCGCCAGATAGGGCACAAAGATATAAGGAGACAGTTTTGTGAGAAGTCCTAAATCACATACTCCATCCTCCATCTTGGATGCGCAGGGCTATATAAATCCTGCACATGCTCAGCGTTTTGCTGCCATCTGCCATCAGTACTCGCCTGGAAACATTGATTCCGCTGCTCCCCCACACAGACAGCATCTGGTTTTACCTTTTATGCCTGCAAAAGAGAGGAAAGGAACAGTTATTAGACACCAGTCACATGAGCAGCAATTCAAGATCACAATAGACTTACCCTTGTTTTCCTCATGCGGTGGGTCTAAACTCTGGAATCTGCATCTACCGCCAGTCTTTTGGATCTCACCATCTTTCACGAACCTACAACATAAAGCTTTACATTGAAATTTTTGAATTTAGAATTGAGGACATTGCTGCACAGAACAACGTACTAGAACACAGACAAATAAGACTTTGGCAATTGAGTGCAACAAGAGACATTTCTTGGACACTATACAATAACATATATAGATGGCAGGAGCTTACTTTAGCTATTAAGAGAAACGAGAGGTGTTGCTTTGGCACTATTCAGGAACATATATAGATGGAGGAAAGGAGCCGGCCACAGCAGGACTGGGCTGTTGTTCGAGGGATGCAACTGGATAAGGAGCTTATAAAAGCACCATCATCACGCACTAGTCAACCACCCACGGGGGAGTATTTACGAAGGGTGTTGAAGGGAGCCCACACTATATTCTTGATCATTCTTGTTCTCTCATAGGGCCAGACCTAAACACCAGGAACATTGCCAATGGAGTGCAGCCTTCATGCAATCTCCCCATCACTTTCCTCCCGACCATGTCGGTGATCCTTGAGTGCTAACCGTGGTTGGGGTGTGAAGTGGTGTGGTTATTTCCTTGAGGGGCTCCAGGATGCTGCTGCAAGAGGCTGACAGGTGAGCGTTACACCATGGACTTGCCCGGCCCTACCCATCTGCTCATCTCACTTCCTACTCTCCTCCTCGCTCGTTAAGATCATCTTCAGCTCACCTCCTTGCCACCACTCGAGCCCCCTGTGCTCCCTCTCATTTCTGCTCTTTCTCCTAGCTCCCCTACTCTGCAATGCTCTTGCTCTCCCTCTCCATACTACTCCAATTCTACCACTATGTAAATTCAACCTCAAAGCTTTCCTTCTTTCTGAAGAACCTGTTTCCTAGCACTCTAAGCTACTGCATTGGCCTGTTTTTCTCTCTCCCTACCCTTCATGGACAACCCTACAGCACTTTTCCGTCACACCTCCATCCTTCGTTCAGCATTTTCTCTGCCATTCCGTTCCTATGTCATTCTGTCCTGTCCCTGCTTTGATTCCACCTTCCCCTGCAACATCTGATCTTCTTCAAGACACATTCTCTCACCCGATTGTCAAGGCCCTATGTCCTTGGCTCTGTTATCAATGGCAAATTCTGTATGCGTTTTTGTGCCAAAAATGTGTTTCTTTACCTGTGATTTTCATTAATAACAATAACAAATTTAAATTACAGCATGTATTTCATATCTGCTACCATCACACTAATTGTGGATAAAAATCCCATTTTGACTTTCTTATTCACTCTTCCATATTTCACAACACGAGTACCGAAGACTGTTCGTCTTCTTGACTTTCTGTCTGTGCAGTCTTCCATTCTCGTTAATTTTACCCTAAACTGTTGTCAGATTAATTCCTAGCACTTCATGAAATGACATGCTTGCCACCATGGGGTCACTAATACTGCTTTTGTGGACCCAACTATGCACTCCTGGTTGAGACCCGGTAGATGCCTTCTTTTCTTCCCTCACTTTCATGAATTAGATGGGGGGTGTTGAGCGATCAACGGGGTCTGATCATAGTTCAGGACACCTCTGTGGCTTTGCAGATGTTTGTGAATTTACTTTTGCTTTCTTGACTGCTCCATCACACCTCAGTGTGGTTAATTTTGATCATATCCTAATCACGTGTGTTAAAATTGCACTCTGGACGTTCAGATTCCGACCTACACCTTTCAGGTGGGCCAGATGATGGCTGACCAGTTTGTTGAAAGCTTTAATCACAGGGTTCTATGCTTTGGTGTATAAATGAAAGTAGCATTGTGTGTTTACTCCTGTTCGTGCCACGCGCATTGATTTGGAGCTCCACTGCATGGGGTTGTCTCTTTAAAGATTCTGGTGAAGTATAACATGACACAATCTTTTTTTTGCATTTCAGGTCTTTGCCCATTGGCTATTGGCACAGATGGAGGAGGGTCAGTCCGGATTCCATCTTCCTTCTGTGGTGTAGTTGGACTCAAAAGTAAGTTCTTCAGCTGATGGGTGTTTGCTTTCAGTATCAGTATCATTATGCGTTTCTGCATAGAAGGGAGCAGAACTACCAACATGGGGGAAACTATTACTTCTGTTGATTGCTTTCCTCAGTTAAATCTCAATTTATTGATGCCCCTTTTAATTTTCAATGGCTAATTCTTTCACTTAATTACACACACATGTTTTTATTGAAATGCGTTGCTTAAGGAAACATAGGCCCCCATTTTTTACTTGGTCGAAGCAGGTCAGAGCTGGCAGGAGCCTCATCTTCCATTCACAGGCCTGAGGCTAGCTGATACTTTTTTCCTAGACTCAAGTGAATCCCTGTGTACTGGAGACGGGCCCATGAGATTCAGAGCTCGCCCTCCGGCACCTTTAAAACGAGATAGCTGCACCTGGAGGAGGATGGGGTGCAGGATTCTCTTACTCCGACACCAATCAATAAGGACAAGTCAACGGTTTGGCAAAGGGAAGTCTGTTTAATGACAAGTACAAAAAATGGGGAAACAAATGGTAATCATCAGTGATGCAATCGCCTGTCTCGCTTCAACTGCCAACTTCTTCATGCAACCAGTAACCTTTATAGCAAATTCTCGTCATCAATGACGTGTAACACTCATACGTTTGATATGCAATTCTATTGGTTGGAAAAGGTAACTTAAGTATAGGTGCTATATCTGTATATGGTAACGGAGCATGAGGATTGGATAATTCTTATCGGGTGGGCGTCTGCGCCCATCCCTCTAATCACTTGTGATAGACGTCACTACAACTACGACGTCTTATTGGTTGTACAGCTATGTGACCTTAGATTATTTGGTCCATTGTGATTGGGTGGGTTACACCACTAGGCATAAATCTTCACTTTAATTAGCAGCATACAGAATGGACACCCAGATGTGGTGTGCCCCAGGATTCATCCTGCCTCCCTTCCATCAATCAGTACTTTAGGGCGATGTGTCAATTAGTTGGCAGAGGATGTCCTCAAAACTGCAGCGTCTTATCAAGAAAAGTTATGACATCCTCGGGTTCTGGGTGACATCAGACGTTGGTGCCTCTTCATGCTTGGCTGGACGTGTTTGTTCACCGTGGATCTGCTTCATTTTCCTTCTTTTCGTGTATTTGATTCTTTGTTCAGCCTTGCCACCTGCATGGGCCTCCTTATCTTGACCTTCACGGGGTAGGCTTCAATGCTCTTAAGTTTCGATTCTTTGGAGTTGCCACTCTCCTCCCCTCTTGGAGTTGACCTCGAATTCCCAAGCATGAGCTACTTCTTACTGAGTTTCGATTCCACTCTTCCCTTTGGCTTTAGCAGGAATATGAATCTCTGCCTTGTTGGCCCCTTGCAGCCTGTACTTCTGTTTTTGCAAAAGGGAGTCGCACTTGTATAGTGTGCTTCGTTGAGGTAGACATATAGTTGGCGCTTGCCGTTCTATTCTTCTACTAAGCATTGCAAGCAGTACCGTTTTCTTAGCTTCTTGCGTTCCAAGCCTATTTACAGGCATTTGTTAGTTGTATATTTTCATCTCATTTCATGGTCACTTTTCTTTATATCAACATCGTTTCTTCTTACACGTCCATTACATCGTTATTCTTTATATTTCGCCCTTGTGTGTCAACTTTCTGTTCGTCGTTTGTTAATTTGTACGTCTGTCTGGGCTCTTATATCATCACCATTTGCCATCCATTAAGGCTCTTTGGGTCTCTTCAGGGACAAGTCTGTAAGTGGTCTTCATTTCGTGTCAGCTGCTGGTATGGTTGTCTCAGTGGGCACCGAACTGCCCATGGCTGTCTGGTTATAGGCACTTCGACAGGTATTGCATTTCTGATGGGCACTGGGCAGAGGCCTAGAATTGCTCTCTGTTGGTTCATTTGTTCCTCATACGTCACATACCTTGGCAAGTATGTTCCTGGTACCTCAAAATGGGGGGCTGGGGTGCAGGCCATGTCTGGGACCTCCTCTACACTCCCCCTCTGGTCGGTTCATCAACCACTTCTGCTTCTTCCTTTTGGGTTCTTGTTACTTGGCTCTTCTGCATCTTGTTCATCGTCTTCTGGGTTTGTACACGATGGTGTGAACATATGTATCTTTGGAGTTAAGATTTTTATCACTCCTTTCAGACTTCCTGCTGTCTTTACATGTTCGTCTTTATTCCAGGTCATGAGCTGACATTGTCCATTTAGGTTGCAATAGATCCACTTTCCTTCGTACTGTCAATCTGGAAAAATGAATATCCTTCATTTGAATGACAGACGTAACTTGATGGCCGTAGGCCAACCGTTTTATCCACCGAATTCTAGAAATATAAACTGCTATGCTTGACCAACAAGCGGCCATTTTAAACGTAGCAAGAATCGCCATTTTGCTTGTTAACCACTGCTCATTGCTTTCTGTCTAAACTGCTTTGCAGCTTGCAATTCTTGCGAATTCTGCTTACTCTGCTCAAACTGTTAACATTGTTGTCTGAATATGAAAGGACAAGGTCGCGGGACTGAAGAGTTCGTTGAAACTCCTCATGAGTAGCCCAGAGAGGAATGCCCACGCTCCCTCTCTGTAGCCTTGGGAGAGAGCTGCAGGGCATTTAATCACTTCACAGCTGCCTGCCAGTCTCGTACAATGGTAGAATATGTTAGAATAAAACAGCTAAAGGCTCGAATTATGCTCTTCCTACGGCCCCACTTTGCAAAATCCTTTAGAACGTGTCGGCTCCCAGGACACGAATAGTACCTCATAGATAGCGAAGCTTGGAATGTGGCTCTTCCCCCGTGTGCAGCTTGCTTCCAAGAACAGAACCACCGTGTTCTGTTCAACAACTAAAAGATGCCTCCGCACTTTCTAATTGCACATTGTTACTAGAATAGACATTGAAAGTGTCAAAATCGTCATACTCGTCGGATATGTCCATAGTCATCCCGAGTTCAAAGGAACTTAATAAAGAGGGGTGTTAAACATGACATTGCTGATAGTATGATATGCATTTTGTATATATGTAACTGATG
This sequence comes from Ambystoma mexicanum, assembly GCF_040938575.1. Lineage (NCBI taxonomy): Eukaryota > Metazoa > Chordata > Amphibia > Caudata > Ambystomatidae > Ambystoma > Ambystoma mexicanum. The sequence goes on along the minus strand of NC_090939.1, from coordinate 144,405,187 downwards.
TACGTAATTCGCTCTCTTGCGTCCCTCGAGGTCTAGGAAACTCACGTCGCGGGGCGTGAGATCAGAATTGGCCAATTGATAACTATTTTTGCTTGCAATAAACCCTAGCATTGGGATTTTGAACCTCGTGTCTGGCGCATCTTTTCGTGTATGGTTATTGCCTTGTTTCCATAGCACCAGGGACCCCTAGGGGCCCCTTTCAAGATGGCGCCCGAATAGGGACCCTCCCCCACTTGCCCCATCGTATACGTTGTAACGGAGTAAAGGCGGAAGAACGGCGAGGACGGGACGGTCGAGCCGGGATCAAGAAGTGTACGGGGCGCCCTGTAGAAGTGAGGAGAGATTCCTTTCGCAGATCTGCACACATCTGATCCCTGATCGACGTACCGGGCCAGAGGGCAAAGGAGGCGAGGGTCCCGAGACGAGGAAGAAGCCAGAGAAGCGCAGACACGACGTTGGGAGAGGTTGCGTTAGGACAGGCGACTTGTTTTATCAGGTGAGTCATTCCCCGATTCAAAGAAAAACCTGATTTTTGGTAGAGTGTTGATTTTGCAAATTCAAATGTCCAGGTAAAAGTTAGCTAACCAAAGGGGAAGGTTAAAGAAACATGCCTGGAGTACTGTCCACTTTAGCGGGGCTTTTCAGATTTGACAGTCCTTGGAATATGGCCGAAGTGCACCGCCTGGGGGAACGCCGGTTTATGATATGTATGCAAAATATGGTGTGGGTGCGTGTCATGATCTCTGCTTCCAAAAGGTCAGGGTTTTCCCAACTCCCTTGGAAGCAGATCCATAACCCAGGTTCCGAGTGCCAACCAGTCCCAATTGGGACCTTTTGGACCCAGTCCTGGCGCCAGTGGCACCAGGCTCATAAATATGCCCAGTCCCAGCGCTGGAAGCGCCGGGCTCATAATGCTTGGGTGGACTTACCTGCAGCAGACCATGCTGCTTACTTGCCTGCCAGTTGAGCCTCTGATCCTCTTCTGTTTGGAACTACTTTTCCTGTTGGGTGGGGCAGGAGCCACTCCCTAGATTCAGAACACTGTAACTCTTCTGGAAAGCAGGAACTCTTTTCTTACCTAGGCGTGGCTGTGGAAGGAGACACCTAAGCACTACAGGAGGCTATTTAAACCACACCCGATGGATGAATCTTGCTTTGCGTTATTCTGCATCCTCTGCAGCAGAACGCTCATCGTGTCTTCTGCATCTGATCCTGGGCCTAAGGAAAAAGGCTTACCATCCTGAATCCAGTCTTCAGCAACACCTATAAAGACAAGAAAGAACAGGTTAGCATTACGGTCTTCAGTGACAGCTCTTCACTTACCTGGTCCATCGGCTGTCACCAACGCCTCGCGCTGCATTCCGGCATCTGAAAGACAAAGGCTTACCTACTCTTCGTGCGCCTCGGAGGTCTTCACACTGCATTCCGGCATCTGAAAGACAAAAGCTTACCAACTCTTCGCACGCTCCGGAGGCCTTCGGCGCTGCATCCCGCATCTGAAAGACAAAACAAGGTGCGTTTAAAGACATTGGGGAACTTTAATACTCACGTGCCATTACTCCTTTCCACATCTAACCCAGTGGGTATTCCGGCACCCTGCAGCCGCTCCGAACTTGTACCTGCAAAATAAAAAGACAGTTAGAGCGCATTGTGAAGCAGGCAACAAGCGCTTACTTACGTGCTTCCAGGCGCTTCTATTCATCACACGGGCTCCATCTTCAACTCACTTCAGCCCGTCATCCGCCATCGCCGGAACCCTGCAAAACAAGAGACATCATTACTAAAGACTTTAAAGACATTAGAATTACTCGAAACTTACAGTTCGTGCAGTAAACGACGGACAGCAGTCCTCTGAAGTCAAGAGGCCTGCTCCCCTTATCCAGTGAAGAAACTGGTTACAGCACCCTGCCCCGAGGCAGATGGAGAGCACGGCGTTCACTTACCTAAGGTGAGAGCGTTAACCTTTGGGGTTCTACAGGAGAAGAGAAAGGGAAGAAGAGAGAGACATTCAATAACCCAGTTCCTTAATCCCATATTTTCTATCTGCAGACATCTTACCCTTCGAGTCAGACATACAGTGCACCGAGGTCCAGCCCAAAGAGCCAGCCGTGTGTTACACATCACCTTTGAAGATACGGTATACGCCCAGTCAAGACCGGCGCCTCTACGGGAATCAGGTGAGCGTTACAGTGCGATAATATTTTGTGAAATTTGGCATAGGCAAACTAGAAAGCAACCCGACCATCAGTGGCCGATTAATGGTAGTTTTGAGATTGGGAGGATAGATAACCTAGAAAGGGTGCTAATTAGAAAGAAAGCGCGACCTGCAGCTTTTGAGACTGTCAAAGATTGGAGGAGGGAAGCAATGCTCCGACTTAGGAGTAGAGAGAAGCATGCGCGTAGGCACAAAACGAAGCTTGAGGTAGTAGAAGAAAAGGAAGAGGAGGAGTGGACGGCAAGTCTAAGACGGGAAGGGAGACGTAACCAAATGAACATAGAAAGAATATACCCGCAGCGGGAACTACACATAGCAGACAAATTAATGGAACATTTGTTAACTAACACGGGTCGAGGCCCAAAACCAGAATCAAAACCAAACACGCCAGCAGTGACTGCGCAGGCCCAACCAGTAGCTCTCATACCCCCTCCCGTAGCCCAAGCACTTCCCCTCACGCACGCATTAACCCAAGCCCCACCCACAGCGCGAGCACTCCCACAAGTGCAGACCGCGGACACACAATTTCCAAGCATCCAGGAAGGCCCTTCACAGATGCCACCTGTGTCACTTGTCCCATCTGCACCTCCCGCTCCAGAGACAGATTCAGCACCATCCGCCCCTCCCGAAGTCGAAATTGAGACTGGGGAGGCGAGAGGCGGGGCTGAAGGAACAGGATTTGGACGGGTAACTCGCAGCGCGATCAGCAAAGAAAGAAAGATTGAATTACGGCAAGAGGCAGAAATGTACATAGAAGGAAACGATGGGACGCCCGCATTGCCCTCATTGTATGGGTACCGAAGAAGCGACGAGAGACGGGTAGTGTTGGAATGCATGGGGGAAATTTTGGTGGGAGAATGGAAAAAGATACTCGGGAATTTACCGCCACAGCAATTGTTAGATTTGAATAAGTTAGCACGCAGTGAGCAAAGAGATGAGGATGTAAGAAAACATGTGCACAAACTCATTGAAGTAAAAAATGAAATGGAAGACAGATATGCTGAGATGTTTGCTACACCTGAATATAGTAGTGAGTATATTAAGAAAGGTAGGAAGTAGGCGTCAAGGTTGTATATGCAAGAATCATGGCCGAGAGTTTTTCCAGGTGGTACAAAGCATTTGCCGGTACCGGGACAAATAGGTGATAAACAAAGATTGCAGGTATGGGTAGGGGAAACAATGCGATGGATGTCGAACAAAAGAACGTCAGTAAAAGAAGTAAGTGACATATGTAATGGGTACCCATTGGAGATGAGAAAAGAAGCGATGCAAATGATAGTAGGGGTGTTACTGCAGCAGGTCATTGGATACAATAGAGGTAGAGGAAATGCACAAGGCAGAGGAAATTTGAATAATATGCATGGGGTGTCATTGGGATTAAATCAATGTGCGTACTGTAAGGAGGAAGGACACTGGCGGGCGCAATGCCCGCACCTACAGAATAGAGGTGGGTTTGGTCAGAGAAGGCCTCATAGAGGACATCAGGGGTCAAACGGCCCAAGCAGAAATAGCATGCAGCAGGGATATACCAATGGAGGTACTCAAGCCCAATCCTATGGTCAAAACCAAGCGCAACAGAGCCAGGCATTGAACCAAAGTGTTTCGAACCAAAATCATGGCAGGCAGGGCCAACAGAGAAATTATCAGAGCGGAGGACATCGAGGGGGAAATGGGAATATTTTTGATACACAGCCAAACACGTATTATAGCAGTAGCGGTGACTACACATCGGACGATGTGTTATTTTCGCGATAGGACAGCCCACGACAGGGGTCGGAACCAGTGTCTATTCCCGTGAATCAGAGAGGACCCTACGTAGAAATGAGTCGGGAATAAGGAGCACCGTTTCCTTGTAGATACAGGGGTACAGAAGTGCTCGATAGACCACCACTTGGTTCCGGAGATACCACTGTCGGGGCAGAAGAATGTTTTTGTAGGGTTCGCAGGTACACCAGTAATTAACCCCATGTCCGAAGCTGTCCCAATTACGGAACAGTGTCCATTTCTTTTGGCAGAAAATTGTGGAGAGAACTTGCTATGATTAAATTTGTTGAGAAAATTGGGGGCAGTCATACATTGTACGGCAGACGGGGTGTTCCTCACGATGTGGCCTTACGATGCACCGGTGACGGAATTTGTCAAAAGAGTTGCCAGAAGAGCTAAGTAGAGTACCAACCTGTCTGTGGGCAATGCATGATAACGATGTAGGATGCTTGAAAATAGAGCCAGCAAATAACTTTGAAAGAAGGTGTCGCACTACCACGAATTCCCCAGTATAGAATTTCTGTTGAAGGTGAGAAGGGATTGAAAAGCATTGTTACTGACCTGGTGAGATTGGGGGTGGTTGAGGAAATTGCAGGTAGCACGTGCAACAGCCCGATTCTTCCAGTTTACAAGAAAGGAGGCAATGAGGTACCCTATCTGTTAGGACAGTTTTTCTGAAGCCCAGTTAAGGGCCTAGCAAAACCATTCTACTGAGGCAGTACAAGACTCCACTCTTAGAATAAGGCTGTACCACCTGAGTTCGGGGTAGCGTAGACAGAGCAGCCAGGCTTATCTTAGGAGGGAGAGAGGGCAGTATATACAGTACAAGTGAAAATTGTAATACAAATGATCCAAAGAAACACTGAAACACTATGTATTATAAAAATAAAGGATTTATTGAAATACAAGTAGGCCCAGATAAATCTAGGGGTTAAGTAAATACTGAAACATTATATGAAATCACAATATAAAACACAACACTATACTTGAAAGTACACAGACCCAAGTATAGACCTTATTTGGAACACCTAACAGTAGTTCTAGGGAAGTCAAAACCTTGTTATACACATTTAGTATAGGCCAAGCCTATTCCTTGGGAGTAAAAGACCAATGGTTATTTTTAGATTACTTTTGGTAATACAAGGACAGTAGGCCCTTCCAGTTGTACAGTGACTCTTGTAACAAATCACATAAACAGTCAACTGGACAATATACTTTTGATGAATAGTGAAACACTTATTCTAGGTGCAGTAAAAACCTATCACTACTTTTGTCATAACACACAGTTATACCAGGTGAGCAAAACCTAATGGATGTAATATACAATTACAGATGCTTTGGAAATCAGGGAACCCCAGATGGAGATAAGCAATAACTCTTGTAACTTGTTTTGGATGGCACACAGCTAACACAAGGTAAGTAAAACCCACTTACTTTAACTTTACAATGAAGGGGGAAAGTAAAACCCAATGTCACACTTTACAGAATAGATATTCTAGGTAGGCAACAACCTATTGTAGACTTATTAAAGACAGGCTAGCAGCAAGTCAGGGGAAGCAAGACCCAGTTGGGGGACACTCATACAGTTATCCTAACAGGACTAACCTGGTGATACCAACAGTTGGAGGACACTCATACAATTACCCTTTAGGAATAATCTGGTGAAACCAACACATTACTTTTGTAAAGAGGCACAACCTAATCACAGGAGAGTAAAATACCTTTACATCTACTTTCTTTTAGACTGTCAAAACAGTGGCTAAGGAAGAAAAGATGTTAACCATACTTTTAAGAACAGTGCATCACACATTCAAGATCAGTAAGAACTTTTGTAACTGTTCACTCTTAGAATTACAGTTACCAACCAACCAACTCTTTACAAGTAAGTAAAAACACTTGATTTCTTTTCTAGGCAGAAGTCCCAATCCCTTCAAAGTCTTTTCCCTTAGAGCATGAGTGTTCTCAGTGGCAGAAGGGGGGTCACTAGGACTAGTGACCAACAGGCAGTGTTAGAATAAGTTCTTTAGTAGCAAAAGTCAGAGTTTCCTTAGGAAAACTGGCAACCAAGTGAGGACTTTACTTCTAGGGTTAGAAGAGGGTCCAGGGGCTTCGCAGAAGACACCCCAGCAGGATTCTAGCAGTGGGACTGGGTGTACTGGACGAGGGACCTCCCAATCACAGAAAACACCCCAGGACTACACAGAAATCCCAACAGGCTTAAGGTAAGTATATACCCAAGCCAACACAGTACCTCAGCAATGGAGAAGAGATTGCAGCAGGAGAACTTCAGGGACTGCAGCCAAATACCCGGTCACTGGATTCCTTGTCCTGGAGACTGAACACAAGACCTCAGAAGGGACTTTGCAGCAGGGATCGATGAAGAAGGCTCTAGGCAAGATTTCTCTCGCAGCTGAATGCGGTTCTGCGGGTTTGGCGCCTTTTCAAGGAGCACAGATGAAGACAGAAAATCGCGGTTGAATTCTCGTCGTTTAAAAGGTCCAGCACTCTTGTGAGGGGACTTTTTGGACTCGATTCGTGTCTCTGGAGATAGACCAAGATGCCCACGAAGTTTCAGCGAGATTCGGAATTCGGAAGACCATGCACCGCACAGTGGCAGGAGGTCCCAGGGTATTGGGGTATTGCAAGAACGCAAGGTCGCAGGAACCCGTGGGATGGCTCAAAATGCAGGTCGTCTTGAGTCTAGTGGGTCTCACCAGGCTCTGGGTTCGGGTCGTCGTTTTCGGAGACCCCAGGTCGATCGGAAGGAAGGGCTGCAGCAGGCTCCGGTTACAAAGCAGGCTCTCCGGCCGCTGGAAATCATTCCCGCCGCTTTTCCTTCGTCATCCTCTTCGGTTTTCAGTTCCAGTGGTCGACATCACTTCAGCTTCCAGGTTTCCAGTATTTATTAGGAACTGCAACACAACCTCTGCATTCTCTCCCCGCATTTTACAAGAAAGGGGCGTTTGGCTGTCCAATCAGGACAGCCAACCCCCCACTGGGATTTGGCCCAGTTGAAGGAAGACCTAAGACAAAGGAGGGGGAAGTTTGGGACCCCTCCCCCACTTCCTGTGCTTACAGACTGACTGGAGCCTGGGCGGGGTGTCCAGGGGACTCCCGCCGAAGACAAAACTCAAACAAAGGATTTTCCCGCCCTGGATGTCAGGGGAAGGAACAAGAAACGACAAAAAACACTAAAATGGCAGAAAAAGAAGACAGGGGCCATTTTGGTAAAAATGAGCACCCTTAGGTGCCTTTACTGCAGCTGTGATTACAGCACGCGGTAAAGGTGCACCAAATTAGTAAAAGGTATCACTGCCACCAGCCATTAAAGGTAAGCTTGTCACTGTAACAGAATTGTTACAGTTTAAATGTGAAAGGGGATACATTGTATCTCCCCAGCACTCCACATAAGGTGGGGTGTGCTGGTTTCACAGAAGTAAATGTAAAAGGGATCCAAAGATCCTTTCTACCCTTGGGAACTGTAGTTCACTCAAGGTTAGCACAAGAAAGTTAAATGGGGAGCCCCTAGGGCAACCCAGCAACAACAGGCACTTATTGCCAATAAGTTGTTAGACATGATAACTTTAAAAAGACACTATGGAGAGTCTTAAAAATGACACCCATAAAAAGAGTTAAAGATAGGTGAGTGTGGAAAAAGGTTCCCACTCACTGAGCTATTAATGGAAAATATCTCACTAGAAAAGCAAAAAGTTCTGGAGTTGAACCAGGCAAGGAAGATTTACCAGCCCTGTGGAAATCTTACCTAACACTCGTCCCCCCCAGACTAAGGAACAGGGGAAGCTAATCCTCACCTGGATAGATCTCTTGTTTCTAGTCGGTTAAACTGTTTGCTGAGTCAACTAGCAATCTTTTTGTAACCCTTGTTGTGATACTTTTTCTTATATTAGTTATCATTTGCAAACTATATGACCTACAAGTAGTGTTGGGCACTTTACTCTTGTCTAAGGTATAGGGGATCTGATTAAACAGTCCCTCAGAAGTTGTGACAACCTCTGAACCTACAATAGGCTTTTTAAAAGGGTTCTTATAAAGAAATCCCTTAGACCTAGAGGGGTCTCCATGATTCCTCACCACCTCTCTCACATGAGCAGGTTGGGTCTCAGGTATCCTAGTTGGAGGGGTTGTGGCAAAGCATTGTACATCCTTCCACTTCCTCTTAGATCTGTTTTTACCTTGGTTAGGGTTTTCCCTTCTAACACTAGGATTTACAAGGGGGTCTTCAGCAGAAGAGCCCACAATGTCAAGGGGTTTAGCCTTAGACATATCTTTTCTGGATTTCCACCAGCTTTGAGGTTTACCAGTCCTCAAAGGCCTAGTTAGGTTTCCATCTTGTCTATCCACCCCTTCCTCAGAAGTAGTGTGGGTCAAAGACTTTAGAATTGGAACTGAAATGGTAGAGCATGGTTTGTGCTCCCATTTCCCTAATAGTCTAGATTTTGATTTGCCTTTGTTAGAGGTTGCCCTGCTAACATTAGGACTTACAGTAGGATTCGCTATAGAGGATCCTACTGGTTTAGAGTGGTATCTTGAAACAGAGACCCTAGCCTTGTCAGAACACCTATCCATCTCTCCTGTAGGAGTAGTTGGAGTCACAGGCTTTTTATTAGAAGGCCTAGTAAGAAAGCTACTCTTAGGTTTCTTATAACTCTTTTTGGTGTTCAGTTTTTCAGGCCTAGAAGTTACATTCTGGGCACTCTGAACTAAAGGAGAAAACTCAATTTCTACCTTGGGGTCAAGGAAACTCCTTGCCCTCTTAGGGTTGTTAAAAACACCTAAGCTTTGTACATCCATCTGGATCACCTCTACTGTAAGTGGGTTTTCAGGCGTATCCAGGTTTAGAGTTTTAGGAAGCATTTCCACTGTAAGTGGGTTTTCAAATGTTTCAGCCACTACAGGTTTAACTGAAGGGGCCTTTATTCTAAAGGACATACACCACACAGGGTGTGTGACATGAACACTAAGGTTCTTGTCAGGTTCAACAAAGTTTTTACACAGTGTTATAGATTGGACAGGAATACATAAGTTTCTATCCACAGGTTGAACCACTTCCACTCTAGGTGGGGTTTCAAGAGGTTCTATACACTCAGTGTTAACTGAAGGTGGGGTCACAGCAGTGACCTGGTTAATGGTATTACACCATATGGGTACTAGGACAGAAGTTTTTAAGTTTCTGGGAACTAGTTGAACCACTTCCACTACATGTGGTTTTTCAAGAGGCTCTATCACCTTAGCAGCAGCTAAAGGTGGGGTCACAGGAGTGACCTCTAGCTTTGTGGGCCTAGGGGCTTTGTCCCTATTTGAAGTTATGGGTGCTACACCCAAGTGCCCTTCAGAGTGGCAGTTAATGCCTTTTATCTCTAAAGAGGGGTCTCCTAAGGGGACCTCTCTTACTTCAAGGTTAAGAGCCTCAGCTTTTTGACAAGGGGGCTCAGCTGAGTCTAAGACCACAGCTTTTCTGCTATAATCAGTATTGACAGATTTCTTAAGGGATGAGGAGACAGCACTTGTTGACCTACCTCTATTCTTAGAGTCCCTTAAGGAGTGTAGATAGGTAGAAGTTTTTTTCTTATATCTATCTATGAGAGCTGTTTTTACCCTATCCCAGTTACCTATTTCTACTTCAGGTAAATCCAAGAGCACATGGTAGTCCCTCTTGGGAAGTCTAAAAAGAACCCAGGGTATTCTATCACTCTCACACAGACCAAACCTTTTACAAGTGAGGTCAAAAGTTTTCAGCCATACAACAATGTCACACTTCAGATCATACTGACTCACCAATTCTGGAAACCTGGAAGCTGCAGACATAGAAGAACTGGAAAAAGAAGAAGGGTGCAGAAAATTGTCTTCTACAGACCTGTTATACTTTTTCTCATATTCCCACATCTTCATATTGTGTTCCCACAGGAATTGTCTTATATTCAGTGCCTCAGATATCTCAGAGCACATGGTAGGCAGTAAGGTAGAGGCAGGAGAAGGAGAGGGGGGTGAACTAACATCCTCCTCATCAGAACCCTCATATTCCTCCTCTGAGGAGTTTGGACAGCTGTCTGAACCCTCATCATCCTCACTCCCAGCAGTATTGTAAGAAGTGGACACAGGTTCACTGGAACCATACATATGGTCCCATAACCTTTGTAATAATTCAAGCTTACTCCCTTCACAATTGAGGCCCTTCTCTATACAAATTGTGACCACAGTTTCCATTGCAACATAAGAGAAGTCCTCAGGCCTAAAGCAGGCCATGGTGTTGGTTCTTGTGTTAAATACAATAAGTACACTTTACCTTGGCTAAACCAAACCTACTGGATGGTTTCCTTTGGACACAAAGTATATCAATAATCAATGTAATGCAATCCACCTTGATCCCAGCGCATGCCAACAGTGTTAGGACAGTTTTTCTGAAGCCCAGTTAAGGGCCTAGCAAAACCATTCTACTGAGGCAGTACAAGACTCCACTCTTAGAATAAGGCTGTACCACCTGAGTTCGGGGTAGCGTAGACAGAGCAGCCAGGCTTATCTTAGGAGGGAGAGAGGGCAGTATATACAGTACAAGTGAAAATTGTAATACAAATGATCCAAAGAAACACTGAAACACTATGTATTATAAAAATAAAGGATTTATTGAAATACAAGTAGGCCCAGATAAATCTAGGGGTTAAGTAAATACTGAAACATTATATGAAATCACAATATAAAACACAACACTATACTTGAAAGTACACAGACCCAAGTATAGACCTTATTTGGAACACCTAACAGTAGTTCTAGGGAAGTCAAAACCTTGTTATACACATTTAGTATAGGCCAAGCCTATTCCTTGGGAGTAAAAGACCAATGGTTATTTTTAGATTACTTTTGGTAATACAAGGACAGTAGGCCCTTCCAGTTGTACAGTGACTCTTGTAACAAATCACATAAACAGTCAACTGGACAATATACTTTTGATGAATAGTGAAACACTTATTCTAGGTGCAGTAAAAACCTATCACTACTTTTGTCATAACACACAGTTATACCAGGTGAGCAAAACCTAATGGATGTAATATACAATTACAGATGCTTTGGAAATCAGGGAACCCCAGATGGAGATAAGCAATAACTCTTGTAACTTGTTTTGGATGGCACACAGCTAACACAAGGTAAGTAAAACCCACTTACTTTAACTTTACAATGAAGGGGGAAAGTAAAACCCAATGTCACACTTTACAGAATAGATATTCTAGGTAGGCAACAACCTATTGTAGACTTATTAAAGACAGGCTAGCAGCAAGTCAGGGGAAGCAAGACCCAGTTGGGGGACACTCATACAGTTATCCTAACAGGACTAACCTGGTGATACCAACAGTTGGAGGACACTCATACAATTACCCTTTAGGAATAATCTGGTGAAACCAACACATTACTTTTGTAAAGAGGCACAACCTAATCACAGGAGAGTAAAATACCTTTACATCTACTTTCTTTTAGACTGTCAAAACAGTGGCTAAGGAAGAAAAGATGTTAACCATACTTTTAAGAACAGTGCATCACACATTCAAGATCAGTAAGAACTTTTGTAACTGTTCACTCTTAGAATTACAGTTACCAACCAACCAACTCTTTACAAGTAAGTAAAAACACTTGATTTCTTTTCTAGGCAGAAGTCCCAATCCCTTCAAAGTCTTTTCCCTTAGAGCATGAGTGTTCTCAGTGGCAGAAGGGGGGTCACTAGGACTAGTGACCAACAGGCAGTGTTAGAATAAGTTCTTTAGTAGCAAAAGTCAGAGTTTCCTTAGGAAAACTGGCAACCAAGTGAGGACTTTACTTCTAGGGTTAGAAGAGGGTCCAGGGGCTTCGCAGAAGACACCCCAGCAGGATTCTAGCAGTGGGACTGGGTGTACTGGACGAGGGACCTCCCAATCACAGAAAACACCCCAGGACTACACAGAAATCCCAACAGGCTTAAGGTAAGTATATACCCAAGCCAACACAGTACCTCAGCAATGGAGAAGAGATTGCAGCAGGAGAACTTCAGGGACTGCAGCCAAATACCCGGTCACTGGATTCCTTGTCCTGGAGACTGAACACAAGACCTCAGAAGGGACTTTGCAGCAGGGATCGATGAAGAAGGCTCTAGGCAAGATTTCTCTCGCAGCTGAATGCGGTTCTGCGGGTTTGGCGCCTTTTCAAGGAGCACAGATGAAGACAGAAAATCGCGGTTGAATTCTCGTCGTTTAAAAGGTCCAGCACTCTTGTGAGGGGACTTTTTGGACTCGATTCGTGTCTCTGGAGATAGACCAAGATGCCCACGAAGTTTCAGCGAGATTCGGAATTCGGAAGACCATGCACCGCACAGTGGCAGGAGGTCCCAGGGTATTGGGGTATTGCAAGAACGCAAGGTCGCAGGAACCCGTGGGATGGCTCAAAATGCAGGTCGTCTTGAGTCTAGTGGGTCTCACCAGGCTCTGGGTTCGGGTCGTCGTTTTCGGAGACCCCAGGTCGATCGGAAGGAAGGGCTGCAGCAGGCTCCGGTTACAAAGCAGGCTCTCCGGCCGCTGGAAATCATTCCCGCCGCTTTTCCTTCGTCATCCTCTTCGGTTTTCAGTTCCAGTGGTCGACATCACTTCAGCTTCCAGGTTTCCAGTATTTATTAGGAACTGCAACACAACCTCTGCATTCTCTCCCCGCATTTTACAAGAAAGGGGCGTTTGGCTGTCCAATCAGGACAGCCAACCCCCCACTGGGATTTGGCCCAGTTGAAGGAAGACCTAAGACAAAGGAGGGGGAAGTTTGGGACCCCTCCCCCACTTCCTGTGCTTACAGACTGACTGGAGCCTGGGCGGGGTGTCCAGGGGACTCCCGCCGAAGACAAAACTCAAACAAAGGATTTTCCCGCCCTGGATGTCAGGGGAAGGAACAAGAAACGACAAAAAACACTAAAATGGCAGAAAAAGAAGACAGGGGCCATTTTGGTAAAAATGAGCACCCTTAGGTGCCTTTACTGCAGCTGTGATTACAGCACGCGGTAAAGGTGCACCAAATTAGTAAAAGGTATCACTGCCACCAGCCATTAAAGGTAAGCTTGTCACTGTAACAGAATTGTTACAGTTTAAATGTGAAAGGGGATACATTGTATCTCCCCAGCACTCCACATAAGGTGGGGTGTGCTGGTTTCACAGAAGTAAATGTAAAAGGGATCCAAAGATCCTTTCTACCCTTGGGAACTGTAGTTCACTCAAGGTTAGCACAAGAAAGTTAAATGGGGAGCCCCTAGGGCAACCCAGCAACAACAGGCACTTATTGCCAATAAGTTGTTAGACATGATAACTTTAAAAAGACACTATGGAGAGTCTTAAAAATGACACCCATAAAAAGAGTTAAAGATAGGTGAGTGTGGAAAAAGGTTCCCACTCACTGAGCTATTAATGGAAAATATCTCACTAGAAAAGCAAAAAGTTCTGGAGTTGAACCAGGCAAGGAAGATTTACCAGCCCTGTGGAAATCTTACCTAACACTATCGTTTCATAATTGATCTGCGCGCATTAAACAAAGTGGTAGACCCACAATTCCCTTTGGTCCCAGATGTCACAACATTACTGACAATGATACCGGCCACTGCAGAATACTTTAGTGTAGTTGATTTGAAGAACGCGTTCTTTAGCATTCCAGTGAATAAAAGCAGTAAATATCTGTTCGCGTTCACTCTAGGAGGTCGATCATTCACATTCACACGCATTCCACAAGGATATACAGAAAGCCCGAGCATTTACAGCAGAACACTAAAAGAGCAGCTAGACATGCTAGAATTACCCGAAGGTTGCATACTCTTGCAGTACATAGATGACTTGTTATTAGCTGCTGACACAAAAGAGATCTGTAAAGAAAGTACTATATTACTATTGACACACTTAGCGACCCATGGTCATAAGGCAAGTTTGAAGAAATTCCAGTATAATCAGAAGGAGGTGTCTTATTTGGGTTACCTACTTTCGAAAGAAGGGAGAAGATTAACACCAGAATGCATAGAAAGTATTTCTAGTATGCCTATTCCAAAAACACAAAAAGGAGTGAGAGCTCTAATAGGCATGGCCTCTTATTGTCGGCAGTGGATCAGTAATTTTGCGTTGATTGTGAAGCCGATGATAAAGTTGACTAAAAAGGATGCAGATATGCCTTTACAGTGGGATGAGGAATGTCAGAAAGCGTTTGAGCAATTGAAAGCTGCATTGTGTGCTGCGCCAGTTTTAGGCACTCCTAACTATAAAAAGATCTTTAGACTATTTGTGAGTGAGAGTGAAGGATGTGCATTGGCGGTTTTGACACAGGAACAAGGTGGAAGAAATAGGCCGTGCGGCTATTTTTCTTGTGCGTTGGACCCTGTAGCGCGCGCACTACCACAATGTTTGCGATCTGTCGCAGCGGCTGCTGCGTCAGTGAAACAAACGGAAGGAATGGTATTGGGCACACTTTAATTCTGATGGTGCCACATGCTATAGACGTTCTATTAAATAGGAAACAGACGCAACACCTCACCTCAGCTAGACTGACAAGATATGAGCTCATCTTGTTTGCACCCCACATCCAAATTATGAGGTGTAGCGCATTGAATCCTGTAGAATTAATGCCACTGCCCATAGCAGAAATTGGTGACAACGAATCACCACCCCATGATTGTTTAATGGTCACTCAAGAAGAAACAAAGGGAAGAATTGACTTAAGAGGAGATATCCCACAGAAAGAGCCAGATGGGGAGTTATTTTGTGATGGCTCTTGTTTTAAATTACCTGATGGCACATCAACGGCTGCATATGCAATTACTACCCTAGAGAGTGTTGTAGAAAGCAGAAGAGTCCCCTACAATTCGGCGCAAGCCGCAGAAATAATAGCACTGACCCGAGCCTGTGAACTTTCTGAGAATTTGAACGTGAATATTTATTCTGACAGCCAGTACGCCTTTGGCGTGGTTCATAACTTTGGCCGACTTTGGGCTGAGAGGGGTTTCTTGGCATCACATGGGGCCAGGATTCAGCATGGCCCTTTGATTGTGCGATTGTTGTCTGCACTCACGTTTCCAAAGCGCCTAGCTATAGTGAAGTGCAAGGCGCATAAGAAAGTAACATGTAAAGTGGGAGAGGGAAATGCATTTGCAGACAGGATAATGAAGCAAACAGCCACAGATTTGTGAAATAAAATGATGACGTACAGACTGAGGGGAAGTACCTTGTATGATAGAGAATGGAGTTGCCACAGTCAAAGAAATGCAGGCTGAGGCCACGACCTAAGAGATTCAGGGGTGGGCTGAGGGCTCTGCTGAGTTAGATTTGGAAGGATGTTGGGTGGACAAGGAAACAAAGAACTGGATGTTGCCAAATTGTTACGTGACTGCAATGGTTATAATGGCGCATAGCCCTACCCACATTTGCGCGAAGAAGATGGTACAGCATTTATCCACAGTATGGAAAACTGAGCACATAAAAAAGAATGCAGAAAGACTAGTGCAGAATTGTATTACGTGCCTGCAGCACAATGTAGGGAAGGGAATCGTGACTCCAGCAGGTAGTTTCGGCCCACCCTCTATGCCATTTGAGGTGGTCCATTTTGATTTCATAGAAATGGAAAGGTGCCAGAACTACAAATATGTGTTAGTGGTGATTTGTGCATTCAGCAAGTGGGTGGAGGCATATCCTTTAAAAGACTGTACTGCCATGTCAACGGCAAAAGTAATGTTAAAGGAGTATTTCTCCCGGTTTGGGTTGCCCCGTGTCCTGTGATCGGACAACGGCCCCCACTTTGTGGGCGCAGTAGTGCTACAGATCTGTGCAGGTCTGCAGATAGAGAAGAGATTCCACAGTTCCAGGCATCCCAGTTCTGCCGGGCTTGTGGAGAGACATAAGGGAATCTTGAAGTCAAAGATAGCAAAAATCTGCGCTGGGAGCAAGTTGAGTTGGGTGGATGCATTACCCCTAGTGCTGTTGTGCATGTGCACGTCTGTGCAGGCTAAGACTGGGCTCTCCCCCTATGAGATTATAATGGGGAGACCAGCAAATGTTTGGTGCGCACCGCAGCCCAAAAGATTGTGAGGTCGAGCATCCTATGTTAAGCACGTACTGTGGACTTTTAATACAGAAGTTGCGTTTGATTCATCAGCAGGTGCAGGAGGTGTTACCAGTGCGATATACCGGACCGGGGCACTCGCTGGAGCCTGGAAGTTGGGTCTTAATAAAGAACTTTGAATGGAAGACAGCATTAGCAGCCAGGTGGCGCGGCCCCTACCAAGTACTTTTGGCGACGCAAACGGCCATCCGAGTAGACGGAGTGAAGGCATGGATCCATGCAACACATGCAAAAAGATTCCCAGGACTGCTGACAACTTCTGACGACCAGAGAAAGGAAACGGTCTCGGAAACTAAAGAAACTGTTGCCAGTCCATTGCCACATCATCAGCCTGAGCGAGAAGTGAAAGTTGAAACAAAGCGCAAGCGAGAAGTAACTCGAAACAGAGCCTGAGGAGGCTGCCAGTAAGGGGAGAGGGCGAAAAGTGCCCCAACGTTGCTCAGGAGAAACAACATCACTGCCGAGCGACACAAACCCTGCATTGCAAACACGAGCAAAAACAATGCGTGTACCCCTTTGGCGCCCACCAGATTCTGCAAATGCACCAAAGCCAAAGAAAGAAACTACATCATTGCCATGGCGCTCATCGCTACCCATCATTGTGCCACAGGCGGACACTGAGCCTGATACTGGAAATACAACGGCACTATTCACGGATCATACAATACCAGGAGTGAATCGGTATAATTTGCGGCCTCGACAGGCAAAGTGATCCACAGATCTTTGATGCTTTTCTTTTGCCTTTGGTTCCACTCACGGACGGAGTAGGAGCCAGGGGCATAGAGGAGAGAAGTGTGAGAATTGTGCAAGTCGGACAATTCAAGACTCACGGCTCCTCGATGCGCTTATAAAAGTACATGTGTCCTAAGCCAGAGCGGGACAAGCTGGATGCACATAGTACTCTATCAATAAAGAACTGTTCAGAAATTATCTGAGCAGTGGGAGAAAGAACAACTAATCTTGCTCGGAGTGGATAAGTGATCTAGGCTGTGAAAAGGCTGGCAGAATTGAACTGTGACATTTTTCGTTGAACTTTTCTGGCATCAAGAACCAGAGACATTTGCGACAAACTTTGCCAGCAAGAAGAAGGACGATGAAGAACAATTCAAGACCGGTTTCAGCCTCCTCCTGCACCCCTGCTGAAAAGATGATAGATTTAGAGACTGTAAATTTAGGGAAAAGGCATGGTAAAAGGAATAAGGTACTGATTTGGACATTGGTCCTGTGTTTTCCTTAGTATGGTAGTACCAACAATAACAGCTATTACACTATGGTTCCTGGAGTACGTGCACCCATTAGAAACACTTTTGCCAAAAGAAGCTACTGAAAGCCCGGTTCATGTAATCACTGGTACTTTGCCCCCAATGGAAGAGAGACATAGAGAAGGATATGGCAACAAGACATTGTTGCTCATCATGAACATGACCCATGCGGTTTTAAAGAAAAAAGATTGCTGGGTTTGCGCCCATTTACCACAGCACGGTGGAAAAGGGATAGGCTGGTATGTACAACCGTTGCCACTGATTTATTCCTGTGAAGTAACGTTAAGTGCAATTTTCTTTGGGAAATGGAACAAGAGTAATACGGGTCAGCTAGATGAGACCAATATGAATGAATTTGAGGAAGTGATCATGAGACCTGTGGGTTGTTCCATATTCCAAAAAGCTTGCATGTTTGCACTAGAACCCATGAGGAAGAATACACGAAAGATAACAAGACTAGATTACATAGGCAAAATAGACCAACCCCGCCAGTAGAAAAAACATCAGTAATGACATTTCGAATGAGGGATGAATGGAGTAAAGATGCTGTGCCCCCTGCCTATACAGTGGATCACAGCCCCAAAACTACTCCCCTATGTCTACAGAAAAAGGGTTCCTATAAAGTAGGAACATTTAGCAACTGCCTGAACACAGTGGTTTTAAAACACAAAATAGAACCCGTGTACGTAGGGGACCCTGTTTACTTTATATGTGGAGAAAAAGCATATCCATGGTTACCTAGGAACTGGGGAGGAACATGCTACCTAGGTCTACTGTTTCCAGGAGTGTTCCTCTTGGAGACAGCAGAAGTAGCCAGACGAACAAAAGGTAGAACTCAAAGGAGTAGCGAGGATGGAATGATAGCAATGGATATAGCCAAATCAATTATACCATTCTTGTCCCAAATAGAAAATTCTTACAATATAAGAAAACTGTCTGGAATATTACAAAAAACAATAGATTCAACAACGAATATTTTATTGAATATGACGTTAGAAGAAAAAGGAATAAGACTAATGGCACTTCAAAACAGGATGGCTCTCGATATAATATTAGTTGATCGTTGCAAACTCGTAAAAACTGCATGCTGTGTGTGTATATAGATGATTACTCCCCTACGATATTTAAAGCGATCCGGAAATTACATGTCATAAGTTCCACACTCTCTACTGAAGAAGGGGGTTGGGGGCTAGGATCCTGGTTTTGGGGATTATTGCGGTCTTGGGGATGGAAGTTAATTTCGATACTAATGATGGTACTTGGGATATTCATAACATGCTACCCCAGACTTATCCTCATTGGAGGAGGATACAATGAATGAATAAGACGTTTGGCATACGGCCAAAAGAAGGGTTTGTCAATCTGGAAAAATGAATACCCTTCATTTGAATGACAGACGTAACTTGATGGCCGTAGGCAACCGTTTTATGCACCGAATTATAGAAATATAAACTGCTATGCTTGACCAACAAGCAGCCATTTTAAACGTAGCAAGAATCGCCATTTTGCTTGTTAACCACTGCTCATTGCTTTCTGTCTAAACTGCTTTGCAGCTTGCATCTTGCGAATTCTGCTTACTCTGCTCAAACTGTTAACATTGTTGTCTGAATATGAAAGGACAAGGTCGCGGGACTGAAGAGTTTGTTGAAACTCCTCATGAGTAGCCCAGAGAGGAATGCCCACGCTCCCTCTCTGTAGCCTTGGGAGAGCGCTGCAGGGCATTTAATCACTTCACAGCTGCCAGCCAGTCTCGTACGATGGTAGACTATGTTAGAATAAAACTGCTAAAGGCTCGAATTATGCTCTTCCTACGGCCCCCCTTCGCAAACCCCTTTAGAACGTGTCGGCTCCCAGGACACGAATAGTACCTCATAGATAGCAAAGCTTGGAATGTGGCTCTTCCCCCGTGTGCAGCTTGCTTCCAAGAACAGAACCACCGTGTTCTGTTCAACAACTAAAAGATGCCTCTGCACTTTCTAATTGCACATTGTTACTAGAATAGACATCGAAAGTGCCAAAATCGTCATACTCGTCGGATATGTCCATCGTCATCCCGAGTTCAAAGGAGCTTAATAAAGAGGGGTGTTAAACATGACATTGCTGATTGTATGATATGCATTTTGTATATATGTAACTGATGTACGTAATTCGCTCTCTTGCGTCCCTCGAGGTCTAGAAAACTCACGTCGCGGGGCGTGAGATCAGAATTGGCCAATTGATACTATTTCTGCTTGCAATAAACCCTAGCATTGGGAATTTGAACCTCGTGTCTGGCGCATCTTTTCGTGTATGGTTATTGCCTTGTTTCCATAGCACGAGGGACCCCTAGGGGCCCCTTTCAGTACCTTCGTTTTCTGGGATACACAAACTTTGATCTTCATTCCAATGGCTTTCTTCGCAGTTTTCTGGCATTGTGTTATGATTATCTTGATAACGCAGAATCCTAGTAGTATCATTACTAGCAGGGCTCCCAGAATCTTGAATGTCTGCCATCCATTGAGGGACCCATAAAAATAGTGTTCCAAACCAGCTGTCCTCATCAACTTCGTCAATTTCATTGATCTGGTTCTGCAGGTTTGTCAGCATACTTATGGCTTCTGTTAAAGTTCCATTTTCTTCATCATGTGAAGGTATAAACGTGCAACACGATTCTCTGATTTTTGCGCAAACACCTCCATCGCAGTGATCATGTCAAGTACATATCTGTTCTGGAGTGTCATCAATCGGATTGCTCTTCTTCTTTGATTGTGTTAAATCCTTTTATGGTGGTGTTGATGTTCTGCAATAACTTCCATCTGGTTATCTGGAACCATTTCGTATTTACTCCAACTTGGATGTGTGGCAAGAGTATTGTTGTGAATACTGATGAGGTGAGGCTGAACAGCCTGTGTTCATATGGGATTGCATAAAATGCCTCCTCTGATTTGGCAGAGAAGTAATTCTCTCTCTTCATTCGGGATACCAGCTCCGCAGATCTCCTTTTCCTCATGTGAGCATCTGCCTTCGGGAAACTGTCAATACTCAGGTCACTTTTTGGGATCACTAGTGCAGGAACGTGGACGTTCACTATTGTGCATATGCCTCCCCAGTTCTTTTTGGCAGCCTTATGTATGCTTTGGATCCACACGCCCAGTAATGATCCATAATTACTGCGGTTCTGTGAGTCATACCTGGAGCTTCAAAGATGCGTCCGCAGTTCTAATTCTCTCCCATTTTCCTCGTGCCATTGTTCCTGAAGCACAATTGTGGGCTTTCCAGTGGCACTATCTGCAGGGATCCTCCTCTGTCTTCGACCCATGTTAGTAACTTCACCAACGTTGGCCATAGGGGTTTGCACAGTTTTTGTGAGTTTTCTATCGCTTCTTTGCAGGCTCCAAGGACCCTCCATGCTTGGCATATTACTACTCCTTTTTCCCATCCGTCTGGAGAAAGAACTGTTCCTCAAATCTGCATCTGGCCTCTATTCTTTCAAATTTGGGCTTCTTCTGGAGTTTTTCCTTGGACGTTCAGTCTCGGGTTTATCTCCCATCTTGTTCCTGCTCCTTGCGCTTCTGGCTTTGCATAACTGATCACGTGATTCCTGGTATGGGCTCTGTTTCTTGTCTTAATGTCCTGGACATAATCTTCATCGGGATATGCTGTTTCTGTTGCCCATATCAGTGAGGCATCTTTTCTCATGAACTGTCCTCTGGTGTTGGACATTGCTACGTGTGACAGTGTGCTGTCGGGACGTCGATTTCTACAGCCACAAAGATCTTGGATTTTCCCATGCTGTACGGTAGAAGTGTACAGACGTAGCATTCTCCTTCTGATTTTCTTCTTCCGACCTCTTTCATTTGTTGGTACCAAATGTTATTTCCTAGATGTGCTGTGCTGTCCAGGTAATCGTTTAGTTCATTGCTATCTTCGTGTGGTCTCCTCTTGATTCTTAGTGTGTTTTTGTAGTTAGCTATAACTACGTCTCTAAAGGCATCTGTGTCACTTTTCCTTGCTGGAGGATTCTCGGGCATGCTTGTCGGTGAAGCAGGTTTCCTTGTCTGTATTGCTGTGGTAAGAGGCGGTTCTGCATTTCTCCTCCTCTCCTCTTATATTCTTTCGTAGAGTACCTTCACCCACCATTTGTTTAACAGCAGCCCGACGTAAGGCCGCACCGTGGGCCCTGGGTCTTGTCATTCTTGTTGGAACTGCTATGCTTGTCACTCTAGTCTCTATAGTTTTATTTTTCAGTTCCTCATGTAGTTTCTTTGCTTTAGGTGTAAACAGGAATAAATGATCTATCATCATTTGTGTCTTTGCAGTGAATTCTCTTGTAGCCATTTCTGTCTTCTTGAGGGCTTTTGCTATATCTTATTTAGTTGATCTCTCATTTGCTTCTTTTCGGTCGCCTTTATTATTTTCAGGGACTGGTTGTATGGCAAGAAGTCTCATGCTTTCTGTTGTCCTTGTTCGAGGTTCTGCAGCCATTGACACTTGCCCTTGTTTGTGTGCTTTCAGAGTGTGTGTCCGTGTCGTGGTCAGTGCTATATTTGCATTCTGACCCTGTCTCCAGCTTTTCTCTTCATTCGTTACCTCATATGTGTATGAATCACTGCTAATTACATTCAATTTTAATTTGTTTACCTTACCATCAGATTTTCTTGGAACCGGAATGACTATATAGGGTCTGGGTGCTTTTGTGGGATTCATGCAGAAATCTTTTAAGGAAAGAGGGGGGGTGCCCCTCTGTTTGTGGGAGGACCAGGTTGCTGTTCTGGGCACCCATCTCAATCATGTAAGTGTCATTGTTTAATTCCTTTCACTTACTCCATTATTGTTTCTCAGAAAGTTTGTAACATAGTGTCTTGTGCTTCGTAAGTGTGCCCCCCCGCCCCCTCTCTTGCGGGTGACGCTTGTCTTGGATTACAGGATGCAGTTCCCTTGCTAGACTATGGGAAAAGATTAGACTAACATCTTTGGTGTGGCACGTTCATTATGCATATTCAAAACAAGTCAATTCCCAGTCCACCCCCGGAATTTGCTTCAGTCCTGAAGACATGCGGGATACTGTTCAATGTGAAGAATGGAAAGATGGTAGTCCATCAAAATCAGTCAAAAAAAAAAAAAATAAGAATAAAAAAATAAACGGTGGAGTTCTTGTCTCTGTCTCCTGGATCTGTCCCTCGGCGGAAGGTCTGACTAGTATCTCCTAAGAAGTCGATGAACATTAGTATTTTTAATCTGAGCTACAATGGCATGTAAGAGCATGTTTAGCTGAGTACTCTTCACTGGATCTCTGAGGAATGCGAGTACGTTAACATTGGTTGGTCTTCCCACTAGCTCTGGAAAGTTCTCAATGAGGTGAAAGAAGACATGGTATGCATATCGGCTATCTTCTGGTGACAACGATATTCGTCCTGTTTCGCTGGGTTCAGGACCACAGGCCTTTCTTTTGAAGTGAACAGTCTTTACACTTTCCTGCTGCGTGGATTGCCACTACGTAGTTGAGCTTGGTCGACAGCTGGTTCAAATGTTCAGTGTTTCTTGGATCTCTGATGTATGAAAGCGTATCCGTAGTTCTCCCGACGAGTCCTGGGCATTACTCTATGATACGAAAGAAAAGCGTGTACGTGAGTTAATCTATGATCACCTGTGGTGGAAGCATTTGTGTCCTTATCACTGTACTCGGGCAGTACAATGACAGTCGGTAGTTGCCAGATTACTTTCTTGTTGGCAGGATCTTAAATAAAGTCTGTGACGCTGGTTACTCTCATTACAAGTGACGGATATGTTTCTAGTACATCCCGTGATATTTTTGCTGGGGGATACCATAAATTTTGTGAAACAAAGTCTTGGTGCTGGTTGCTTCAGATTACAGTGTTAAGTTCTTTTTTTTTGGTTTTATTAGTTTTAACAAAGTAACACATTAGGAGAAAAAACAAAAGGAAAGAGAAACATTTCACTACCTCCTTTAGCATATGATAGCTTAACTGAAATGAAACACATTTTATCATATGACATTCTTGATTTAACAGTGGTTCCATATTCTGGGTGTATCACATCAGCAGTTTAACTTTGCCCACACCACCCCGTCCCCTTCTTGGATTAGCATACATCCTGTGAACGTTCTTGAAGCGTGGAAGCTACAAAGGCACATTGAACATTGTTCCATTGTCTGGTGGTTCTGTTACCACTTAATAAGAGTTTCCTTCTATGATGATTTGCTGGGTTTGGCATCTTGTTTCAGGGCCCTGTGGACTCCCCCGATTGGGAGTTGGAAGTTGTTGTGAGATATTTATTCTTAAAGTCTACCCATAAAGCCTCGCATTGAGCCGCTTTATCATGTGAAGAGGCGGTCATTTTTTCCATCGAATAAATGTTTGAGGCCAAGTTGATCCATTCATTCTTTCCTGGGACCGTCTTTGATTTCCATTTGATCACTAATAAGGCTCGAGCTGCCAGCAGTAGTTGGGGAGTTAGGCCTTTCACTCTGATCCAGTCGTCTTCGTCTCTTTCTAGGCCAAACAATATTAGATAGGGATCGGCGCCCCTTTTGAATCCCATCTATTTCCTTGATCCACCCCAAGACCTCGTCCCAGAACACTTTGATGCGTGGAGAACCCCACAACATATGCCAGTAGTTGGCTATTTCTCCACATTTTCTCCAGCATCTTGGGCTCATTGTCTGGGACATCTTGGAGAGACGGAGGGGATTTTATTGCCACCTGTGTAAGAGTTTGATGGCGTGGAGTTTGTATTGACTGGATATGGAGGTTTTGGAAGCCGCTCCACACATTGTTTCCCATTGGTCGGGTTGAATCTCTTCTCCAATGTCCTTTTCCCATCTAGCTCTCAGGGGGTCAGTGGATCCCTCTCCTGCCGCTATTAACTCTTGGTACATTGCAGATACAAGGCCTTTCATGTCGGATTTTAAGTCCAGGAGTCTTTCAAATGGGGTAAGGTCTCTTAAGTTTGTCTCTCCATTCGGGCTTTGTCAATACGCCTTTTAGTTGAATAAACTGGAATGTGGCTATACCCAATGCCTCCGTCAGATCTGGGAGAGTGATGAACAAATCTTTTCTCTGCAGTTGCCCGCCTCCTACCATAATTGGAACCTCCCCACGTTGGGAATGTGATGGTTTATGCCGGGTGACCATAGGTGGCTGAGCGGGGACGGCCAGGTAGTGATTTTGCACATTTCCTTGCCTGTTCGCCATATGCTCCATATGGTGCTCAATATGGGGGGGTCTTTGATTTTCCTTTGCACCCTTTTATGAGGGGTCCATAGCCATTCCGATACCGTGGCCGGGGACAGATAATGATTATCCATTTGTACCCATTGGAGGTCTTTACGATCCCTAAAATGTGGAATTACGACACGTAGCTCGGTGGCTTTATAGTAAGTTTTCAGGTCAGGGAGTGCCACTCCACCCTTATCTTTGGGAAGCGTTAACTTCATGCAATTGCATGCAATTCTTGCTTTCTTCCCTTGCCAAATGAATTGTACCATAATCTTTTTGGCTTTCATAAAGAACCCTTTCGGTATCTCAACTGGTAACATTTGGAAGGGGTACAGGAATCGGGGGCGGCATACCATTTTGACAGCATTAATTCGCCCCAGCCAGGAAATTGTGAGTTTGTTCCATCTTTTGAGAGCCGCTGCGAATCGCCGGAGAAGGGGAGGGAAATTGGCTTCGTACAGATCATTCAGGGTTTTGGTGATCTGTATGCCCAGGTATTGTAACGTAGTGTGTTCCAATTTAAGGCCTAGAGGATCAACAGATCCTTGGACGGGGAACAGTGTGGACTTGGTCCTATTTACTTTGAACCCAGAGAATTGGCCATATTCGTCTATTAAGTTAAGGGCGTGGGGGATGGATTCTAAAGGATTAATTATGTGCAGGAGAATGTCATCTGCATACAGTGCCACTTTATATTCTGTTGTCCCTAGTCACATTCCCTCTATATTAGGGTCGGCTCTCATTTTTTGTGCCAGTGGTTCTAAGAAGAGTGCAAATAAAATAGAGAGTGGGCATCCCTGTCTGGTCCCCCGTTTTAGCTCGAACCATCTCGAATATTCTCCATTTACAAATATCGATGCCTTGGGGGATGTGTATATCGCTCGTATCCCATCACAGATTCTTGGACCTATTCCAACTTTCTGCAGGACTGCTCCCAGGAATTCCCACTCCACCCTATTGAAGGCTTTCTCTGCATCGATTGACAGAAGGGCGGAATCGCTTGAGAGGTTATGAGCTGCATGGATGAGGTGTGATGTTTTGCGCATGGTATCAGCACCCTGTCTACCGAGAATAAACCCGACCTGGTCAGGGTGAATCAAGTGGAGCATTAGTGTTTCCAGTCTTGCAGTCAATACTCTGGCATAGATTTTGGCATCGATGTTAAGGAGGGAGATGGGGCGGTAAGATCCGCCTAGTTTGGGGTCCCTCCCATCTTTGGGAATCACTGTTATCAGTGCTCTCTTGAAAGAATCTGGTGCCACCCCGTCTCTATTATCTCGTTGAATAGTACTGTTAGGAAGGGTGTGTAACGCTCACCTGATTCCCACGGAGGCGCAGGTCTGGCTTCGAGTGCTGGTGCTTCTTCAATGGTGAAGCACAGGACTCTGAAGATGGACAAGAAGGGCCCCCCTACTCTGGCTTCTCTGGCTCGCAGGAATATTCCCCTGTGCGTGAAAAGGGAGTATTACCTACTGACTGAGTTATGCTCAAGCCTCCCACTCTCTTCCAACCCTCCACGATACCCCTCCACGATTCCTCGTGAAGTCTCACCTTAGGGTCATGAAGGATGGGCTCTCCATCCTGCTTCTGATGCAGGGGCGCGTTGAAACCCAGTTACTTCACTAGATTGAGGATTGATGGGAGTTCAGGTAAGCTTGACTATTCAGGTAAGGCGCTGTAAAAGTTCTGCTGCAAGTTCAAAAGTCCAAGCTTTATAATAATGTTCATAGTCTTGTTGCAGCAAGCGCTAATGCTTATGTCTTTTTCCCCTTAGGGGCCGGGGTTCGGAATGCCGGAGATATGGCGCCGACCCGAAGTGAAACGTGCAGTTCCAGTAAATGACTGAGCTTTTCCTATTCCTTTCCTTCTCTCACCTTGTTCTTGTCTTTTCTCTCTAGGCTCTGGGAAGTGGCTGTGGATCCGGATGATCGCTGCTGAAGATGGAGGGGTCCAGGATAGGTGAGTGAAATGCAGCGCTGCAGCGATCGTAGCGAAATGCTTTTAAAAATGATGTCTTCCTTTTCAGGATCGTCGGTGTGATGTCTCTGTGGTGCTGATTTAGCAGGTAAGGTCTTTTGTCTCCCTTTGCAGGTGACCCAGGATACTGACAGGCGTGGCTGAGGTCCCGATGCAGGAGCTAACACGGTGAGCGTCCAGCTGCGAGGAGCAGAACAACGCAAAGCGTGAGTTGCTGATCGGGTGTGGTTTAAATAGCTTTGGAAGAAGTTCCAAGTGTGTATCCTTCCACTGATCAGGTATGTATCCTTCCCCGACCACACCCGGGTGGAAAGTAGTCCCACAGGTAAAGTAGTTCCATTCAGGCCTCAAGAGGGCCTGGATGTAGCAGCATGGTCTGCATCAGGTAAGTGCACATTAAAACACTTGAACACATGTCTAGCTTTATGAGCCTGGCGCCTAAGGTGCCAGGACAGGGGTCCAACATGAGCCTGGCGCCTAAGGCGCCAGGACTGCGTCCAAAGGGCCCCAGCTTTGGCCCGCTGGCACTCCCCTGGGGGAAATGATGCCTGCCTCTGGTGTTGCTGGGTCGGACCTGGCTACTTGGAGGTAGGCATCATGACAGGGTGATAGTTGCTTATTGAAGGTTTTATAGAAGCCGGCGGTGTACCCATGTTCCCCTGGGGATTTGCCCAGCGTTAGCCGTTTAATTGCATCTTGGATTTCCTGTTCAACGATTGGGGAGTCAAGGAGCTCAGCTTCTGCATGCGTTATTGTGGGCATAGTGATTGACGATAGATAGGAGGTTGTGTCTATTTGGTCGGGAGTTATTTCGGAGGTGTATAAGTTTTACTGTGTTAAGTTCTAAATGAAAAGTCCTTTTTTACAGTCCATCATAGTCTTGTCTTCCAATAATGCTTAAGTATGGCTTGATTCAAAAGTTCGTAATATCAGTGTGTTGTGGCTTAGATGCGGAATTCTCTTCTTCACCCTGCACCTATGATTCACAGAGTGTTCGTTATGTCCTTATCCCCCTTTGCTTGGAGGAACTGTCCAGTTTTAAGCCACAACTTGAAAAGGAGTTCCTTTTGCTGCTCATGCGTCTATCTTCCTCGTCATGGATCTCGTCTGCACGTGCTGAGGTTCTTCCCCCGTTGTCTGTGATTTCTTCGCGGTGGAGTGCAGCTAGAGGGATCTCACTGATATAGGGTTTAATGTCATTAAGGAAGATCCATGCTCGCCTGCCTTACAATTTAACGGCTGATGGACTGCAGTCCTCTATGATGAAAGGGCCGTTGAATCTTGGCTCATCCCACCTTTTCCTTGTGTGGTTCTTTACCAACACGGTATCACCAGGCAAGATGATTGGCGCACATAGACCTTGAACTGCGTCTGTTTCAGCACCTCCTGCTGTGTCTTGTGCTGTGCTGCACCCTTTTTGTTGTTGCTGTACTTGGTCTGTAACGAGAGTAAGGCTTGATGTCATGCATTTCAGGTACTCCTGCAGTTCGGTTCCTAGAACCTCTTGGGTTGGCTGGGCATCACATCTAGCTCTATCTCGAGGGGTAAGAGGGGGTCCTCATTCTCCTTCCCGTGACTATCTCGTGCGGCGTAAGATGATGGTCGGAGCCTGGTTGGTTCCGAAGTGCATACAATGCCAGTGGTAGACAGTGCAGCCATCCCTTCTTTAGAGTAAGCTTCAACTTGGCTATCCTTTCCTTTAACAAGCCGTTGAGCCTCTCACAAATTCCATTACTTTCCGGATGATATGCTGACAAGAACGTGTGCTTTATACCAAGCAACAAGCTAATCTGCTCAAAGACAGAGTTTACAAAATGAGCCCCATTGTCTGACCTCATCACCTCACACACCCCCCCATCTAGGGAACACTTCCCTCACCAGGAATTTGGCAGCACAGGTTGAGTCTGGGTGTGTACAGGGACCTGCTTCTATCCATCTAGAGAATGGAAACACCACTACAATTAAGTACCTGTACCCGTTACACACTTGAATCATGTCGACATAATGGATATGTAAGTGCTGAAAAGGCCCATTTGGCCGGGGAATGACTCCTCTCACTACTTTTAATGTTTGCCCGGCGGTGAATTGCTGGCAAATTATGCAGTTCACCATGAAGAATGCAACATGCTCCGCTAAATTCGGTGTAAACCAGTCTTCTACGAGTGTTGCTGCTAGATTCTCTTTTGACATGTGAGATGGGTAGTGCAACTGTTCAATGCTATCTTTAGTAGGGCTACAGGTATTACTGGTTTACCAGTGCTGTCTTTCCGCCACAACCCATCTGAGGAGTTTAAAGAACACCCTTGACGCTTCCACTGGTTCTTTTCGTCCTGTGGTGCCTCCCCTTGAATCTCCATCAGTTGAGTCTGCCCCATATTAATATAGGCTTCTGGTGTGGCTCGAGCTACCATCATTCGTTCATGGGTACTTGCTACTTCTACTTCGATGATCGTTTCACTCTTGGATGCCATACGCTTGGCTTCCGTGTCTGCTGCGTGATTTCCACGTGACACAATCTGACCCGTGAGTATGGGCGGTGCATTTCACGACCGCTATGCCCACTGGGAGCTCTAGTGCCTTTATCAGCCTGTCCAATAAGGCTGCGTGCTGCACTGGCGTGTTGTCTGCTCGGAGGTAGCCCCTCCTTTTCCAGCGCGCTAAACCTGCGTGCACTGTTGATGTCACATAGGCGGAGTCGCTGTACACCGTTACTTCCTGATCTGCGTGATTCTCAATGGCGAGTATCACGCCAACAATTCTGCAGCCTGTGCTGAATGAGATGGTATTAGTGCACTGACGAGTATTTGAAATTCTCAGTTTGCTATGTGTTTCATTACGGCAGCGCCTGTGTATCTTTGCCCGTCTTCTTGATAGATTCTCAAAGAACCGTCAATGAAAACGATCTCCACACCCATTTTCTTTCACCCTGCGGATTTCGTCATAGAATTCTTCATAGTTTGCACAGTCATGTATCTGTTCTACTTCAGTGACTGTCTCAGCTATGAACGTAGCTGGGTTCACAGTTTTACATCGAACTATTTTGATCGATGGATTAGATAGAATCACTTCATAGGCAGAAGCCCTCTGTGATGTCAATGTGCCTTTTGGTTTCTCTAAGATGGCAAATGAGTGCTCGATGTATAACGTCATGAAGCATCCCATTACAATAGTTGTCACCTTCTCTCTATAATAGTTGTCACATCGGAAGTGTCTGGATACAGCACTCGTAGCGCTTTCTACATTATTAAATGGCGCTCCGTCATGGGTAGTGTTAATTATGATTACACCAGGGTACCCTGCCCGCTTCCACACATCGTCTGCTCTCTCACCAAGTATGGCGATCAGGAGATCCTTAATGTCCTCTATAGCTAACGTGACACCCCCTGTCATTTTTTCTAACTCGTGTATCCACTTCCCGGCTCCCGATATCGGCATTGGAAGCTTGTTTTTCAGATTCTCTCGATCCATGTGTGGCCATGGAATATATTGTGGTCTTACTCCCCCTTTTTCTAGCAGCGGGAATTGGAATGCGCAGTCTTCCTTCTCTTTCCCCATGGCTCTCCTGTCTATCGCTGGGGTAACATTCCTGCATTGCCGTCTACCTGGCAATGTCCTCAATCTGTCTACATAGTCGGGTGCTGACACCCCCCCCTCTGACCGTGGGATGTTCTCACAAGTCGGTCAGGCTGCGCGGCAGACTCTGATGTCCTGGGTGCGGACTCGCTAGCGTCTGACCATCGTACCCCTTTGTCCCTTGGGAGCCGCTTTTCGCGCCGTCTCCCATCTTCATTCGTCTCATCCTCCGTTTCCCCTCCGGAGTCGGACATTGATTGTTCCGAATTCACACAACTCCTTGCATCTTCGTCATTCATACTAATTTCTAATCTGTCCAGGGACAATCTCCCGCTCCCACTGCTTCGGGTGACATCCTCTGTATCATATAACTGGGTGCTCTCCAAGTGCTCGTCTTCCCTTTCCCCCGTGGGATATCAGCTCCAACCCCATTTCATCATATATTTTATCGATTGTTTCCCCGATGCTTCGAAGTCATCTTCGATATGTGCCCCTACTCGAGCCTGGTACGGAGTCATACGCAGGAAAGAATTCTTTGATATCTTCCCATTCTACAACAGGATTAGGTTTTTTAACATCCCGCTTCAAATATTCAAGATCGCGTGCCCTCTGTCTACACTTAGGTTCCGTATCATCATCATCAACTTCCTTGCGCTTCTCCTTTCATGTCTACGTTCGTTTGCCCTACTAACTTCCTCATCTTCCCGACTGCCTATTCTCTTTTCACATATTCTTTGCTCTTCTTCTAAACTTTGAAGGTTCTGTCTGTACTGCTCATAGGCTGCACATTGTTTGCGACTGAGCAGTTTTCCTTGCTCGTCGCGATACAGCTGTTCTCGCCTCAGCCTATCTTTCCTTCTTCTCTTGTCCCTTATTTCCTTTTCCCTTCTCTGTGCCTCATCAGACCTCTCTCTCTGTCTCACATCATCACTTCCTTTTCCATCGAGTTTCAATAATATCTGTCCTCACATCCATTTGTCTTTTGCGAATGCTATCTCATCAGTTCTGTCTTCACTTCCTTTCCACTTCTTTCCCTCTCTCTCCTTATCGAGAGGTGCACTACTCTGTGTCTGATCCTTCCTTTCCTCATCGTGTCTCTCCTTGTCCCTCGGGACTATGGAGGTAAGATTAATCTCCTGATCCTTTCCCTTAATTTCGTCACTACTGTAAGTAGGTGACTCATATGCGAGGTTACCCTGTGGCTGCTTTTAGCTCTCTTAGGGGGTAGAGTCCCTCTGACTTCCCTCGATCTCTGGCTCAGGCGGGGCTGGTGGCGCGGTAGGCATCTCACCCACCTCCGTACATACGTTTAATATCCAGTCTGCGGGAGGCTCTTCCTTCTTTGGCTGTTCGAAGATTTTGCAAAGTTCCAGAACAGCAAGGCGTTTCTCTAGTTTCTTGCCGGTATATGTGGCATGCAGATAAGTCGTCATATACTGCAAGACGGCTTCAGTTAGGGACCCGTTCTGTGGCCACGGCATAAACATCTTGTGGGCGGTATCCTTAATCCACTCTGTGCTGTATTTCTTAAGCTTGGGTGCATGTTTAGGCAACTGCTTACATAAGTGGGCAATTGGTGTAATATCCTCCATGCTTGGGTTCTATTTCCAACAATATTTTCATGCAATTTCAATACTCCCAACAATATGAGCGAGCACTAAATACTGCAAGCTCCAAACCAATCTTTTCCGCCAAATTTTACTGCAGCCAGAGCAGAGCTGAAGATGGAGAGGAGGCTGCCCCCACTTTCATTTTACGTTTTCGGTGCTCCCATAGCCCAGGGAAGCCCAGAAAATGTAAAATGAAAGGCAGAGCAATAATAAATATTTCATTGATTACCGGTGGCGTTTTCATAATTGCTACCACTTTCTTTTCAAAAAGAAAGTCGCAGCAATTATGAAAACTCCGCCGGATGCAGGCGAATATTCATAATTGTGTGGACTTACCTACAAGCAAAGGCACTGCAAATATAAATAGAACAATGTTGTATTTATGATTGCTGCAGTTAGAAAACCATGGAAATCATGAAAAGAACAACATTGTATTTATGATTGCGGTGGCGCCAGCTTTGCGTCGCCTGGGATCCCTGGCACGGGGGAGCCCAGGAGACTCAAAGTTGAAGCCGCCGCAGTCATAAATACAATGTTCTATTCATGATGTCCGTGGTTTTCTTTACAAGTTTCCCGAAACCTAGAAAGAAAACCACGGCATTTATAAATACAACAATGTTGTATTTATGATTGATTGGAGTGGCTTCAGCTTTGAGTCTCCTGGGCTCCCCTGGGGCGGGGGAGCCCAGGAGACTCAAAGCGAAAGCCGCTGCAGTCATAAATGCAACACGGTTGTATTTATAATTGCTGTGGTTTTCTTTCTAAGTTTCCCGGGCTCCCCTGGCTCGAAGAACCCCAGGAAACTTAGAAAGAAAACCACAGCAATTATAAATATAACAGTTGTATTCATGATTGCGGTGGTTTTTTAAAAATAATGAAATTAAAAGCACTTACT
Source organism: Ambystoma mexicanum (assembly GCF_040938575.1). NCBI lineage: Eukaryota > Metazoa > Chordata > Amphibia > Caudata > Ambystomatidae > Ambystoma > Ambystoma mexicanum. Next base: position 144,372,560 of record NC_090939.1, on the reverse strand, counting down.
GGCAGTAGCCTTCTTGCCTGCCTTCTATGCTCTCCGGCACTAATGAAGCAAAAGCTGCTGTAATAAAAGCTACCAGCAGGTGGCTTTTGCTTCATTAGTGCCACAAGGGCAGAGATTAACACAAGCACAGGAGGCTCATCCATTTCACAAAATGGATGCCTCCTAGTGTTTGAAATGTTTGACTTTGAGCCTCATTTGCTCAAAAGTTTACATAGGAAATTTCTTTAAAAATATTCAAGTTTTTCTGATTTGTTTCAGTCAGTATTGTGTGATTAAAGGTCTATGCAGCAAAACATCTATTGGGAACAATAACATTTGTATTTCATGAATATACTTGCGTTGGCAGGTTTCCCTCCACACCTCCTTTACCTCGGCCCACTTCCCCACTGCAAAAGGTCAAAAATGGTGCGGATACAGCGTTTCATAACCAAACTGTCCGAGTCTTCTCTGTCCTCAGCCATTTTATTCGTTGGTGAATTATGGTGCAGGTTCACAAACAGAGCCTGCACTGTTCTAAACAGCTGCTGCAATGTTGTGCCAACCATGCAGTATATCGGATGGGGATTATTTTGGTAGGTGGCGTTTCTGCTTTTAGGGCAGAATTCCATGTTTAGGGTTACTTCTCCCTTAGTTTGTGGGTGCCCCAACCCTTTTGCTGGCTTCCATGGTTTTAGACTTTATTTTTGGATATTGGGGAGTGCTCCTGGAGTCCCCCATACAATACAACCCTTTTTCTGATTGGCTGCTATTGGTAATTAAGATTGGTTTTCGGAATCAGCCCTGGGGACAGATTCTGAGAGGCCAACTTGTTTTGGTGAACAGGGAATGTCTAGCAAAACTCTATCTGCGACTGAACAGCAAGGTATAGACTTCGGAAGTGTGAGTAGTGAAGGGTTCAGTTTGGCAGAATGTATTAAAATGCTGTTATTTATTTAGGCCTTGGACAAACTTAGTGTGTAAATTACCGGTTTTGTCATTGCTAAAACATTCACTACAAATATATACACATTCACTTTGGTGTACTATGCTAAGCGCGCTAGCAGTACACTTTTAGAATACAGTTAAAATAGTTTCAGAATGCTGCAGAGTAGTAAAGCAAGTGAATAAAAAGAAACCAGTAAGTAACTTTAGAGAACCAATATGCTGAAATTAAAGTAGTTACAAGCACCATACAAGCTTTTTTTAAATGAGGCATTTCACCTTAAAACGTTATACCCTAGCTAGAAATGATGGGGCCTAGTCCCCTGCAGTCCCAGGCACCAATGAAATTATCTTCAGACGGTTAGGAGTGTATTTGAGAGCATTAACAAGAGTTGGCAAAGTCAAAGGGCAGTTTGTAAGTGTTGGAAAGTTTGATACCTATTGAAGAAAAGTTCTCAGTAAATTTTCTCCCTATCCAACCACCCTCGGGGGAGGCCAGGAGAGGATAATACTTGAGCAGAACACCATAGTTCACGGTCAGGCAAGGGAGAGGTAGGGTATGGACTTAAGGCTTGTTAAACATTATGAAGCTGGGGAAGGTAATAATAGGTATGCTTACTCAGCCCCTACACTCCGATTCACTCAGGGACCACCATAGAATTCCTGAAATTGCTGGGCCCCCTTTTCCTCATACCTTCGGTCTGTTGAAGGAGGTACAGGTGGCTCAGTGCTGAGGTCTATTTTGCCGTCACATTTTTGCACCTGGCTAGTTCACGGTGCTGTGCTCCTATGGATCAGTTCTGGATACGTGTACTAGACTGAGGAAAGGGCCACCACTCTGGCGTCTACCTCGGAGGACTCTCAGGACATGATGCAAGCAGTGATGGCCACTCTGATGGCAGCAGGGGACCCTTGTGATGAAAACTAAGGAACTGGTTCTGCTACTTCATGGTGGAGTGGTGGAACTCCATGGAAATGCTTCTTGCTTTATAAACTGTAGATCTGTGGAGTCCCATGGCTCACCTCTGGGTGGTGGGGGTGGGGACCGGGGCAGCTGGGGTGCCCAAATTGAAATGGGCCATCCCAGAGGATGGCTGCAGGATGCTTCCAAAGGCTTCTGAGTGCAGCATCCCCAAACAGGGTTCGAGAATGGTTGTGCCGACTGGTCTACCGGTCGAAGCACTAATAAAGGCCTTTTGGAGATCACCAAAGGAGCAGGGCTTTGTCCAGTCTGTTGAAGAAAGTGCTGCTGGCTGACTTCCAATGACAGGTTCTGGGTCTTCAGCAAGATATACATACATACATACATACATACATACATACACATACATACACACACACACACACACACGCACTCGCGCACTCATGCACGCACGCACGCACTCACTCTTTACCATATATGGAAAATCCGGTCCTGGGAGGGCAGGAAGAAGGTCAAAGTACAAGATGGCCAAAGGAAAGGTGAAAATCTCATGGCACTGCTATTTTGGAGCATATGGTACTTTAAATGGCATTATGCAGTCAAATGCAAAAGTCCACTGGACTATATAAATAAATGGTAGAAAAGCCTCCTGCCGCCAGCCCGTCTTGCGATCCATCAAGTTAGTCGCAAATAACAAAGATACAGGGGCACAATGTGTATTTTTTTTATTTAATTTTTTAAAATGTATTTGCATTTTTAAAGTGCTCCCAAAGCCCGCAGGCATCGAGGCGCTGTTACATGAATTCTTTTTTTCTTAGTTGCGTAATTGGATTTTTTTGTCTTCGTTGCGTATATCACGCTTAAATGCCCAGAGGTTTCAGGATTGAACCTGTGTTGCTTTGTCTTGCATCCAAGGCGAACACGTTGCCGCTGAGCTATCCTCCCGGGACATCTACCACACTTCACTGTAAGGTGATGTGTGTAATCGATGTATAACCCCTTATTGTGTTTTTCTTATATACTGATTGTCTTTGGTATGTTTGAAAATACTAACTTGACAGTGATTTTATCCATAAGGCAAGACTAAATAAGTTTGTGTGTGTATATACTGTGGGTGTTTGGGAGTGAGCAGGTTCCCTGCAAACTTAATGACTACAGCTACCATAATTCATTGCAGTGGAATCAACATTGATTGATTACACCTGCACTGGCTCTTTGCTGCAAATGAGACTGCCTCCCTGATGACATGATCAGCACAGAAACCAGGCGGAGGACGACGTCAGTAGCTGTGTAGGTGAATTGTGCAGGGAACCAGAGTTCACCCCCCCCTTCCATTCAGTGCTGTGTATATATATAATTTATATTTCTGAGGCTTGTGTAATCTGCTTAGATCACATGCTGTGCATAGGCCGACATCTAGCGGAAGCTGCAGAGTATTACAGTTTGTTTTTCGAAACTCGAAAATGGGCGTCAACACAGTGCGTGCCAGTAGTACTATCCCTAGTGTGACGTCCACTGTACCCATGATCCCTCACGCGTCTAGGACCCTCAGATTGTTTTTTTCTGGCATACTGGTTGGAAGCACAGAGCGGAGTTCCTTGACTTAGTCAGATTTTGCAAATATTGTTATATATTTCCCCGTTTATTCCACCTATACGTCGAGTCTCCGAACATCAACACTCGACGCCAGATCGGAGAAAATTCAACCGTCGGACTACAGCGACGGACTTGCCTCTGGCCTCGGCCCGGGCCTCAGAAGTCCCATGGACTCGACCCTGGAAGTAGGGAGAGTGGGGGGTGGCACATATCCTACACTCTGATTAATATAGGTACATTACTTATATTCCTACACTCCCAGCCCGCTGCCATAGGGTGCGTATGGAGGGTACCCCCTTTCAATTTTGCCCCAAGTGCAACCGCAAGTATCCTTGGGTTGACAGACAAGCCACGTGTAACCTCTGCTTGCCGAGGGACCACCCCGAGGCGAATTGAAGAGCGTGCAGTCCGTTTAAACCAAAGACCCTTAAGGACCGTTCGACAAAGCGTTGGGCCCACCACGCCAGGCGACAAGAGGCCATGGCCGCAGAGGGTGCCTTCAGCAATGGCAGCGACGCCGTACTTTCGGACGGCGAGGGCAATGTGGCATCGATGGACAGCCAAGCGCAAGTCCCCGACCTCGGAAGGTTGTCCGGCAGGGCAGCTATGGGGAAGACCCCCGGCGACACGAGCGCTACCCACACCACTTCCAGCAAACAAAAGTTCACCCGAGACTCGACGTGCACGTCGAGTTCTCGGAAAGAGGCACGTAGAGAACGGTCCACCGAGTCGGTGGCCTCTGGGCGTTCGCGTTCGAGGTCGCCTCATGTCACCAAGCAACCCTCCACTGTTGCTAAAAGTGCCTCGCTCCCCTTAGTGACTGAAGTTCGGTCGTCGGAGGACGACGCCGACCTCTACCCCCAAGCCGCACTCCTGGAGTCGGCGTCTGCAGGCAGCGGTAAGGCTGCTACCGAATCCCTTACACTCTCCAGAGACAGGGACTCTACCCCCGAATTTCGACGCCAGGCATTGAAAAGCTCTAATGGGGCCCTAAAGTCGGGGAAACACTCTTCCACCCACGGGGAGGGGGGAAAACAACGAAGTAAGCAGTCCCAGCCTACTTCCACACCTAAACAGACGGACAAGTCTCAGTCCCCTGTCCCTAAGGCCCCTGTTCAGGCCAGTAGGTCTAGCCAGGACAAATCTCAATCTGTTGTCCCTAAGACCCCTATTCAAACCAGTAGGTCTAGTGGGAACTGGGAACTGGGAAAGCACTCCAGGAGAGTTATTCCCAGTTCAAGGGAATGGTCCAGTGATGACGTAGACAGAGTAATGTCAAGGATGTCATCATTGGCAGATTTCTATGCCAAGAACCCCAAACACTTTCTCTCTTATACCCCAGAAGGGTCAACTCCCTCATGCTCGAAGGATCCAATACCCCCAAGTAGGAAGTCCCGGGGTGAAGCACAATCTTCAGACCCCTTCTATAGACAGCCCTATTCTGAATACCAGGAAGATCCATCCTTTGTTGAGGATCCAGACGTGGGCATGTTCGAAGAACAAACTGGGACAGGCTATTATGGGGATGATGAGGACCAAGATGAGGAGGAGGAAGAGGACGACCCAGATACATACAGGGTAGATTCCCCGGTAGAGAAAGAGCCCGTGGTTACCAACTCCCCTGTCGACAACCAACCTCTCCTGAATGAGGTCCTGTCAGAGCGGCACAGCACTTCCACATTGACACCCAGGGTGCTCAGGAAGAGAGGGACTTTGCAGAGGAACTGGTGGGAGAAAGGAGACCTGTTGCTCAGGCCATCCCTATCCTTAAGTCAATACAAAGGAGGATAGACCCTTCCCTTGTTAACCCCAATCTTACTAGGGCAGTAAACCCCAGAATTGAAAAGCTTTTCAGGGCAGCCCAGTCTGACCCACTATACATAAGGGGACATCTCAGACCGGACTCCCTGGTTGTTACAAACACCCGTAAGAGGGCGGGAACACCCTTGTCATCGTCCGAAGCTCCACCTGACAAGGAGAGCAAGAAGATTTATGGCTTGGGCAGGAAAGTAACCTCCACTTCCGCCTACCAGGCAAGGATTGCAAACTCCACCACCCTGCTGGCTAGTTACAACTGCCACCAATGGGAAGAAGTCACGGCTCTCATAGACTCCGCCCCAGAACCCTTAAAGAGCCAATTGGCACGAGTTTCGGCAGAGGGGAGAACCGTGTCAAGTTGCATTTTAAAATCAACCTTTGATGCATGGCTACGGCAGTCTGGTTTCAAGGCCGAGACCCAAGCATCATTGATAGATAAGCACGTGGAGCCGGATCTATTGTTTGGAAAGGCGGTCGAGGACGCACTAAAGAATGCCAAGAACGAGTACGAGACACTCGTCCCTAGGACAACTAACCAACAAACCCCCTAACCAGAGAGGGAATGGCAATTTCCGTCGGCCTCGCGGACAAAACTCCCAAAGGGGCTCAAACTATTCCCAAGGCCAGGGTACTACATGGAACACTAACCAGCAGTCTACCCAGAGTTATGGCAGGGGTAACAAAAGAGGTCGTGGTAGGGGTAGAGGCAGTCCCAATAAAGGAGGGGGCAAGCCTCCACCAAAACAGTGACACTCCGTTCAGGGTCCCTTCTCACGCATCCCCAGTAGGGGGGACGCATTTCCATCTTCACCCAAACTTGGGAAGGGATCACATCAGACAGATGGGTGCTGTCCACAGTGTCTGCAGGATACAGCATAGAACTCCTAGAGCGTCCCCAAAACCACCCTCCACGACAAAGAATACACTCCTTAGACCACCAGAAGATCCTACTCGAAGAGATTGAAATTCTTCTCGCAAAGCATGCGATAGAACTCGTCCCGGGACACCAGGTAAACAAGGGTATTTATTCAACTTAGTAAAAAAACTGCTGGCAACCTGAACAGAAAAAAACTTTTTTCACTACAGCTACCAGAATCCTTTGAGTCTAATTAGACACACCTGCTTAACAGCCTCCTTGATGATTATTTGAGATAAGAAAGCGCTAGGAGGAGAACAACCACAGACCACAGAACTGCAGCTGAGGGATCTAACCCTGTTATTACTGACTACCTGATTTGCAGCAAGGGATCTAACCCGGTTAATACTGACTACCTGATTTGCAGCAAGGGATCTAACCCTGTTAATACTGAGTACCTGATTTTCAGCAGAAGGGATCTAACCCTGTGAATATTTGTCCATTTTGGGATGTGACCCAGCTACCTATTTTTTGCAACAGGTTTAATTGACCAGGACTGGGAGTGCGCGCCTCACCCACCTTCTGTTTTGTACTATTTATTCAACTTACTTCCTTGTGCCAAAAAAAGATTTGACAATGCGCCCAATATTGGACTTGCGGCCTGCAAACAAGTATGTCAAGCCCCAAACATTTCGCATGACTACTCTCCAAGAGGTAATTCCCCTCCTAAAAAAGGGGGATTACATGGCAACATTGGATATGAAAGATGCCTATTTTCATATTTCCATGTTCCCAGCGCACAGAAAATATCTGCGCTTCAAGGTGGACAGTCAGCACTACCAGTTCAAGGTACTGCCCTTCGGGATGGCCTCGGCTCCAAGGGTATTCACCAAGGTACTGGCGGTGGCGGCGGCACACCTACGCAGGGAGGCAATCCCAGTGTACCCTTATCTGGACAACTGGCTCATCCCGGGGGAGACCCCAGTAATTTGCAGGACAAACATTCAAAGAACTATCGACCTCCTCTTCGAATTGGGCTTCTCCATAAACGAGAAAAAATCAAGTCTGGTGCTTAGCACCTCCAAGCAGTTCCTAGGAGCTGTTCTAAATACTCAAGAGGGGTTGGCTTTTCCTTCAGAGGAAAGAATTCGGAATATACTACTGCAAATTCCGCAATATCAAACCGGTCGCCAGATAACAAACGCATTGCTTTGCGTACTGCTAGGCATGATGACGTCATGTATTTACCTGGTGCCCCACGCGCGCCTGCGTCCCATGCAAGAATGGTTGGCGAAACTGTGGTCTCGGGCAAGTGGTCAGTGGGACGATCTAGTGGTCGTTTCGCCAACACTTGTACAAAGCGTCCAGTGGTGGACAAGAGACAATCTATCCAAGGGGAAAACCTTTTACGATCCCGAGATACAGGCGGTAGTCACGACGGACGCATGCCTGACAGGATGGGGAGCTCACCATCTCCACCACACAGCTCAGGGTCTCTGGTCTCACACAGTGGCTAAGAATCACATCAACCTGCTAGAGCTTCTGGCAGTTTTCAGAGCACTTCAAGCGTTCGAGCCCAACCTGCTGAACCTGTCGGTGCAGATCCGAACGGACAGCACGAGAGCCATGTTCTACCTGAACAAGCAAGGAGGGACTCGTTCGCCAAATCTGTTCAGACTTGCCCAGAAAATTTGGATATGGGCACTCAGACGGAACATTTAGCTGTCATCTCAATATGTTCCAGGGGATCTCAATTCTCTAGCGGACGCTTTGAGCAGGGATCCCCTTCCGGAGGAACACGAATGGTGTGTACACAGAGATATCGCAGAAGATCTCTTCTCTCAGTGGGGTTTCCCCACTATAGACCTATTTGCCACAAGCGAAAACAGACAGTGCCCAGGATTCGCATCCAGGTTTCTCCAACCAGACTCCCTGGGGAACGCCCTGTGGATGAACTGGTCAGGGATGTTTGCGTACGCTTTTCCACCAACTCCTCTCATCAGGAAGGTGGTGAACAAGATGAACAGAGAGTCGATGACGCTCGTCCTAGTTGCTCCCATGTGGGCGAGACCCGTGGTTTCCACACCTACGCAGACTTTCGGTGTGCGATCCCATCTAACTCCCGGGCTGGCACAATCTTTTGTCCCAGCACCAAGGTCAGAAGGTGCATCCTCTACCCAACTCCATGAACCTAGCAGCATGGCTCCTGAGGTCATAGAGTTTGGACATCTCAATTTACCACAGAGATGTATGGACATCCTAAGAGAGTCTAGGAAACCGAGCACGAGGCATTGCTACTTCGACAAATGGAAGAGATTCGTTATCTGGTGCCAGAATAAACAAATCAACCCAGTTGATTGCACTCCTTCCACAATCGTCACAAACATGCTCCATCTGCTGGACGCAGGGTTGGTTTTCAACTCTCTAAAGATACACCTGGCAGCACTGTCAGCGTACACCACCTCACATAGCAAGGTGTCGTGGTGGAAGGTACCCGTGGTTAAAGCATTCATGGAGGGAGTAAAGAGACTTCATCCCCCTATATCAAACCCACCACCAGGATGGGACCTGAACGTGGTGCTATCTAAACTCATGGGCCCCCCATTCGAGCCCATGCATAAGACAAGTCTCAAACACCTGACCTATAAGACTGCCTTCTTAGTAGCCATTACATCCATAAGAAGGGTCAGTGAAATTCAGGTTCTGTCAGTGCAGGATCCTTTCTTTACTATTCATAAGGATAAGCTGGTTTTACGGACACACCCTAGGTTCTCACCTAAATTTATTTCAAAATTCCATGTAAACCAGTCCATCAAGCTTCCGGCTTTCTTCCAAAACCCACAAAGCTCGGCTGAGGTTAAACTACACACCCTAGATGTGCGTAGGGCGGTCCTTTACTACGTAAACAAGACCAGACCGCTTAGAAAAACAGATCAACTGTTTGTCTCCATAGCCACAAGCAAAGAGGGAGATCGCGTCTCTAAGGGTGCCATCTCCAAGTGGATTGTCAACTGTATCCAGTTGTGTTACTCTCTTTCTGACAAAACTTTGCCCTTTACGCCCAGAGCCCACTCGACAAGAGGCATTGGGGCCACTCTGGCTTTCATTGCAAATGTTCCCCTTGACACCATTTGCAAAGCAGCTACTTGGAGCTCTATTCACACTTTCACTCAGCACTACTGCATTGACACCCATTCCAAGACAGATACTCAAGTGGGACAAGCGGTTCTAAGACATTTATTTGCTCATGACCCTTCTCAAATTCCACCTCCTTCTAACACTGCTCGCTAATCTATGCACAGCATATGATCTAAGCAGATTCCACAAGCCTCAGAAGGGATACATTACTCACCGTAATCGTATTTCCGATGCTTGTATCTGCTTAGATTCACATGCGACCCACCCTTCCTCCCCTCTGAGAGAAGGGGCATGGATGCTTGTAGTCTTATCTATCTTCTATCTGCTTGGTTCATCTGTACTCACGCTACTCCTCATGCTACCTCATGTCAGGAAAAAATACAATCTGAGGGTCCTAGACGCGTGAGGGATCATGGGTACAGTGGACGTCACACTAGGGATAGTATTACCGGCACGCCCTGTGTCGACGCCCATTTTCAAGTTTCGAAAAACAAACTGTAATACTCCGCAGCTTCCACTAGATGTCTGCCTATGCACAGCATGTGAATCTACGCAAATACAAGCATCAGAAATACCATTACGGTGAGTAATGTATCATATATATATATTTCTGAGGCTTGTGGAATCTGCTTAGATCACATGCTGTGCATAGGCCGACATCTAGTGGAAGCTGCGGAGTATTAGTTTGTTTTTCGAAACTCGAAAATGGGCGTCGACACAGGGCGTGCCAGTAATACTATCCCTAGTGTGACGTCCACTGTACCCAAGATCCCTCACGCGTCTAGGATCCTCAGATTGTTTTTTTCCGCCATACTGGTCGGAAGCATTTTGCGGAGTCCCCTGGCCTTAGCCATACTTTTGCTAAAATATTAATTTATTTACATCCTTCCCCATCCCAACGTCTAACTTCGACACTCGACGCCGGCTGGAGAAGAAATCGACCGTTGGCTGCTGCACGACGGATTTGGGCCTCGGAAGGCCTCTGGCCTCGGCCCGGGCCTCGGAAGGCCTCTGGCCTCGGCCCGGGCCTTGGAAGGCCGCTGGCCTCGGCCCTACAAGTAGGGAGAGTGGGGGGTTGTACATACTCTACACTCTTGGTATATAGGTACACCTTATACATTTCCTACACTTAACAGCCCGCTGCCTCAAGGTGCGTATGGAGGGTACCCCTTTTCAATTCTGCCCCAAGTGCAATCGCAAATACCCTTGGGTCGACAGGCACGCCACGTGCAATCTCTGCTTGCCGAGGGACCACCCCGAAGCGAACTGCAGAGCGTGTAGTAGGTTTAAACCTAAGACCATTAAGGACCGTTCGACGAAGCGTTGGGCCCACCATGCCAGGCAAGCGGCCATGGCAGCGGAGGGCGCCTTCAGCGACGGCAGCGACGCCGTACTTTCGGACGGCGAGGGCATTACGGCGTCGAAAGACAGCCGAGCGCAAGTCCCCGACCTCGGAAGGTCGTCCGGCAGGGCGGCTATGGGGAAGACCCCCGGCGACACAAGCGCTTCACACACCACACACTAAACACACAAAGTCCAACCGAGACTCTACGACGTTGAGTGCTCGGAAAGAGGCACAAACAAAACGGTCCAATTCTGTGTCCTCTGGGCGCTCTCGATCGAGATCGCCGCATGACTCCAGGCAATCATCCACTCTTGCCAAGAGTGCTTCGCTCCCTAGGCTAACAGAAGTTCGATCGTCGGAGGACGAAGACGACTTCCACCCCCAGGCCACGCTCCAGGAGTCGGAGCCGCAGTCAAAATCAGCGAGGCCCCACGCTCGAAGGACAGGGACCCTACCCCCGATCCTAGACGCCAGGCGTCGAAAACCTCCGGAGCCACAAAAGGACAGGGAAAACATTTTTCCACTCACGGGGAGGGGGGAAAACAGTAGAAGAAGCAGCCTTTGCCCTCTTCCACACCTGTGAAACACACCACTCCCCCTAAACAGACAGACAAGACCAGGTCTGCTGATATGTCTAAAACCAAATCTACTCAAGATAAATCCCAGAGACTTGCTGAGAGAGTCATTCCCAGTTCCAAAAAATGGTCCAGTGAAGACATAGATAGGGTCATGTCAAGGATGTCTTCTTTGGCTGATTTTTACGATAAAAATCCAGACCATTTCCTTTCGTATGATCCACAAGGGGCGACACCCTCAGGCTCTAATGATCCTATCCCCCCCGAGTAAGAAGCCCCGGTTTGAAACACCGATGAGGTCTACAGACCCCTTCGAGGTACTACCATACTCAAGACCATACTCACTGTATCAAGGAGAGGCTTCCTTTGGTGAGGACCAAGAATTTGGCATGGTAGAAGGACAAACCGGGACAGGATACTATGGGGATGATGAGGACCAGGAAGAGGAAGACCCTGAAGCCTACAGAGTAGATTCCCCGGTAGAAAACAAAGCCCCGGTTACCGACTCCCCTGTCGATAACCAACCCCTCCTAAACGAGGTTCTCGCACGTGCAGCAGAACATTTCCATATTGACACCCACGGTGTCCAGGAGGAGAGGGACTTCGCAGAGGAGTTAGTGGGAGAAAGGAGGCCTGTTGCCCAGACCATCCCGATCCTTAAGTCCATTCAGCGAAGAATAGACCCGTCCCTGGTGAACCCGAACCTCACCAGAGCAGTCAATCCCAGGGTTGAAAAACTTTTCAGGGCAGCCCAGTCTGATCCTCTCTATATAAGAGGACATCTGAAGCCAGACTCCCTAGTTGTCACCAACACTCGTAAGAGGGCTGGAACACCCTTGTCATCGTCTGAAGCTCCTCCCGACAAGGAGAGCAAAAAACTATATGGTTTCGGCAGGAAAGTAGCCTCAACGTCCGCCTATCAAGCAAGGATTGCAAACTCCACCACCCTGTTGGCCAGCTACAACTGCCATCATTGGGAAGAAGTCGCGGCACTCATGGCCTCTGCTCCTGAACCTTTAAAGGGCCAGTTACCTCGGATTTCCGCAGAGGGGAGAGCCGTGTCTGGTTGCATTTTGAAAGCAACCTTTGACGCCGCGGACAACGCAGGCAGATTGATAGCAGAAGGCACTGTTATCAAGAGACATGCGTGCTTACGGCAGTCTGGTTTTAAGGCAGAAACCCAGGCATCATTGTTGTACAAACCGGTGGAAGCCGATCTGTTGTTTGGTAAGGCGGTCGAAGACGCACTGAAGAATGCCAAGGACGAATACGAGACACTCAAGTCCCTTGGCCAGTTAACCAATAAACCCCCTAACCAGAGAGGGAATAGTAATTTTCGTCGCCCATGCGGCCAAAATTCCCAGAGAGGATCTAACTATTCCCAGGGGCAGGGTACACAGTGGAACAACAGCCAACAGTCTACCCAGGGTTACGGCAGGGGTAATAGGAGAGGTTGTGGTAAAGGCAGAGGCAGCCCCAGCAAAGGAGGCGGCACGCCCCCACCAAAGCAGTGACGCTCAGTTCAGGGTGCCTTCTCACGCAACCCCAGTAGGGGGACGCATTTCCAACTTCACCCAGGCTTGGGAAGAGATCACATCAGACAGATGGGTGCTGTCAACAGTATCCACAGGGTACTGTATAGAACTACTGCAGCGTCCCCGGAACCATCCTCCAAGACAAAGAGTACACCCTTTAGAACATCAGAAGATTCTCCTCGAGGAGATCGCCATTCTGCTAGAAAAGGACGTGATAGAACTCGTCCCGGTACACCAGGTAAACAAGGGTATTTATTCAACTTACTTCCTTGTGCCAAAGAAAGATTTGACAATGCGCCCAGTATTGGACTTACGGCCTGCCAACAAGTATATCAAGCCCCAAAAGTTTCGTATGACTACGCTACAAGAGGTAATCCCCCTCCTAAAAAAGGGGGGGATTACATGGCAACCTTGGATATGAAAGATGCTTATTTTCATATTTCCATGTTCCCAGCGCACAGAAGGTACTTGCGCTTCAAGGTGGACAGTCGACACTACCAATTCAAGGTATTGCCCTTCGGGATAGCTTCAGCACCAAGGGTATTCACCAAGATCCTGGCGGTGGCGGCTGCACACCTACGCAGGGAGGCAATCCCGGTGTACCCTTATCTGGACGACTGGCTCATAACGAGGGAAACCGAAGTAATTTGCAGGACAAACATTCAAAGAACTATCAACCTCCTCCACGAGTTAGGCTTCTCAATCAACGAGAAAAAGTCAAGCCTGGTGCCAAGCACCTCCAAACAGTTCCTAGGAGCAATCCTAGATACTCAAAAGGGGTTGACCTTTCCTTCAGAGGAAAGAATTCGGAATATACTACTGCAAATTCTGCATTATCAGTCCGGTCGCCAAATAACGGTACGCAAAGCAATGCGTTTACTGGGCATGATGGCGTCATGTATTTACCTGGTCCCCCACGCGCGCCTGCGCATGCATCCCATGCAGGAATGGTTGGCGAAACAGTGGTCTCGGGCAAGTGGTCAGTTGGACGATCTAGTGGTCGTTTTTCGCCAACACTGGTATAAAGCCTTCACTGGTGGACAAGAGAGAATCTCGCACAGGGGAAACCCTTTTACGATCCCGAAGTACAGGCAATAGTCACTACCGATGCATGTCTGACGGGGTGGGGATCTCACCATCTCCACCACACAGTTCAGGGTCTCTGGTCTCCCTCAGTGACCAAGAACCACATCAACCTGCTAGAGCTTCTGGCAGTATTCAGAGCGCTTCAAGCGTTCGAGCCCCACCTACTAAACCTGTCAGTGCAAATCCGTACGGACAGCACAACAGCCATGTTCTACCTGAACAAGCAAGGAGGGACTAGTTCAAGCTTGCCCAGAAAATCTGGATATGGGCACTCAGACGGAACATCTTCCTGTCATCACAACATGTTCCAGGGGAGCTCAATTCCTTAGCGGGCGCTCTGAGCAGGGCCTCCCTCCCAGAGGAACACGAATGGGTTCTACACTGAGAGGTCGTAGAAGATATCTTCTCTTAGTGGGGTTTCCCCACTATAGACTTATTCGCCACAAGCGAAAACAGACAATGCCCAGGATTTGCATCCAGGTTCCCCCAACCAGACTCCCAGGGGAACGCCCTGTGGATGAACTGGTCAGGGATGTTTGCGTACGCTTTTCCACCAACTCCTCATCAGGAAAGTGGTGAATAAGATGAACAGAGAATCGATGACGCTCGTCCCAGTTGCTCCCATGTGGGCAAGACAACCGTGGTTCCCACACCTACGCAGGATGGCGGTGTGCGAACCCATCAAACTTCCAGCCTGGTACAACCTACTGTCCCAGCACCAAGGTCAAACAGTGCACCAGCAACCCAACTCATTGAACCTGGCAGCATGGCTCCTGAGGTCATAGAGTTTGGACATCTCAATTTACCACAGAGGTGTATGGACCTCCTTAAGGAATCTAGGAAACCAAACACAAGGCACTGTTACTATGACAAGTGGAAGAGGTTCGTTATCTGGTGCCAGAGTAGACAAATCAACCCTGTTGATTGCACTCCTTCCACTATTGTTACATACATGCTCCACCTGCTGGATGCAGGATTGGTTTTTAACTCACTGAAAGTACACCTGGCAGCCCTGTCGGCATACACCACTTCCCATAGCAAGGTCTCGTGGTGGAAAGTACCAGTAGTTAAAGCCTTCATGGAAGGAGTAAAGTGACTTCACCCTCCTATTTCAAACCCACCACCAGGGTGGGACTTAATGTGGTGCTAGCCAAGCTCATGGGACCCCCTTTCGAGCCCATGCATAAAAGCAGTCTCAAACACCTGACTTATAAAACGGCCTTCTTAGTAGCTATTACTTCTATAAGAAGGGTCAGTGAAATTCAGGCTCTGTCAGTGCAGGATCCCTTCTTTACTGTCCATAAAGACAAACTGGTTTTACGCACACACCCTAGGTTCTCACCTAAGTTTATATCAAAATTCCATGTAAACCAGTTGTTAGGCAGAAACCTGTGCAGTTCCCTTGGGGAACACTGCAAAAGATTTAAGACTACAGGTAGAGCAGTAAACCCCTTTGGTAGCAGTCTGTACCACCCAGATTTACCTGGTAGCTGTGGCTGAGCAGTCAGACTTCCCTCAAGAAGAGTTAGGCAGTATGCAAAGTATACACAATATGTACCAAAACACAATAGCACAAGCAAACACTGACCAGAGCTTGGTTTCAAAAGTATATAGTTATTTATTTAAAATACACATAAGTTAAAAACACTCTAGCAAAAATATAGTAAAAGCACTTCAACACAGTTATAATGAAAGTAGATTCAATCCTTTCTCCTATCTAGACAACTCTAGGTAAACACCACTTAATTAAAACAGAGGTGAGTGCTTAACGTTAGATGACACTCTAGTAGTTTCCAAGAAAGGGAGAGAAAAAGCAGAAATAGGTTAGACACACCACTCTAAGGTCCCGAACACTTGCAATAGGCTTAAAGAAGAATAAAGTCACAGGTGAGCAAAAGTCACTAGGCAGGGCCCACTCTTAGAGTAGCCGGAGCGAAAATGTGCCCAAGATCACACTGTTAGTTAGAGATTCAAAGTCTTGCAAAGAGTCAAAAAGAGTTTAGAGTGGCTCAGAAAGTTTAGCCAAAGTGTCCCAGGCACTCCCAGGTTCGAAAGCCGGGGACTAAATCTACCCCGTACAGTCGGTAGCAAGGGAAGCCAGGCGGAACACAGTACCTTAAGCGGAAAGGATCCTCCAGCGGTGGCAGTTGTTCCAGGCAGTGGCAGCAGGGCTCGACGTCGGTCAGGGGAGAAGAAGTTCTCGCTGAAGAGCAGAAGAAGAGGGTCGTTGCACTGCCCGGGAAGAAACCAGCCGCGGAGTCCTCCGGTTAAAGGGTTGGTACCGACTTTCGCGGTATGGGGGTAAAGTGTGGTATTCCGGTTGCCGGGGTGCTTGGCACAGGCAAGGCGACCACGAGATACCTCAAAGAACGGAAAGAAGGCGAAAACTGGTTGTCCCCACCAGTCAAGGGAAGGAGCCACTCCGTTAAGAGTTCTCCTCGGTCGTCGGGAAAAAGTGGTGAGACGGTTCAGCAGGGCTCCACCGGGTGGTGTCGTCGAAGCAGGTCGGCTCAGCTCTTCCCTCGTCGGATTCTTGGTCCTGTGGCGACTTCTGAAGTCCCAGTCCCCAAAGCCCTGCTTTTATGCAGCAAACCCCCATTCACCCAGCCTAGCTGTCACTCAAACATGCTAAGTGGTGAGCCGGGCGGCTCACCACTTGGGCCAATCAGGACGGAGTGCGACTTGAGTTACCAAGGTAACTCAGTCCAGGGTGCCTAAATCCCCCTCCACCCCTCCTAAGTACCCCAGACAGAGTGGCACCACTTTGGAGGGCTTCTGTGGAGAAGCCCGCCAAAAGTGGAACAAAGGGCTCCACTTTGGGTCAGAGTTACAGAGGCGAACACCAACGCCATTTTAGAATCAAGTTTTGGCAAAAAGTCCCAACCGGAGTTATAAAAATAAATATATAAACCGGCGGTATGTTTAAGGCTACCGTAAATAAATAATTAAATGTGTTAGCCTAAAACAATGGGAAATCCCATAGGGAAATATTCGCGGTCGAATATAAAAAGTAGTTTCCACTGCCACCAGCCAAAACTCGATCAGGGGGGACGGAGACGTGCCCCCTCGACTAACAGACCCTGGGGCAATCGAATTGCCCCAGCCAGTACGTCCACAATATGATGGTTTGTACTGGTTCTGTTCAGGATTCAAGACTAGCAAAGTCTTTGGTGACTTTACATGCCCTGGGAGACAGTAGTCAGTCCCAGGGTATGGAGTCTATGTTGGGGAGTCCCTAGGACACCCCTGGGTCACGGCACAGAGGGTGCTGTGTGACCCACATCACAAAAATACATGAGGCCCTATGGAGTAAAAGACCCCATAGCCCATTCAACACAAGGTTTAACCAAGAAAACACACTTCAACATGTCCAAGAGTGAGGGTAAAAGAGTCTCACTCTTGGCAGGAGAAAAAAATTAAACCCCAGAAATCCAGCAAAGCTGCTGGGGGACTCACTAGGTAGGGAAATTCAGCCTAAACAGAGAATTCTCCCTAACACTCGCCCCCCCCAGACTAAGGGACAGGAGGATTTAATCCACTCCTGGATGAACCTCATACCTCTAGTCGATGATATACATCCTAGAGAGTCCATCAGCATTTTGATGGTGACACCCTGACCTGTGCTCAATGGTGAACTCAAAGGTTTTCTTTTGTAAGCTAACGGACCTACAGACCCTTTGAGGAACATCAGTCTTTTTGTTATAGGGGATCTGGTTGACCAGTCCCTCAGAAGTTGGTACAACTTCTGAACCTATGTTAGGCTTTTTCAAGGGGTCCTTATAAAGGATTCCCTTAGATCTAGAGGGGCCTCCAAGGTTCCTCACCACCTCTCTTGTGGGAGCAGGTTGGGTCTTAGGCCTCTTGGTTGGAGGGGTTGGGGTTAGGCAATGTACCTGCTTCCCCTTCCTCTTAGATCTACCCTTACCTATTTTAGGAGTTCCCCCCCTAATATTAGGATTTGAGTTGGGGTCTTCAGTAGAAGGTCCAACAGTCTGAAGGTTTTTGGCCTTAGACTTTTCTTTTCTGGTTTTCCACCAGCACTGAGAATTACCAGTTCTCTCGGGTCCAGATAGGGGCCTAGTTGGTCTATCCACCTCTTCCTCAGAAGCAGGGGGAGTCAGAGACTCTGAGACTAGGGGAACAATGATGGAGCTTGGTTGGGGCTCCCATGTTCCTAGCATACTATCCGGAAAGGTGCCTGGGTCAGAGGTCAACTTACTAAACCCAGGGCTTGTAGTGGGGTTCTCAGTAGAGGGTCCCACAGGCTTAGAAGGGTCCTTCAAGGTAGCCTTTCTAGCCAATTTGGTTAAGTTCTGCTTCTCCATACTGGGAGGCCTGGGGGTATGTGACACTACTCCTAGAGTTCTTAGGTCATTCCCTAACAGGACCTTCCCAGGTACCTCAGCCTGAACACTGACAGGGATCCTTACTGTCATGTTGTTACATTGAATGAGGGCTGGTAGAATAGGAACCATTTGGACAGGGCCTCCAGACATCCTAGTGGGACCTTTGGGTGCTTTGGCCACATCTTCAGGTTGAAAGAAGCTTTCATCCACTACTGTTCTGCTGGCCCCAGTGTCTCTCCTGGCAGGAGTATCCTGGCCATTGACAAGAACACTGTCCACATAATACACCTTAGAGTTAACAGGTAGGGAGTTATACACAACCCTATTCTGGGGACTAACCAGACCCATAGGCTCTAAGTTTACAGTTGCTTGAAGACCCAAGGGTTCTTCAGCAAAGAGTTCAAAGTGGGCACTAGCCATCTGTACTTCATCCTCAGGAGTGAAGGCTAAGGAGACTGTGCTGATCCCTGCAGGTTTACCCTTGCACTTGGGATCTCCTTTGATATGGTCAGTACCCTGACAGACATAGCATTGTCCAAATGCTCTATGGAAGGGTGGCTTGTTCTGACCTCCTTCTGGCTTGTGGCCAGAAGGTACAGTAGCCTGACTAGGTTTCCCATGTGGCTTACCCTGGTTATTTTGTGGTTTGGGGCCCTCTTTGGGATAGGAATTATTAGAATTCTCTTTGGAGTCTTTTTTAGGCTGTTTCTCCCCATCCTTCTTCTGAGTTACCCCAGAATCCTTGTGAGTGGCCCTGTTGGCAACCCACAAGTCAGCAGCCTTAGCTAGTTTCCGGGAATCTAATTCCTTGGAATCAGCCAAGTGTTGTCTGAGCTCAGGAGAGCAGGCATCATAAATAGTCTCCAACATAAACAAATTCTTCATACCTTCATAAGTGTTCACCTTGTAACCCTTAATCCATCCCTCTAAGTTTTTCAAACATTCACTCACCCAGGTAGCCCAAGGGGTACCATCATGCTTTTTGAGGCTCCTAAACCTCTTAAGATACTGGGAAGGGGTCTTCCCAAACCTAGCTATCAAAGCTAGTTTCACACATTCATAGTCCTTTCTATCCTCCTCCCCCATCTCCATTACCACATCAGTTGCAACAGGGGGAAGCCTAGAGAACAACCAGGTGAGTAAGTCATTTCCTGTGATGTTCTGGAGCCCATGATTATATTCAAACAGAGACAACCAATCCAACACATCCAACTTAGGCTCATACATACCAACCAATTCTTTAGGCATCCGGGGTCTTTTAGGACTGGAACTTCTAGAGGAGCCAGAGAGAGAAACATTCTCAACAGATAATTTCTTCATTTCTAAGTCATACTTGAGCTCCATTTTCTTGCCCTTAGTCAGGAGATCCTTATGTTTACAGAGTACTCTTAAACAATCAGCAGTTTTGGCTGCAAGGGACTCTTGACTATAGCTTTCTATAACTGACATGTTAGAGGTTTTACTTTTTCAGTGCTAAGCTTTGTGGTTAGTTGCACTAAGGTATCTAAAGCACAATAAAATGTATACTCAATACAAATCCCACCGCTGTACACCAGTGTTAGGCAGAAACCTGTGCAGTTCCCTTGGGGAACACTGCAAAAGATTTAAGACTACAGGTAGAGCAGTAAACCCCTTTGGTAGCAGTCTGTACCACCCAGATTTACCTGGTAGCTGTGGCTGAGCAGTCAGACTTCCCTCAAGAAGAGTTAGGCAGTATGCAAAGTATACACAATATGTACCAAAACACAATAGCACAAGCAAACACTGACCAGAGCTTGGTTTCAAAAGTATATAGTTATTTATTTAAAATACACATAAGTTAAAAACACTCTAGCAAAAATATAGTAAAAGCACTTCAACACAGTTATAATGAAAGTAGATTCAATCCTTTCTCCTATCTAGACAACTCTAGGTAAACACCACTTAATTAAAACAGAGGTGAGTGCTTAACGTTAGATGACACTCTAGTAGTTTCCAAGAAAGGGAGAGAAAAAGCAGAAATAGGTTAGACACACCACTCTAAGGTCCCGAACACTTGCAATAGGCTTAAAGAAGAATAAAGTCACAGGTGAGCAAAAGTCACTAGGCAGGGCCCACTCTTAGAGTAGCCGGAGCGAAAATGTGCCCAAGATCACACTGTTAGTTAGAGATTCAAAGTCTTGCAAAGAGTCAAAAAGAGTTTAGAGTGGCTCAGAAAGTTTAGCCAAAGTGTCCCAGGCACTCCCAGGTTCGAAAGCCGGGGACTAAATCTACCCCGTACAGTCGGTAGCAAGGGAAGCCAGGCGGAACACAGTACCTTAAGCGGAAAGGATCCTCCAGCGGTGGCAGTTGTTCCAGGCAGTGGCAGCAGGGCTCGACGTCGGTCAGGGGAGAAGAAGTTCTCGCTGAAGAGCAGAAGAAGAGGGTCGTTGCACTGCCCGGGAAGAAACCAGCCGCGGAGTCCTCCGGTTAAAGGGTTGGTACCGACTTTCGCGGTATGGGGGTAAAGTGTGGTATTCCGGTTGCCGGGGTGCTTGGCACAGGCAAGGCGACCACGAGATACCTCAAAGAACGGAAAGAAGGCGAAAACTGGTTGTCCCCACCAGTCAAGGGAAGGAGCCACTCCGTTAAGAGTTCTCCTCGGTCGTCGGGAAAAAGTGGTGAGACGGTTCAGCAGGGCTCCACCGGGTGGTGTCGTCGAAGCAGGTCGGCTCAGCTCTTCCCTCGTCGGATTCTTGGTCCTGTGGCGACTTCTGAAGTCCCAGTCCCCAAAGCCCTGCTTTTATGCAGCAAACCCCCATTCACCCAGCCTAGCTGTCACTCAAACATGCTAAGTGGTGAGCCGGGCGGCTCACCACTTGGGCCAATCAGGACGGAGTGCGACTTGAGTTACCAAGGTAACTCAGTCCAGGGTGCCTAAATCCCCCTCCACCCCTCCTAAGTACCCCAGACAGAGTGGCACCACTTTGGAGGGCTTCTGTGGAGAAGCCCGCCAAAAGTGGAACAAAGGGCTCCACTTTGGGTCAGAGTTACAGAGGCGAACACCAACGCCATTTTAGAATCAAGTTTTGGCAAAAAGTCCCAACCGGAGTTATAAAAATAAATATATAAACCGGCGGTATGTTTAAGGCTACCGTAAATAAATAATTAAATGTGTTAGCCTAAAACAATGGGAAATCCCATAGGGAAATATTCGCGGTCGAATATAAAAAGTAGTTTCCACTGCCACCAGCCAAAACTCGATCAGGGGGGACGGAGACGTGCCCCCTCGACTAACAGACCCTGGGGCAATCGAATTGCCCCAGCCAGTACGTCCACAATATGATGGTTTGTACTGGTTCTGTTCAGGATTCAAGACTAGCAAAGTCTTTGGTGACTTTACATGCCCTGGGAGACAGTAGTCAGTCCCAGGGTATGGAGTCTATGTTGGGGAGTCCCTAGGACACCCCTGGGTCACGGCACAGAGGGTGCTGTGTGACCCACATCACAAAAATACATGAGGCCCTATGGAGTAAAAGACCCCATAGCCCATTCAACACAAGGTTTAACCAAGAAAACACACTTCAACATGTCCAAGAGTGAGGGTAAAAGAGTCTCACTCTTGGCAGGAGAAAAAAATTAAACCCCAGAAATCCAGCAAAGCTGCTGGGGGACTCACTAGGTAGGGAAATTCAGCCTAAACAGAGAATTCTCCCTAACACCAGTCCATCGAGCTTCCGGCTTTCTTCCAGGACCCTCAAAGCTCGGCTGAGGTGAAACTACACACCCTAGATGTGCGTAGGGCGGTCCTCTACTATGTAAATAAAACCAGACCGCTAAGAAAAACAGATCAACTGTTTGTCTCCGTAGCTACAGGCAGAGAGGGAGATCGCGTCTCTAAAGGTGCCATCTCGAAGTCGAACTGTATCCAGCTGTGTTACTCACTCTCTGAAAGAACTGTGCCTTTCACGCCAAGAGCCCACTCTACTAGAGGCATTGGGGCCACTCTGGCTTTCATTGCAAATGTACCCCTTGACACCATTTGCAAAGCAGCTACTTGGAGCTCTATTCACACTTTTACTCAGCATTACTGCATTGACACCCATTCCAAGGCAGATACACAAGTGGGACAAGCGGTTCTAAGACACTTATTTGCTCATGACACTTCTCACATCCCACCTCCTTCTTCAGGTACTGCTCGCTAATCTATGCACAGCATGTGATCTAAGCAGATTCCACAAGCCTCAGAAGGGATAGATTACTCACCGTAATCGTATTTCTGATGCTTGTATCTGCTTAGATTCACATCCGACCCACCCTTCCTCCCCTCTGAGAGAAGGCGCATGGTTGCTTGTAGTCTTACCTTTCTATCTGCTTGGATTATCTGTACTCTTGCTACTCCTCATGCTACCTCATGTCAGGAAAAAAAATACAATCTGAGGATCCTAGACGCGTGAGGGATCTTGGGTACAGTGGACGTCACACTAGGGATAGTATTACTGGCACGTCCTTGTCGACGCCCATTTTCGAGTTTCGAAAAACAAACTGTAATACTCCGCAGCTTCCACTAGATGTCGGCCTATGCACAGCATGTGAATCCAAGCAGATATAAGCATCAGAAATACGATTACGGTGAGTAATGTATCCCATATTTATTTATTTCTGAGGCTTGTGGGCACTCCTCTCCCATCATTGTAATAAAAGCCTGCGTCTCCCCGGGCCTCGCAACATAAACTAGCATTTCAGTAGCGAAGGCAGAGCAAGGTCACGTAACTACATAAACATTGTTGCTGAGTAGACTTGCTATGGAGAATAGTTATGGTATTGTCCACTGAAGGACGAATACGGGAAGTCAGTCCAAGCGTCCTACAGGTGCCAAGGGGTTCTGGGAATGAATGCAAGCAGAGGGGCGCTGGGTTTTTCCACTCCCGAGTGTTTTTTTGTACTCTGCCCCTTCCACTTGTGATGTGCTCTTTGGCCGAGAGCAGACACAACTTAGAAGGGCGGGGACGGTATCTAGTCAATTCATCTAAACCCATTCCATCTGATGCCACACCATCGAATTATATTCAACGAAAAGCACTACCATTGAATTACCTTTTCATTGAATATAATTTGATGGTATAATCGAAACTGGGGTTAGGGTTAGATGAAGGGTTGCATTGGGGTTAGGACTAGGCTTAGATTAAGGGTTACATTAGGGTTAGGGCTAGGGTTATTAAGGGTTGGGGGCTAGGTTTAGGGCTAGGGTTAGATTAAGGGTTACATTAGGGTTAGGGCTGGGGCTGGGGTTAGATTAAGGGTTCCATTAGTGTTAGGGGCTAGGGTTAGATTAAGGGTTACATCAGGACTAGGGTTGGGGGTTGGGACTAGGGTTGGAATAAGAGTTAAATTAGGTTTGGGGCTAGGGTTAGGGCTAGGGTTAGGGGGGCTGGGCGTGTTGGGGGGGAACCCCCACACCCACGCAATATACCAAATCAACATTAACACGTTACAAGGAGCTGGCCAGTGCCGAAATTTCAGCACTGGACAGCTCCATGTAACCTTTTAACGTTACAAAAAAGGCATTGAAATGCTATCTTTTACATGTAAAAGTGCATGTCCATTGAAACCAGTCTATTTATATTTTAGATGGACTGGTTTCATGGATAGCCTGTCGATGCTGTGGTAAACAATGCTTTTTTTAGATGGTGTCGCATTTCAATGCTTTTTTTTCGATGAAATGACTAGGAACCGGCGGGGACATTCCCCCATAAAGAAGAGGGCATTCTGTGGCAAAGTTAGTTAGAACTTGGACCCCCCACCGGTGATGCAGTCTCGCTGAGAGGGAGGAATCTCCGCCTCAGACCCCGTTAGTATGAGTGATCTCTTCGCCTACCTGCTCTGGGACTAAGCAGTGTTGAAAGTGGGCAAGATGAAGGTGTCTTCTGCGTCCTTGCTAACGGTGAAGCAATTTAGATCTATATTTCTATATATAAGTGTATGTTTGTTTATGTATGCTAAGTTTATATATACATATTTTGTGTGAATGAAGGGCCTATAACGAGCGATCTTCATTTTTACTATAACAATTAGTCTGTGTGATTTCTTGCCTATCTGAGTCCAATAACTTGTTTTGCTCGGGGCCGGGGAAACTTAAGTTTAAGTGTTCTCCTCACATGGCCAAGCAAAAGCAGAACACGTGTACCCATGATTCCTCGCTCGTTGAGGTCCCTCAGATTATTTTGTTACAGCCATCATGGAAAATTGTTATTTCGTGGAGTCTGTAGCTGTGAGCTACTTTAAGAATTAAAATCATCCAAACCTCTTGTCTTTTGCCTTCGCACTAATTCGAAGGCTGATCCCGGAGCATCTCAATGGCTGATTCTGGCTCCCGAAACAGGGTGTCTTTTCTGATGACTTTCTTTGGCCTACATCTGGCTTCGGCCTAACCAGTAGGGAGAGTGGAGCGGGGGGGGGGACTGATCCTTTCTTTATTTAGAGAATGCATAGCCCCATTTCCTGCCCCTACTACAAGGCAGCCGAGACTCTAATTTGGATCTCGAAGACGCCACTGTGGAACAGTCTAGTTCCCACATGTCTGTCCCCAGCCTTGAATGGCGCTGATATGAGGAAGGCCTCTGGTGATGCCAGCGTACATGCACAAACTGACTCTCATAAACACCCCCTCCCTCCCCCCAAAATAAAACCCTCAACGGATCTGTCGACAGAGGGGCACCTGCTGTTGGTTGCTGCCTCTCAGCCCACCGACCGAACGCTGACCGCCCGCTGTGGTTCCGCCTACATGATAATGCAGACACTCCAGCAAAGGGCGCACATAAACACAGCTCGATGGCTGAGGTGGGGATGCCGAAACAGCCGTTGAAGCACAAAATGCATTTTAATTCGGATAAACACCATAAGGAGCCCTCTGCTCATGGTAAACAGGCCTCTCAACACTTTGCAGATGAATCCTCACCTCTGGCTTCCGACCTCTTAAAAAAGAAGAAAAAAAAGTATCCTAGGGAGCGCCCCAAGGACACACCCAGAGCTGATTGCTTTGCAGAAGCACATGCTGTGGCACCAAAGGTCACCCCTGAGGCACGAAAATCCTTCCTGTCTGCTACCCCTTGGATCCGAACACAGTTTGAAGACACCATGAGAACGATGTCATTCTTTGTGGACTTATGAGCAAGCTGCCCACTCCTTCAAAGCCTGCTGAGCAGCCTCCTATGTCTCCTCCGGTGGCACCCTCTTCCTACACCAGCCCTGCCACCCGGGGAGCCCTAACAAGCATCTTTTTATGGGGACATGCTGTCCACACAAGCTGACCAGGACATGTGATTCGATGATCGTCAAGGTGATCCCAGCCAAGATGGTGATGACACCTACTTACTTACACGACCAGGACAACCTAGACCTCATCTTTGTCGACACTGTTGACCCTGCCGTAGTCGAGGGAAGTCACTCTTCTCCTATTGCAGACCAACCACTTTACAATAAGCTGCTGAAGAAAGCTGCTAATCATTTTGGCATAGACACCGAGAAATTCCTCAACGAGACGAAACCTGTTAGCCAGGCTATACCACTCCTGGAGTCGATCAAGAAAAGGATCTCTCCATCCCCGTCTACCCCCTCCCTTACTAGGGCGGTCAACCCATGGGTGGAAAAATCTTTGCAGTCTTCTCCTTTAGATCCCCTCTACATTTGGGGTCCTGTCAAGCCAGACTCTCTGGTGGTGACCACTACCAGAAAGAGAGCTGGTGTTCCACTCTCTACATCGGAGGCACCTCCCAAGGAGTGCAAGAGAGACTATGCATGGTAGGTAAGCTCATCACAAACTCTGCTGTGTACCTCACTAGAATAGCAAACAATACCACCTTGCTTGCCAGCTACAGCAGCACCCAGTGGGAGGGAACCCTCCTAAAAAGAAATTTCTGGCTTAGAGACTCTGGCGTCCCTGATTAACATGCCCATTGAGGAGGGTGTCATCTTTGGCAAAGCTGTCTATGACCAGCCGGAGACAGCAAAGGAGCATGGAAGCCATCAAAGCGCTTTGTCAAATTTCTAACAAGCATTTCGTCCCAAGGGGAGCATTCAACACACGCCTAAACTTTCAGGCGCAATGCTCAGGGAGACCAGGCCAAGCCAGAGGAAGCACGTCTGGTGCCTCCTTTTACAGGCCACGTGTTCAAACGTCCTTTCAGTTCCAGCAGTGTGGGTTTTGCCACAGGCAAGGACAAGTTAGAGCTGCAGCCTCCAGGGTCGCAGCAGCCCCTGCTTCCAAATGACGTGCCGATCCACACTCCCTACCATGCGTCCCCAGTCAGGGGTTGCACAACGCTCTTTGCCCAGCAATGGGAGGGAGTAACGTCAGACCGCTGAGTTCTAGATACAGTGGCCAAAGAATACTCAGTGGGTCCTTTTAAACACCTCACCACCATCCACCTCGTGTAGGGTGAATATCCTCTGAACACCACACCACACCACAACATCCTCGAGGAGATCCAAATCCTACTACAAAAAGGAGCCATTGTGCTGGTGCCCTTCATAGAACAAAATCAAGGTATGTATTCAGTGTACTTCCTTGTTTCAAAGAAAGATCCAACCATGTGCCCAGTGCTGGACCTGCGCCCTGCAAACACATATATCAAACCTCAAAAATTCAGGATGACAGCGCTGCAGGAAGTTATCCCACTATTGAAAATAGGGGATTACATGGCAACATTGGACATGAAAGATGCATACTTTAATATTTCAATGTTGCCAGCGCACCAACAATACTTCCGATTCAAATTGGGAAACGAGCACTACCAATTCGAAGTGTTACCATTCGCCATTGCCTCAGCCCCCATGGTATTAAAAGATTTTAGCAGTGGTGGCAGTCCACTTGCGAAGGCAGTCGATTCCAGTGTACCCTTACATAGACGACTGGCTGATTACCGGGGACTCCGACCCTCCCCACCCCCCCCTTCCCAGAGGTGCTTTCAAAACATGCAGCAAACAATCAATCTGCTGTTCCAATTGGGATTCTCCATAAACAAAAAGGTCAACTCTAGTGCCCAGCCAAGTAAAGCAATTTCTGGGGGCACTAATCAAAACAGACATTGGACTAGTCTACCTCTCCGAAGAGAGCGTCCATAATATGCTGTTTCAAACACCTCAGTACATAGCCAGTCGTCAGATGACGGTACAAAAGGCAATGTGCCTGCTGGGAATGATGGCTTCCTGCATCTGCCTAGTGCCTCATGCCAGGCTGTGAATGCATCCAATGCAAGAGTGGCTAGCAAAACAATGGTCACAAGCAAGCGGGTGGTGGGACGATCTAGTGGTGGTTTTGCAACCTCTGGTTCAATTGCTACAGTGGTGGAACAGAAACAATCTGCTAAAGGAACAGCCTTTCCGCACACCAGCGATCCAGGCCACTCTCACAACAGACGCGTCTATGACTGGGCGGGTCCCTCACTTCCTGCATCACACTGCTCACGGCCTGTGAACACAGGAGCTAACCAGGAAGCACATCAACTTCCTGGAACTACTTGCGGTTCTCAAAGCACTTCAAGCCTTCAAGACTCAGCTAACACACAAAAAAGTCCTAGTCCTTAGGGACAGTACCACAGCCATGTTTTATATAAACAAACTGGGGGATGTGACACATTCTCCAGGGCTGTCCAAACTAGCCCAGAACATTTGGCTGTGGGCACTGCATCACATGTTCCTAGTGGCTTAACATGTTCCAGGGGAACTCAATTCTCTGGCAGACATACTAAGCAGGAGTACAATGCTACCCTCCGAGCATGAATGGCAACTAAACACAGTCGTGCTAAACAATGCATTCTCAAACTGGGGGTTCCCAGAGATAGACCGTAGAAAATGCGCAATGCCAAGATTACGTGTCCAGTTTTCCCCAGAAAGGGTCCAAGGGGAATGCAATTCTGATGAACTGGTCAGGGAAATGTACATACGTCCTGCTTCACCCCCTTGCAACACCTGTTCTCAACAAAATAGTCCAAGCTACACCAGGAACAACTAACACTGATCCTAATAGCTGCAATGGGGGCACGCTAGACCTCGTTCACACCTGCAAATGATGTTCCTGTGTCCTCCCATGAAACTACCCTGCACTGACAACCTGTTGACCCAGGATCAGGGGACATTGATGTACCCATGCCCTCAGAAGCATGGCGCCTGAGGTCATTGAATTTGGTCACCTAAACCTAGACCAGAGGTGCATGGAAATACTCAAGGAGGCATGCAAGCCTAACACAATGCACTGCTATTTTACCAAATGGAACGCTTTGTGTCATGGTGCAGAACACAGTCTCTTAATCCAACAGACTGTTCACCGTCCAACATGGTCCACTACTTCATTCAGGATTGGACTTTAACTCATTCAAAGTATACCTACCGGCCCTCTCCGCTTACAGCACGTCCCAGAGTAAGATTTCATGTTGGAAGGTGCCCGAAGTTAAAGCTTTCATGGAGGGCATAATAAAACTGTACCCTTCAATCTCTAATCCTACTCCTGACTGGGACCTAAATGTCGTACTCGCAAGGCTCATGACGGCTCCCTTCAAGCCTATGCACAAAGCTAGCCTTAAACGTCTTACATACAAGACGGCCTTCCTAATAGCTGTTGCATCCATCGGAAGGGTTAGTGAACTAAAAGCTCTCGGTACAAAACCCCTTTGTACCTATGTACACATCCTTGCTTCTCACCCAAATTCATATATAAATTCCATGTCAATCAAACTATAGAGCTTCCTGCATTTTTCCAGAACACAACAAACGCAGCAGCGAGAAGTCTATATACAGTGGATGTACGCAGAGCTGTCTTGTTCTACCTTCAAAGGACAAAGTCGATCAAAAAAATAGATTGTTTCTTTGTATCTGTAGCTGCTGGAAGAGAAGGGGACCCTATCTCTAATGCAGCAATTTCTAAATGGATTGTCAACTACATCCTACTCTTTTACTCTCTTGCCAAGAGAATATTGGCTTTTAAGCCTAGAGCACGCTCAGCTCGAGGTACAGTGGCAACACTAGCCTTCATAGCAAATGTGCCTCTAAATGCAATTTCAAGGCTGCTACTTGGAGTTCAGTACACACCTTTACCCAACATTACTGTCTGGACACACATTCTAGGGGTGATACACAGGTGGGACAAGCGGTGCTAAAACATCTCTTTGGAGCGCCACCGTCTAAAACCCACCTCCTCCTACTAGTACTGCTCGCTAATCTATGCAAAGCATGTGATTCTAAGCAGATCCACAAGCCTCAAAACGGATACATTACTTACCGTAATCGCATTTCTGGCGCTTGCATCTGCTTAGATTCATATGCGCCCACTCTTCCTCTCCTCTTGGAGCAGAAGGTGCCTGGGGAAAAAGCATAGATCTTTCACACCTCGTGGTCTCTACCTACACTTCACACTTAAAACGTATACTCCCTCTTGTCGGAACAAATAATTTGAGGCACCTTGATATGTGAGGGATCATGGGTACAGGGTACGTCACACTAGGCATAGTATTAGTCACGCCATGTCGGCGTCAGTTTTCAGACTTCAAAAACTTCATGGCCAATACTCTCCAACTTCTACTAGATGTTGGCCTATGCCAAAATAAAACCCTTGCAATTCAGTGGATGTGGGAAGTCATGACCAGCTTAACTCTGTGCCTTCCCGTTGATGTCCCCCATGATGTCATGTCCCCCATAATGCCATTTGGTATGTCATTGTGACGCCCTTCTCTTATTCTATGTATGTGCTTATGGGCTTTGGAACGGGCCGAGTTAAGCTGGTCATGATTTCCCACATCCGCTGAATTTCAAGGGTTTTGTTGCATTAAATCTGGTCAATTTAATAAGTGCAGCCTAAGGATTTTTCAGTGAATTTCAAGGGTTTTGTTATACCATCGTTGTTTACTGGTCATGGCCTTCGACTGTGTCTACTGTACTTGTTCTCCCAATATGTTTCCTTTCAAACCATGGCCTTTGACAGTGCCCACTTTATATTTTAGAACACTACTGGGACACTAGCTATGGCCTTCAGCCAGGCCCACTGCACATGTTCCCCCCCCCCCACCCCAATATGTTTCTTTTGGACCCATTAGGTGGCCACGGCCTTTGGCCGTTCGTTAATGAACATGTATTTCAATCCCATTAGCCAGGACCTTCGGCCCTGGAGATTGAGCACAGCCTTGTGCTCACTGGCCAGGGCCATATTGCACCCCTTGATATGTTGCACCATGGGGTTACCGCACACCTCACTGTAGCTGTAAATTTCCACTTTTTTGTATTAATCTCAATTTATTAAATCTTTGTTTTTAAAAACATTCCCATAACTGCAGTTATTTTTGCAATGAACTACAAATTAATCTGAGTATTGAAAAAATATTAGCGGTTATTATATGTGTGATGCATTTTTTATTCCAGATTCAGTTTACTGCCATAATAACATGCAATAATAACCCTGAATGTTCGAAAACATTGAAGCTCTGAACTTGGCCCCCACAACTCCCTTGCCCCCCAACTTCACAGTGTCCTCTTTCCCCTCCCGCCTGATGGCATTTCATCCTTTTTCCTCTGCCAAAAGGTGGGTGTTCAACTTTGTTTTCGGATAACCCTAACTATTACCCTGAAAATATGCATCGCTTTCATCGAACAAAAGCAATGGCGGCTTTTATTTCTGATAAGCCCTCTGCTGCAAAGCACCATGGAATTTATTATAATTTTGGGAGATGGAGTCACCCTCTTCTCCGTCAAATGTTTAAAAAACGACTACACAAAACCCCCAGATCTCTTCCCCCCCCCCCTCACCCCTCGGAAATCGAGTCAATGCTTTATGCCCAAGTTGGTTCGCACCTGGTCCATTTCCGTCCAGTGGTTTGCACTGTGCTTTCGAGCAAAATGTGTACGTATTAATCTATGGGAAAATGAATGGGGGCTTTCATTGATCTTTCCCAAAATATAGTCAGTCTTGTCTGGGAGAGGAGGATGGGGGGCGAGTGGGGGTTGCTGGCACAAGCTCAATTTTGTTGGCAAAATTTCAGTCAGGTCCGTCGTATGAGTCAAATGCTATTTCACTAAGGATAATGTCTGCTTACACCCTTTAATAGCAGACTTTGGATAAAAAATCCCTAAAAACTGTCAATATGTAATTCATAAAATTCCCAAACCAAGCGTTCTACATACTTTACACCACATGGTTTCTAAGTTACTTTAAAAAGATGGTGCTACCTTGCCTTTTCAACAAGCAATAATGCAGGAGTGCAAACATGAATTGCAAGGCACCACAAGACCGATGAAATGACATTTATTTTTAAAGACGTTCAGGGATTTGTGGCAAAACATCCACTGTTTCCTAATATTCCTGTTTGACACAGTGCATTATGTGCATTTTGTAATGAAAACATCACTTATTACAAGTTATTGTTGCAGTTTACCAAATGAAATTGCCGAACAAGTAAAACCCTTAACTTGCAGTCTTGGGTTATATAATGCCTGGGTGTCGATATATAATTAATCTCTGCTGCCAGTCATGCTGTTAATTGCAGAACCGTTTAAAAGGATCATGTTCAACTTTGTTTTAAGATGGACCATAAGAGGTATTCCATAAATTGAAAATTCTCTTTAATTAAGCACCTTCCCCAGAAAAGGCCTTCGACTATGTCAAGTGGCCTTTTCTGGGGAAGGTGCTCCGAAGGATGGGTGTGGGGGACAGTTTTTGTGGGTGGGTCTTGGCCCTGTATAATGGTCCTTCAGCGAAGGTGCTGGTGAACGGCTGTACCTCGGCGGGTTTTGCGCTCTCCGGAGGCACTCGGCAGGAATACCCCTCTTTTGTATGCTCTGGCGATGGAGCCCTTTGCCATTGCGGTTAGGGCAGACGGTGGTGTCTCAGGGGTGCAGTGTGGGGATTGGGAGTTCAAGTTATCCTTATTTGCGGATGATATTCTGGCGTATCTGACTAATCTCCATGAGTCCCTCCCGCATTTGTTAGGCCTAATCAAGTGTTTCGGGGTGTTCTCTGGGCTAAAGGTCAACGTTTCCAAATCGTGCATAATGCTGATGGGTAGATTGGACCAGATCATCAAAGGCAGAACTGAGGTGCTGGGTATGAGGGTTGAGAGGGAATCATCTTGATACCTTGGTACTAATATTCCCAGAGACTTGGGTAAAGTGTTTGAGTTAAACTCCCTCCCATCCCCCCCTACAGGTTAAGATCTTTAGTGATCTGGTGAAATGGGCTCCCCTTACTCTCTCCTGGTTTGGGCGTATGGTCACAGTATGGATGAACATTCTCCCCAGCCTCCTCTATCTCTTTACGGCCCTTCCCTGCATTGTTCCGGATTCTTTTTTTGGGCAATTTCAATCTTGTCTTCTCCGTTTCATTTGAAATGGCAAGAAGGCTAGAGTGAAGTATTCCACCCTGACCCATCCGAAGTCTTATGGGGGCTTTGGTCTTCTGGATTCTAAATTGTACTATAAAGCAGCCCAGCTGCATGTGATGTTAGAACATCTGAGGGACGATCTTGGAACGTATTGGACCTATGTGGAAGATGTGCATGTTCACCCGAAAAAAGTAAGGGACCTACTTTGGGCTCCACCCAGTTCCATCCCAGTGGCGGTCAGATCGCACCCAACCCTGGCGGCCTAATGGGCGTCCTGGAAGCCTAATAAAGATAACAAGCTCCTCTCATCTTGGCCCTCTCCCCCATCTTCTCTATGGGCCCCCCCGATCAATTTAGGATCTAGAGTGTTTCGAGGGACACAGTCGTGGTCGGATCAGGGGGTGGAAAGGGCTGCCCAACTCTTTCGCCAGGGTGCTTTTGTCGACTATGCTCCGTTGTTGGAGGCGCTGGGTGACAAAGTGCTTTCTGTTTTCGAATACTTGCGGCTAAAGGGAATCCTCACTCGGGCCGCTTGGCTGTCTGACCTTACCCGTCTCCTGGCCCCCTTTGAAAGAATCTTTGTGGAAGCCAGGTCCAAGAAGGGGGCCCTGTCCAAGATTTACCACGCCCTGATCACAGCCAATTTAGAAGGCAAACAGACGTTCAAGCGCTTCTGGGAAGTGAGGCTGGGCTTTGCCCTTGAAGATTGTGCATGGCAGGCTGTCTTTAAGTCCGTCTTTTCTGGGGGGTTGTATACGGCAGTCATGGAGCAAAATTTCAAGATTCTCCATTCCTGGCATCGCTCTCCCGTCTTCCTTTCTAGAATGTATGCTAGGGTGTCTCCAATGTGCCCGAGGGGGTGTTCCTCCCACGGTTCCTGGTTCCACATGTGGTCGGGGTGTCCGGCAATCCAGGTTTACTGGTCAGAAGTGCTTAGTTGGATAAAGGACATATTGGGAAAGAGCCCCTCCCTGCACCCCCAGGAGGTCCTTCTGGGTTCGCCCCTGCCTGATGATGAGTCGCTATACTTCTCAAAGGTGACGGGGGCCATGTTGAGAGCGGGGAGACTGGCACTGGCCCAAAAATGGAGGGGAGCCGCCGCCCCCACGAAGGCGGAATGGCTTAAAAAGTTACTTACTATTTTTACGTATGAGAAATTGTCAGCCATTGCAAATGACACCATGTCTTCCTTCCTAAAGGATTGGACTGTTCTGTTAAATAATGACTGTGAAGCCTTGAAGCTGTGAATGATCAGGGTGGGTTGCTTGGTTCGAAGCTCGGGGAGGGTAGCCAGTAAATGGTTCTCTCGCCATGTCCTGTAATGCCACCTGGGACCTCACTGACATTGATGTTCTTCTGAAAAGCCTTATTGTGTGTTCATTCCTACCTTTTAGCCTCGTGTGCCTATTCTCTGAAGCCGGGTTTACCTGTGGTGGGGGGCAGGGGATGTAGGTGGAGGGAAAATGGATATGATTCGTTCTTGTTGGTTGTAATAATTTTTTGGTTCATGCCAGTTGTTGCTTGGCAGTAGCGTTGTTTGCTGAAAAGCTTAATAAAAACAAAGTGGAAAAAAAAATTAAGCACCTTTTTAGTTAACATGATGCTATATGCAAGTGCGATGGTGATTATTGGGTCTGACCTTTCTCTTTGCAGACTGTGTGAAGGTGTCTCTTTTTTTAATTAATCACTGCTCCAAATAGGAGCCATTGCTCAACGTCTCTTACTGAGGTAATCTGGTCTCTCAAGCTGAAACTAAGCCCAAGTCTGTTTTCTCGTACATTTTCGGTTGTGCCAATAGAATGTTGGGTTCATCCAGGGACATACACTAACTGTTAGAAAAGATTTTTCTTTAAGCAATTTTCCCTCCATATTCTGTGGATTCCCAAACATTTTGCTTTTTGTTTTTTAACCTGTCATAACTTTTTCAGCTTTACTTCCCTGGCCTTTTGCTCATTTTGTTAGGGGGAAAATGGTCAGTCCTTCTGACTTTCAGTACTGAGAGACTGTTTCCCTTTTGTCTTTTTACCTTGTTAGGTAACCTTTTAACATTGCACACATCTTACAATGCATTGCAGCCGGGATACTTTTATATAACCCTAGTCTTTTACACTTGGGATTTTTGGTTACTTTTATATAATATGATTGTGTATAGGCGCTATATAGATAAACTATGTGCTTCAAAGTGCTTCAAGGCAAGAGAGGGAACACGGGAAAATGCAATGACATTCTTACAGGCCATGAACAATAAGGATGTGAAATTAACTATTGTACTCGGCCTGACGAGATTTCAGATGGAAATGGAAACGGACAGGCGATTACCAT
Source organism: Ambystoma mexicanum (assembly GCF_040938575.1). NCBI lineage: Eukaryota > Metazoa > Chordata > Amphibia > Caudata > Ambystomatidae > Ambystoma > Ambystoma mexicanum. Next base: position 144,337,779 of record NC_090939.1, on the reverse strand, counting down.
ATTAGGCCCGATGATATTTCTGGTAGGGCCGTAAGCTCTAACTTCAAACTGGTGGCAACAGATAGATTTTTGCATATTTGCGTTTACCACATATGGCTACTAAACGTGGTTAGTGCCACAAGATCTTTTTGCTTATTCGTTTCCCATATTGTTGTTTGGCCTTCTTCCTGCCTTCTCCGGTCAGGAAATCCCACATAAGGTCATGCATTTGACCAGGAAAGCTGCTGCTTTTGCAGGCTAGCGATTCCTTTGTGTGTGGTCTGTGTGGCCCAGGAAGTGGGTGGAACTGTCTGGTTCCACTCCACATCTGTGATACCAGAGAGTATGGGTGTGTAGCATTAGTGAAACCCACATTGGTCCCTGATTGGACCACTACTGGTTGTTTGAATGGTGCAGATCCTTACCATTGGTGAGCTTGGACTTTCTTCTAGCTAGTATTTAGGAATTTTGATTTTTGATTTTGATTGAGTGATTTATTACGCGCACCAGACAGAATCAACCATATTCGGGCGCAGATGGTAACTAGAAGGTCGAGGATTTCATAAGAGAAGAAAAAAAGGGGGTAACTAGAGATCTGACTTAGTTAACTGTTTACATTTATCTAAATAAGAATGTTTCCAGTTTCTTTCTAAAAAGGTCCTGGCCATCACACTTTCTGATTTCAAGTGGAAGTTGATTCCAAACTTTAGGGCCATAGGCTCCAAAGCTACTTTCGAGGGGATTGGGTCCTCCGACATGTAATCACCACAGCTGTGCTGCTAAATATGCGGGGGCAAGCCCTTTAATGCATTTGAACACTAGGCATGCCATCTTGAATTTGATCCTGTCTTCCACCATCAACCAGTGGAGTGATCTCCGCATTGATGACACATGGTCTCTTTTCTTCAGGTTTCCAATTGCTCTTACTGCTGCATTTTGTGCTCTTTGAAGTCTCATCATTTGCTTCTGAGGAATTCCTGCTAGCAGGCTATTGCAGTATTCTAGGTGGGGGTTAGTCATTGCCCCCACCACAACTGCTCTATCTTCCATCGGAATGTAGGGGAGTATTTTCCGTAGTGATCGAAGTGCAAAATGAACTTTGGCCCCTACTTGCGTCTCACTATTCAAATTTTCCTGCCACCAGCAGCCTAGGTTTTTTACTTTTTTGCATATTGCAATTGTTCCCCTAGGATCATAGGGGGAGGACTTTGAATTTCCGATAGTTTTTTTTTGTTCTTTGGACTGAACAGTATAATTTCCGTTTGTGCTGCATTTAATTGTAAATAGTTGTTGTTCATTCATTCGTTAAGTTCCTTCATACATTGATTGATTCTCTCAAAGTCCTCTTCACTATTTTGTAGCTCAATATACAGTTGCATATCATCCGCATATGAATGAAATAGCAAACAATTTTTCCTAAATATCCTAAAAACAGGGCGAAAATAGAGATTAAAAATGAGTGGGGACAGAGAGGAACCCCGTGGAACCCCGCATTCAAGTTCCACCATTTGTGAGATGAAGCCATCAAGTATGACCCTTTGGGTTCTGTCTTTGAGAAATGACTCAAACCACTTCACAACTTTTTCAGAGGCTTTCCCCACCTGCTCGATCCGCTCTGCCATTACCTGGTGATTTACAGTATCGAAGGCCACGGAGAGATCCAACATTAATAACACTGTGGATCCCCCCCTTATCGGCTGCCTCCATTAAATCATCATGTACGGCTAGAAGGGCCGACTCTGTACTATGATTCGGGCGGAAACCTGATTGAAGGTCATCCAGTAGATTCTCTTTATCCACAAAAGCCTGGAACTGAGTGCACACCACTTTTTCCAGAATTTTCGTTGGCCACGTTAGGTTAGCCACTGGTCGATAATTCTTCATCACTTCTGGGTCTAGGGTGTTTTTTTTTTAACAAAGGTTTAATTAATGCTTTTTTTAAAGCTACGGGTACCTGCGAATCTTGGAGTGACTTATTCACAAAAGTCCCAATAAACAGTGTTAATTCCTTCGCTAACCGTTTAGCAGCATATGCTGGCATTCTACACGAAGAATCATTAGTGGGTTTCAGTTGCCCTAACAGGGTAAAAATTGCCTTATTCTCCACTTTCTGGAACTGAAAGACTGTTTCCCTTTGTTTTTCCTTCTCATGTTCATCTTCTTCCTTCAGTTTTCTCTCTAGTTTAGGATCCCTTCCAGTTTCAATATTTTTTAATATGGTGACTATTTTATCTTTAAAAAAGGCATTAAATTTATCAGCCTGTTCCTGAGATGCTGTTATGGTTGAGTCCATACATGCTGGTTTACTAAGTTTTTTGACCACATCAAATATGGCCTTAGACTGATTTCCAGCTTGCGTGATCTCATTGTGTAAGTAGTCCCGTAGGGCAGTTTTATATGTTTTTAGAACTGCCTTATCCCTAACCGCATCATTATTATTCTTGCTATATCTCCAGTTATCATTAGCTTTGCGCAGTTGCTTCAGAAGCGAAACAAGTTCGGGATTAAACCAGGATTTGGATTTCTTGGGGGGTTTTTTTTGTTTCAGGGGTGCATACTTGTTACATATTTCTTCTAATATGTCCATACCTTTATTAAAAAAATTCATCACATGTCAGTGAGTTATCAATAGCATTCAATTTCTCCTGTACTTCTCTGCCTGGAATTTTATCCAAGTCAGTGACTGCACGTTTCCATATTACAGGCATTTCTCTGCCTTTACTCTTTACTAAATCTTTACTAGAAATTGTAAAGTGTAGGGCACAGTGGTCCGACCATAATTTTGGTTGTATTTCTTTACGAAGAGGACTCCTGCAGCCATTTCTTCAGATCAGCGTTGGAGCCAAGTTTCCTGTGTAGAAGAGCAGCCGACTGAAGATGTGTGGACGACTCCCGAAGAGCCATGCTAGAAACCTGATCTGCAAAGGCCCTGAGCGGTTCTTCCTCTCTTGGACCTGTGGGACCAACCAGTCTCGATGTATTCGAAGATTCTGAGTTTTCGGAAGTGTCCTTTATCACCCAGTGGACTGACCACCTCTGCAGTGGGCTAACTCAGTAGAATCGTTGCCCTTCCATGCTTGTCCCCAGATCTTTGGAGGTCGCCTATTCGTGCCACAAATAATCTTGTTGCCAAGTTTCAACTTCCCAGCATCAAGGGATCCTGCTCTGGAAGGTCTTCTTGAACTGCTGTGGCATGTGTGTGGTAGCCATCACTGGAACTCTACTTTCCCCTTCTGGAGAAGAGGTATGCATCATTGCCTTCTGCGTTTGTTCTTTGCAAAGGGTTGCACTCTTCTTCTGGGACCGGCCAGAAGAATCCTTGCACCCGCAGCTCCAGGTCATCCTCTGGATCCAAAGGCGGGAAAACCTACCTCCAGCGTCCAACCCCAGTCGACATACCTAGTGACCTGGGAAAATCAGAGTCTGAGGTAAATGCGACACATTCACCTCCATCTATTCTCCTTAGAATAAACCTTAAAATAAACTTTGGTTATTCCATTCTATCACTTTTTGATCATCGGATCTAAATGCTTGTATCTGAAAGATAGGAATCATATTTTACATACCTGTAACTTGTTGAATATCTTATGGAACATTTTCACCGCCACAAAACTCTTCCTACATCTGTCCCTTCTCCTAAGAAGATGATTTGTGACTTTTGGGCAAAAGGCCCAACACATCATAGGGATTGGACTTATAAAGTTAGGGTATCATTCTTGTGAACTGGTTTCATTCTACTCCATCACTACTTACCTTCTATTAGTTGTCTAAGTTACAGTATGCAATCCTAAAATCCTAAAGGTTGGGTAGCGTGGCGAGCCGAGGACCCTTGCGGATGTCTCCTCGGTAGGCTCCGAGTCTCTTCCCCGCCTCGGGGTCCATATCCCCTGGTAAAAGCGACAGACAGCCCGGACGAGAAAGGCAATGGGCATCGGATTTCCCCAGGAGTCGTCGGTGCAGGTCTGAGGCTCCGGGAGTCTCTCCAGAGCAAGTTGTGAGCCGAAAACCCTGAGGGTAGCGGACCCCCGACAAGATGGCTGCCAGGACGTGAGAAGCAGTGGAACCGGCACCCGATGGAGTGTGCTGGGAAGCTTACGCACTGTCCCGGCGGCATGGGGGGGGGGGAATAAAAACAAATTCAAGCAGCAACCAGTCCACCATCATCTGCCTGTGGGGTGCCCGCTGCTCAGTCAGCAGGGCAGCAACGAGGACCGCGTGCTGAGCCTCCCCAAGCTCGAGCGGGCAGCTCGACAGAAGACTCTGATGTGAAAGTGCGGAGCGCTGAGGGGGTATAAATCCATACAACATCGCCCAACAGAAGTAAGGAGAGGCTGGAGGGGACTCCGGAGCTGTAGCAGTGCTCCTGCTGGTGTGCCGTGCATGACACATTGGGCGAGAGAGAGAGAGAGAGACCATAATGCCGGCGGCCAGTGGTGCTTCTCACGCCATGGACAAAACGGTGAAGCTGCGTACAGCGGTATTATGAACGTGGTGGCAACACACAAGGGGGACAGTAAGGTGCGTGCAATGAGCTGCAGCGCGCTCATTATGGAAATAGCCCTGTGAGGCAACGTAGTTTGTGCTTGGTTGTCTCTACATAGCCCTAAAGGACTGAGTCAAAGAAGAAGCATCACAGTATGCCCCTGATACACACCCCGAGTCCCTGAAAGAGCTGTATGGGACAGAAGAAAAAGGAGGGCATGTACAGCGGCCTAGAGGAGGCAGCCTAACTAACTCCATCCCTGTCACAGGGATATAGCTGAGCAGTGAATACAACCTGGCAAGGGGGCGACAGATCTAGGGACACAAGTGCTCAACAAAGCAGCGCTACGGTGAACAAACGCACAATGGGCCAATGAAGGGGTGCTCCACCTGTTGGAGTCGGTAATAGACCTGCATAAAGCTGTGGGTGCAGCGGACCTGGGGCAAGGCAACCTTAAGATCCACCGGTCATAACAAAGGTGCGGCCAAGCTGTTAGAACATTGGACGGGGGCCCCTTGGACTCTTGAGCACGGTCATGGATGGCTAATCAGGCGGCGAAGCAGAAGGGTACAACGTCCAGAGATATTAAGGCCTTGATGCAAACCGCAGAAGCCTCCAAAGGCAATAAACGGGTGATTGTGCAGGTTCTTTCCCCTCCCCTGGGGGACTCACGAGCATCAGATGACCCATCTATTCGGAAATCTGACTTGCTGGCAATGTTACAAGAGTCCAAAAAAGACATCAAAGACAGCGCTTCCGATATAGCGAAGTCCATTGTGGACCTCAATAAAGGCGTCCTGTCTGTGGAGAGGAGAGTCGAGGAGGTGGAGACAACAGTAGCAGAACAAAGGCAGGAACAGGATGAAATGGCAAGCAGGATACAGGAGTTAGAGCAACAAATGGACCAGGTCCAAAACAAACAAGTGGATGCCGAAAATAGGTCCAGGCGAAACAATATCAGAGTTCGGGGCATTCCGCAGTCAGTGGCGGACGCCGACCTGCAACTAAGTGTGGTGCACCTGTTCAAGCAAATGTTGGGCCCGGAGGATGAAAGGGACATTGTTTTGGACCGGACGCATAGAGTCTACGCTACGTACCAATTTAACAGAAACTTAACCCCAGATGTGCTGACTCGGGTACACCTGTTCCAGCTGAAGGAAGATATCATGCAGGCTGCCCGGAAAAGAGAACCCATATGCTTTCGCTCATCACCACTCCTGCTTTATCAAAATTTGGCCCAAGCCACAGTCATGAAGCGGAAAGGTCTGAGGGTAGCCACAGACTGGCTGAGAACAAGGAAAGTGTATTACAGATGGGAGTTCCTGACGGTTTGAGTGGAAGGGGCAACGCTACACAATTTCAAAGGAGGGGGACATGGGTGACCTCATGAAGGAGGATGGGGCAGCCGGATCTAATGGCAGGATACAAACCCCACTTGGCAATAGGTTGGAATTCGATAGACTCTAAAGGGAGCAATGGAAACCGTCTCGGCCCCGTCCGAGAGGTCGCAACAAGGAGACCAAACCAGCAGACCTTCGATAGACTCTAAAGGGAGCAATGGAAACCGTCTCGGCCCCGTCCGAGAGGTCGCAACAAGGAGACCAAACCAGCAGACCCCACCGGTGTAGTAGAGACATGAAGAAGGACCTGGTGACGATCTGCTTGCTGGGACTACTAGGGTTGGGGAGTAAGTGGCTGTCCCGTGGGAAAGTAGGGGCCGGAGGCCACATTGGAGCAGCTCTTTGAGGGTGGGGGTGGCCAGGATAAGGAACAGAAGGGCAAGAATCTCATACAAGGTGAAAGTGGGGGGGTGGAGAGGACTCGGATCCCAAATTCCCAGGGCGGTACAAACCCAGTGATTCACCTTGGGTTCGCCATAGTGGATGTTATTATTGAAGGTTGTGGGGTTGTTCTAAGTTGGGGGGGTTGGTGGGGACAAAAATACAGGATTTTACAGTTGCTTACCAGTGCACCAGGGGCGGACTAATCATGGGGACTGATGGGCTCAATAGCGGAGCAAAAAGCCCACAAACAGGGCTTAACAATGACAATCTGACATTCGTAACACTTAATGTCCAGGGGCTGAACTCCCCAATAAAAAGAAAATCAATTATGAGAAGGCTCTCCGAACTTCAGGTCTCAGTGGTGTGTTTGCAAGAAACACACCTGCTCCCTGCAGACGAACACAGGTTACAGCACAGAGCCTTCCCCTTACAATATTTCGCCTCAAGTGGAGCTAAAAAGAAGGGAGTGGGCATACCAAGGGTGTACGCTTCGAAAAGCGATAGATCAAAAGGGACCCGGAAGGCCGATACCTGGTGCTGGGAGGTATACTGATGGGCCAACTGGTTACACTAGTGGCGATTTACGCTCCCAGTGAAAAACAAGACCGGTTCCTACTAGGGCTTTTGCCCAAAACTGCAAAATGGGGGGTGGGGAAGATCCTCATAGGAGGTGATTTCAACCGCGTAATGGATACGGCCATGGATAAAAACCTCCTTGCCACCCCCACCGACAACATACACAGGCAAGCCCTAGCCAGATTTCTCAGGTAATTGCACTTAATCGAAACCTGCTTGTTTTTCCGCCCCCTGGACAAAGCTTACACTCACTACTAAGCCTTACAAAAGGGCTTCTCGCGGATTGATATGGTGTTAGTTTCGGATACCTTGGTTGCACAGATCACGGGGTTGGACATAGGGGTACGATGTCTGTTGGATCATGCACCGGTCTCCTTGAAGATGGAGCCGATGGCCCCGCCCCCACGGGTCCGAAGGCCATGGCTCCTGAATGAAATTCTCCTAAAAGATCAGGCCCTTAGGACAGATATAGTTGGTCCAAAGGAATTATTTTAAAGAAAACACCTCACTGGGGGTTGATTGGGGGACGAATTGGGATGCTAGTAAAGCAGTGGTACAGGGGAGTTCATCGCCCGCATGGCAATCTTGCTGAAAAGGAAGGAAGGGGTGCGGCAGGAACTGGAAACAGTACTGGCGTCCGCTGAGGTACACTATAGAGACAAAGGGTCTGAGGACCTGGCGGGAACTGAAAAAGGCTAGGGCTGCCCTAGAGACGCATCTTGCAAATGAATCTGTGCAACTACTCCTACGTACCAAACAAACGTATTATATAAAACGGGACAAAGCCAACCGTTTCCTATTGGCTAAACTAAGGAAACAGAAAACCCGCAATCACATCACTCAGCTCAAACATCGGGGGGAGGAGGGACTGAGGATGGGGGAGAAGGAGATTGCCGAAATCATGCATACATTTTACACAGACAACCTGATGGGGGATAATCTAGAGAGGGAGGCACCGGTTGAGTTCCTGGGACAAGTGGTACTACCACGAATTACAGAAGCGGACAGGCAGATGTTGGGAGCGCGGATATCGGAAGAGGAGGTAGGGGAGATCATAACCGCTTTGAAGGGTCACAAATCCCGGGCCCGAATGGATTATGCAATGCTTATTACAAGACATTCAAGACCATCCTGGTAGGTCCCGTAACGAAACTCTTCAACCATATAAGAGAGACAGGGCAGACTTCTGGGGACATGGGCCCAGCCACAATGGTCCTCCTGTAAAAACCTGACAAAGATCCAACGGACTGTGCGAGCTATCCCCCTTTCTCTTTATTGAATGGGGACGCAAAAGTGTACTCCACATTTCTAGCCCAAAGGCTTGCGAGCATTCTCCCATAAATTGTCCACCCGGACTAGGCAGGCTTTGTGAGTGGGCGCCACACATACGACAACATCTGCAGGGCCATAAACACCATTGAATGGGGAAGGAGGACAGGGCAACAGTTCAGTGTTGGCACTGGATGCTTCCAGGGCCTTCAGCAGTCTAGATTGGGAATTTTTACAACTGACCCTCGAAAAATGTGGGTGTGGGCCGATCTTTACCCGCATGATTCTGGAGAACTACCACGTGTTTGATGATTAATGGCCAACTCACTGAAAGTATCCCGATCCGCAAGGGCACAATGCCCATTGTCGCCACTGATCTTCGCCATGGCCATGGAGCCGCTGGCACAGATGGCGCGAGATGAGCAAGGGATCCAAGGGGTGGAGGGTCTCCCAAAAATAGCCCTCTACGCGGATGACGTCTAGCTGTCACAGCTTGCTCGCTCCCCATGGCTATAAGACTATTCGATAGATTTGCCAAAGTCTCCGGATTTTGTATTAACTACCCCAAATGCAAGGCACTTAACGTCACCAAAAAACCAGGACAAATGTTAGAGTGGGGAGGCGCTTCCCACTTAAATGGGAACAAAGGTCCTTTAAGTACCTGGGAATACACCTAGCATCTACATATGGGAAACTCTATGGGGCAAATATTCCAGGACTGTTGAAGAGACTGATGGAGGACCTTAAAAGATGGGACACGCAAGAGCTATCTTGATTCGTGCGCAGTGCAGCGGTCAAGATGTACCTCCTTCCCACGTTCCTATATGTGGTGGGAGCTCTCTCTGTATGAATCCCAGGCCCAGTAATTAATAACTTACAGAAAGAGGTTATGGCCTTCATTTAGAAAGGGAAAAGGCCCAGGGTTCCCAGGAAGGTCATGTACTGTCCACAAGCAATTGGGGTTGTGGGGGGCGGGCTAGGGGTACCCGAATTCGGCAGATACCTTGAGGCTGCACAAGTGGCACAAATGCCGCAATGGGTCCTCCGGGAAAACAAAAACAGATGTGCGACCCTGGAAAGAGAAGCAATTACCGTCCCTCTAGAGTGTCTGGGATTCCTAGCGACGCAGCATAGGGGAAGCGGAGGAGTATTGCTGGAAACGATAAAAGCCCCATTATGGTACTGGGACAAAGTGTTACGGGGCAAACGGATAAAAATAGGCTAGGGTCCACTCACACTGGTTGCCTTTAATCCAAATTTCACACCTGGCATGAAACCCAATTTCTGGACAAGGTGTGGCGGGGGGCTAACTTTGAGGCTAGGGGACTTTTACACTGAAGGGTCACCTGTGACATTCCAAGAGTGTAGAGAGAAATTCCAAATTCCCAAAAGCGAGCGCTTCCGCTACACACAAGTTAGACATTGGATGACAAACATGACTGTAAGGGAGGGCGCATCGGGGCACCCAAGCGGATTAGAACTCACTGTAAAAGAAGGGGCTCCAGAGAAGGGAGTGTCAAGACTATATCGACTGTTGTGTGGGGCGGACCCGGAGGAAACCTTGCCACACTTGCAGAAATGGGAGGTGGATGTGGGGAAGCCAATACTGGGGTAAAAATTGAGCCAAGTATGGTGCTGGGCCACAAAAAGTTCCAAATGCGTTTCCATCAAAGAGGCAGCATATAAAATCTGTTTGAGGTGGTACATGACACCACAACAAATGCACACCATCAAACCGAGCTATCCCTCATCGTGCTTGAGGGGCTGTGGGCAGCTGGGGGATCTGATCCATATGTGGTGGGCCTGCCCAGTGGCAGAAACGTATTGGAAGGAAATCTTGAGTCATATCAAAGAAGCGGTGGAGGTGCAACTACCCTTTGACCCGGCGGTGGTGTTGCTGGGGGAGGCAGTGTAGGGATGCTACGCGAGCACAGGCAATAGAGATACTCTTATTACTCGCATGTTAAGTGCGGCCAGAATTAATTTAGCGCATTCGTGGAAAACTAAACCGGGACCGGTGGTGGCCAGGTGGTGGGTGAGACTATGGGGTGGTAATGGCGATGGAAAAGGTATCGGCGCTGGCATACGGTTCTTACTCGAAATACCTGACTGTGTGGATGCCTCTCCTTTAATTCATGGGGGACAGAGAACAAATGTTTTTTAAGCCCAGGCTTCTTTGTAAGGTCTCCATTGTGTAAAAAAAGCAGGCCCTGGAACGGTGGACTTCTTGCATTGAACCCAAATGTGTTAAGTTGTGGTGCTCCTGCTCAACCAACAGCAATTAGAGTAAATTGGAAAAGGGGTTTGGGGGTTGGGAAGTGGGGGAAAGGAGTTGAACTGTTATATCTGTTAACTCATGAAACATTACAAGATTGTATTGAGAACCAAAGGGATGGGAGTGAATGATTGTGATGTACACTGTTTCTCATATGTATGTTCACTACTGGAGCTCTTGAGAAGAAAATAAAAATAAAGTTTGTAAAAAAAAAAAAATCCTTAAGGTGATTGTGTTTGTTTGATAATTTAGCATTGTGTGATATTACTACCTGCTTATTTTTGTAATGCGCGTTTCGGCCTATAATGCAGTATTTTTGTACTTCCATGTCTAAATTGAATTATTGTGTGCTTCACTGTGTGGTCTCATTGTGGTAAGCCTTGACCACTCTCCATGCTTACCTTGATTGGGTTTGGCTAATCTCTCAGAATTCCCCTGTTCACTAGAACTAGGGTGGCCATCTAAAATCTGTCCATCAGACCAGATTTTAGAAATCCATCTCAACAGTAACATAGCACCCAAAGACTGACAGCAGATACATTAGCAGTGAGATGTCACTTTAAACGCAAGGGTCTGAGCTTTTGAGTGTCATACCATGTGTACTTGAGAACCTACATTAGAATGATTTTTTTTTTATGCGAGTGGCATGGCATGAGTTGCCATAATTGCAATCGTGGATACTCATTTTCACAATAAAAGAAAGTAATCTCACAATTTTGAGATAAGATGCTTGTTGGCCTCCAATTTCTTGTACTGCCAATCTAGTTTGAGATGTTCTGTCATGTCTACCGCTCTCTTGAGGCCCATTAAAATGTCTACATTGTTTACGACATAAACTTATAACAGTGGTGTTTCTCATGCTGATGTAATGCAGAACAAGCTGATCAAATATCATCCCGTGGTAACCTCTTCATCGAACGCAAGTTTGACAAAAAACAAATATCCATTAGTTTACTATAAACTTGGTATTTTGTTTTTCTCCTAAAGGTACATTTGGTCGAATCAGCGCGCAAGGGGCTCTTCCACTCTCCTATTCCACAGTCAGTTTTGGTAAGATGGTTCGCTTTGTAACTCTTCTAAAGTACTTTGGTGAAATCTTGTTTTACTGTATTCTAATGTGCACCATTGACTTTGTCGTCATTTAATCTGACCGTTGTGATGTTACCTGTGGATCATGTTGGGCTTACGGTATGCATAATTTTCCATAGTAATCTTCACAGCGACTTTAAGCTACATGGAACTTTCATTAAGGAACAAACTTTTTATGTCTTTTAGGCCATTTTAAGTGAGGTCATAATCTGACATTCCAAAGATTAATATCCAACGGATTAACTGCCAGTCGTTTGCTTCATATTTATTCAAATAATTAAAGATTCTCAAAACAGCACCTAGTGATAAAATAAAGAAACGAAATTGGGATGCTTAATAGAAGATATCTGAACCTGATAGGTGTTTTGGGTAATATCGCATTAAATGGTAAACAAATGAAAACTAAACAAGAAAAGCAGATTATTAAATGAACTGGGAAAGAACAGTTAAAATTTGATAACAGATTAAAATAGGATAGTATATAATATCTTAGATTGTGCACAAAAATGTGCTGCAATTTAATTTCATGTCTAGAAACTCACGTTTATCTAATAACTATCACGTGACCAGAAAGATAATAAAAAGTTAATAGACATTGAAAATGTGGTTACAAATATGCTTGAGCCAAACTCCTAAGAGAATTTCATCAAAGTGGGTATGTTTGGTGTTCGAGGAATATGAGTCGCTTCCGAGTGATGAAGATATAAACTGGTTCTTTTAGATGTTATCTTCAATATGTATGGCAATGAACAGGCACTCTTTCATGGCATGAAGCACCAGGAATTTTCTAGGAGCTGAAAATCTAAAAAAGCTAGTCTGTATGAGAAAATCCCATATGCTGCAAAAGTTTGACAAAAAAATTCTTTCAGGGTTCAATATACTTACGGGTTTGGTGCACTTTATAAATGAAAAAAAATATTCAACTGTTTCTATTGATGATGATTTGCATTTATAGTATCTCGGAGGTTCTTTGAAGCACACCCACCTGGCCTCAACTCGCCCTAATGGTAAGAGATCTAGCCTGAACCTTAGGAGGATCTGCATCTTTTTAAAGTGACTGACTTCCAATGGCTGTCTCTCTGAACGTAGACCAAAGTATATCAAGAGCTGCTGATAAGCCGCTTTCATATTAACTCGTCATGGGATGTGCAAGTTCATATTTTCTTGCTACACCCCAGATGTGCTGCCAGTTTGTAAACCTGCTACGCCACTTTAAGTTTGTGATACAGCAAAGAACAAGAGGGTGATTTTCAATGAAACTGCCAATCTACTAAAATGTACTTTCCTAAAAGCCATTATACAAAATCTGTCTGATGCTAAATAAATACCATGCACTCATTTTGGCAAAGTGGGTCATAGATGTAAAGGCTGTCCATGAATTGGGAGTTTGCAGGAAGTTGATTTAACCCAGGTATCTAGTTGGCTACGTCAGGAGTCAGGAATGAAACTCAGACACATATTGGACATGGTTTTGCCAAAAGACTTTTTTGATCAATAAAAGGGAGTGGGAAATGCCTCTTTGTCCTTGCACTAGATGTGTTTCGATACCTAAACTCAAAACTAAGAATCTGTTGGTGTCAGAATGTCCCAAACAAAACCGTCCTGTGTACAAAGGACTATTCTGACCCTCACATTCTAAGGAAATTAATTTTATAGTGGAAAAAGTCTTTTGCCTTCAGTGTTTTAGAAATGTTCAAATGGGCAAAGCAATAAGGAACTAAGTAGCCTCTCAAGGATATTGCTGCTTACTCCAGAGGTTGTCTCCCTTCCCCCGCATTCTTCTTCACATTTTTGTATACACAACAGTTCTCGTCTTTCCTTTTGATCATTACCAAAAATCATACAATTTTCTTTGGCCTTTAAGTTGTCAGGATACCTGGTGTACTCTCCTGCCAGGGTTTCTCTTGTTCACACACTTGTAACTGCCTGGTATACTCTAATGCCGGGGCTTCTCATTCATGTGCTTTTGTCTGCACTTCCATTCCTGCCAATTCACTGCATTAGCCCTTCTTGCTAATTCATGTTGTCAAAGCATATTGCCTCATTAGTATTTTGTTCATACTTCCACTCTTGGTAATTCACCACCTTGTCCTTATTGGCTAGTTCAGTTTGTCCGTTATATACTGACTTGTTTCTGATATGTACATTTTAAACATATGGGTAAACTTCAAAGGTTCCCTTATTTAGAAGATGCACTTTCTCACTTTCAGAAAACCGCTTTCTCTGTTCTATTTTGTTGAATTACTTGCATGCAGCATACTGGGCAATATGCCCCGGTGTTCCCTTTGTCCACCGTGGCCTCACCGGCTCTTTGTGCCGTTCCTGGTCTTTCTCGCTGCATGCCGACAGTCTTTAGGTGATTTCTCCCTTGCGCAGCTCTGCTTTCCGCAGCACTGCTTCCCGTGGTTCCAGCTGGGCTTCTCTGCTTGCTGTCCCTCGCTGCTTTCTTCTACCAGGCGAACACCAAGGAACACTGGCTTTTGATGTTGCAGCCATGTAAAGTCTTCATCGTGCAGCTTTCCTCTTCTCAGCACCTGAGCCAGTTGACTCCACCGTCCGTCTTACTCCGCCGGTCGCATAGACGGGAGCAGTCTGCGCCCACTAGTAGTCTGCCTTGGTTTTAGGCGGCCAAGTTCAAAATGTCCCGGGCACAGGTGCGTGTTCCCAGTAACTAGAGCGTTGCCTGTGCTTGCGGCTTCTCCTGCTCTGCATTACTCCACTCCTCTTCCTTGCCGCAGTGGTTAAGGTGGTTCTCGGACCAGTAGCCTTTTTCAGCTAGCTTGCATGAAAACATTGGAGGCATGATTGCAATAGGTTTTGAAGGCAAGTCATCAGTGTTAAGGTGTTTTTGGGAATAGTAGTCCTTTTTATCTGGCTTGCACATTCACATTGGAGGAATATTTTTAATAGGTTTTAAGGGCAAGTCAGTGTTTGAAAGTTGGTCTGTAAAATGTAATCATAGATTTAGCACTCTCCTTCGAGGGTGTAGGGGAAGAATCACAATAGGTCTTTAGAGTGTTACAAATGGGAGAATCATCCTGCAAGAGAAAATGGGGATACCATGTCTCATCCGATGAAGCCATGGTATTTCCCCAGAAGTTGTTTCCTCCCATGTGATCCTCCCTCACAAAGCTGCCCCCAGGGTCAGGATCAAGTAGCTGCTACCGTTACCTGGCCACATGGGAGGAGGCCACCCCCGGGAAAACAGTGATGACTCCATCGGATTCAATACAGTTATCGGAAGGCGTCGTCCCCTTGTAGGAATGCTGTGGTGCGATTTAGGTTTTAAAGCCTTCCTTTTCCTTTAAACTAAATCCTCCTAAAACAGATTTTCTTTAAGTATCTTCTATTTTTTTTCTACCCAGTCACATTTCCAGTAGTGGGCATCTTTTCTATCCTCTTTTGGAATCCCACATACCAGCAACCAGCGACTACCTGCAAGCTCATTTTAACATTGAACAAATGCAGGTGAGTGAATTAGCCTAGCAACCCTACTGGGCCTGGTTTTTCAAATGTTGTGGCCACAGGTTGTTTCCTCCCCCGGTATATGGCTTTTGCAGTCCCCTTTTCTTCCTTCTCCCCTTCCCGCCCTCCTCCCGCCTCCCAACCCGCCCACGGTCCCTGATTGGTAAGGTCAGGACTCATTACACACCAGGCCTGGGCAGCCCCTGCGGCTAAGGGCACCAAGGCAAAGGGCGGTTCCAACAGTGGCGGCTCTAGAGGGTGTCGGCAGGTGCCTGCAGGGGAAGCCAGTTGCCAGCCGTCAACCAGCAACGACTAGCACTAGTACGGTAGGAGTGGCTGGTGGGTGGGGGAGAGCAATTACTCTACCCTGGAAACCCAGCCACTTAGCATACTTACCTATACATGTACAATACTGTGACTACATTCCTCTGCCTCCCTCTCTCCCACTATGAAGGACTCTCAAATCTAGCTGTGTTTAGCCTTGTACTCAAACTGCACTGTTAGGTGTAGGCCTCTCCCACTGTCTAGTACTCTCATTTCTGGCTGTTTTCGGTCGTGTACACAAATTGCATAGTTAGCTTTATTTAGTCTGCCTATCATACACCGATAGCAGCTACAGTAGGTAACCCAGGACCATTGCTACAGGACGCAAAATTATAGATCCGGACAAAAAAGGAATTCTCGCAGACTACGGTACGTATTGCTCACACCGCTAGCGTGGACACAGGCCGCAGGCATGGCCAAACATCCATGCACGATAGACCACATCTACGGCTAAACACATCCGGCCTAGTTTCACACATAACTGTCCAGACTGAAACACCTAATTTACCACAACACATTACCTGCCACTAGCATACAGCGACCACCACCCAGTAAAGCTGGCCTCACATAGACTCTCTCAACAATAGCAATCTATCTCCAACCTCAAGAGCACCCACACACGTGTCTGACCTCGATTGGGCTGCTTAGTCAAGCCTTGCCAGCCACCCAAGTCTTAGGATGGCAGACATGCACACACGCATCTAAGCTAATCCCCTAGAATCTCTAACCACATAGACTACGGTCACAAGGGCGTTCAACCAAGGAAAAAGCGCATTGAGGCCACACAAGTGGGGAAAGAGTGCTATATAAATAACAAAATACAATACCCTATGCCTGCGGTAAAATGTTAATTTTATTCTGGACTCTAATCTCAATTTTAAATTATGAATTTCTTGTTTTATCCACTCATGGTTTTTTTTCAGTTCTCTCGCTGAAAAATCAAAACATTTTACTGCCCTCAGGTTTTCATAACTCGATCAAGGCACTTTTCTTGCCTGGACGGTGGTTATGTCATTTTTCTGGATCTGCCTCTGACTTCTTTGTCATTCAAAGTCTGTTTTATATTCTACAACCCATTTTACTGTCAGGCATACGGAATGCAAGGAAGGCGAGGTATCACAAGTAAGACAGACACAGTAACACATAGTTCAAGGGTGTTTATTGAACTTTGCATGGGGTTGGAAAAACGCCTATCTAACCTACCTTCCAACGATGGGAGAAAGCTACAACCATCAACATTTTTTAAAAAAAAGCGCAGTCTAGTCGTGATGGCCTATACTAATAAACCTACTTCTAAATCACAAAAGTGGGTGGGAAAATGATGTGTATAACAAAATGGTGTATAATCAAATGAAATATCCAAAGGGTTCTGGTAGTTAAGGACTGCTGAACTGGAGTGTTCCCTTGCCCACATTACATCAGGGACAAGGCGGAACACAGGTAAGGCTTGGAGCACACTTGATTCTCTAGGCACCAGAAAACAGTCTCTTTCCACATGGTACGGCCTTTCGGATCAATGTCTCTCACTGTCAGCATAATATTTTCATTAGTTGTAGCACAATGGGGGGGGTTCATTTCCCTTAGCTTTTCTCTTGGAATCCCTCCGTCGGGTTCACACTTGCCTATCAGCTTTATCACAATGCAAGATTAATTCCCCTTAGTTTTCTTTTGGCATCCATCCGTCAGGTTCACATTTGCCTTTAAAAGATATTACTTCCCAGTTGCTCAATGGATTTGTTACTTGTTAGACTATCGATCTATTGTACGAGGACTTTGCTTACACCTTCGTATGACCACTTTGACTTTCTCTTACTTTCAATGGCCCCTTCTAAGGCCTTCTGGGATTTGTAGTTGTTTTCAATGATCTTACTTCGAATTTGACCAATTTGACTTTGGGTGTGGAGCCTTTCGATAAAGTAATTCCCAATTACCAGACCACTCTGCTATTACAACCGCAATGTTTCAGGCTTCTCTCACGGCTTCTCATTACACATCCATCCTCTGCATTCCTCACTTGTGGCTTCACGAAACCCAGAGAGCCTTTCACACTATTTTTTTCTTTCACTCGTTAACGCAAACCGGTTTCTCAGTTCCCTCATCGGTAGTGTTTGATAAAGTTTATCAAGAGTTGCGTTGAAGTCAAGGCTATCGTCACAGCTCGCCTCCTTCCAACTTCGTTGTTTCACCTGAAAGAGGTGCTGCCTTAACCTTGTGCATTAGCAAAGAGGTTTCCCTTTCAAAGTCTGCTCTGCTTCCAGGGTCGCTTCAGATCCACAGGTTCAGTTTTCCTGCCGCTCTGCATATGGTTCTGTTTTTTTTTCTTCTAGTCTGGCTCGACTTGCTTTCAGTGTGCTTTCATGCTCTGCCTTTTATCCCTATAGGGAAGAGAAATGGAAGTCGGGTGTATGTTGTCAAGGTGTGGTGCATGTTGTCAAGGTGGGGTGCCTTACTCTGTCGGATCTCATTAGCAGGACAGGCTCGCAGGAAAAAGCCAGAGTTATTTATTTTAGCTTTGTCTAAGGGTTTTGTATCTGGGTCGTGGAATGAATGGGGGGATTATGAGAACTGTAGTGTTTCATAAAAGCAGACTGGGAGTTCGGAAAATAGTCGGAGGGACAGGGAGAACAATGACTGAGATGGTGGGTGTATAGTATTCCTGAGTAGGCATAAAAGTAGTTGCATCAGAGAGTCAAGGGATGGTATATTGTGAAATAGAGGGCTTTTGTGTTTTTCTCCCTTGCCTTGATCGTCCTCACTTCCTTCCAGTGGATGTTAATTTCAATGGGGTAGAAGTCAGGTAAATTATTGTCGAGAGGTCTGGTAGGGATGGTTCTACATTTCAGAGAAGAACCTGGTTGGGTTGGGATGAGGTTGAGGTAGAACGACAGCATCCAACAAAAGCTGAGGGGACATCGGGCAAGGACAATTAGAATAGAGGAGGGGGACCACCCTGTCTCGCCTAATGGCGTTCTCCTCTTTTGGCATTCTTCCCTGAGCTTTCCACTCAGCTTGGGAGAAATGGGTGGGAAAAGCCCCCTGGGGTTTTCACAGGAAATGTGAACACATCTCCTCAATGTTAATTTCTTTGCATTGGTTACATATTCACTTTTACATACTTTTCAAGATCTGTTGCATTATTGGTAAGACTGTGGGTTGTCAATTTGGCTACTAAGTTACCTATATACATAGGTTCAAGATCTACCCGTAGTCAATATATTTTCAGGCTCACGCTTTCTTGTTTCAGGCATAATCGGTATTCTCCAAGCTTTCTTGACCCGCGCCTGGAATTCCGTATCCCCTTCTAGCCGTCGTCTCCAGTCTCTCGTGGCCTTTCTAAAGTCCCTTAAGACACATCTGTTCTCTCTGGCATATCCTTCAACGTTCTAAGTGTTGTGCTGTTGTTGTCATTTCCATTGAACATTGCCCTCTTAATCTTTCTTTACAGTGTTTAAATACCTTCTGGCTGCACTTTTTGCATTTTTAAAATAATGAAAGGGTTTCAAAAGTAATGCTGCGTCACTTATTCACAGTGAGTAAGTTGTCTGCAGTCTACAAAGTGGAACATAAATGAGCTAGTTGGTTTTGTTTACTTACATCTTCTTTGAACAAATGCTATGATGTTACTAGACCTGTCGTGTTGAGTCCACAAGCCATGCATAATTGATGGTTACGGCTGCATAACTACCTTATGTGGCAAATGTGAGGTTTACAATTGATTGAATCGCATGGCAAACGCTAACTCTGGAATTTTGTTTACTTTTTTTGTCATAATTGTAACTTCTCTTCATATTAAAATGTTTCTTTAGAATTCCAGTGTTTTTGTGCTAACATAGCGCAACCCTTCTGCTGGGCAAGTAAACTTGCTGTTTTCTGCTGAGGTATTCCCAGCTTTGCTCAAGGATTTTGTTATGAAAAAAATATCCAGCTAAGAATGTTTGATTTGTATTGCGCCCCCAGCAAAGTTAATTTGCTCTTATAAGCGTAAGCAGTGTGTTTGTCCTAACTGCTTCCCAATTTCAGGGAGGTGCTAGCACAGACTGTTTTGAGGACGGCTGTGAATGTTATATGGTTGTTTGCCCGTCTCTGATCATCTGGGAGGCTGTTGAATAGGCACAGAGCAATCGCCCTAAAATGTCTGTCTCCCCAGCTTTTTGCATCTACTCTTGTTTGGGCAACACATTTTGACATTTACATTTTTTTTAAGGTAGAGTGGCTCCATTGTCCAGGCATTCATGTGAGGCACAGTATTTTCAAAATGTTTTCTTTTTCAAATACACAACCACAGAATGATCATGTCACATCCCGAACTACCAGAGTATAAACCAAGGAACGCCTCCCATTTTCCCCTCTGCTCCCGCTCCCACACTATAACCACCCCCCCAACCCCAAGCAGGACCTCATGAAGAATATAACATGCATCCAATATCAAGGGCATGTCATTAATTCAGCATATGTGTTTCAACAGTGCAAGTTAACCCCAACTCAGGTCGAGCCAGTCCCCACCACACGGACCACCAGTGCCTTTGTCCCTTGCCCCGTCAAGTCCAGCCATCATACTTCTCCAAGAAAACTGACCACTCCCCTTCCCTCGACGACCCGATATCTCTCAGGGGGGCCGTGATGGATATCATCATTTATAAATCCTTTGCTTTGGCCGCCCACTCCTTTTGCGTTGGAAGTTTGGCCCTCTTACAGCCCACCACCGAACAAGCCCAAGCAGCGAGCAACAGGAAATGGGGCATATGTGGGAATGTCCTCCACACATCCTCCTCCTTCACCAAACAAAATGAAACCAGCATGTGGTCCAATCCCACCCACGCCCTGGATCCAACCCAACACCTCCTTCAAATAGGTCTGCACCACCCTGCACGGCCACCACATATGCCAGTAAGACACCGGCTGGCCACATCCCCTCCAACAGCGCAGATCCGCTCCCGGGAACATTTTGGAGAGCCTCACTGGGTCAAATCACCATCTGTGCAGGACCTTGATCCTGAGTAGCTTATATTGAAATGAGAGAGCGTTTTTTTGTGCCGCCCTGATGCCCACTACTCATCAATGCTACTATTCATATCCCACTCCCATCTAAACCGCAGTGACTCTGTATTGCTGCCCCCCCACCCGTAAGCCTTAGGGCTTTATAAAGCGCTGAGGTCATCCCCTTCCTCTATACCCACCTATCAAACCCCACCTCCATTGGAGACAAATCTCTTTGTAGATTCTCTTTCCATTTTTCAGCCATCAAGACACCCCTCAATCCTAAGTAGAGGAAGGCTGAAAGGTTAGAAAGGCCCAGTCCCCCCTCCAGTTCTAGTAATGTTATAAACTTTCAGTCCCTCCACAGCTGCCCTACCCTCTCCAGTCACGCTCCATACCACAATTGGAACTGCCCCGGGTATGCCGTTTGTCATGGGGGGGTGCCCACAAGTGACAAAGTGGCAAAGGCCACTTCGTAACTACCTTCATCACCTTCCCCAGTCTCCAGATGTCTCATGGCACAGTTAACACGCTACTGCCCCACACCTGTCAAGGAGTCTGTTCCCTGGGTGCCCTAAGCCATTCCTCGACTGTAGCCAGATGTTGCAGATAGTTTTCTAAACCCGCCCATTGCTTTTGAGCGTCCATCCTGAGGTGAGGTAAAACTACCCTTAGTTGTGCCGCCCTGTAGTACCTCTCGAAGTCTGGGAGCCCCACGTCCCCCAGTTCCCTGGGCAATATCAGCGTTTGGTGCACTATTCTCCATCTCTTATCCTGCCACAGGAAATTCAGCGTCTTACATCGAAGCTGATTGAACATCCACCCCGGGACCTTCACCGGGAGCATATAAAAGGTGTACAAAATCTTCGTAAGTATGACCATTTTAATAGTTGTACGTGCCCCATCCACAAGATTCTAAAACCCTTCCACCTATCCAGTTCCCGGTACAGAGCAGCAAGAAGAGTAGGATAATTTGCCTCCACCAACTCGTCTAGGGATTAAGTCGGGTTCATCCCCAGGTATCGCAAAGAACCTGTGCAAATCTCCATGTCCTTATCTTGGAGAGCATCGACTCCAGAGTCTACCCCCATCCCGAAAGGAAATATGATGGATTATTTCTGGTTAATCTTGAACCCGGAATACCTCCTATATTCCGCCATGATTGACAGCGCTGCTGGGATTGAGCTCCCTGGGTTCGTAAGGTGTAGCAGAATATCTGCAAATAATCCCAGTTTGTACTCCTGATCCCCCACCTGGATCCTCTGCACCCATGGACGTTTTCTGATGCATTCCACTAATGGTTCAAGTGACAGGGGAAACAACATCCGGGGATAAGGGACATCACGGATAAAGGGCATCCCTGCCTGGTCCTGCGAGACAGTGGAAACTGGGCAGAACATTTCCCATCAACAGACAGACACTCATGCAGTCGGGTTCCAGTGCAGCGCTGAAATAACCTGCATGGACCCTACCCCACAACCAAATGTCTGCAGCGTCCTGTACAAAAAGACCCAATCCACCCTGTTGAACGCCTTCTTGGCATCCACCGCCAACAGGGAACAATTGCCACCTTGCTCTCTAGCCCAGTCCAGAATTCCCAGGAGTGCCAGCCTCTTGTCTCCCTGAAATAAAACCAACCTGATCCGTATATACCAGGACAGGTAATACGCCTTCCATTTTAGTGGCCAACACCCTCAAACATTTGTGTATTCGAAATCGGCATTTATGATTTGCATGTTTGCCTATCCTTCTCCTCTTTTGGTATAACTACTATGAGAGCCTTTCCAAATGTGGGAGGCGCCACCCCGTCATTTAGTTATCAGTGTATAGTTTTGCCAAAAAACTGGCAGAGCTAGACCACATACTTTTTGTAAAACCCGGCCTTGAAACCATCCACACCAGGGGCCTTGCCCACGGAAGGCTTAATGGGGCCAACTGCACCTCTTCTGCTGCTCCATCCCTCCAAATTGATCTTCCGTTAAAGGCGGGAGTGGGGCACCAGCTAAGTAGGACTCTATCGCCATCTCATCCACTCCGGTGTGTAGAGTGTTTTTATAGTATGAGTCAAAACACTGTGATATTACTCCTGGATCAATATGAATCCACCCCCCACGCCCGTCTGGGCCTTCAATCACTGCCACCCACCTATTCACCCTCTGTGCCCGTAGCCGCATCACAAGCATACAGCCCGCCTTATCGCACGTCTGATAAAATGACTTAATATTGCAATTTGCGCACAGCTTTATCCATGTCCAGGTCCAGGTCTCAAAGCTCCCGTTTCTTGACCAGAAGTGCCTCTGTTATTTTGCCACAGTTTTCCCATGCACCCAAAAGGTTGCCCTCCAGTTGCTTAAAATCCCCATGTAATTTGTCTTCCAAAAGTTGGCGCTCTTTTCCTTTGGGATTCTTCCCTAATCAATATACCCTGCCATGTCATTTTAGTGGCTTCCCATACCGTGCAAAGACCTACCTCCCCTATGTCATCGGGGACAAAGTATTCCTCAATTGCATCCCTCAATTCCGACTCAAACACCACATCCTTCCCCAGGGTTTCATTGCACCTCCAAAGGCGTCCCTCCTGTTCCATCATAGGAGGGTAATCTCCATGGAGACCATATCATGGTCAGACTACCCTATTGGAACAACCACGCTAGAATCCACACATCGCCTGTTCCCTTGGGACACAAAGATGATCAATTCTGGAATAGGTGCCGTAGGGTTGGGAGATTAAGTTGAAGCCTCCCTTTTCTAAGTTTGCCTCCCAGACATACGCCAACCCAAAGGTAGCAAACAGTGACCTGAGCATGCTCCCATCCAAAGGCATCCTCCTCCTTTCCTCAGCCTTGGTAGGCAGCCATCCTGTCCCACTTCAGGTTCGCCCACAGTTTGAAATCACTGGCTAGTATAAGCGTCCCCTGTGACTCCCCAATGTTGACCGATAACTCTTCACAGAATGAGAGCTGGCCCTGATTGGGGGAATATATAGTGGCCATTGTTATGGGGGAACCTCAGAGTTTACCAATAGCGATTAAGGCCCACTCTCCCATAAGACCCTGCACCCTGGGCTCCAGAAGTCTGAGATCTCTATGAAGAAGAATCCCCCTCCCTCATTCTAGGACTCCCCAGACACCCAGTAAGCCGACCCAATCTAGGAGCAGGGGTGGTGCCTTTCGTCCCCCACCGTGTGCCGTGTCTCCTGCAACATCAGAATGTAAAGCCTATCACTCCTAAACACCTGGGCTACCAAGGCCCGCTTGGTAGGTGAATTAAGGCACTTAACATTTATCATCCCTAATTTAAGGTGTCAGTTGCCCGATCCATTCCGCCGTGACCCATTACCCCCTTGAACCTGAACTACCCACTGCCATTGCCATGCTACTGTCCCTCTGGAACCAACCAAACCTGCCAATCCACTCGACTCATCACCCTGACACTGCCCACCCCACCCCCAGAGCCTCTCCCTTCAGCCCATCTTTAACCTCCCTCATCCACATGAGACGCCCCAACTGCACGTCTGTGCCAACAGGGTAGTTCTGGCCCCTCCCTGCCAACACTCAGCCAGCAAATCATCCCCCTTAACACAATATGGAACAGCGAACCCCAATAGCAAACCACATCTATTATTCACTTCTGGAAATCACCCCACCCTCAAGTGATCCATCAGCCTCCTTCAAGTTGGTGGTGAGAGAGTGTTCAGTCGTCTGAATGTTCTACTCCACGGCCTCTTTTCTCTCCTCCTAGGCCCCTTGGGGCCCTTAGGCTGTTGTTCCTTTGGAACTGCATCTTGCGACTCTGAGGAGTCATTGTCCATGTCCTGCAGATGTGCCAGGGCCCCTTCCACTTCTTCCTTAGTGGTAATCTGAAAAACCTCAGTTCCTTTCTCGAAAACAAGAGGGAACGGGAAGTCTCAGCGGTACCGTATTCCATGATCTCGTAACCATTGAGTCGGGGGCCGACAGTCCCTCCACCATGGCCGATGTGAATTCTAAATCCTGATAGATGGCTACTTTACCCGCCCTCATAAAGCAGGTCTGAGCACTTCTTGCGGCTTCCAATATGAGCATTCTTTCCTTGTAGTTATGGCATTTAGCCAGGATGCAGCTTGGTTCTCTGGAGGGGGTGGGGGGGTCCCACTCGGAGGATCCTGTTGAAGCTGATGACTCTCTCCACTTCCCCCTCTTTCACCAACAGGGTGCAGAGAATAGATCTGACCTTGGACTCCAGGCCCAGGACGCTCTCGCCTTCTCCCTCTTTGACTTCCAAAATGCAAATGTTGCACTGCCTCTCTATTTTTGAGGTCATCCGCCTTGAGGGAGACCTCATACTCCTTCTCCTCTAACTCTCTTTCGGGCTTCCATTTTCATCACCATAAGGTCTACCGTTACCTGGTTATGATCCAACTCCTCCACCTGTTGCTCCAGCTTCTCCACGCTGCCTCCAAGAGACTGTATCGAAGCCTGCATGTCACTTCTAATCAACCTTATCTCCCCCAATAGCGTGTTGAAATCCGACTGGGTGGCCTTGTCTTCACCCAAGGGCCCCTACACCAACTGCCTCTTGGCCGCCATTGGGTCCACAACTTCTGGATCACCTCTCCTGAATGTATCCAGTTTCCCGGCCACTTCTTTTGGCAGCATGTGCACCACCACCCCCTCATCTGGCGCTTCCGTGACCACAAATGACCTCCGGTACGCCGCCACTGTCCAGGGGTATCAAAAAGTTCCCCTCTGCCTGGCACTATGCACACCCACCTTAGGGTCTCCTCAACCAGCCCCACCCAACAGAGATTGCCAGCACAAACAGTTTTCACCCCTTCATTAGCCCGACAACAGGGTGTCCTTGGTTCCGGAGACAGCAACATCAAAACTCATTGGGAGTTGGCCGCCCACCACAACACTGTACTGTCACTCCCGGGGCCCACGACAATTTTTTCAATGTGTCCCTGTTGGTGCACTCCTGGGTAGTGGTGTACTAGCCCACTGCCATACACTAGGGGGAGCGCTGCTCCAACACCCGGCACAATCGTCCAATGTCCGCTGTGGTCTTGCACTGCCCTCTACAGGTGTGGGCGCTTCCTCTGACCTATCATTCCTCAGGCAGGCCGCGTCTCCATTAGTCTCAGCTGCTCGTCGCGCGAAGGTTACATTGCGGTGCTTGTTCAAACATGACGCAGCAACTTTCTCTTTGTTGCTCGCTCCAGCACCATTAGTCTGTTCTGCAGAACGTTCGCCGTCTTGAGAAAGCACAGCATCATCTGTGCTGCTGGATTTGGTCTGGCCTCCAGTCCACCCTGGACTGTCCCAGCTCCATTCAAGCCTCTTTCTTGCCAGCACCGTCTGGCTCTGTGCATACAGTTGCTGGACTCCCTGCACAGCAAGCTGGAACATCGGCCCAGGTCCACCACATCAGGCTGAACCCAGAAGTACTGTAAGAATCCTAATACAGCGGGATAGTAGCTTCACAGATTCCTCCCTGCTCATTCAGGGGAGAAACTACTACACCACATAATTCCTGCCCTAAGGAAGGCTCCAACTACTGATGCCTGTTTTGGCACGCCGAAACGTGTTATCCATGTGTTTTTGTTCCCTTCTCATTTGGAAGTACCCCGGGAACACGTTTTTGATCTCTCAACACGTTGGCAGATAACCATATAAACCAATTTGACTGAATGATTTCATTTCTACCTACCAGGGTAAGTTTTTATACACCCTGGTAATACCTAGTCCACAGGAACAATTAGTTTCCTGGGAGGATACTTTCAGCAAATTAAGTTATTGAAAACTATCCAAACTGCTCATTGATGAATATACCGCACTTGGTGTACTTATGTATATATGATTAATGCTATGTTTTATGTCTTTTTCTTCTTTTGATATTTTTCCTTAACTTGTGTAAGAAGTAATTTGAATAACAATGTGTTTTGAATAATACATTTATTGTTTGTACTATTAGGACTTTTTTCTTTGGTTTTTGTTCCTGTGACTTTCTTTGAAAGCATATACCTTGTACTAATATGGAGATTCAACCAAAAAAACTGACAGAAATTAGGACTGTCACCAGCGTGGGTACCTCTTTTGGTTCTTTGTTTAAAATGCATCTCCACCAGAGCCTGGCTCCACAGCATCACTCCACCCGCTGTCACAGGCACACCGCAGCACCACAGGTACTCTCTCTCCCGGACACCCACCATTCCAGCTGCTGTCACCCAAGTCTCGGGGGTGAGTACTGTGGGTTTGCCGGTCAAATACACTGCTGCAGTAGATAGGGCACGAACAGAGCCCAACTGTCAGGCCGCCATCATGCTTGGCCCGTTAGCGGTCTCCTTTGGGGAAGGGGTTTGTGTAGGGTGTGCATGTGTGACAAAGGCACACCCACTACATCCTACTGCTGATCAAAAGCGCCAGTTTCCCTAAAGACCCCAGTAGGCCATCTCTATTTCCCACAGAACCCCCATCCCCAAACTATTTGTAAAGTCATAAAGACCTTTGGAACATATTCCCATCTCTGGCGTGGTTCTTTATAGCGGAAGCCCTGGCACACCGCTGTGTGGTTGATTTGAAGCACAGGTTTAGCAATTATGTTACTTGAAAATTTTCTGGTGAAAGGGTTTATACAAGTCTTTTGAAACCCACCATAACTTTGCTGGTGTTTGCTGAACGTGTCCCAATGCTAATGCTCCAACCAATTTAGTGGAATTTCTGGTTTCCTGTTAGGAGTGTGGCATGGCATGCTGGGCAGCCCTAAGCAGGACCAGGTGCATTTCTGCAATCCCAGTGAGGACTGTTTCCCCTTAGGTGCTGGGGATTACTGGGTCCTTC
The DNA here is from genome assembly GCF_040938575.1 of Ambystoma mexicanum. Classification (NCBI taxonomy): domain Eukaryota; kingdom Metazoa; phylum Chordata; class Amphibia; order Caudata; family Ambystomatidae; genus Ambystoma; species Ambystoma mexicanum. Next base: position 144,310,740 of record NC_090939.1, on the reverse strand, counting down.
AATGTGGTAGGAATCGGGGCCCTGGACAAGTCCATGAATTGTACATATTTTGTGTGTTTGCCAACTGTTGATATAGCCACTGTATGGTAACATCCCTGGGTGCTATTAAACTGTTTTTATAATTAACTCGCCAGTGATTAAGAAACTCTATGGAACATATGAGAAGCATTCTTATGAAACTGTGTACCAACTCTAAAAAGATGTGGGCTCTTCCTTCCCCGGGAACACAGCATCATAAGCTGCTGTGGAGTGTAACTGCCATTGGTGTATTGGCCACAGTGGCGCCAACATTACCATTTAGGGTCACATAACCTGCACTTGCTGCCTAGGCCCTTCTCCCTCTTACTAGCTCACTTTGGAAGCCCACATATGTGGACCATCTATGCAAATTTGCAAAATTGCTGCAATCTACACGAGTACCTCGCCCCATCTACCCAGAAGCCAAGTAGGCCTTGCAGCACTCTGCTCCTTCCAAGCAGGAATTTTCACTATTTTGTTTGTTTACATATTGCAGTCATGGCCCAGGGAGCAACAGACCAACCAGTCTCTGGGACAATTTGGCACCCCCCCTACCTCCTTCCCACATGCACGTGCCAGTGAGAGTTTTGGCAAATAAACTATGCAGGAACACAGGGCACACCCCTCCTTAGTAACCGCATTTTACAGCCACAAATTGCTTAGCAGGAGCTTCGCACCTCTGGGAGCATGCGCAGGTGCAAAGTCTACTGACTGTTTGATGACGGCCAAGGGCAGCCTTGCATAGCTGTGCATATAATGAACAGGACCCACCAGAATGTTTAATTCAACACTGCCCATTTTGAAGAAAGTTGACTTTCACACTCTTAATAGTTGTAGGAACCAAGGTGAGCCTACTATTTTAGCAAGGTGTTTTGTTGCCAAAAGAAAGCATTTTATTCAGCCACAGTTTTACAATACGTTGTCTCAGGTTTGTCTGCACTCTGTTCAAGAATACGTAGCTCTGCAGTCATTCAAGCATTTTATTTGATGCCTTATGTTTCGATTGGAATTTTTTTTTTAAGTGATGCAGAGTTTCTTGATCGGTATGCTTTTGATACTTCTAAAAAAAAGTATTAAGCCCAGACATTTCTGCAAAACCATAATCAATGAAATTTAGGCTGGCAAAGTATGTTATGTTGACTTATACCATGCATCATATCTCAAATCTGTAAGAACAACATTTATAATTATTTGACTGCACTAAAAAATATTAGCCCCCGTGACAATGGCGCAGGGTGTTGAGCTCCCGCAGGGGGCTTGTGTATCTTCGTATTTGCTGAGCTCTCCCCACTTGCTCTACGCTTCCTGGACATAAAAGGCCCTGTAATCACCCACAGGGTGAAGCTGCCAGGACAAGGGCGCAGGGTGTTGAGCTCCCTCAGGGGGCTTGTGTGTTCCCTTCCTGTTTGCCGGTTGCTGCGCTGCCCTCACTTTCTCTATGCTCCCTGAACATAAAAAGCCCTGCAATCACCTGCAAGGTGAAGCCTGAGGGACAAGGTTGTGGGGTGTTGAGCCCCGCTCGGGGTGTTTGGCAAGCAAAAGGGGGCTGCCTGTTGTAAACCTCTATTCACAAAGGCGGCTAACTATCGAATCATTGGGACAAGGTGAGGCGCGCGACAACGGGGGTTTTACTTGAACTGCCTTTGACTGTTGGCCGGTATACATTTTTTCCTTTCTTCACAGTAAATGCTTCATGATCCCGAAGGCCACTGCTAACATGGCGGTTGCCACCCCCTTTCCCTCTTGAACAGCGTTTGGCACAACAAAGAGGAAACTTTTAACTGTAAAACGCAAGCTACGGGATTCGGCCACTTTGGTCACCAATCCAGGTGCTATTGCTATGATATGGCAGTTATAAAGCGCATGTACACAAGTGTTTCTAGGTGCGACAAAACAAGGAAGGGCAAACAAAGGGAGGACAAAATAACGATCTTATTAGGCCTTGTGTCATTCAGATAGTGCAGGTAAGAGGGAAGGGGAGAAATGCCAGGGGGGAGTGGGAGGGAGAAGTGCAGTCAACTCACAAGTGCACCCAGCAGGTGGTTCATAAGTGCAGAGAGAAGGGACTGTAGGGTTGCAGATACAGACCCTTGAGTGCTGGGGAGCCTGGAGGCAGTGCAAAGGCAACTGGACATGCAGGAGCCTGGGCCACAGTTCAGAGGGTGACCAGGTGACCTGTGCGCGGAGCAGTCAGCTGCATCAGCATGGGAGAGGAAGAGAGAAAGCAGAAGTGAAAAGGAAGGTCTAGAGTTGCTTCCAGAACCGGAGGTGGCTCTGCTCAAGTTTGAGGAGAGGCAGGGAGGCTGTTGCAGAGGCAGGGCCCAGCCAAGGAGATAGATCTGCCCCAACTCTCTGCTTGGAGAAGCATCTGACCCTCAGAGTTGGAGGTGGATGGGCGGAGAGCTCAAGTGGGAAGATGTTTTGGAAACGAAAGCTGGAGGTAGAGTGGTCCTAGGCACCAGAAAGCCTGCAGTGGGTCTTGAACTTGATCCTTGCAGCCACTGGGAGCCAGTGAAGAGATTTCGGAGCTGGAGAGATGCAATCCCTGGACTTGAGGCCAAGGACAAGTCTTGCAGTCCTGTTCTGGATAAGTTGTAAAGGACGAAGAGTTGGGCAGGAAGATTTAGAAAGTGGCTGTTGCAATAGTCCACCCTAGAGAGGACCAGAGCTCTGGAGACAGTGAGCTACTAGCGGAAAGTAAGAAAAGGAACAATACCTCTGAGGAGGTGCAGTTGATAGTTTGACTTCTTAGAGACATCAGATGGGAGGAGAGAAGGAGAGGGTGGAGTCGAAGATGACACCAAGGTTCTTAGCCTCGGAGGAAGGAGCAGGAAGGGGGCTGACAATGGGCGGCTAGAGAGGGAGGGGAAAAGAGGGAGCGGGTGGCACAATGAGGAGAATCTCAGTCTTGCTGGCATTAAGACAGATCATTGGCAGCACACCAAACCTGATTTACGGCCAGACAGTCTGGTATGAGAGAAGATGCAGAGGTGGCTGAGGGGAGCCTGAAAGAGAGCTGAGTGTCATCCGCATAAAATTGATAATTGGAGCAGAAAGTAGCAATGCAGTGGGCAAGAGGTGCCAGGTAGTGGTTGAAGAGCCAGGCATAGAGGCTACACCCCTGTGGAACACAAAGTACAAAGAGAGAGAGCGCTACAAGAGAGGAAAGGCCCCAGTTGGACCCGAGAGGGTCGGTCAGTCAGAAAGGGGGTCAACTAGGCCAGGGCCTGATCAGTAATACCAAGGTTGTTGCGGAGGCGATCCAGCAGGATGGCATGGTTGACCATGTCGAAAGCAGAGGATAGATCGAGGAGAATGAGGACAGAAGGGATATCTAGATTGGAGAGCGAGTCTTCACAGGTGTTCAGGAGAGCAGTTTCCGTGCTTCTGGCAGCTCTGAAACCAGACTGGTGGTCATGAAGGCTCCCGAGGATGAGCAGAGGAGGAAGGAAGAGAAGGCAGGGTAGTCAGACAGGGGTAAGGAGGGATAGTAGGAGAAGAAAGGAAGTTGATAAGGCACGTGAAGCGTCTATCAAAGAGGAGATTGGCCTGAGGGCCCTGGACCAAGACTGTGCCATTTAAGTAGACATTAATGTTGGTCTTAGAGGTGTGGAAGGGGGCCAGAAGGGCCTCCCACTGGGTGCCACCATTAATGGGAGAAGATGAAAAAGTAGAGAGAACAGAGACCATAAAGGGGGGGGTCCATAGGCCTTGAGAGGGAACGACAGAGTATGTCGGTAGTGGTCTTTTTGGAGGAGGCACTGGTATATAGGGATCAGCGATGGGGAGGCCTGGATTGGAGACAAGGATGTCCCTTTTGAGCTTATTCCTGCCAGACTTTGTGAGAGGGATCAGATAGTCAATAGAAAAGATAGGTGAAACAGAGAATCATAGGGGGTGCAAGGAGGAAAGAGGGGGGGGGTTGCCGCAGACAGGAGGGAGGCACAGGGGGGGGACATGAAAGGGAGGGGTCCGTAGCACGATTACAGGTGATGCATATAATTTAATTAATTAAATCAACAACTTTTTGGGAAGTGCTGCGCTGGTGAAGGGGAGTAATGCAAGCGAGATAACTACAAAAGGCAACTCTGACAGGAGCGATGGGAAAAGGGATTATGCAGTGACGGAGATTAATGTTGGCAATGGCTCCATAGCTCATCTTGCAGCTAGCCCTGGGAAAATCGAGGTGCTACCACCGGACTTGCTACATCATCCATTCTTGGCCCTGTTCCCGTTCCTGCCCCCACTCTTGAGGAACCAGCACAGGGCTGCAAATGCTCTCTTGTTCTCACTGAATTGGCGGTTATGAAGAACCTCCTAATGTGGATCCCCAAATTGTAGGCATAGGAGGGGGTACTCCAGGGGAGCCTCATGAAAGTACTGCAGCCAATTTTAGGGGGCTTCAACCAGTAGCAGAGAAGTCCCATGAGAATCGAGAGTCTGCCGTGATCCACCCTTCCCCAAATGGCCTTCTTGGTGACCTTGAAATGCTGCCCACCCCATCCCCCGAATGACAGTTAAAAAGGGGATTTGGAAACAACCTGACCTGGGATCCTTCATAGTTAACCAACCGCAGCATAAACCAATGCAAATGCCATGCATCCCGGCTCTGGAGAGAACTACTATGGGGACCAGTACAGTCGACGGAGAGAAGTTGGGGTGTGGGGGCGGAACAAGCAGCCCATAGACTGGCCCCAGAATTGGTCACCCAAAGAGCCCCAAAGTCACATACACGGTATGGGGGGTGGAAATACGAGGGAGCCTGGCCAGGGGTGTGGGGGGTCGGGTGGTATTTTTGCATAGTCCCCACGTTTTCCATCAATCACTTGGAAGTGATGGACTCTTTAAAATAAATGTACCCATTGGCTTGGATCAGTCTATGGATGCCGCTCCTTAATTAAAGAGGACATCTTAAGTTGCAAAAGACTGAGTCATGACGAGGGAAGCATTTACGAAAGTTTTTGCATCGAATTAAGGGATCCAATACTGGCCATGGATTTACTAGTAATCGGAATGAGACGATGCCCACCGTTCAGCAGTTCGATTGTAATTAGCGCCCCCCCCCTTCTGTAAAAATGACAACCCCTTGGGACCCATGTACTCGCAAGAATGAAGACCCCGCACCCGCTGCACTCTGGAGCCCACATAACTCCACTGGGGCGAAAGATCTGAGGAGGCTACTCTTGGAGACAGGAGTATCTGACATTATTTATGTAGTATCTTATCCCTTTGAAGGCAGTTAATACCAGAAATACTCTGGGGACATGCATGGGGGTAGATATTGACCTACGAACTGGGGGCTTGGTTGGTGTTTATTATTCTTATTGAATATGATTCATGCGTTGTGTATGATGATGTATTTCTGTGTACTTTGATTGGCTTATGGCCGAATAAAGTTAAACGATGGCATGAATATTAGATTTTTGGTTTTGAATCACTGATTTCCCTAATCCCTCAATCTTTCCTGACATGCATATACCGAGTGAATAGGAAGAGCTACAAAGAAGACCTCTCTTCTGCCTGCTTCCTGGAAGAGGAGTTTGTTGAGAAGCAAACCCAGGTTAATGCAATATAACTAAAGGTTTCTCCAGTTTACTCATAACTCTTGCCATTATATCCAGACAAAGCACAGATGTGTATGCCTACTCCTCGAACAACTCTGACTTTCTCTTCATCACTGAAACCTTGCTAGCAGAGTATGCTGTGGTCTTACATGAAGACCTTGTGATCAGAATCAGGAGACGGGCAACTCATTATGGTTCAAACTCAATAGTTTTATTTGAATACCAAAACCCTGTACTAGCCCTACGACTCTGGTTTCTATGCTAAGGAAAAGAAAATAGTTAAAATGGCGCACGTCAGGATGTTGTACAAAATAGTCTTTCCACTGTCTAGAACACTAAACAAGCTTGATCTCTGGCACTAATAATACAAAGTAAAATGATCTAATCCAAACACAAAATCACTTCAGTGCCTTTTGCGCAAATGGTATATTCTTGCCTGGTTTCTGACCCACCGTAGACTGTCTCAGTATTAGACGAGGGCTTCTTGCCCTAAGCTGGATTCCAATATTATCACTAGCCAATATCTCTTGGCCTTTTGCCCAATCCACAGATCCAGCACAAATGTTCAATAAGTCTCCTTGAGGCTTCCTGCCCGGTATGCAGTGTAGTAGGGAATGTCTCTAGGTCCCCAGGCCTGCTATTCAGTTCCATTCCTGTATAAAGCAAAGTCCTCTAAAATATCCTTGGATAGCGGTGCTTTGTCCGGTTTGGTTTGGAACCTCCTTGGCGCCTACTCCTCCTCAGGGTCTCTGGTTCAGAACCCCCGCCCCCATGGGGTTGGTCTAATGGTGACCCACTCTGGGCCTGAGGGTCTCAGGTTTCACACACCCTTGCAGGTTATCTGGTCCCTCAGCCCCTCTTGGGCTCTTTGCCTGCTCATCTCGGCTCATGGGGTTGCGCCCTGTGTCGGGCTATCTGGTATCTCAGCCCCTCTTGAGCTATTCACCTTCTCTCCCAGCTTGGTGTATATGGATTCTCCCCTGTTTTGGGTTATCTGTTGCCACAGGTCATCTTGGGCTCTTTAGCTTTTCATATCGTGCTGTCAGGCCGCCCCGCCCTCCTCCCAGTTCCCTGAATATACCACGTACTTGGATACCTATGGTGGAGTTCCTCGTGAAAGGTGGCAGCGTGGTTCTGGCTTTTCTACTATCTTCCATGTTGGGGCGCAGGCTTCAGTGCTTCCCTTTGTACACAAGAACTACATCAATACAAATGTATCGGTTAGTCGTTTCATAGACATTAGTTTTCTCGACAGGTGTTTTTGCGTACACACTTTGCCCAAAAAACGAGTTGAATTTTTTAGGGAGAGGGACATAAAGGTTTCGGGGGAAGGGGTTGAGAACAGTAAAAAAAAAATAGGTGGGAGAGGGGGGGGTGTGTGGGGGACCGTACTCGCCCCCATTTGTTTTCATTTTGGTGAATTTTTTGGGCAAAAAGTTTTCGTAAAAACACCCATCGAAAAAATTACTGTCTGATAAGACATAGAACCCATGCATCAAATTCAGACACCATCCAGGACTATAAATCCGTATTGCTCTGTAAAATGAGCCACACACCTACGATTTCCTTTCTCCTAATCTACCGACCACCCTCCTACAATCCTTCATTTGCTAACAAAGTCATGGACACATGGTTGGCTGTCTGCTAAATTGGATTTTCAGAATCGGCCCCGTGGAGAGTTTCTGAAAGGCCTCCCTAGTCCAATGACTAGGGAAAGACAATTTCAATTTTTTTCTTTTTTTTAAACCAATTTATACAATTTTAACACAACAGTGAAACAGAGATTTAAGTCTTAAATATTTAGACTTAAATATTTCACGAATTTGTTAAATTTGAATCATGAAGTAGATGAAAATCAGATCTGGAGTTTGCTATTCTCGAACATGAAGTTTTCTGTGATAAAAGCTCTAGTGCAATACCTAGATGCAATTCTTCCTTGTGAAAATAAGCTGTAATGTTAACCTGTGATCAATTTGTTAAACTTCAAGGATAAATACGCAATCAGGGAATTTTTTTTCAATGTTACAAATGTTTTTTTTTAAATCTTGTCATTTTAATATGTATATGTAAATGAAATGTGAATAATTTGCTTTGATTTTTGAAAAGTTGACTTGTTCAGCTATATCAAAAAAATAAATAAATAAAAAAAAGTCTTAAATATCTACAAAACATTAGCAAAGAGTGTGATATTAGGAAAAAAAAGAAAACAAGGATGGGGAGTGGAGATAAACAAAAAAGAACAAAAAGCATTTCAAATGCGGTCTCAACTGCGTCCACTAGGTTTGGGGAAACATCCAGTCAGAAGCATGTAAATGACAGTATTAAATGATTACAATAAAAATAAAAGCATGCATGTCTACTTATCTGAAAACAGGTAGCACCATACAGGATGCCAGAAGTGATCTAATCTGATCTAAAAAGGCCTTCCAGATCTTGTCAAAAGTACGCCTTTTCCTCTGCACCGAATATATAACATGTTCAATATTGCCAGTGCAATACATTTCCTCCTCCAAACATTTTTCAACTGATAAATATCTGATTTCTAGTTTCTCAGGATTCACTTTTTCGCCAACATGGCCCCACGTAAAAACCATGTGATATGATGTTGCCTCAGAGTCCAGCATGGTGGTCTTTCCTAGGACTAAGGTTTCGAAGTCAAAATCAAAATTTGCATCAAGTACCTTATTCATCGTGGCAGCAATGTCATTCCACAGATTCCTCACCTTCTGGCACTCCCATAACATATGTTCCATAGTGCCACGAAAATGACCACATCCCCAACAGCTGTCGGTCATTGATGAGTTCCATTCCTTCATCCTCACCGGCGTCGCAAACTCTATTTTGGATCATGACTTGCGGTGATCTTTCTCCAACATTTAGGGACATTCTTTTGATATTCCCACATAGGTCACTCAATCTATCCGCAGTCATCTCCTCCTTCAGATAACCAGACCATTTATCTCGGATCTCTTCATTTTCATTTGCCAGACTATTAAGCAAATGATACATTTTGGAGGCTGAATGCTCATCTTTGCCAATCCTATGAACAATTGATGGTAAGTCAGATGCATTCAAAGTTGGAATGTTCCCTGCTCTCTTTAATCTTCTATACTCGCCATATGTACAAGTTGATAAACCATACTCCAGTTTCAAATCTCTAAATGTTTTCCAATTGGATCCTGCACCAATTTCCATACTCTAGCTGGTTAGTGTGAGTGAACCGCAGGGCTTAGACGTAGGACGTGTGTGATTGGTGAATGCATTCCTCTACTTTGCCCTCGAAACACATTGCTAAAATAGTAGGCTTGCCTTGGTTCCTACACCTATTTTGAGTGAGTAGAATCTGAACTAGTCATCTTTCTCAAGATGGGCAGTGTTTAAAACATTCTGGAGGGCCTGTTTATTATGGAGCAACGCAAAAAGCATGCACAAAGGTATGCATAAAACCGTTTTGCATGCTTTTTATTTTACTTCAGATTTTGATTGATTTGTACGGAGAAGCCAGGTCTCTCTCCATCACAGAAAGCTGCATGCATTTATACCAGCATGAGATCATCATGCTGGCGCAAATGCATTGGATTCCTATGGAACGCGTTTTAAAAGCTGCTTGCCATTCATAAATGGCTGGTGGCATTTACGCAATTTGAACTACAAAGTGCAGAAAGGTGATTTTGACCGCTTTGTGCACCTTTCTGTGCACTGCATAGTGAAAATTACAATAATTGCACAGAGTGGAACTGTTTCCACGCACACAGAGCACTCTTTTTTTTTTAAACTTCTTTTTATTCATTTAGCGTGGCAGCAAAAAAAGGACAGGCGAACATCGCCAGACAGGTACAATACAGGTACAATAAGTATACAGTGCAGGTAATCAGGAGTTACAACACAGATGAGCATAGCCATTGAGCACTTTTATAACGTAAACACCAAAAAGTCCCGGGGCTATGGTGGAGGTGTGAACTCTGGTCGGCCGGGAGAGGTGGCCAGGGGAGATGTGGCCGGTGTCACATTCAGATCTGACATATAAGAGCGGAATCTGAGCCAGATATTCCTGGGCCTAGAGTGTGTGGGTTGTAGGCGAGACCAAGTTTCCTCCGAGTCCGAAGCCCACGTGACCGCTCTCAGCCATTGGGCGTGTGTGGGAGGCCAGGGGCGAAGCCAGCACAATAGGATGGAGCGGACAGCAAGGAGCATGCAGAGGCCCGCTAGTTTTCTGGAGTTCCGAGGAAGGCCCGGGAGGTCGTGAAATAGGCATACCACCGGGGAAGGATTGATGGGGTAATCGAGCATGGCCGACACCGTCGAGCAGACCGTCCCCCAAAACTGTGAAAGGCGGGGGCAGGACCAAATCATATGGATGTAATCAGCCGCATCATGGCCACACCTAGGGCAGTTAGAGGGGTGATCGCTGGACATGTGGTGCAATCTGATCGGGGTGTAGTGGAACCTATGTAGGATTTTAAACTGTATCAATTTAAAGCGGGAGTTGAAGGACACCCGGTGTATGCGATCGCACAAATGCGCCCAACGCTCATCAGACATTTCAACGCCCAGATCCACCTCCCATGCCCGCCTCAGCTTAGTGAATTCTGGAATAGATCTGGATTGCAGCATGGTGTATAGTCTAGATATTTTACCTCTAGTGGGTGAGGGTGAGGTGAGCTCCTCGATGATAGGGTCATCCGGTGGTAGAGCCGGGAACATCGGATAATTGCGCTTAAGGGTCCTGCGAAGAGATGAGTATTGGAGCCACACACTCCGGCCTCCTCTCAAGGGCAATGGGAGGTCGGGCCATTCGACAAATATTCCCTGATCGAACACATCTCGCAGCAGCTCATATCCCGCCTCAGCCCAGCGTTGGACCATGGCCGATGGCACCCGTGGGACCCCAGGTAGGAAGTTCCAAAGAGGGAGGTTACCATGGAAGGCGTGAGCAGTACCAGACAATTTCCATGTTTTGGACAGTGCCAAGGATGTGCAGGCAACCGGGCTCTGTGAGTCCAGCTCCAGAGGGGTGGGCTGTATCAACAGGGAGCGAATGTCACGGTCACCGACCGCAAGTTTCTCGAGTTTGACATGTGGGGGGGGGTCCGTTACATCGAACCAGTAGGATGTATATTGAATTTGGGATACCAGCCAATATTTAAAGAAGTCGGGGGCACTAAAGCCTCCGTAAGCCATAGGGGTAGATAACGTGTCCAGTTTAAGGCGGACCGCGCCCGAATGCCAGAGAAAGGAATTGACCGTGCGAGTCAACTCCCGGAAGAAAGCACCCCCCGGCCACAGGGGAATGTTAGCAAACTTGTAGAGTAACTGGGGTAACACCACCATTTTCAGTAAGCCTATCCTGCCTGCGAGGGATATTGGGAGTTTGTCCCAGGCTAGGACCTTAGATGATAAATGTGTGAGATACTTTTGATAGTTCTCGTTGAATGTCAGCGCTCGATGGCGCGTTATCTCGATCCCCAAATAAGTGAAAGTAGACTGAGCCCATGTGAACCCCAAGGTGTTCGGGGGGGGGGGAGAGTGGATTCTGTAAGAGGGGAATAGTGTAGATTTCGAGCAATTCACCTTGAGGCCAGAGATTCGGCCGAAGTGCTTGACGTCCTCCAGTATTGGGGATAAGTTGCCAGAGGGAGAGCGTATAAGCAGCAAGGCGTCGTCGGCGTATAGAGACACTATGTCCGCCCGGCCCGCAGTACGGAGTCCCCTATGTGCGTGGAATTGACGGAGCATGTCCGCGAAGGGCTCTATTGCTATAGCGAAGATCAGGGGAGAGAAGGGGCATCCCTGTCTCGTTCCCCTAGCGATCCCGAAGAGGGGGGAACAGTGGTCACCCGTACGGACCCTAGCCACGGGGTCGGAGTAGAGCAACCTGACCCAGGAGAGAAAAGAGGGGCCGAACCTACAGCTCTCAAGTACCCGCCACAAGTACCTCCATGAAACCGAATCAAACGCCTTTTGCATATCGAGGGTGGCCGCTACCGCCTGTGTCTTAGGGTTTATTCTGTAAATTATGTTGAAGAGACGTCTAAGGTTCAGGGAGGTAGAGCGGCCGGGGATGAAGCCCCCCTGGTCCGGATGGATGACAGATGGCAAGAGGGGAGCTAACCGGAGTGCCAATGCCTTAGCAAATATTTTGACATCGCAGTTTATAAGTGAGAGCGGGTGGTATGAACCGCATTGCGAGGGGGATTTGCCAGGTTTCAGAAGTACTGTAATTGTGGCTTCACGGAGTGAGGGGGGAAATACCCCAGCGTCAACCGACTCCTCCCAGAGAGCTAATAGGTGAGGAAGCAGAAGTTGTTTATAGCGCTTATAAAATTCAACTGGGATACCATCCGAGCCAGGGGCCTTCCCCGAGGATAAGGAGTCAACTGCATCAGAGAGTTCCTCAAGCGTGAGTGGGGAATCCAGAGAACCCGCGGACTCCGGAGAGAGAGTCGTCAAGGGAAGGGTATCGAGGTAGGAGTCGATCTCCTCTGCCGGCACCTCATCAGAGTTGGAATATAGAGTTTCATAGAACTTGAAAAATTCGTTGTTAATGTCTTGTGAAGCGACAGCCATAGAGCCGTCCTGTCTCTCAATCCCAAGTATATGCGGGGACCCCGTCTCGTGACGGATCAGTCTCCCCAGAAATCGGCCAGGTCGCTCACCCTCCCCGTATCTCCTCGCCATGCCAGGGTTGTCTAAGAATTTTTGTTCGCGCTCTGCCAGGGATCGGAACGTATCCAGCTCCGCCCCGATGTCAGCCAGGGTTCCCGGAGTGGAGTGAAGTGAACATTGAGCCTCAAGGGTCGACAATTTGGATTCGCTCTCTGCAAGGTTTCTACGGATCGATTTGAGAACACCGTTCTCCTTCGACAGCGCCATCCCTCTAATGTAAACCTTGAAGGACTCCCATAGAGTGGCTTGTGATGTTACCGAACCTGTGTTTGTCTCAAAGAACTCCTCGATAGATAGCTCGAGCTCAGAACAGAATTCCAGGTCTAGCAGGGAAAGAGGTTTCAGCCTCCAACGTCGGGTACAGCCCGGGTCCGGCCCCCAGTTCATGGTAATGGTCACTGGAGAGTGGTCAGGCAGGGTCCTGGGGAGAATCTGTAGCTGTATGACATTCTTAACCAGGACATTGGAGATCACCCACCTGTCGATACGGGAGTAAGAGTCATGGACCGAGGAATAGAAAGAATAAACGCGGGAATCCGGGTAAAAGAACCTCCATGCATCAACCATGGCGAGCCGGGGAAGGGACGATAGTGCAGCGTAGGCTGCTCTAGAGAGCTGACGAGGCTTGGACCCAGACCTATCGAGGGTTACATCGAAAATTGTGTTGAAATCCTCCCCCCAGAGGATGGGGACAAGGGGAAAGGTATCGAGAAGAGATGAGACCTGTACATAGAATTCTGGATCATCTATATTGGGGCCATATATGTTCAGTAAGACTATCTCCTTATTTTGAAGCATCGCATGAAGCAATACATATCTGCCCTGAGAATCTATGTGTGAGGAGATGAGAGTGAACTTGAGACTCTTATGGATGAGGGTCATGACCCCGCGGCTTTGGGAAGAGAAATCAGTGGAGAATCTGTGGGGGCCCCATGATTTGGCAAACCTTATGCACTGTTCCGTGCGGGCATGTGTCTCCTGTAAGAAGAGAACCTTGGATCCATGACGCTCGGCCAGTAGCAATAGCTGCCTCATCTTTTTGTAGTTACCCAGCCCCCGAACATTCCAGCTCATAAAAGTCAAGTTGCTCCCAGACATTGATGTGAGAGTAAATATATCAGAGAAAGTACCAATAGCCAATGGGCCAGTTTAACCATCCTGCAGTAACAGTCGCAGAGTACCACATCGCGGTCTGTAATTGCTGCCAACGCCAAGCTTTTTGTAACATAACCCCCAACATGTCCCACCCCCACCCACATCCCCCCCAAACAGAGGGATGACAATCCCAAAACCCCCCAACAAAAACCAAACCAACGGCATCAGCGCCTGGGGGCCTGTGGGCCGGATTGGCCGTGTCTCTCCGGGCACGGCAGGGCAAGTGAGATGAAAAGTGCCAACAGTGAGAACTTTGTACGTAGCTTGGGCGGAGATATTGCACATGTTAGTGCGGCACGTATTCGTGATAATGATCATTTTAAGCAGGTTACAGAATATAAAAACAGTGTGGCTCCGGCATAGGAAGGTCGCAGGGTGCGGGCCCTCCCCGACCGGGCAGGATGGTAGCAGTAGGATCTTGGACAAAGAGGGGGTATTAGCCTGGGAAATGTTCGTCCAGGAACTTGGAGGCCTCTTTTGGAAGAGTGAAGAAGAACACCCGGTTGGCGTGTTCTACACGGAGTTTGGCGGGGTAGAGCATGGCGTATTTAACTGAAAGATCACGCAGTCTGCGTTTTACCGCCAGGAATGTCTTGCGCTCACGTTGAACAGCCACCGAGAAGTCTGGATAGGGGTGAATCCTCGCACCGCTCAGCGAGAGCTCACCCTTGAGCCTCGCGGCCCTGAGGAGGGCATCGCGATCACGAAAATTCAGCACACGGGCTATGATGGGCCGAGGAGGAGCGCCGGGCTTGGGTTTAGCCGTTAGGGCTCGGTGCGCACGCTCTATGGAAAATTGCGGGGAAAGTTTGGGTGAATCAAGGAGTGTCAGCAATGTATGTTCAACAAAGTCTTCCATTGATTCATGAACTTCATTCTCAGGAACGCCAATGATACGAAGGTTATTGCGCCGTGATCGGGATTCCAAGTCCTCATTCTTCCTTTCCACGTCGAGGACCCGATTAGAAAGGGCGTTGACCTCGGAGCGCAGAGCACCCAATGCATCCTCAGCGGAGCCCACCCTTGTCTCGACCTCCGCCACCCGGCTATCCGTCCTTTCAATATGGGCCTTAATAGAGGATATTGTGCCGTTCATATCATCTAGTTTTGAGTGGAGTGCGGTAAAGCCCTCTCGGATAAAATCCATCATGTTTTGGGACTCCGGTACTGTGGTGGATGATGATGCCGCTGGAGCCTGCTCGGTGGTTCCCTCCGGCGGTCTCACCGATGACTTTGCGAACAGATTGATGGAGCTCTGTCTCTTTGAGGCCCCCTTGGTCATCTTGGCAAGGTTGGAGTTCCAATAGGGTGGGTGGGGGGCTCCAGCAGCTCGAGAGAGGGAGGTATGGGAACCTCGCCGGGCGTGATTTTCAGAGGGGAGTTCAGCGCCTGTAGGCCCGTTATGTTGGAGACGTGGCGGTCAGTGGGGCCCGTGAAGACAAAGCCCGGAGAGATCAGGTGAGAGCGACCCACGGGTCGAGAGCAGTGGCGCGTAGTGGTCGCCGCGGGAGCCGGGTGGTAGTTCAAGCAGGTCTATGGGGGGGGGTAGGGAGGAGCCCCGACCGGCCCCCCAGCGAGATGGACAGGCTGAGATTCCAGGAAAGCCAAGTAATGTGTACCAAGTCCCGAGGTCTTTCAGGCCATGAGGACCCTCAATGTGGGTGACAATACTGCTGTGGGTGACTGGGTCAATTGGGACAATTGCCAGATCCACAGGAGAGAGGGGCCCCCAGGAGGTGCAACTCCAGGGCGCGGTCGGCTGCGCCGAGCAACAGCGCCAGCACACAGCAAGGTGGACCCCAAGGCAATGAGGCCGGCGCTACCCCCACGCGCCACGTACCTTACTGGGCCCAGGGCCCTACAGTGTGTCAGCAGGGGGAGCGTGGTGCTAGGCGTCCTGGAAGGCACCGCAGCTCGACCCCTCCGTAGTGATGTCCCCGGGGGGGGGGGGAGACTCCAGCCGTCGGTCCCCACGGTGAGCAGGTCCACTGTCCGGAAAGGGCCGGGCCACAGCGGTGGCGAGGACACACCGCGGGGCGGCGCCGGATCCGACGCGGCCGTGTGTGTGCCGCCCTCCCGCGACGAGAGAAAGCGCAGGGTCTGGGCTCCAGGGGAGGCCCCACAGTCAGTGCCCCCCGGCGGGGGTAGGCGATGATCCTCTCCGGGGCTTGTGGAGGCTCCAGCCATGGAGAAGCCCAGCTCGTCCCGCGGCCGAGGAAGGACGTCGGCCCGAGGCCGCTCCGCAGGTGGGGGAGGGGCGAGGAGATAACTGGATCACGGGGTCCCCGGCTCCGTTTCGCGCCGGGGTTCGATCCGGATGGAGCACGGATCGTCCTCGGTCGTGTCGTGCCCTTCGGGGTCCGGTGCGGATCAAGGAAGGTGCCGCAAAATAGGATGCTGTGACTGCCCGCCGCGGAGAGTCACGTTCAGGCGGCCATCTTGTTCGGCGCTCAACAGCGCCCCCCACACAGAGCACTCTTAATATAAGTAAGGCAGCATGTGTAAAAATACAGTTCTTTATTTGGGCTCTTAGCATTGACAAACAGGTAAGTAGTACACTAAAACATTCACTACTATTAAATACACATTTACCTTGGTGTGCTCTGCTAAGAACACTGACACTTCACCTTTAAAGTTGGAACCAGTATTCAGAATACTGTAGTTGTAGTAACACAAGTAAATAAAAAATAGAACCAGGTAAGTAATCAACAATTGGAGAACTAAAAGCCTGAAAATAAGAATTTGAAAAAACACCATACAAAATCTTAGAAATAAGGTAATAAATATAAAAAGTCCTTCTTTGGCTAGAAAAGAAGGGGCCTAGTGCCCTTAGAGTCAAGAGTGGCAATAAAATCCATTTCAGGAGAAAAAGGATCTCTTTACGCAGTTGAACAATTGTTGGTTGGAGCCTACAAGTAGTTTGAGTGTTCCAAAGTACAATAAGAAAAGACGTAAAGTTCATAAGTCCCTCTCCCAATCCAACCACATAGGGGGAGACCTAGAGGAGGCTACCTGACCAGACAACCACCATCAAAGCTAGGCAAGGGAGGGGTTGGGCCAGGTCTTTACGCCCATACCACCCTATGGAGACAGGAAGACGGTGGGAGCAGGTATGTTTACTCACCCCTGTACTCCGATTCAATCAGGGACCACCGTAGATCATCCAGAATTCTCTGGGCAATCTGAATTCTTGCCTTGGTTCTGTTGGAAGAAGTCCAAGGGCCTCTGGTGCAGAGGTGACTTGAGGTATTGGATTTTTTTGATTTAGTTTCCGGTTCCGAGTTCCGATGGACTAGTTCTGGACACACAGACTACTGGACCACCACTACAGCAACAACCTCAGAGTACTCGCATAGTGCAATGCAGGCAGCGAACAAAGACTACCACTTGAAGAAAATGACAAAGGATGACCCTTGTGGCAGAAACAAGGAAAGTTGTCCTGCAAGTCCCCTCTCCATGGTGGAGAGCTGCAAATTCAGGGAAATGCTTCTTGTTCCATCAGCCCAGGATCTGCAGAGTCCCAGCGTTTACCTTGGAATAACGACCAATTCAGCGGCATAGACTGGGAGGATGTCAGGCTAGCCCACAGGAGTATTTAGGAAACTCTTCCAATCACTACTAATGGCTGAATCTTCGCTCAGCGGTCAGGACTGGTTGATCCCATCGGTATGGGGGGATCGAATTGCTTCAAGAGATCTGCACAAGGTTAGGGCCTTGCCAGGCAACTAAAGAAATTGATGCTGCTGTCTAGCTTTCCACAACAGAGTTCGAATTTGAGGGGAGCTGGAAGCCATTTAGCTCCTGCTTCCAGCACAGTAGAGCCTGGTTACCCTGAAACCAACGGCTACCAGGAGTTACTTTTGGCTCCTGGGGCCAACTGGTGCCTTCCAAACATGTAAATCTGACATTAACTTTCAGTTTTTGACAACCTCTAATACAGATTTTATACATAATGGTTCATACAAAATGGACAAAAAGTTAAAGGAGCATCACTGGGATCTCCTGGTTCCCCTGCGGTAGCTCCTGCCTACAGGGTGATGCCCGACACCCAGGAGCTGGTTTTAGCTCCTGCTCATCGAATCTCAATTTTGAACCCTGTGCAATGAGGTCTGGGTCTTCAACAGGCTGCTCTCCTTCGTAGGGGTCTTGGCTCGAACGATAATTTGAAATATGGTAGCATACTCCTATCCAAAATCCAGTCTCCAGTTGCCTCCAATTCCCAATTGCAAGGGTCTGCACCATTCAACTTGGCAGGGGCTATGCAATCCTGGGCAGCTTCTGGCCATTGCATTTACCTTTGGCACGAATGTGGCCTGGGGCCAGACAGACCCAAACCCCACATCCGGCCACACACACAGATCTGGCACTTTGCCTGTGAAAGCTTTCTCTATGTAAAGGATTACCATATATGGAAAATATGTCCACTCCAGGGCAGAAAGTCAAACTACAAGATCACAAATGGACAGGCAAAAATCTTGTGGCACAACTATTTTCAGAGAATATGGTTTTCTAAATGGAAATGGGCCGAAAAATGCAAAATTGCATAAGTCTGCAGCCTCCAGCACATCCATACAACTCATGCAAGTAACCAAAAATGTATAGAGACACTAAGTGTTTCTACCACACTTCGCAGAAGTTGATGTGTGTGCTTGGAAAAACGGAGCATTTTACTGTGAAAAACATAGCTCTCCTACACTAATTGCCAAAGGGACTGATCAGTGCCCCCAAAACAGATTAACTTAGCAAGGTAAGTGAAATAAAAGGGTTCAACACAATGTCAATAAGTAGGTTGTCCCATTGATGTCCATGGATGGAAAGCAGCAAAAAGAAAAATCTTTCCTAACACTGTCGCAGCTTCATCATCCTGGGAAACTTCAGTTTGGGGTTAGATGGAAAAGGAAAACACTGCTACCGGAATTCTCCCAGCAAGCCTTGAAATCCTCCTCCTCAAACAGTTAGGGAGTGGAAACTCCACACTGCACTAGATGGAATCTTTTGCTTTTCAGGGTCTTAAATTCACTACATAATATCACCCCTCCCTTGGCCCTCGCTGTACTGTTCTCAATACTCCCACACTACTACATTGTCTAAGATCTTCAGGGCTCCACCTATAGTGGACAGATAATAGAAAGAAAACAAGTTGGAGGCCTTCCTGGTTCCCACTCAATACGCGAGACCCTGCTCCACGCACTACATCCACCCTCCCCTGTGGTATCCAGAAACCACAGACGAGGGACTTTGTGGGCTTCACAAATCGATCACTAAAATCCCAACAAGCTTGTGCTGCTAGATGGTATACAGACAACCACCGCAACCTTAAGGAAGAGAACTGAAGGATGGAGAACATTTTGAGAAAAAAGTACAAGACAGACAAATCCTCAGGGCCGAGATGTAGGTTAAAAAAAAAAACCTTACTACACACAGCACATATAACATGTACTACGGCCTCTGAACTAAATGTTCAAACTCTCACAAGAAATCATGATCCCATTAGCCTGCAACAACATGGCAACCCCATCACAAAAACTGACTCAATATCTACCCACTTGACAGACAAAATCAATCGTAGACATATGGACAAAAAGGCCAGCACCAATACTGTGAGAAACCTGAAGGTGTCTCACTTACTAGTCCACGGGGATCTGTCATCCAGGTGGCCAGGTCACGGCCACCACTATTGGAGCCAGTTCCTGGGGGTGGACTAGTGAGGGAGGGTCACCTGGATGGGGGGTCCTCTGGGAGTGGAAGTGGGACACCGACAGGTGAGTCGCAGTATCCCTCTCAACACCTTTTCCCCATCCTGCCACATAGGATACTCCCTCTCCCCCACCCCCATGTCCCCTTTCCAACATGAACACTTTTGCACACTAAGAAAGACAAAGGACTAATACCAGAGCGGTTTATCTGACATATCCCAACACAAGAGTCAGGCAATTGACCAGAATCACACAAACCCGACGACCCTTTCCCTTCCCCACAGGGATAAAAGGTGGAGCACGAGACCACACGAGAAACAAGGCAGACCACACAACGAGACCGCTATCCAAGCACGCAATTTCAAGCAGAGGAGAAAGGCGGCAACAACCGAAAGGGTGCTAAGGAGAGAAGCGACCCAGACCTGCAAAGCCTCAATAAAACCACAAACAATAGCTTGCGTGTGTTGCAGCAGATGTCAACGGTACACGGAGCACTCCTACACGGATAATCAGAAGAGGGAGAGACGCTTGGTTCCGTAGTACCGGCCTTGACTCCAGAGACAAGAAAAACCAAACGGTTCATCACACCCTGTGAGTCGAGTGGAGAGCCGATAAGAAACCGAACTATGTTGAACGAAAACCACAAATGGCAAATTAAGGGAAGTTCAAAGAACTGTTAATATTAAGGGAAAACAAGTTGCAGAGAGGTCCGGCACCATATGGGTGCTCATTCGAGAGACCCTGGTTGATCCCATGTTTGTTGAAACTACCGATATCGGAAGGCCCTGGGAGAGCCACAAGGAAAAGGTTAAAGTGGTCATACAATGGTCTGGCAAACCCCTCCCCCCCCCCGGTACAGTCGAAAGTCTTTTACCTGCCCGAAAGCTAATGGCGAGAAAAGAGAGAACTGTGTGTGTTGGCAAAAGTTGGCATGATTTAATCTCACTGAGGGATGCTGATATAAATGGGCAAAACCTGATGCCTCGAACTTTGTGTTGACAAGAGTGAACCCGATAGAGGGATGTCCACAGTGAACTATTTAAAAAAGACATTAAGACCTTTGAATGTAACGGATGAAATTGTAGTGAACCTGACGGAGGGAGGCAAATATCCGAGAAGGGTCTGAGCCCGGAAGAGGGAGAACCAGGGGTAAAGAATCACCCTAATGAGATCGGAAAGGAACTTTGGTTATTATTTTGTAGAACATCAGGTCCTCGGAGGAAAGAGCCTTTTCATAGAAAAGAGACTTAACCACCGGAGGTCCTGATACCCGAGAATGGAAATGCAGTCTCGTGCTGGAAAGGCTTGAGCGTGTGCTGTGCTCAAGAGTCCCGCCTTGTGACTTGCTCAAAACGTGGGGAAGGGAGAGCCCCAGCTACCACATCCTGACTAATCATTTGTGAACACTATTCTTGTGAACCCTATCGCACATTTTTTTTTCTTTTTAAGTTGTAAGGATTGCCAATACTTTTTTTTTTTATAGTATCGGCCCCTTTATTTGACAAGATGCCACTCGGACTGCCTTATTATAATTTGATGGTCGTAGCTTGCTCCCATCTTAGAATTTAGGTTTAAATTCAGCGTTTTTCCAACCTACCTATACATTTAATAAACACCCTTGAGCTATTTCTTTTTTTTTCTTCCTATTTTACTTTCGTTTATTGACATTTTTAAACTTATGATTTGATAGGTTATTTATAACGCGCTTAATACAGAGAGTTTTCTAAGCGCGGACCCGGGGATCGAACCAGTGTTGTTCCTTGTCGTCTTGCTTCCAAGGCGAGCTCTTTGCCGCTGAGCTATCCTCCTGTGACTTGAGAGTAAATGTGTTTTCAAGAAAGTAAAAATTAGCTTTCTTCTTCACAAGAGAGTAAAGTATGTGACATCCAGCCGACGCATCCAAAAGGTTACAACTGTATCGAAATCATTATCATGTGGCAGCAGTCTACATCATGACAAACATGTGGCTCTCACAATTAACATTGTGCAGTAGAACACACCCTCTCACAAATGGAACAGATGAGCATGAACACTCAGAGCTTCCACTGCATGCAAAGAACTAGTAAAATAGCAGGTTAAGCGGTTTAATGCTTCCCTCCCACAGAGCAGATCTGCTTGAGTAGGAGCTTTTCAGGCTTCCCTTCCACAAACACAAAAAGCAAATCACGGCAACAGCAATACATGTCATCATGTAGAGCCGGTGGAGCGGATCAGTGTAAGGTAAATCAAGGGTAGAAGATACCCTCACAGAAAACAGATAAGGATTGGGACTCCACAGTAGAAGCTCCCCTCATTTAGAACAGATGCACGTTAAAAGATCGCGTTCCAAAAGATTGAATTACAAAATTGTAAATACCACTTGTTAGTATTTTATAATTCAATCTTTTGGGGGTTTTTTGTCCGTCGCCAAACATGTAATGTTTGCGGGGGACAACTTCACAGCCCCCGACTCCCATAATACCAAACTAGTGGAGCGGGGGACACCACCACAACCCCTGCTCCCCTTGTTCGAGATTTTAGGATACCGGGCCTCATTCTAAGTTTGGAGGCATTCGCGCCATGGCTGCCTCCAAACCCGGGTCCGGGTCTGGTCTGGTTGAATGGGGACTTACCGGGTCATTCCGACCTTGGAGGACCCGCTAAGTCCTCATTCAGGCAACCATTCCCATTTCAGCCCCGATAGGGCTCAAATGGGAATGGGGAAGGCGCTAATTACGGGCCCGCAAATAGCGGGCCCGTTATTAACGCCCTGGTCTCTTAGCGGGACCCGCAAAGGATGTGTGGTCAGACTACATGTCCTTTGCGGGTCCCGCTAAGGGAACTCTGAATTGGGCGGTAAGGGTTTACCGGCACCGGTCTCCTTACCGGTGCCCGTTAACCCTTACCGCCCAACTCAGAATGAGGCCCCCAGTCTTTTCAACCAGGCCGAATGCACACTAATTGTGCATTTGGTCTTTTATTTTTGATCTTTTGGGGCAAACCCACATAGAACAGGTTCAACCTAGGCTTCAGCAGTGGACGCTCCCATCCCGAAGTAGAACCGGTATTCCATCCACCTCAGATCATTATTTCCTCACATGGAACTGGAACGTCGTAGGTCTCAATAGTGCAAGATTACCAAAGGTAAGTTGCCGGTCACAGCAGTAGAAGTTCTACTTGCATAAAGAAGGAACTGCATGGGATGGAGCTATGTAAGCATCCTCACGCTGAACAGGTAAATGAAGGGCTTCTGAAATTTATTTATTTATTTTTATTTATTTACTTGTTTTTAATCGGAAATGAGTTAACGATTTTTACAAGAACCCTTCTTCTTCTACAGATGCGCCGAGGCGCTTTTGACAGTCATTTTTTTTCTGATGTTGACGCTTCTGAGTTAATGTTTACTTTCCGCCTTCTCTATCCGGGATTTCGCTGTTTTTTGATTATTTCTTAGATTTGGCTTGCAGTGGGCAATTTCACTGTTTCGGCCATCTCTGCTATTTTCAAATGGGCCTGTGTGTTGGAAATCTTTTCGAAGGCAAGGTCTATCAATTTTACTGCCGCTATGGTCCATCTCGTTGTTTCTCCTGATATTAGCCTATTCCAGACCGCCTCTTCATCTAGCGTCGTAGCCCCTTGCAGACATGGTTGTATATATCTGTCTCTAATTATGCTGGTTTTTGGGCATCTTAGGACTAGATGTCGCAATGTTTCCACTTCTTCTTTATTTTTGCATAGGCGGCAACTTTTATCCATTTTTGATGATCTAATGGCTAGGATTTGATGTGTCATCAGCAGGTTTAGTCTTGCCTTCAAGAATGTGCTCCTCATCTTTTTGTTCGGGAACTTTTTGCAGTAGTTCAGTGGCTCTTTCACCCTGTTGAACGTCGGTGGAAGGTGGGTGAGTAGCTTATTTGCTCTCGCTGTGTCTACAGTGTGGATCCAATCCATGAGTTCGATTTTTATCTTTACTCGGTCTGGGTTTTTTTTTTAGATCTTCTGTGCATGATATTTCGTTTAGTGTTTCTCGTATTGTTGTTACCCAATTGTTGAGCGCTTTACAAGTGCCCATTTTCAATTCTTCTGCTATCACTGCGCATATTGGCAATGAATCGGCCATTATGATTTTTCTATAAAGTCTCAGCTTGCTTTGCTTGACTGATGTAGCTAACGAGACCAGGCCCAACTCCCTTCTAATTGCGGGCATGGAGGTTGATTTCGGTAGGCCTAGTACTGCCTTCCACACCTGTCCTTCCAATTTTTGCCATATTGGGTTCGGTAAGTTGAGCGCGGCTTCCATACCATAGATGATAGACGGCACAACCTTTGCCTTGTAAAACTTTATTGCCGGAATAATGGAAAATTTCCCAAATTTTTTGTCCACCAGTCTCATTTGTGCCGTAAGTCTTTTGACTTTGTCCCATAACTGATCTTGTATTGCGTTGTCACCTGCTGATCCGTCTAAGGTTACCCCTAGGTATTTGATTTTGTCAACTACTTCCAGTTTGGCGTTTTCCAAGTGCCAGGTTGTCTGCTTTGTATTTTTGTTTGCGGTTTTTTCGAAGACCATCACTTTAGTTTTTGTTGTGTTTATTTCCAGATGGTTTGTTGACATATAATTTGCCAGGTTGTTTAGTTTTCGTTGTAGCCCAATTGGTGTTTGGTCAATAATGATGGCGTCGTCTGCGTACCATAATCGTGGTATGATTTCCTTTCCTATTTTTGGTGGGAAAGCTCTTATTTTTTTTTCTTCGATCTGGTAGTCCCCCAAGAAAGCGATAAACAGGGCTGGAGCTAGTGGGCAGCCCTGCTTTACACCTCTCTGGATTTCAATCTCTTCCGACAAGGTGCCTTGCTTATTCAGTTTTACTCTGATTTTTGTGTTTTCATGAAGCGCTTTTATTGGTGCCAGGACCGATGTTGGGCATTCCCACTTGCTCAGTTTCAGCCATAATTTTTCACGATCAATTTTATCAAAGGCTTTTGATAAGTCTACGAATGCCAGGTAGATTTTTGGGGCACCTTCTTTTACTTTCGCTTTCAAGATCTGAAGGATCAGTATGTTTATTGCCGTGCCTCCCTTCTTCTGGAATCCTGTCTGAAAGATATCGAAGCAGGGTGCAGTCTTTGCCCATGTCCCAAAGTGGATTAACAACTGGGTTGCGTAAATTTTGCCCACAATGTCCAACAGTGCTATGGGCCTGTAGCTTTCTGGGTCTTCTCTGTCACCTTTTTTATACACTGGCACAATTATGGCATTTAGCCAAGTTTCCGGCACCATTTTTGTCTGGGCGCAATGTGAGAAAATTTTGCTGATTAGCACTGCCCATGCCTTTGCAGATTGCTTTAGGTCGATATTAGACAACCCGTCCGGTCCGGGGGCCCTTGATGTTTTTAAGTTTTTGATGATTTTTTCAATGTCTGTGATGTTAGCCACGTTCACCCAAGTGGCTGTCGTGTCTAGTAATCCTTTGGTTGTTTGCGTTTTTGGTCGCTCAAATTGTGCCATTAGGTATGATTTCCAGTTTGACTCAGGGACTTGGTTTATCAGTTCTGGAGGCTTCGATCTATTTGTTTCTTTGATTATTCTCCAGAAATCGCTTGTTTTCTTTGAACCAAGACTTTTCAACATTTTTTCTGCATCTTGTTGGTACATCCATAGTCTATGTTGCTTTAGCCAATGGTTATATTTCTTAGTCTCCATCTGCCAGTTTTCCCAGTCTTCCTGCTGTTGTCTTTTTGTTGCAATTTTCCTTAACCTCCTCACCACTTTTCTTCTTTCCACCACCAGTTTGTCATATGTGTGTAATGTGTTTGATGTTTTCTTCTGTTGACTCCTCGCTGGTTTTTTGTATGGTATTAGCAACGGTATGTAGTTCGGTCGAGTTTGTGGGGCTTTTTCTTGAGCCTCCTCAGAGAGTCTATAACTTGCTGTTATCGTTTTTACCTCTTCTTCTGTTACAGACTCTAGATTGTTGGTTGTTTATTTCGAGATTGTATTTATACACGTGATTTTCAGTTTGTGATCCTGTCCATTTGCATATTAGCAGATTGTGATCACTGTATGTGGTTCTTTGAACTTTGTATTCTTCAATTCTGGGTATAAATTCTGTTGACACAAAGATGTAATCTAGGGTAGCTTTTGCATTCAAACTCTCCCAAGTTGGAATGTTCTTTTGTTTCGGAAATAGAGCTGCGATGTTATGAAGATTTCTTGGTTTAATCAGGGTCTCCCATGCAACACCCCTCTCGCGGGTTGAGTCTTGACACTTTCCCAGCTTTATTTCTTTGTTCCCCTCTCTGCAATCGGCGTTTAAGTCGCCACATATGATGATGTCCGCATTCGTGTGCTCTATTTTGATTTCGTCTATCACCTCTGCCATTTTTGCGCAGTACGTTTTGTTTGTCATCTTTTGGGGGTTCCAATACGTGTTTATTATGATGATTTGGTTGCCAATCCTCTTGCTAATTGGTTTTCCTTCATTGGTCCATGAAGTCAGTATTACTAACATTTCATATGATTCGTGTAATTTTTTCGGTGTTGCCAGGCCTACTCCCATTTTCGTTGCTGTCAGCAGGCCTGAGGATGGTCGGCCTAACAATCCCTTGCTTGCAGGTGCTATTTCCACTACATAGCCGTCTAGGCCGGGTTTTTCTTGTAGCCAAGTTTCTTGTAGGCATATGATGTCTAGTGCGCCTAAGTCCACGTCGCCCGGTCTGGTTAAATGCGTGTATCCTCTTGTGTTCCATGACCCCAGGATGAAACATTTCTTGGTTTCTTTTTGGTCACCACTTCTTTGTTCGTCCCACGTAGGTGCTGGTGACCGTGTTAATTGCTAATTTTCTGTTTTACCCATTAAGGCTGCTTTTAGCCATGCTAGCGGGCCCGTGTTCGTTGACGTATCTTTTGTTTGTCTCGGAGGTGATTTCTTTGCTCTCTCGTTTCTACTGTGGCGGCCAGTTCTCTCTGGGCTAAAATAGCTCTGAACGCGCCTTGGTTCCACTCTCCTGTGTAGGTTCTGATATTCTGCTCCCGTGTCCTGGTGCTCCTTCCTTGATTGCGTGTTTTGTTTTTCGTCCTTATGGGATCTTCGGTACTCTTTTCTCTCTTCCGTTCGTCCATACTTCACTTGCCAATCGATACCTCTTTCTTCTCTCTGTTTTCCTAGTCTATTAGATCGATACCGCTCTTCTGTCCGTGAAGTGAACTGGTATGATCTTCTTTCTTTTTCATCGTACTTAGTGTCTTTCTTTTCTTTTTGTATTTCTCTTTTAATTTCTGTCAGCCCAAACCCATTTTGGAGCATTTCACTAGCTGCGTTTGCTTCCGTTTCTTGCCGGATTGGTTCTTTCACGTGAATGTATGCCTTGGCGATCTTTCCTCTATGGTAAGGCTCTACTAACGTGATGTCTTCTGTTTTTATCATTTTCAACGCGTTCATTTTGCTCATTAATTTCAAGATCGTCTTCCTATTTAGGATCATGTATCCACTTTTTATATCTAATTGCTCAAGTTTGAATATACGTTCCTGTCTTTCCGCTTTCGACATACCAGTTCTTCTGTTTTTCTCTGGGCTTTTTATCTCCTGTTTTCCGTGCTTTGATGACCACTCACTTATTCTTTGATCTTTCGAGGGCTTTCGTTCTTCTTCTCTGTTCTTTTTTTGTATTTCTGTTACTCTTCCCTTTTGGATCTCACTTGCCTCTCTGCTTCTTTTTGGTGTTTGGGGTTTCATATTTTGTCTCGTTTCTATTTCTTTCTCCGGTTCTTTTCGCTTTTGTATCTGCTGATCTGTGTTCACCTCCATCACTGAGTTGTCGGAGGCGGTCTCCCAATGCTGGGACAAATTCATCAGGTTTGTGTCGCTCATAAAATCTTCGACCGACAGGGGTGGACTTCTCGTTTTGT